>NC_071401.1:82997653-83734320 GCF_017976375.1 Cuculus canorus
GTTGAGGGAAGAGAGCTGGAAGGATAAAAATGGCGCAAATCATGGGATGGGATAAAGACAATTTAATAATTGAAATATAACAGCAACAAGAAATTGTAAAGAAAAGGAAAATGACAAAGTGAGAGAAATAAAACCCAAGAAAGACAAATTATGCAAATGAAAACAATTGCTTATCATGAAGTGATCTGTGCCCAGCCAGTCATCAAGCAGCAGCCACCCTGGCTAACCTTCCTCCAGCTTTTTATGCTGAGCATGACATCATGTGGTATGGAATATCCCCTCAGTCAGTTGAGATCAGTTGTGTCAGCTGTGTCCCTTCCCATCTTCTTATGCACCCCTAGCCTACTCACTGTTGGGGTGCTGTGAGAGGCAGAAGTAGCCTTGACTCTGTGTCAAGCAGTAACTAAAACATCCATGCATTATCAACATAGTTTCCAGCACAAATCCAAAACACAGCCCCATCTTAGCTACTATGAAGAGAATTAACTCTGACTCAGCCAAAACCAGCACATGGTGTGACACAAGGTCACCAAGCCTAACACATACTAATATCACTGTTGAAGCAGGTGGTACTAATCCATGGAGCACATGCCGGCAGCTAGATGCTCACAACAGTCATGCCTTTGCCACACTGAATTCATGAACATTTGTGATTTCTTTTCTCCAGTCATGCTCTGACTTCTTCCCTCCATGTTTGCCTGCCCAATCACCAGCCGCAGCCATACCAAGATCCCACTGAATCTCAACCCCACTTTCAGTTCTTAGACTTCATCTCCCACATCTTACCAGCCCACCTTTCCCATGAGCTGCTGTATCCCTAGGCAGCCCAGGCATAAGTAGGAGCACTTCCCCCTCCAGTCCCAGGCTCTGTTCCCTCCTGAGCCCCACCAAAGCCCTGTGCCCATGCAAAACCTCACCAAAGCCACGTAGGACTGAATCTCCTCTCCTTGCCCAATGGGTCCTTGCATCCTCTCTCCCTCAAAAGATATTGCCAGCTCCTGCCGTAGCTCAAGCTCCAGCCTTCCATTTTCTGGAGGTTTTTTTAAATCTATCCTTTTCCAGAGCTTCTCAGTATTTTTTACCTTCCATTTTCTTCCCCCTTTTCTGTTCCCAGTCTCTTTCCCTCCCTCCTTGCTGTCCTTCATTGTCTTCAAACACAAACAAAAAAGTGTTCCTTTTGACCTCCTTGGACAAAGCACTGGGAGATGTTCCCAACTTATCATGCCAGGACCCTGTCTACGTCCTCCTTTAGGAAAGCTGTGGCTTCAGAGCAGACCTACATACCAGACTATGTATTCAGTTTTACAAGCTTTCTTTGTTTACTGTGCAAAATCTTATCAAATGATGTGCATGCCCATTTACAAATTACGCAGTCCAGCCCTGCAATTAGTTGCAGTAGAGAATGGAGAAAAGCCTTAGAAGTGTAAAAATGCATTAGCATTTCTTAAACACAAATGTTTGCTTCAGAAAATTTCATGGTCAACCTGAAAGAGTTTCCTCTAATACACGTAGCCAAAAAGAAAAATAGATTTTGGGTCAAACCACAAAAACTTCTCCATAGTTCAGGGGTAGTTATGAAAGCAAAAAAATCCATTAACATTTTTCTGATTAAGTGCACATTTTCACATCATACAGGTATAATATTTGCTTCCGATGCATAGATAGAGAACTTATTTTTAGATATGATCTAACGTGTGAGTGGCTGCACCTACATTTTAGTCCATGTAGCAGTTAAAAAGAAATGAGTTCAAAATATATTCACTTGCTTAGTATGTGTGTATGTTTGACTCTCTCATTATATATCATGCCAAGCCTGCAAAATCTTTAAAACGGATTTTGAAAATGCAGAAGGCTCAGAAAAGAATTGCAAAAATTATTCCAGGGATGGAGATAACAGTGCACCACAAGGCATTTTAAAAGCTTGCCAGAAAGAAGAGTCAGACATTACTGGATTACAGTATCTAAGGACCTCTGGGGGAAGCTTTTCAAGGTAGGAGAAGACTGTTTAATCTACCAGAGAAAAACAGGTCAAGATATAACTGTTGGAAGCTGAGGTTGAGCAGGAATCAGGTACATGATTTTTATAGTGAAGATATTAACCACTGGTGCAACATGAGGCAAGGGAGATTGTGCCAGATTCTCCATTTCTAGAGGCTTTTAAATCAAGACTGGATGTTTTTCTGCAGACATAATTTAGCCAAACACACGTTACTGGAATCACTGTAGGAGTATTGAGGTGAGATACAAAGATCTGTGAGTCTCAGTCATCTTAACAGCTTATTTGAAAGTCCCTTCTAAGTATATAACATTCGTATATTTCTTCTTTATCAGAAATAGCAGATTTAGTTTCCCAGGATGTATACAGATATATTGAAATATGGCAAGGATTACAAGATATTCCACATTTTACAAAACAAGCTGTGGGATTTCTAATACCTACAGATGGCCTGAGCAGCAGCTTTACACCTTGTTCAGAGGCACTGTATCCTGATATCATGCTGAGGGACAAGTATTACTCTGTCTCTGACCAGAATATCATTGACTGAATTCCTATTATCATTTACAGCAGCACCAGAGAAGATCGTAGAACAGTCTAATCCAGCAACTCACCAGTTATACCGGGCATCTGTCTACCTCATGAGATTTTGATGGAGTCATGGACAAGAGGCCAAGGAAGTCGCTTTACCCTTTTTATTATTCAGCCCATATTTGAGGAAAAGGAGATATTCCCTTTTTGAGAGGAGGGCAGAAGGAAAAGAGGCACTGAGAGGAAAAATCCAGAGAAAGAGCTGCCTTTTTCATCACTCACAGTATTGCAACAGCATCATGCCTCATCCAGACTGTCAGCTGCAGACTTTGCCAAACACTCAGATATGGCACTTTCACATCAACACTGTCGTTAGGTAAGGACAACAGAGGCCACTCCCTCAGCACGGTTTCACAGCAGCTGGCAAAGCCGTTTCGATTTGGCCCTCCAACCCTGTATTTAGGGAGAGCCAGCTAATGTCTCTGGAACTTGATGGGAGAGACCCCCAACCTCCAGGAGCTTCCCACCATAAAAAACCTATGTTGAAAGAAGTTAATAAAGGGCTGATCAAGTTAAAAAAATTGTATTTGTATGTTTTACACTGTCAATTCTCCCACATTGCTCCTGAAGTGCTATTCCTAAATATTTTCCCACTTCATTGGGCAAATGAGTTACCACCCAAGCTGGTGGCACTATTTTTGTCAGCTGTCTTATTTAAGAAAAAATGTGAATTGTTTTACTAAAAAGCCATTAATTTCTCTGAAAATTTCTACTTGACATATTCACTGTGATTCAATGATATGGAAATAAACACCCAATAATTGTCCAGAGACAAACTGCTTTCTTGAAACGAACTTCTCCACATTTCATTCAGACAGTTGATAGTTTTATACTAAACCAATTAAAAGCAATATACATCTACATGAATAAGCTATTAATTTCCTCACCAGAAGTGGAATTGTGTGGGTGCTTTGATTCCCACAGGGAAGGCAACTCCACCAACCAGCAGCATAATCTACAAAGGCTGCAGCACCAAATGAGGGATTGACCATGAACAACCGGATCATTACGCTGTGTGGATATTAATGTTACATACAAAGCCCCATCCATGCTGCAGTAGCCCCAGGTTATATTGAGAAAATAAAGCAAGGTGATCCCCTTAAAAAAAAAAAAAAAAACCACACCACACTTTTCCCGTTGTACCTTATGAGATTGGTATGAATGTGAACATTACTGTGCCAAAATATTTCTCGCTTAAATTGTCATTCTAAATCAATTCTAAGCATAAGAATTCCACTGAGCATAAGACTTCCACTGAACTGATCTGTTCAAAGCCTATTTCCTATTGTAGCCAATAGCAAAAAAATAACATCTCATCCATTTGTAACTTTTTTGATTGAGGATTAGCCACAGGAAAGTGAGAAAATGATATGACTTATCTCTCTATGCATCGGGATGGCACATCATGCTACCTATGGAGCCACAGAAGAAAATCCAGCTGAAATCACCTGGAAGTCTGAAGTGGGACTAGACCATCTATGGATGCAAGATAGCAGAGCAGAAGCCCTTTCCTGTCCACCACTTGTACCCCTGGTGTGGTGGTCAAGCCAAGAAGAGAATGATGGAATAGTGTCATTGCAACATCAGCCCTCCAGCAGACACGCTAATGAATACTTCTACACATCAAGAATTAAACTTACTTTAATTAGCATGAGAAACAGATCTACAACAGGAATGATACGAAATACAAGGTAAAAAAGTGAAGAAGCAATAATGCTGATAGGAATCTTTGTCAGAGTTTTGTAATTTTAATTGGTTCTTTAAATGCTGCACATTCCAGGCAGCCAAGACTCCTATTTAGTGTTATATATCAAAATTTAGCAGGACACCCAGAGAGAAGCTTTAATTTACTTTTAAGTTGCAATCATCTAGTCCCCATAGAACAATTTGTCATATGTCACCAAATAAATAACACTTCAAGGCATTTATATTTCTTAAAATTACTGCAGCACCTTTCCCAGGTGTTCCCAGATCTCCACACTTAACAGTGATCTTCAATAGGTTCGAGGGTTCCCAATGAGTTTTTATGTAATTTTTATATCCATATAATAAGAACCATTATCAACACACGTTGTCAACTTCAATATGGCAACAACTTAGTGTAGCATTAGACGTTCCACCCTAGTAAGATCAGACCAGATGAGGAGTGCAGGAGATTTGTAGAGGAGAAAGAAAAAAAGAGATTCCACCCAGCCAGGGATTTCCAAGCTTCCCCACCCCCATCATGTCCTGCTTTCCCCCAATCCCATCATGTCCTCCTTTCCCCCAACACTCACCACAAAACACAGTTTTGCCAGTGGCAGCAGCACATTACTTTATTCCTAATGGATTAAATACTAAGCTAAATTTTCATCTCGGACACCTTGAGCCACACCCTTCCTTTTGGTGAAAGCTCACCAGAAGGTGAAAGGAGGGTGAGGAGATGGGTACAACAGCTTTTATTTCAACTATAAACCTAAAAAGTCTCTCTTTTCTCTTCTGAGACGTTACCTATCTTCATAGGCATCTTCTGTTTCTTTTAATACCCAGTCAAGCAAAAAGATCATTTATACAACTCTAGGCCAGTTGAACAGCTCATCACAAACATACCTGTGATCTTCTGTTTTCAAATTGTCCAGCAGCATACCACAATATTGGCAATGTATCACTGTTACAATAGCCTCTGTGGAGAATTTTTACCTCCAGCTGATCAGCGAAATATATCTTGCAAGTTTTAAGCATTTTCAACTGAAAACATTTTGCTTTATAGAATAATCAAACAATATGTTTTTGTTCTGTGACTGTGAATGTAATTCATGGCTTTCCTTGAAAGCCCTGCTGTGGATCTGAAAAAAGAAATCTATCATCGTTTGCAATATTTGCTACGTTTTTCAATTTCCATGAGTACTTTTGCCAACAAATCATAAAAACATTTGCATAAACAAGACAAGGAATAAGTGTGAGTATAGTCAAAGTGAAGTTCCTTAAAAATGAGAATTAATATTCACCCCATTCCCTTGCAGTTTCCAGACTTCTATTGGTTTAGCACTACTCAAAGTACTCTTCTGAAAGCAGCTTGCTGACCAGAGATGGATATTGATTCAAACTAGTGCACTTTCACATTGTCATCTTGCTATATTAGCTGATGAAATCTCAGTCGTCATGATGGGGGAAGAAAGGAGAGGAAATCCAAAGCTGATAGATGCATCCTTAAAGCGTTTATCAGTAGGGATTTAGCTTCTTCCCCCAATGTATACACAGATTTTCTAGAGAAAATTTACATTTTTCCTGTATGTTTCTGCTCCATAGGGCATATCCAGTCCCATCAAAAGCAATTGTCTAACCATACCAATGCAGAAGCCTCGGGAAGAGCCAAGTGAATTTTAGCTCCCTCCACCATCCTGCAATCTGCCATTGAAAATACACCCAGCATCTTTTCCCACAACACAATTGTGAAGACAGACAGGGTCTTGCTCAACTATCTTAATTAATGAAAAGCTATTAGTTGATTGCAGGTTGGTAATTGTTCTAGCCCTGCAGTAAATGCTATTAAAATAATTTTTACAGCACTCTTCTAATAACTAGCTATGCTTGTAGTGCAATTGCTTTTACATCTCATGAGGTTAGTGCATAATATATGACTGTTCCAGTTCACAGCTTTCAGCACTCATAGGACATATATCAGTTTTTAAGTTGTTCATTTGTTATGGTAATCAATACCTTATTCTTTTTAAACACAGAGACAAACTCATTTGCTCTTTTCAGTTTGATATTGGATTAAGTAAGATTTACATCCATAGCTACAGTAAATGTACATGACACTTAATAGTATCAGCTAGGGATTTATAACTTCATTTTCAGTGGGGTTTCAACAGAAATCACGTACAAACTGCCAGATGGCAGAGGTGGCGCACCAGCAGTATTTGATGGTTCAGGGCCATTGTTCAAAGATGATCCCATAGATGTCGATATAATCATTAATATTCACATTTAAAAAAAAAAAAGAAAAAAAAAGCTGATATTAAATCAATCAGTCATTTAAATCTTACCAGCTAGCATCCATGCATGCTACAAGAGCAACAAGCACATGTTTGGAGCTTAGCAGCTGTATCACATCTATTGGCAACTTTCAGTTGTGCAGGAACATAAGTAAATTCGATAAACATGCCTGCTAAATAGATTTGTGTCAGCTATAAACAGGCTTTTCAGAGTATAATTTCTTGAAGTATTTCCCAAGTGTTATTCTAGGTTGTAAATTATATGTAATCCAAAGTGTAATCCAGAAGGAAAAGAGGATGTGGAATTTCAGGGCTCTTCTCCCTGTGGTTGTAGCTTGATCTCACATGGTCTTAGGCCCTCCTTAGGCAACCAGATCGATGCTTTGTACGTCTAAAGAGGACCCTGAAGACAGACATGAAGTCCCATGAATATAGATTTGTTTACAGGATAGGTTCTTTATGGTATTTCAGGTATATTAATTTTTTAATATTTTAAAAGGTTAAAATGACATTTCTTGCTTCAAATATTTCCTTGAGCTTCTCTGTCATTCCTTGGAAGTGTAATTTCTTCTTGTGATTCTTCTTTTATATATAGATTTTAATTGCTTTTTATTTCCTCAGCACCACAGGTTTCCCCACCCATTCTTTTTAAATGATAGTTTATTACCAAGTGCCATGGTCACACTTCAATATTTCATCTGGGTGACACTAAACTGAAGTGGCTTGGTTTATAGGCCATGAAATTTTGATGAGTCTTAGTTAATTTTGCATGAAGATCAAGAAGCCAGGGCAGCAAAAGTCATTCATGGAAAGTACTTTCTCTGTGGAAGAACACTTGTGAGATGAACTTGTTCCTTGATTGAAACTCTTTCTAATTATATTAACCATATTCTCCCTCTAAGCTCCCACAATTACTAAGCTTGTTATTTCATTTCCTGAGGCCCATGTGCTTTCTGACCGATGGATCCCGTATGAAAATATTACAGCTATATCTAAGTCCAGCATATTTCAGCCTGATGTCTTTAAACAGACCATAGATACTGAAAAATATGAACCTTTTATTTTGCTAATAGTGCAAAAGAGAGTGCTTTGGCATAAGATCAGTCAGTACTTTTCTAATGTAAATGACCCTCATAAAGCACTGATCCAGTCATCTATTTTAAAAATTCTCATTGCTCTTTTGTTTGTGATAAATATGTGCTCAGAGCATTTACGGAGCAACTTGACATACAACAAAATATGGAAAGCATTTGCAAGAGTTCAGTCAGCCTACACCTGGAACATGAAAAACCTCAAGGCAGAAGACTTTGGTTTCGCTTTAAAAGTGTGATCGGACCTGTCAGAGCACAGCAAGAAGAGGTTCCTGCAATAAGAGCTATAGACCACGGACATTTCAAACCCTGAATCCCAGCCTTCAAACCTGAGCTGCAGTGTCCCATACTTAATCTGTTAGAGCAGGAAGAAGGGAGGGAGGCCTTCTCTACAAACACCAATACTCTAATCATGTTCACCATCAAATCTCTACATTGAATTATGTCTTAAAGTTATTTGGAAGGGTCATGTCTCCAAGCAGAATCAATGCAAAAAGTTACTACCTGACTCATCACTGAACAGAGCTAGCTGGATTTAAACAAATATGATTCATAAGTATATTTGCACACTTAGCCCTTGAGTCCAGTTAGCTACTATTTCTACACCTCACCTAACAGCAGCCTTCTCAAATTCAACAGAAATTCAAAGCAGCTTACTCCTTCCCTACTATCTAGCCATGTCTTCCTACCACCCAGTCCAAGACAGTAGTTTTATTTTCCACTTAGATTTTCAAGTAAGGACCTTTATGTTTTCTATTGCTGCGAGGAAAAAAAAAGCCAACAAAGGTACCTACTCCTCCTTGAAGCCCCTTCTTTCCTGATGTCTATAAACATATCAGCAGTCGAGCTTTTGGTCTGCTGAGATCACTGCATCATATTGAGCTACTTTGCATATTGTGCTCCTCCATATGATATTGGCATCAATTGTCTCACCTCTTGCAACCCCATCCCATGAGTTGTAAACTGCTTCTTCCAATTAAGCTCCTTTTTACAAGTTTGTGCAATACCTAGCAGAGTAGGTCTTGGCCTATGAATAAGTGTCAGTAGCAGTGTTAGTAACTGAAATTCTAGGGTTTTCACAGGCTTTGCTACAAATTAATATTTAACTAAAACTCATACAGACAATTCAGTGTCTGCAACAGAAAAACTGCTTAGGAAAAGGAGCAAACACCTTATTCTTATTCTCTTATTCTGAAGGGTAGATCTTCAGATTATCTAAAACACCGAAATTACATTTGTTCTAGTATAATTGTCATGATTGATAGCAAGCACAGATCTGTCAGTCTTTGATTTAAACTTACACAGTCTTTTTCATAAGGGTATACTGACCTCAGATACTGTTAGAAGCTTTCACAGGGCTTTCATTTCATAGGTTTTAAACCAGCAAGATCCCAGTAATCCCATGACAGAAATAAAATGTTGTCATATGACCTAAGCACCCAGTGCAGCTTTTTAAAATGAAGTGTTCCTAAACAACCTCACAAGTCAAAGTCATTCATCCCAACTAATCCACAAGGAAATGCAGATGCCAAATCTGTTCTGAATCAATTTGAGCAATATTCACATAAGTCTACCACCCACATCCTGCTTAGTCAAATCTTCTAAGCTTTCTTCAGTGCTTCAAATATTGTCCAGTTTCTTGAAGATTATTGATGCATAGCTAAATATAGAAAAGACAGCCTGGGATGGGGGGAAGGAAAAGTTGCGAGCCCATGTATCAATAAGGAGACTTGCAACTACCTCTGACTGTGTCTGAAAACAGCAAACAGTGCCACAGAGAAAGGATGGCTGCAAACCACATCATCAGAAAGACCAGAGATTGTCTTTTCTATGTCCCTTACTGCTTCTAGGAATCTATCAACATCCCTAATGACTTGATGAGGTTTTACCTATTGCAGAGTGTCATAGAGAACCATTCCAAGGCTAGGAAAGGAAAGAAGTACACTTGCCAGCCAGAGCACAGAGAATTTTACTTTCTTTAACAGTCTTCAAATGCATGGGAATGGCAAATAAAAAATTCATGTAAAAACAAAAACATTTGTTTCAGAGTATTTTTTGTGAGATTTGAAGGAAACAATGAAGTACTCACAGCACAGAAATACTACCCCTATCACAGCCACCAGAAACCCAGCATGGATTTGCAGATATCATATTTAATATTGTTGAGTGATCCAAATGAATTAGCATTGATTTTTCCATATATTTGTCCCTCACCAAGATGTAACTACTTATTAATAATACCAGAACTGCTATCCTAAGATGTATTTTATATCCAATTTGGGTTTTTTTTACTTTTCATATTTCATATTTTTAGCATGTTATTATTAAGATCAAACTTCTGAGAGCACGTGTACTAAACCTCAGTACTTTCTGCAGCAAGGAATCATATCCAAACCTACCTAATCAGTTAACCTTTCTCTCCACCTTTGCCCAAATCCTATTCTCATTATCCAATGTGTAGAATTATTTCTGACAGATAGGTAACAATTAATTTGTACAGAATGGTCTGCACGGCACATCAGAGACTGTTTCTACCAACAGGTTCGTTTTAGGAACTCTCAGGAACATACAATTTTTTCCAGAGCTTTTCTCTTACAAGACTAATTTTTTTTAAATTAGTTAGTTTTTAAGGAAAATACTACTACAATCGCAGAGATCTTGCAAAATCTCATAGAAGTAAGGCAAAATGCAAAGCTCATGCATTGACACCAGCTGTCAGCTCAGCATTTAGTGAAAATGTTAAGAGGCATGAACTTGAAAGCATAATCTCATATATATCAGGATGAATCATATCTTGAAACTTCTTACCTTAACTAGCCTAGAAGAATGACTGTGAGTTGTAAGCAAGACGTCTCTGCCATTTCAGAAAGTGACTACACAGCATGGGGCAGATTTATGTCCTGAAAGAATTAAAATTTACTAGTAACTCTTAAAGATGGTGTAAATATATATTAATTGGCAAAGTTATAGTGGCATCAGTGGTAAATTCTATTTACAGAACTAAGGATGTCATACAGATATAGTACTGTAGGAAGCCATGTAGACATAGGCAGGAAAACCAGATAAAAGCTCTACTGGTGACCAGGATTTCTGGTTAAGTTCAGAACAATATTTTTGCTTCCTGAAAGGTCCAGGCTAAAATCTGAAAGATAATTTTTTTGTTATAAACGTCAATAATGCTAGTATAACACCATAAAGTTACTAGGATACAGCATCATCATAAAGCATAAGAATTAGCTTCAAGATCCAAATGACATCAAGGTGTGTATATAGTCGATTGGACTTTAGATTTGAATAAAAGATATTGCAGAAAATTAACATCTTCAGAGAGAGGCAATTGTTCCGTGTCCCATACCTCTTGTGTCTGTGTTATATCTTGTATTCAATAAAAGGCTAGTAACCCAAATAACAATCCAAACTTTTTTCAAAAAAAACATTTATGATAAGACTCATGGCAAATACTACATTTTATATACATAGCCACATTTAATTTAGGAAGAATTATGAAAAATAAGCACTGCAAAGATTCTCTTTATATCTTAAATGCAGAGCAGATTAAGATAAGTAGATCAAAAGAAAAAAAATAGAGGGTTGATGGAGTTTAGAAGTTTTAGGAAATTATTTGCCCCCTCACCTGCATCCAGCAGCAGAGGCAAACCACTTTGCCTGCAGCGTAAAGAGAAAGGAACACAAAGCAGTGTCATTTGAGGTGCAGTTCTAAAACAGGGCTTAGGGACAGAAACCTAGTTTTGGCTTCCACAAAGAAATCCTGTGTGGCAGATGGAGGAATCTGTAGCTGTGAGGTATATTTGAAGCTTGTATTTCTTTTTTTTTTCATCTTTCTGTACTGTAACTTTGTTACTAGTAAATAATCAAAAACATAGCCCTTAAAACTAAGCAAAGCACTCTTCCAGACAGCTAGAAGACAAGACAACTTTGGGACTTCCAGGAGCTGGTCTGTTTCCAGCCACCTTCTGTTTGCAAGTTGGTATTGTGAAATAGCGGGATGGAAGGAGTGATTTCCCTTAGGGGTACTATCATAAGTCCCCTTGCAAGAAAGCATGTGGCAAGGCATGCTTTCAAGAAATTCCAGGTCATGTCTGAGTGTTAGAACTATCCTTGGGTATCTTTGTGAGTGACAGGCTTCCTGTCTTTATCATATCTTAGTCCATATGTCATCTCATCAAATCTTCATGTCAACAAGCTCATTAACAGTTCAGTGCCAAACCTAAGTCATTTCAGGAATGGTTTATTCTTTAGAAAATGAATAAATGAAATAACTAACAAGCAATTGCTCTGTGCATTGCAGGTTAGTGCTGCCAGACACTCCTTTCCTTCAGTCTCCTTTGCTTTGGCTAGAACTCCAAGAGTCTCTACTCTCCCACCTCTGCTTTCTTATCCCTTTACGAGAAGGTAAGGAACACAATAGGATTGGATGCCTCCAGGCCCACAGTTCTACGCAGCAACTGTAAAAGAGTATGTTTTGTTCTGCAATTCAGGAGAATTCAGTGCAGAGACTGTATCTGACTTATTAATAATGTATTTATGAGATACTGAGATGGAAAGCCTTATTTACTGAACGGAAAAAAAACAAAAACAACCACGGGGGCAAATGTGTTAAAGGCAGTTAGAATTCCCCCTTTTAAACACTGAGGATCTACAACTCTCCCCTTTCCTTACAAGCTTAGGACAATCAGCATAAGACTTGGTTGCTCCTGTTAGGACAGGAAATTCAGATCCCAGGCACAGCAGAAATTTGTTGCATAAGGACAAAGACTGACCTGTGTGGGAAATGAAAGTTTCTTTCAGTTTGGTTTGACGTGCAAGTAAGAACTCCGAAATCTTCAACCCTTGCAGACCTCAGCAAATTAGGCTCCTACTGCAAGGTGCAAATCTGCAACCGTCATTTTTTCTTTCCCTAAATAAACACCAAGTGACAGGTACATTTAGAAGAAAAGCAGGAAAAGCCCACTATAATTTAGATACTGAACAGCTCAAATAATCCTCCCCATGGGGAGAGAGGATAAGAGCATGAACAAACTTCCAGAAACACGTGTTAGTTCACTGTTAGTAAACAGAGTTTATTCAACATACTTCTGAAAAACAATCCATTATTACATGCTGACACCAGGAAATAGGGTAGGGTAGGGCAGGATAATTTCCTGTTGAGAAAGCAGATAATTATGTTCCCTTCAAAAGTTTTGGGTGGTTAACATTATCTGAAACTTGAGAAAAGTTGTTAGAAAGCTCACTCAAGTTCAAAAAATATGGGATGAGTAATTTGTCTCAACTACACATATCTGAAAGCTCTTCCTTGGGCTCACAGATAAATCAGAGGTCATGTTCATTTAAGAATATTAATTGCATGGTACATCTAGTAGCCATATTATACAACTATATTCAAAATGGTTCAATATTAAGGGTTAAATTCACAGTTTGCCAACTGAAATATAACCATGAGGTTTAAATAAGAATACAAATATAATATTAAGTGTTTCTAATTAGAGAGATTTATTTTCAAAAAAAAATTATTAACGGTTAAGTGAACTGTTAAATTAACTAATAAAATTACAAAATTTAGTGTAACTTTGAGATTTCTGATTCCAGTGTTTTTTGGGTGTTTTTGCATGGCTAAAACAATTCCTTCTACTTTGCCTCATCCATCTGGGCCCCTGCTGGGAAATGCCATTAATGTTTCAGACCCCACTGAGTAGCAACAGTGCTACTTGCTGAAAAGAGATAATTGAAACAGGACAGGTATTTCTAAAAGTATTTTCAGAATTCCTTAGAGACACACATTCAAATCTAGTAGGTATTATGTAGCTTCCTACAGAACCTGCTGCAGTGAGAAAGAAAATCCCGGGGCTGCTGCTATTTTGTTTCTGGAGTACGACTCAATATTTTGTTATGTTTTCTACCACGTTTCCAGGCCTTAGTCAAAGGCCAAAGCTTCTCTGGGTTGCACCTTGAAAGGCACTCAACCTCCTGAAGAAGGAAAGTGATTTTATAAAAAAAGAAACATATATTATTTATTCAGCTGCTTTCTCTTTCCAGAGAGAACGTCCTTGATCCTGCCGATGTGTACAAGCTCTCTGGTGACTGGCATTCCTGAAAGACAGCAATTTGGGAGAAATACTGACATGTAGTCATCAGACCAGCTGGCATGGCTGGGCTCACCATCCTTTTGCCACTGCAAGCTGATCACGGAGCTCCACTTCTTCACCATGGCAAATGAACACAAACTGTTTCCAGGTAGGCTACAGTGGGATTTTAGAGCATTTTGAGTGCTTTAGGGTAGCTGCCCATGCAAACAGTCTTCCCCTGTGGCAAAGGTGCATATGCCTCCATGATAAAAAGAGGTAAGTTAGTTTACGAAGGTAAGAGCATACGTATTGTTTACCACAGGGGATCCTGCTCGCATGTCAATGCCACAAAGGTAACAAGAATTCTGGTCTACAGAGAGAATATTCTATCGAGCATCTATTTAGATAGCCAGCACTCGTCATTTTCACAAGGTCCTGAAGAACCAGGATAAGCAGATGGAAGAGAAGTGGAGCTTTCCAGAGGCTGAAGGAAATGCCTATATAACACTGCAGTGTCTAAATTTCTTCTGAGGACCCCACACCTGTAAAGAGCAAACATGCTCAGCTGTGGCCACAGGCAATTATGGCAGATCCTTTTCAACGGGAGGGCACTTCTGAGGTGAAGCAGTAGGTGCAATCAAGTTTCTGTCTGAGCTCTAGCTCGGTCTGCATTGTTTACCAGGCACTATATTCCATTTTGGTGGATATACAGCAGCATTCTTACCCTGTGAAGCTCTATAGGCTTCAAATGACTTGCAAAATATGTGCACACTCATGCAGTCCAACCACATAGTGTAGCAAGGCACAAACAAATTTTAACTGACTGAAGTAGATGTTGGTTAAAGGGGTGAGAAAGTATGCACTACAACATGGAGGAGTAGGGGAACAGTGCTGCCTCACTGTCTCATGACAGCACCGGTGAGAGGTTTGCAGAGAAAGCCCCAGTAAGAAGGATGCTTTTTAACACTGCAGGTGGTTTTCAAATGACTAACTCTAACACTGGGAACAGCTCAGGCACTGCAGCACAGAGCTGTGAAGCCCAGCCTGTCCTGCTTCACAGCAGCTTCCTGCATAAACAAGCTCTTTCTTTCACACATCTTTTTACTCTTTCCAAATCCCATCATATTGCAAAGCAAAGGAGGCTGAGTTCTGGATATTTATTTTTACCAAAACTGTTGTCATTTCTCCTTAGGTATTTCCACTGAAAATAACCCAGCCGGGTGTAGTGACAGCATCTGAAATGTGATAAGACATCAGAGACATGAAAGAGATCAGCACTTAGCCTACTTGTAGGGGGTGGAGAGAAAGGGTGGGTTTTTATCTCTGCTGACATCATGTTGCTGGGTGAAGTGAGAAGCTTTCTGGGACTGGGGTGGAGCATCCCAGCTTTCAGGAGCCAGAACTGCAGGCTCTGTGTGCAGCCTTGGGCTCTTTGAGGCTGGGACATACCACCAAGGGCTTTGGCTGGGGCTGTGCACCCGTGACACCACCCAGGGCACAAACAGCCCACTGAAAGACATGGTCAGCCCCAGCACTGGCATGAAGGCAGAGACTGACCATCGATTCCAAGTCCTCTAGCTCCTCTCCTTTTGCCAGGGACTTGAAATGCCACCGCTCTTCCCAGCGACTCTATCTGTAATCAGCCCCTAATCAAGTGGTGTAGGGTCAAGCGTCTGGAAGGACATCAGAGAAGGAAGTGTCTTCAGCTAGGCAGTGGAGATGAGTGGATATTGGAGCCTTTAAATTTAATTGGGGATCTTGGAGATGTCAAATATTACAGTACTTAATTTGTCCAAAAAAGCAATGTACAGGCTGTGGAAAATACAAAGCTGCAGAAATGCTTCACTAGATTTCACTTGGATTTAACCCAAAGCTGACATTACTGTGACTAATTCCCCTCCTTTCTCCCCTCCCTACTTCATACCCTCAAACATGGCTAATTTTAGCAAGAAAGTCATGCTCCTTACTCTCAGCAAGTCTCTTTAATGATTATTCCATTCCAGCACTGTGTTAGAGTTAGTCCCAAAGAAATGCACGTGTCTGCAGACCTATATGTTATGACATGATATGCTCCTGGGGTTCCACTGAAACTGAATGGCTATCTACCACAGCTGAGCCACAATATTAGTTGACTCCATCACCCTTGACAGATTACTTTACAACCTGAATGACTGAGCTAACTTCACTTCATGTAGACACAGATGTGAGGATATTTCTCTTGGAGGTAAATAGGACAACTACATTTTCACAATGAATTGTTTTGGGATTTTTATCCCATCATGGGTGCCACGTTTTAAAAGAATCTGCTTGCTGTTACAGTAACTTTAGTAACAGTATGAAACAAGGAAAAATGTAGTCACCTGTTGTGTAGCGGTTAGAAACAGCTAATCAAATATTCATTCAGAATAGATGTGTGTTACCTCCACTTATCTGCCCTTTTCCTTGACTGCATTGGTGAACTTTAAGCAAAACTGGGAAGTGTCTAGAACTAAAAACCCTATCAAATTGTGAAGTATCACAGGGCTTTCTTGTGTCTTTGAATTGCAGGTTCTAAAGAGAGGCCAAGGAAATAAGCTTCACCAAAATTTCAGATGGAAGCATTTTCTGGTAAAAAATGGCATTGTTTTAAAATTGGTATTACTAAAATATATTCATTTTTATTTATATTCCCGTGCAATGTTTTAAAATTACACATTTCAAATCATTGTTGAAAGGTTTGTTTTACATTTTCAGTCCCACATAACGATTCCTGTGCTAAGTTATCCCCAGAAAAAAGAAAGAATAGAACATTTCTACTATTACATTACTATAAATTAACAGGATCACTGCATATGACTAAAGTACCACTAATGGCAGGTCACAAAATAGTGAAAATTATCAAAGCGAAATATGAGTGAAAGTACAATATTTCATATTTCAGCCATATTTCAGCACTTTGAAATTAAAATTCTAGATAATTTGTCCCACTCAAAAATTTTTGGAAATCTGACATTTTGAAAATTGTTCTACATTTTGTTCTGAAGCCAAACAAAAATGAATTTCAAAATGTGCACATTTTGAAAGGGGGTAACAAGGCACTTTCCTGAAAGCAGTAGTTGCTTCTACATCATTATTGTGAACTGCAGTGAGATTCAGATAGTTTGAGGTTTCATAGGCCAATGGGAGAAAGTCACATTTTAGTCAAGAGGAATTCTCCAGCCTAAAGGGAAATTCTGAGACTTTTTGGCAGATTTCAGACACTGTCAGACGACAAAAGTTAGGGGAATCCATATTCTCTTTTTCAGTGACGTAATTAACACTTGCCTTAGAAAACTAGGCTGAAATGGCTTCACCTTTTTTGAGAGGAATTGCCCACACAGAGAAGAAAAGACATTATCTATGAGAAAAAGAATCTGAGAGCAGTAATAAAGGGAATAGGCTAGAGATTTCCCTTGTGCCCCCAGAGGATCTGGATTCAAGGGCATCAAAGAGCACGCAGAACTTTTCAAAATACATTTGAATATTTTCTTTCAAATAGAAAGAATGGGGGGACATGAAAAGCAATATGACAACTCCTGATCTACATCACTCACATCACAGCCCCAAAGTTTTCAAGCCCTTGTGCCTGCCATCTGATTCTCAGAAGGCACCACAATAAGTGACCCTGGTTTTAATGGCTTATGACAGAGAGCAGCAGCTTAGTCACTCTATTACTCTCAGGTTTCCCCTCCTGCTCCAGTATGGCTGCAAATGCTTTAGGCTGGAGGATACCCTGCCTTCATTTCTTATCACTGAGGAGTACTGGAGAGTCAAAGTTGACTGATCTGAATGAAAAGAGAGGAAAGTAAAAATTGTGGTGTCTTCTGTTTACTAGCCGTGTCCAGTGAATTAATTCCTTTCCAGTGAAGGAAGGATTACTTCACCTATTTTAATCTTTTATCTTTTTTTGGCAAAGTTGAGATTGCCTCTGAACTGTTCTTACAGACTTGAATCAAAGACTTAAAGAACACATGGCACAACCTGAGCAGAGTAAACTTAGCTCACCTGTAAGGCTCACAGTGAGATTCACAAGATGGTCCTTCTCTTACAGAAAACCAGCAGAAAACACCCTTTTTTTTTTTTTTTTTGATAAGCCATTATTGGAAAACAAACTAACTCACCAACAGGCCAGGTGAGTGTCAGGGCCAAGGCAGGTAAAGCAAGAAGGCTGCTTGTTTCAGAAAGGAAAGGACAAAAGTAGTTCTTTATATTTTACCATTTGCAAATCTTTTCTCAGGCTCAGGTACAAGATCAAACCTTACCCCTAAGAAGAACAACACCAAAAGAAAGACTACAGGCACTCCTGCTATTCCTGATTCTGTTTAGGTACCACTGCAAAGAAAGGGTCTTATGTACCTTTTTCATCTGGGATCAGCTGCTTCAGGGTTAGGGTGGGAGCAAGAACTTACCTGTGGTACAGGCACTGTGTGGCCCATGAAGGCCTTGACCTGGTAGTCTTTTCCAGCTCTGCTCACTCTTGCCATTCACTCTAGCAGCAAGACAGCTAATTAAGCTGGCCATAGCACAAGGTTAATGGCAGAATTGCACCTGTTTATATACAAGCAAGGGACAGCCACAATCTGGTCTGCATGGATAAGTGGTTTATAGGGATGAAAATCCTCTAAACCACAGAAAAGAAGAAACTGAAATCAAGTGTGGCCGCAAGTTGTTTTGTTTTAGATCAAATGACACATACACAGTTTTTGAACCATAAAATTTATGTGCTTTCTTAGTGATTAATATTTAAGAAGATTGTTTGGCACCGGACATTCAGTACATGTCTTGCAAGGACTTGGCACAGAGAAGAGGTAAGTAATCAGAAATATGCCAAAGACTTGTCAAGGAAAAACTTACGCTCAATACTAATCAAGCTCAACTCTGTGCCAGTCCTCCCACTCATCCTTTCATAGGAGAGCTAAGTCTTTCAGCATGAATCTGCCCATGCTGCTTCAGAGACAACCAGCACCTTTCACAGTCAGTTGACAAAACTGAAAGTTCAGGAGGCTTAAAAACTCACCTTCTACTTTGCAGCAAGGACTGCTGCTGAGTACAGACTCCAGTCAGTTCTGCTGAGGGGATTGCCAAGAGCAAAAGACTTAATTTGCAAGTCTGCGGCACTAAGAGATGAATTTCATCGTGCCCCAAACCTGGCATGTTTCAGTTCCCAGTGCCAGTTCTGCTGCAGCTCAACAGCAGTCACCATCTTCTCCTGCTACGAGCAAATTCACGCAAGAGATTTTTTAGAAGACATCAAACTTATTAGCGTTGTCCCTCTGCAGATGAGAGAGACAGTTGCAGAGCAGAGTCATCTCATCCCTTGGCACCTCTTGCATGCTGCATTCTAAAGGACTACCCAGGCATACAGCCCATGCCCAGCAGCAGTGCAGGGCAGGGACCCATAGCTGGGTTTTGTCTGGCTTGCTGGGGTAAGGTGGTGTGCCCAAGCTGTGTTTTCCTACTCTTTTTAGAGGCAAGCCTTACACCGGTCAGCCACAATCATCACTTCCCAGAAGTAAGGTCCTGCTTGCTAGCAGGGAGGCCAGCACCAGCAGAGCTTATACACATCCACCCTCCTGCCCATTGCTCATGAATTCTGCTCATCACCTCTTTTAATAGGAAAGAAATCAAACAGCTGTCTGCCGTAAAAATATTTTTTCTCCTCCACCTTCCTTCACAAGTGTTGAGGGTGCATTGGCAATGTTAACAAGCATGGCTCATGAAAGCCCAGCGCACGTGTGGCAGGTTGGAGACGAGGAGGTTAACCAGCTTGCTGGGGAGGTGCAGGAAGTCCTTGCCGGAGCCACTGGTGCTGTGACTATTCCTGTCATTTATTTACATGGCAACAAACATTTTCTGGATGACTTGCATTCAGGAATTAAAACAGGGAGGGCTGCTCACACCACCTGGTTTTTTGCACCTAAATTAGAAGACAAGTTCCCCTGAGTGCCTAAATTAAGTAAATGTTCTGAATCATCTCTGGAATAATATATCTCTCCAATAACTCTACTGAGACCCCAAAGACACAAGTTTGTGTCTGAATATAGGTGATTATAATTACCCAGTGTGTATCTCTGTTTCTTGTACAGTTTATGTAGCCTGCTTTCACTTAAGCTTAAAAATAGGATGCATCAAAAATCTTCTAAGGGTCAAAACCAATTTACTGAATTTGCACAGAAAGTTTCACTGACTTCAGATGTATTTTCTGAAAATACTTTTAAAGATATCAAAATGTTCGCTAATGTTGTATACACTATACAGAGACAGGGTGTACTTCTGTTTAAATATATGAAGGGTCAGAACTGCATTTGGCTGGGAACCTGAACCATGAAAATTTTGCCATTTAAAAATATATGCATGTGTAACATTTCATTGAGATAAGAGCTTTTCCAAGAAAAATAAGACAAAGCAGAAGCTGGGTTCTCCCAGAAGACACATGCTCTCCTATCTGCTGCAGTTAAATAGTATTCCAGAGTTGCACACATCACTTTTAATATTATCAAAGATGCTGCATGCACAATGAATGCTAAGAAATTGGACTACGCTGGCTCCTATGCCACTAAAACACAGGAGAAAAGAGAGGCACAATTTGTGTCACTCTGGCAAACAGCATTAGAAAAAGCAGATTAATCTCCCAGCTTCCAAAGCACATTACAAGAGAAAAATAGATGCATTTTGAGCGTAGTGATTTTCTTTCTTCTTTTTTCTTCCCATTGCAATCCCTTTCCTTTCACTCTAGCACATATTTGGAAATGCTGAAGAAATAACACTTCCCCATCATTTCTACTATATTCATTGCCTGTCAGGGAAAGTCAATCAGCAGACATGACAGTCGCAGTACCAATCATCAGCCCAAAGTCGTTTATTTTTCCAAACTGACTACAGAAGTTCCCTCATCCCTGCCACGGGAGATAACATACAGCTTTATAGCCAGTAGGCACCAAAGAGAGGTAGGTAGGAAGGAGCCAGTGCTGTGGAGGTGCACACCCTATTTGCTTTAGAGAGATACAGCTCAGAAATAAGAAAAATCTTCTGGCTCTATGCCTCATCTTGAACAATATTAACATCAGAAAAAAGAACGTGAAGGAGCAGCTAACATTTAAATATTACAATTCTTCGGGGGCATTAGCAGGAAAAGGAAACAGCCACTGTTTCTGCTATGTCTGATTTTATCTCTCTCCTCCCTCTTAGCAAGGGTTCACACACATACTCAGAAGTTCTGCACACCAGAGTGACTCTTGCTGCTTCTCTTGCTGAAGTCTGCAGTAGACAAACACCAACGTACTTCAGAGAATATTTCAAGACCCCTTGATCCCTAGAATGGCAGGGGTGAGATCAGACTGCTGAGCTCTGATCTCACTGATTTGCTTTCTCCATCTACTTGATGGAGAAAGCTTGGTCAGGCTACTATAGAGAAAAGCACTGCCAGACCCCAGCTTGCAGTGCTGCAGTAGTACTTGGTCCGTCCTTCTGCTCCAGCAAGGAAATTCCACAGGATGCAACTTCCTATCCAAAATTGTTCCCTTCCAATAGATGAAAAGGCCAGCAGATGGCCGTGAGAAGAATAATCAGCTGTTGGTGGTAGCTTCACGTGTAAACCATGACCTCAGCAATAAACTTTTGTTCAAAGGCAAAGACAGAACTGAACAGAATTAAAAACTTTTTATCACAGATTTAATTTCAGTGTAACTTTCAGCCTTACAATCTGAACGTTAGCTTTTATCACTTTTAGATTCTCCTTGCTTTTTCCCTCTAAAACAAAAATCTTTGTAAATTATTATTGTTGTTGTTATTAATCACACTTTCTACAGTGGGACTTGCAGCACCAAGAATTAATGAGCATGTAGCCAGGCATTAATGTAGATAAATGGGATCTACCTACCTCTGCTTTGAACATTTACCTCCTCATCGTCCATGCTGTAATGAACGGGTGAGAAAATGTATATTTTCTCGTATCTCTAAGGCACTGTTACAACCCAAATAAGGGAAACTAGGAGGTCACACCAGGCACTAACCTAAAAGCCAACCCTACCAAATACCTACAGAGTACCAGGGCATCAGGGAGTTTACATTCTAGGTAGGCAAGACAGAAACAGGAGAAGGGAAGTGATGGGGCACAAGAGCAGTGTGTGAAACATGGAGGAAGGGAAAGGCATATCAGTTTTGAGAGTGGAACGATTTAGGAGGAAACAGGAAAATACTAGAAAGAGAGAAGACATTAAGGTGCTGAATGGGACAGCATGAAGCAGAAGGGGTGGTGGAGAATGAAGATAGGTAGCACAACTTCTCAGGCAGGGAGGGAACCAACACATCCGCACAGGGCAAAAGATCAGTCACAGCTGCACAAAGCCTCTGCTAGAGGCTCTTCCCTGGCCCAAGAGCATCCAGTGCCACCCCCAACTGCTGGGCAGTGTACCTTCATGCACCAAGAGATTTCAGTGGCAACGCCTCCTCAAGTGCACTGTCAGGCGTTGGTGGCACTATGCCAGCAAAGTAATGCTCCAGGCATGGGACAAAATATATCTCCCTAGGGAGCCTTCTCCTTAGCTCCTGGATCTCAGAGCCAGAAGAGGTGCTTGGAACAACAGTACTCAGCCCATTCATAACGCAAGCCACAATGCCACCCAATTATCCCTGCACAGAGCCAACCAACCCATCTTTGATTACCATTCAGAAAGGCACTCAGACTGGCTATGAAGATATCAAGGGATGGTGAATCCATCATTCCCTTTGGTCATTGATTCCTCCAGCTAATCCTCTTTACAGAAGGAAAAAAAAAAAAAAACAGGCTTCACATTTGAGTTCCTTATAATCTGTCACCCTCAGACATAAGAAATTACACTCCTGGAAGCTCGACATTCAGGATGGTTCTGAGACAGAAAGTCTTTAAAAAAAAGATATATTCTTCTAGACAAGCAGCAAGCATTTTGAGATCTGTTCAACTAGCCATATCATAGAATCATAGAACCATAGAATGGTTTGGGTTGGAAGGGACCTTAAAGATCATTTAATTCCAACAGCCCTTCCATGGGCAGGGACACCTCCTACTACAATGGGTTGCTTATAGCCTCATCCTTCCAGGAATGGAGCATCTACAACTTCTCTGGACAACCTGCGCCATGCCTCACCGCCCTCACAGTAAAAGAATCCTTCCCAATATCTAATCTCAATCTCCCCTCTTTCAGCTTAAAAACATTTCCTCTCATCCCACTCCTGCACTCTCTGATAAAGAGCCCCTACCCAGCTTTCTTGTAGCCCCCTTTAAGTACTGCAATGTTGCTATAAGGTCTCCTCAGAGCCTTCTCTTCTCTAGGCTGAACAACTCTAACTCTCTCAGTCTGTCCTTGTATAGGAGGTGCTCCAGCCCTCTGATCATCTTTGTGGCAGTCCTCTGGATTCACTCTAACAGATCCATGCCCTTCCTGTGCTGAGGACTCCAGAACTGAACACCTCACTCCGGGTAAGGTCTCACAGGAGCAGAGTAGAGGGGCAGAATCACCTCACTTGACCTTCTGGCCACACTTCTTGTCATTCTCTGGATGAGAACATTACTTTGAATTATATGGGTATTTTCTTTTGGGCCAACTCTTCTGTCAACATTGTGCAACCACATTATATACCTCACATTCAAAAAGAGACAGCACTGCTTTGTCACAGAACTTTGCAGGGGGAACCAGGACTGCCCAGCTGGAGACCGAGGTGTGTCCTCACACACAAAAAGGAAAGAGATTTGTTTCACGTCTTTGCTTTGTGGGAATATCAAGAGAAAAATAAAGGTTTTTTTTTTTTCAATGTAGAGCCAAGAATGCCATTTTCTGCCCAGTTGCCTTTTTTTCATGGAACATCAAGTAAATCTGCCCATTTAGCAGACATGCTTAGGCAATAACAACCAGTATATGAACAGAGAATGACTGCTTATTTTGCGTTAAAAGATCATAAATCAAATTTGTCTTTATGCATAGATGTTGTGCAGCAGAGCTTATAAGGGTCTGGGCCAGCAGGAATTTCAAGGAAATAATTGTATTTTAAAAAGCCAGCCATGGTGCTTGAACATGGCAGAAATGAAAACTCACGCAAAAATAACTACCCAAATACAGATAAATGTTTTATTTTTAACTATCTAGTAAAGATATCTTGCCGTGTCAAAAGCCAATGGATTTTTTTAAAATTAATAATTTCATTTCAAATATTACAAGAAGAACCAGAATCTAATGCTTTGATAAGACTCCTTGGTCTTTGCTTTTCAATAGCCTTGAGATTCCAGCAAGGACACTTCATCATTTGGTATAAATAGATAGTTGCTTGGCAAAGGCATTGGACAGACATTTTTTCCATAATTATCTGATAGGTTTTCATCCACTTCCAATCAAAATATTCCTCCCACTGAAGCATCTATTTTGCTTAAATTGAACTTTAAAATTCTCTTGTAGCCATTAGTCTCAGGGTCTTTAGGAATATCATTAACAATAACAAATACAAACAAAGAAACCCAAACAAAACCAACAAGAAATCATTTTATGGCTGTAATCTTATCTTTTAGAAGAGTTTTCTTCTGTTCCCTCTCAGTGGAGTGAGTATCAAAATTAACCCATTAGCCAAATACCACAATTCTGTATGGGAGATGAGAGACCAGACATGATCTGCAGACCAGAAAATGCAGGATTCGTGGTTAGGAAAAAGAAATGCAATGTGTGTTTTTTTCAAATGCACTACACTGAAGAGAGTTTATAAAAAGAATTAATGATAGTCAGAACTCAAACCTTATCTGTCTAAAGGGCAACAGCTCTTCTACAGAGGAGATGCTTTCAGCTTAATTACAGAGTTAAGTAAATAACTATATTTTTTGCCAGGCAGAAGACCAAAAATTTGCAAGAATTTTAATTATACTTGAAACTATCTTTGACTTTAAACAAAGATGTCTCTAGAAATAATGCTGGGTATTATCTTCCACCTGGAACTGAAAGTGAAATTGGCTTCTTTAAACAGAAAGTCCCCTCCACAGTACAATTAATTGTATTAATCCATTAGCAGAAATGTCAAGCTCAGGTGATAGTTATCAACTGGCATTGTAAAAATACTTGCCATTCCTCATTAAGTTTATATAAAAGATCTAACTAGCACAGTCTATTCTGAGACGTCTGATAATCTTTCACTTAATGTAACAATGTTCTTGCAGCATAAGACTGACTTAGAATGGACTATAACTTCCAGGATTCGCAGTTTCACACCAGGCAGAGAAGGCTTGGGGCATCTCATCACTCTGGGCAAAACTACATTACACCACCCCAGTGAAGAAGCATGCACCGTGAGTTTACTCATGTCGTGGAATATCTAGGAGATAAGAAGCAGCTGTAAGCCAGGCAGAGGGTCCTGAGAGCAGGGTCTGGTGGGTCACAGGGGACCAGCATTTTTTGGTGTCAATATAGATGCTGCTGGGAGGTAATAGCTTTGCTCACACAACCACGAGCCCTGTCTGCAGCAACAGCAGCCAGGCTGGCCCACAGGCAACCCAAAGCTGTAGGCTTCCTGGCATGCACAGCAGTCTACTGAAGTCATCAACTTTCTAGACCTACATCTGGGTTTGGTAGTAAAGCTGGAAGAGAGGAAGATGGGTCAGGCTCTTCTTTGTTTCTGCCATACTAGAATATCTGCATTTGCAGAAGTGTGTTCAAAGCACCTGAGGGATGTTCCTGGCTCTGCTAAAAATAGTGGTGGATTCCCCAATCATTCTAGCAGTGCTAGTATTTAGAAAAATATGCAGCAAAGTGCTGTACAAAATGACATTCTCTTGGTGGTGAAAGAGGGATGAGCAAGGAAGACTGTTTTGGTTTTCTCCAGCCCACTCTGCTTTATTCTTAATTGCTAAATTTATGCAAACAACCCAGAGAAATATGTAACAAACAACTCAGATGAAGAGATATTTTTAAAATTAAATGCCATTCAGATAAAATTTTGCCAGTTAGAAAGTCTGTTATAATTCTGCATCATTCTAACACTGAATTTACCATAAGGGCTATGCAGATAACCAGATGCATTTTGAGGGTTTGTACTTCAGGGCAGTGCTATTTACGGAATGCTCTCGGCGAATACAAGGAGGGGAAAAACCTTAATCTGTTCCCCCTGGAAACCAGAGCACTGCCCTGATGAGGCAGGACTAGGCTGCCTGTTCTATAACACCATGTATAATAGATGAGACTTTCAGGGGGTGAGTGTTCAGGTGCCAAAAACTGATGCACACAAAATCATTAGTCACTTCTGAAAAGTCTTTGGCAGGATCCCTAACTATATGGAACCAATCCATAGTTATATAGCTCACAAACAGGATGCTACAGACTCGATGGTATGTCCTCAAGCAGATATATGGTTTGTTTTTGTTGAGTTATTGAGTTTGTTGATGGATTCTTGGAGCAGAATAGGATTGAATGAAAAAGGGAAGGTCATTCACAGAAAAATGGCTTAGTTGACCAAAATACAACTCCTCCACTCTGTGCTACTGGCTGCCACCGTTAGCTCCTGCTACAGACAGTTTGGAAAGGTATTTCTTTCTTTTTTCCTCTAATCTCACAACTGCATGAGTGTGTCCTTCTTCATGATGACAATGAAGGCCTGAAAGCATTTTAAGAGCAACAAAGTAAGAAGAGGGGATGAGGAAGAAGTCTGGTCCTAGTTCTGCCAGAGCAATTCAGGATAAGTACTATTGCAGATACATCAACCAGAAGGGAAGAGGTTACAGTACTGAGGCTTTAACTGATTTATTCGCAGTTGGAAGCAGAGATTTGTCACCAGGATGAAATGGGTAAAAAATGAATGAAAAGTTTGAAATAGGCAGAGCTAATATTTCCTCCTCAATCATTGGCAAGCAATCTTCACTCTCATCAAGTCAACAACTTACTAGTTGTAACCAATACCACCTCGCTTCTTTTACATGATTACCACAAAAGATTAAAAAAAGGAAATATTTTTTTTCTTTTCTGCCACTTACTTTTAGTACCATCCATAAGTCTCAGCTCCAAAATAAGAAAAAGATGCTCAGATATAACAGGCAGCAGAGAGCAAAGATGTGTACAAGAACAGCTCCTCCAACCACTCAGCATTTTGGCTCCATTAAACAAGACACCATCCTGGCATTCAGGCCACAGGGACTGTGGCAATAACACTGTCTCAAAACTGAGACACCATCGTACGTCATGGCAGACACCTCACTGAGCCAAGAGGAGACACTGGAGACATGCTGATAGAAATACATAAAGCAGAATGACAAGCTTGGAGACAATGACTTGCAGCAGGGATTTACCCACTGTGTGGAGCTAGAGAGAGGGTGCACCTTACAAGCAGAAAGCTGCCTATGACAGCAGTGATATGCCTCACCTGAACTGACAGCAGTGCCCCCCTGCACACCCCAGAGCAAGGCAGGAGAAGTGCTTTGAAATACTCAAGCAGTGCCCGATCCCCCTAACATCAATGCTTTCAGTCAGTCTTCTCAGTGTAAACACATCTTCCCTTGAGGTGACTCTGCAGTGCCTTCATCCAGCTCTGAGGTGTTCAAAAGCAACCTTAAGCAGACCAAGTATCTGTTCTCTGCAGCTGAGTCTCAGCCCTATAAATCTCCTCTACCATAACTCAGACCTCTGATCTTTGCAGTATTTGACCCAGTCCTGTGCACTGGTGGATCTGAACAACAAGGGAATCTTGACGTGCTGTAGACATCAGGGTTGAAGAGGCAAGCTGTGGAAATACCCATATTATTAAATTCTTGATCCTTGTTTATCATAAACTTCCCAATGCCATTTAGAAAGCTGTTTCCCTAGGTATAAACACCATTTTCTACATAAGTAATCCAAAGCCAAGTTTATCATCTCTCTACATGCATCTAAACATGTATAGGTAAAGCCATTTCATCACAGCGTGCAATATGTGCTCTGTTCACATGGCCCAGCTTGCAGTCAACAAAAAAATAATTAATTCAGCCAAACTCTGACAAAAAGACTGGTCTGTTCATTTGGTTCCCATTTACCACATATAAAGGAAATCCAAAAGGATTTACAGAAAACAGCCTCTTGCAGTGTGCTGACACTAAGACACAATGTTGACAAACTAGTGAAGGTCTCTGACCAGACATCCTTAAGGGTCTCTCCTTCCTCACCCCAGGTTGAATTCAGCAGTGACATGACCAGCTCTAGGTCCTCTAGCAGTACAGGCCTTGCAGAGCTGTCAGGTTTCACATACCTTCCATGATTTGTGTATTTGACAGGCATGTCACCTCTCCACAAGGCTGAGGTATAATCTCGGGCATTCACAAGCAAATGAAAACCATTTGGCTGAGCTACCAAATTGCCAATCAGGAGAACCAAACTTGAGTATTTACCACCTCCCCAGCCAGCTCTTGATATTTTGCAATTTGCGAGTGTTACCAGAGGGCTTTTCACACCTGTCTGGGAAGAGAAGTCAGGGCTTTTATCATGGCAGGTCAAACCTAATGCCTTCTGTTACAATGACTTTCAGAGTGGAAGTATCCAGCCTGTGTTTGGCTCTGCTACCTATTACTTGCCAAATGTGAGGTAACTCAGTCTGAATTTACACAACCAGTGACTCCCAGGAGTTGAAGAAATACTAATATCGGTGCATACCCTGTCCACTATATGTACCTCACCCAGGAGCCAGCTCCAAAACTGCACAGCAGTGCCACTCAGCAGAGTGCATTTTCTGTATGAGATGTGTGTGTGCTCACTACAGACCTGTGGGGAGCCTGCAGCCACGCCCCCCACCTTGGAGCTATTGAGCTCAGGTCAAAACAGCATTAAAAATGCAGCTTGACACAGCCATGCACAGTGCAGGGTAAGCATGCAATGGCTGAAGCCTGCATAGCATCTTCCTTCTCTCATGCCATTGCTGGCAAAGCACAAGCGAAGAACAGTGCAAACCCAAGCACAGTGCCACCATCCAGACCTGCACATCCCTATAACACGGGGCAACCCCCACGATTGCCTACAAGATTCTACTGTGCTTCAGTCAAAATGTATTAAATAAAATGATCATCTGGCCATTTTCAACTAGTCACAGTCACCAACCCCAGGGGAGGCTATCACCTCACCTAAATGCCTGTCAGGTCACAACAAAGGTAATTTGCATATTTACATTGATGGTGTCTACTTGAGGATGTTTAATTTCTTGATATGCCCTAGTGCGAAAAACATTCCTTTTTTTACCCAATTACACATAAATCTATCTGTCTTCCCACATCAGACACATTTTTGGAGAGCACATTAGGGACCTTATTGATATTTTTTCACTGCCCAGAAAATATTTGAGAAGGTTTTGCCCACCTGTCAGCAAAGAACACAGTGGAAAAAATGTCTGCATGAATCCATCAAAGCCAGCACTGTGGCAAATGTTTTCTGTTCTGAAATGGAACAAAATTATTTTACAAACTGTCCATGAAAATCTATGCTGAGGGGTAAAGAGGGAAATATTCTTCACTCCCACGTGGCAAAGGGAAAAAATATTTGTCTCCATTTCCATGGGATTTCCCAGTTCTAACCATTCTTCTGAGGAGTCCCAGGCTCTATGGTTGTTGATCCCAAAGTGATCCTGCAGGCACCTGGCTGCACCACAATGCACCCACCCCCTTGGGGGATTCTGGAAATAGCAACAATCCAGGAACAATGTGAAGATCTATTGCATACATGCAAGTCACCTTGCTGTAGGTAAAAACACAGAAGAGAACCTCAAAACTGACTGGTGCTATAAGAAAAAAATTAAAAGCTTTCCTTGCAGTGAAAGGCATCTTTATATGTGTAGCTCACCTAAAAAGAAGGGGAAAAGGCGGCTTGATCACAATTTCCAAGGGGCTGCACCGTGGCACAGGTAGACCTCATGCCTTTTCTTCTTATTATTAAAGAGCCAATACTAGGAATCTGAAGCTAGACAGAATCAGATTAGAAATGAGGTGCGAATTTTCAACAGAGCAGGTAATTAATCATTGAAACAGCTTACTCAGGGATGTGGAGTATTCTTCATCATTTTTCGTCTATAAATAGATGCTGCCTTTCTTTTTAAAAGAAGACGTGCCAGGTCCCAAATAATAGTGAAGGGCCCAGTACAGTATTATTGATCAAGACCTTTTGCTTTGCAACTACTGCATGGCACAGGCTTAATAATCACAATGCACTATCGAGGCTTAAAAATATTTGTAGGATTGGGGGTTGGACTAGATGAGCTTTAAGGGTCCCTTCCAACCCAAACTACTCTATGATGTTCATACCATCTAACCTTAGATATGCCTAGCCTCCCTTTACAGCCAAAGCAGGCAGCCTTCTCCATAGGGTAACGTACAGCAGGGGCCAAACTTGCATGTTCTGAACATCCACTTTGCACAGCTAAGGTCATTTGAAAGCAAGTTTAAACTCCAGCAAACTGAAGATAAGCTTGTAATCAGAAAAATAATAGCAAGCCATCCATATGCAACAGCCTTCCCCTCCCTGCCCCACTCCTGCCTTGGATGGGGAGAGAGGCATGGGAGGAAGGCAGAAAGCTGGCACAGCAGCAGCAGCAAACCCGTACCCACTCTCTCTTCAGATTCATGCTGGCTCACCTAGCACCTGAGAGTCACCAGACAAGTCTTGAACTTGCCCTCTGCTCCACACCTGGCTTTGGTTCCTCACACCCGGTTCCACTCATCAGTAGGGAAGCCCATCCATTTTAGTGGCCTTGGACAGATAGTCAAACAAGACATTGCCACTTTCTAGTTGCTTCTGTTGTAAGAGAGAGGAGTTTATTTCATACCAAGGCAGAGCTTACCAGAAATATTTGATGGAATAGCAAGAACTAATTCGATCACAAATAAGCTTAGAAGAAAGGATAGATGACCTCTTTCAAGCACAGTTTGAAAGCAGCCTCATGTGTCTTCAGTGGTAAGATGTCCTACAAATCCTTCACATTTTTTAAAGAACAGTAATTCTTTATACATCTTTACAAATATTTGTCTTTTTTCAGTGCTGTTAACACTTACTGTTGCCAACAATTTCTGTTTGAAATGCAAGGAATGAGCCATCATAATTTTGGACACATTTGTGAAAGGCAAAACTAAGAAATAAATCCCTTTCCAGAAAAAAAACAACAGACTTAAAAATTTTACCAAACCAGAAAATAATTCATAGTCAGATTCATGACTAGATCTCTGTGAAATTTGGTTTAGCAAATCACATCCTGGAGTAAGAGCCAATGTTTCTTAGCAGAAACACAAAACATTTTAGTTTTTCATGCTTAAATTTTTCATGCGTAATACTATAACAAAGACCACTGTGACTGGTGTCAGACTAATCACCTTGCTTGTACGCAAAGGTTACGGCAGAATAATTTTTATAATTGCACAGGAACTGTTGAAAAGTTAGGTGCCTGGCAATTATAAGACAGAAAAAAATGCACCTTATTCTACAGGAGCTAACTCCAAGAAGCACGTATGTTCATTTGATGATATGATCCTTCACTGTTTCCTCTACATGGTTTTAGAAAATTGCATCACTGGATTACAAACTGTTTGCTTTAACAGACTTTTCAAAATATTTCTCATTTCGGTTTGGTAGCTGCAACATCTACCCTCACTGTGAATGTTTAGGATTGATATACCCAAGACATCGGTCTATCATAAGGGAAAAAAAAAATACCAAAAAAACCCCATACAGACACACACATAAATGTATATAAATGTGTGTGTGTGTGTACACACACATAGATACTTTATGCATAGGTACATATTTCTAGATAAAAATATTTTCACCAGCAATTTCATGGAGATGCGACCTCTCCCATTAATGAATGCTATTATATTTTTACTACTAGTAAGTAGCAGAACTTAGATTTTAACAGACAGAATAGGCAGGCATTACTTACGTGTTTCTGATCTGCACTGCCTATTTATAGATCTTGACATTTCTCTCAAATTAGCCACTCAAGGGAGCAATTATGGCCACTTGGAAGGATTAGAAAAATGCAGCCTAACCTAACACAGTCAAACAAATTTCTGATGACTCACTGTCTGACACACCAGTGGTACCCGTCACAAGATCAATGGGGAAGGAGGACTTGCCTACCTCTTCATCCACCGCATACATATATGAATTGGATTCACAGCAATGTTAATGTAATGTATATGGAGCTAGAGTGGCTGTAGAATACCCAGGAAAATAATTATATATAACACAACGTTTGCCAACACTTTCCAGTCCACATGGCAGCACGATGCTCAAGAAGCACAGAGACAGTCAACACTGAACCACGTCTTTTAAGCAGTTTGCCCGTAGAGACAATGCATGACTCACAAAGGAGGGTATTCTCAGCTGAGACAGCAGCTTCTGAGTCAGCAGCAGCCAGCAGTCAAATGTCTGCTAGTAAAGGTGATAAAAAGGTCAGACTGATAACTTAAAGTGAAGGAGGAGCAGCTGGTGGAGATGCTGCAAGATGTCCTCCTTGTGTTGCAACTAAGCAGTGAAGCAGGAGATGCATTTTGGACTGATTTATTAGTCCTTGTGGATACATGCTTCCAAAACAAGATGTTCTCTGTAAGAAGAGAATGACACATGGGACACTGCCACAGAGAAACTATCCTGTGAGTTCTTCTAAAAGAACAGATATTAAACTCAGAACTGTTCTTGCCATATATGGACTTAAAGCAAAACAAGTCCCTGTTAACACCCATCTATCCCATCTCAATAAATTATATTTGCAAGTCAAGTATATCTCAGCATAAAAGGAAATTCATGAGTCAGGTGTTGAATCAACCCCTCAGGTCTAGAGGTGAAGGGGACACAGAACCCCAGTGCCTGCTGCTGCCACCACAGAAGGACAAGTTTCTTGCAGAGACAGAGACAACAGGACACACGAGTAGCTCTCAGACAAGGTCCTGGGTTATCACATGTTTCTCTACAGCACTGCTAGCAAGAGAGGACAAAAGTTTCACACACAAACATGGTCATTGAGAAAGGTCGCCTTTTTCTTGCATTGCCCTCTAAGCCAGGAATGTGACAATAGGAAACGAAGAATGTAAAAATTAAGCTAAACCTAAAGCAACTGCACTCAAGATGCTATTTGTATTTTTAAATTCCCCTGTACTTGATGAAGAGTTCAGACTGTGACATGCATGCCTTTGAAAGAAGCAGACACAAAAACTCGTCACCATTTTATGTGCCGTGCTTATGTTCTGCAAAGGTAATTTACTTACCTGTTGTCTGTAATGGCATCAGAAAGAAGACCCCCAAGAATATCATCAGTGTGAATGTGATAAAAGTATTACACACACAGAGTAAGGAGTACTGCAAGAATGCCATGGACTGTACAATAGCTCAAGTTTCCTTTTCTTTGCCTAGATTTTAGATTCATTAAGGGGTACTGTGCTTACTTGGCACTGGAAAGGGAAAAAGTAAATGTTGGTTTTGTGCCGGCAAAGGTGGAGTGAAAGCTCTCTAGGATGAAAAGACTCAAGTATAAGAGGACTACCATACATCAGTTCAAAACTGCTCCATTTTTCCAGTCTCTAAACATAGGTCTGTAAGACAGCAAACAGTTGAATTGGATCATCATGACTCTGGAAACAGAGAAGATTCAGGTGTACTTCAATGAGAAGAATTAAAGTCAGAGCAGTCCACTGGGAACACAGAAAGACTGGTGCACAGCCCGTGGGTATGAAATTTGGTGTGAAATCAGAATGCACCTCCTGTGCCATGAAGCCAAAAGTTCTCCTTGCACACCTGAGGGACAGTGCAAGGGCATAGCAGAATGTCTGAAGGTGCAAAGTTCTTTGGAACAGCAGTGAAGGGCTGCTTGAAGTGCAGAGAGACAACTTTGGTGCAATCACAACCCTGCTGCTTTTTGGGCATGGCCACTGCTACCAGCTGTCTCACAAACAGACCAGGCAGCATCTCGGAGAACACTAACTGGCACAGGCCAAACCAGTCACGTAATGTGTTAGTATTTAAGTAGGATGGACAATCAGAAAATCAGCGCTCAAGGATGCTGTGAATTGTTCTGCAGTGTATATCCAGCCTACATAGACATGTTTGCACTGTCTTTTGAGGGATCACACTTCACCCCAAAACCCGGCCTGTCTAGGAGGCGAAAATAGAAGGTCCCACCTCCCCTCTCCCCTTAACTCTTCACATTTGGGTTCTACCTATCATCACAGAAAGCTACCTCTTCTACTAAAGTAGTTTCTTCTCCTCGAAGTTGTTACTCTCTTTCCTTTCTCATCTGCAGAGATCAAGGGTGCTACAGAAAATCAGAGCAGATGTTACAGAGCTATCAGATGGCAGCAATCTCCATCTGATTGCAATACAAACCTTTTCATTCCTTGAGCTCTGCTGCAGAGATTTGGGAAGAAGGGAATTCCCTGCAGCACAGGATATTGTCATTATGCCGCACAATCAGGTGATGTGATGAGTTGCTTTTTTCTTACCAGAGGGTTCCTGTGAATCTCTGAGAGAACACAGAGACTCACAGCTCTCTGTCAGACAGATTTGGGCTTGGATTTCTCTTGGGTGATGTGTCCTGATCCTGTGAATAAATGTTATGGTGCAGATGGCAAATCCATGGTGTTCACTAACTCAGCCGGATATCCTCTCCTGGCCTACAGGGAAGGGTCTTCTCTCTGTCAATGAGGAGGTTGGTGAATGACCCTCCCTGCCAAGGCACGGGGTATACAGAGCTTGAACTGAGATGCCCACATCCCACTTCACATCACACAGCCAGAATAAAAGGGGGAAAGGAGAGGAATCGTTTTGCTGCTCAGAGACCCGTTAGGCTTCTGAACACCACAGGGAGCAGGCACAATTGAAAGGAGAATTCTGACTGTAAGTCTGAACACTCTGGTTTCCATTGTTTTTTCTGATCTTTACCAGCATTTGATCACACAGGAAGCTATTGCACAATTTCTCCATTCCATTACTCTGATGTGTGTAACCTGCCACCATCAGGAGTAATATATCGCACTTGTCCACGCAGCAGGACCACTCATGAAAGCAAAGTGAATTTGATTCATAAGCGCTGGGTCCAGATGCTGCAACTGACAGTGGCTCTCACTCCCTCTTCTGATACAGGGCACAAGAGAGGACTTCTTTCTGCAAAGCAACATCAGCATGTCAAGTAAAATCAATGACAGCAAGGGAAAAAAGTGCCTCCGGCTCTGTAGGGCTTTTAGAGCATAGCTGCACTTCAGAGCTTGGTAAAATAAGTGCAATATTGGAGAAAGCCTCAGGAATGCAGAGAGAACAGAACCTAGGATTCACCTTTGAAGGGGTCTCCGCTCTCCCTCTCTCCCCATTTTTGCTGACTTTATCCCATGCAGGTCAAGCCATGTGTTTCAGTGGGTTTTCTACAGCTTATCAGCTGTTTCAGTGGGATGAGGATACCACACTTACTAGTGCAAACTGTAGCACTACGCATGCTTTTAATCTGTGCCTAACTATGAGAGATGCAGCAGAATAACAGCTCTTGCACCAGAGATCATCATTTGTATGTGCTTATTAGTGCATTAAAGTGTTTTTCCATGGCCAAGCAGTAGAAATCTGAAGTCTTTTTCTCACACACTTTTCAAGTGGCACTCACGCTTCACAACAGCGTCAAGCAGTTAATGATGTCTTTCAGAAGCTGGTAACACGGCACTTACATGGACTATGCTCTAGACAGGTTTAAAAATGTAAATGCCATCTCACTGGGGCAAAGTCTTGTAGCTTTAACATCTTAGGATGATGAATTTTTTGCAAATCCAAGTCAAGGTTCCCACTCCAGAGGTGGACAGCCCCAGGAGAGGAGATGTGTTGCTTTCCAGGCTCTCTTGCTCTGGAGTAATAAGACAGATCAGCTTATCAGGCCTTTTGCTGTAGATTCAAGAGCCCCAGAGCCCAAGGAGACAAGTTCTAACTAGAGTCTTAGGCAGCTGTTGGGGGACAGCAATAAACCCTAGAAGGATAACACCTACTCTGAGCAGCTGACAGTATGACTGAACTTGACTCATTTTAGAAGTACCTGGTTTCTGAAATTAAATTTCTTAGAATTTCTGGTGTGCAGGGCATTTTAAAACTGTCCTAGTACAACCTAGATCCTACTGCAACTATTCTTCAGAGACATGATCCAGAAATCATAATCTTCACCCAGACCAACTCCATATTCCTCATCCAACAGCTTTGTCCAAGAAATCCCAAAATGGTTCCTTCTCAGCCAGCACAGCCTTCAAAGCCCACACAGCCTTCAAAGCCCACACTTTATGGACAGATCTTTTTAGGTGTAAAAATGTTTAGAAAGCTATTTGCCCTTAAACAGTGTTTTCTTTTTTCCTTATCCATATTCTCCCCCATACACTTTGTCCTCTGAACTGCATCCAACAAATCTCATCTACCCTTGAGCTTTGCAAATTTTTGAAATATTATATGACTTAATGGGAACTCTACTCTTTTAATAGTCCAACAAGCAATGCCCCCAAATCATAGCTATTACGTGATGTTATTTAAACTCTTTTACTACAGATCTTTAGAAGTCTTAATAATAGAGTATTTCATTTGAGCTGAGAGCTGTTAGGAGTTTTAACTTCTTTTGACCAAATCCTTTTTTCACCCACACTGACTAAGTGATTACATTCAGCTGTCAATTTCGAAGGACATATAAGCCTCTGCAAACACAAATGGCCAAGCTCTTCATGTAGTTGACTGCCACCTATGCTTCTGCACACCTCTGGTTATCATTTTCTGTTCCTTTTCCTCCAGTTCATACTCTCTGACTAGTTGAATCTTTTGTTCAGCCCAAATTCAGTTTTTTGTTCAGTTCCAAATTTACAGAATATCTATTTCACATGGGTAAGAGTGAAAAAAATTCTGTTGTTCAATACATTGCACCAATAGAAAAAACAATTATTCCCACTCTTCTTCTTCAAATACCTTTCTCTGCTCTTTCTCACAGCTGGGCAAACTTAAGACTCAAAGGGATCCTTCTGTCAATATCTCTATTGCAGGGAATCAGTACAAGAGGAGAATACTCAAAGGCAATGATACAATAAAAAAGCTACTATACAAGCCCTGAGCCACAAAGACAGTGCACAGTATTTGCATTACTGTTTCAAGAAGATTTTTCAAATCATAGACCTTGAAATCCACTATTTGCAAATCAAATTGTTTTTCACCACCCTGGGAATAGAGGTCAAGAAAAAAGCTAATGATGGCCTTACAAATTATATGCACAAAAATAAGCATCCCTCATATGCAAAGCTGCTCTCAAGAGATCATTCCATTAACAGCTGCAGAGTCAGAATTTTTTGGTCCTGATACGCAGACAGGAACCCAAACAGCCACCGTGAGTCATTCAAATGTCTCAGGCTTATGTTATCCTCAGTGAATCCCAGCTGCCCTAGGGGACTATTTGGAGTGCTCCTCATTGAGATACTCTGCATGTTGTCCCTGACATTTCCAATAACCATTTCATTGTGCTTCTCCTTCAAAGGCCAGATGAACAGGAAGTCTGTTCAGTCTTACGAAGCTGTGGCTTCAGATTCAGCCAGAAAGAGGGTGCTGAAAGGAAATCCTTGGTGTAAGTCACTGAGAATTATGCTCAGCTTTGGGAGTCCTGGTCTGAATGGGCCTTCACAACCACCTCATCTAAGCTCTTACACTAAAATGTGTTGAACCCATTGCTCAGGCATGACATGGGTATTTGTGGGTCTGTGTTGTCAGCATAGCAAGACAAGCACTACTACACCCAAAAGCTATGACTGAGGCACCAAGCCCAAAGCCTCTAGAAGGCTTTAACAGGTTTTGCTGGGCTTAAAATGGTTCTGCCATGGAAATGGATCACCAGAAGCACCCTAAGAAAATGTGTTTAGTAGAAAAGAAGTTTTCTCAATTTAAATCAAAGCCCATTTGCCCACTGAAACAACTCTTACACCTCAAAAACTTGCCCTGCTGCTTTACCACCAGCCTCACCCTGGATGGTCCATCCAGCAGCTCTACTGGCATTCTTTTCTCCAGTTAGAGCTAGCTCACCTAGAGGCAGCTCACTGAAACTCTGAAAACAGTAAAACTGCAGTCAAACTATTGTAATGAGAGACTAGAAAAGGCAGTCATTTTATTGTGCCACAGGTGCTAATAGCCCATTTTGCAGAAAAAGGTATATCGCTCTGTGGAGCAATAAGCTCTGTGGCTTTCTAGTCATTAGCAGAACTTCGCTGCTCAGCAAAACTGCAGTCATCCATGCGCATATCCTCCTCCCTGGCACAAAAGCTAGGCCAGGGAGCCTTTCCCTCCCCTTTCTCACTCTTCAGTTCCCAGAAGCCACGCAAGCAAAACATGCAGATACTCAATTCTCACTTCAAGCAGCTTTACACCATTCACCTCGAACAAGGCAGCCCTAAATTGCCCTTCTGAGAGGGAAGGTATCAAGCCTACAATTTTCCTATCATACAGCCTGGTTTTCTGACCTTCTTGGATTAGCTTCTCCACAGTTCATCTGAACAATGGGGAGAGCAATTTAGCCAGGCAAAGGCCTCTCATTCACAGCCACCTTCCACCCACACAGTGGGATTGAAAGGTCAGGCCGAGAAGTAGGAACACAGTGGGGACCCTTCTGGGACATACTGCCTTGCCATCCTCTCTGTCCATCCAGCCACCAGGTCTCCTGCTGCACACTCAGGGTGAGTGATGTTACGGACAAAAACACCGAGACTGACACAACTGAAATATCCTTCCCTCTCTCAGAGGTGAAGAGAAAGTTTGATATTTGGGTTTCTGCCAGTCACTACTTAAAGCCATCTCAGAAGGAGTCACCATCCATCAGGTGACCAGATGCTGTTTATACTCATAATGTTGATGAATCAGATCTTGAAAATACCCACATTCAAGAACAAACCCTAGCAGAGTAATTATAAAAAAAATAAATTAAAAAAAAAGGCACTAAAAAGTCTCTTTTTTCTACACTTAATGTTCAGGAAAGTGGCTCCTAATTTTACACAAGGATTCCAGAGGCAAGCCAGCTCCTGCTACTCAATTTGTCATTGCAGTTGGTGGCAATAAATCACAGTAAGTAGATAGAAAAGTAAGAGCTGAAGGAGGAAAAGGCAGAGAACATGCTAGGAAGTGACAGCATGTTTTCACTCATGGGAACCACATGGCTGTATAACTTCCAAGTCACTAAATAAAAATTGCCTGTTACCTTCTCCATGGGAATTTACTCAAGACAATTCTGCAGCCTTTGCTAGTGTGAATTATCTCCGTGACACCCCATCATTTCCTGGAAGACAGAATCAGGCCCACAAGCTGCACCTGTCAGTGCTTAAGCTTCATTACACAGAATAGGATCCAAATAGGCATCTCAATTAATCACACTCATGTATTAGTAAAGTAATTCATTAACTCAATAAATTGCTCCAGGCCGTAGCATAATCAGTCATGTCAGAGATTACGACAAAAATCACAAACCAAAGTGTTAAACATGGGCCCATCATTGCTGATTCATCATCTGTAGTAATCATTCATGGCAGAACAGGTATACTTTATATACTTTAAGACAGGTGACATGGAAGATTAATCATCATAATTGCACAGATTTCCTCTATCAGATTTGCTGATTGAGCAATATAAGACCTAAGCTGCAGAAAATTCAGAAGCAGGACACCTCAGAAAAAATAAACAATTTTGCAATCTGCTCATTGATAGAAAACAGTCTGCTTGATAAATGGGGACTCAGCCGTACAATAACGTGTAATTCCTCATCTCCAGACCTTTGGGCACATTCTATATGATAAACTCAGTGGCTTTCTGTGATGGGGTAACCACAGCAGTGGACATGGGTAAACCAATGGATGTGATCGATCTAGACTTCTGTAAAGCCTTTGACACGGCCCCCCACAACATCCTTCTCTCTAAATTGGAGAGATATGGATTTGATGGACGGATGGTAAAGAAACTGGTTGGATGGTCATATTCAAAGAGTAGTAGTCAATGGCTCAAAGTCCAGATGGAGATCCATGACAAATGGTGTCTCTCAGGGGTCTGTACTGGGACCAGTGCTGTTTAATACCTTTATCAACGATATTGACAGTGAGATTGAGTGCACCCTCAGCAAGTTTGCAGATGACACCAAGCTGAGTGGTGCAGTTGCCACACCAGAAGGATGGGATGTCATCCAGAGGGACCTGGACAAGCTGGAGAAGTGGGCCTGTGAGAACCTCATGAGGTTCAACAAGGCCAAGCGTAAGGTCCTGCACCTGGGTCAGGGCAACCCCCGGTTTCAGTACAGGAAGGGGGATGGTGTGATTGAGAGCAGCCCTGCAGAGAAGGACTTGGGGGTGCTGGTTGATGAGAAGCTTGACATGGGCCGGCAGTGTGCACTCGCAGCCCAGAAGGCCAACAGTATCCTGGGCTGCATCAAAAAAAGTGTGGCCAGCAGGTCGAGGGAACTGATTCTGCCCCTCTATTCCTCTCTTGTGAGATCTCATCTGGAATACTGTGTCCAGTTCTGGAATCCTCAGTGTAAGAAGGATGTGGAGCTGTTGGAACAGGTCCAGAGGTGGGCTACAAAGATCATCGGAGGGCTGGGGCACCTTCCATATGAGGACAGGCTGAGAGAATTGGGGTTGTTCAGCCTGGAGAAGAGAAGGTTCCAAGGAGACCTTATAGCAAACTTCCAGTACCTCAAAAGTACCTGAAAGGTACCAGGAAAGCAGGAGAGGGGCTATTCGGAAAGGCTTGTGGTGATAGGACGAGGGGGAACAGGTATAAAATGGAGAGGGGCAGATTCAGACTAGACATAGGGAAGAATTTCTTTACCATGAGAGTGGTGAAGCACTGGAACAGGTTGCCAGGGGAACTTGTCGATGCCCCATCCCTGGAGGTGCTCAAGGCCAGGTTGGGTGGGGCCTTGGGCAGCCTCATCTAGCGGGATGTCCCTGCCCATGGCAGGGGAGCTGGAATTAGATGATCTTAAAAGTCCCTTCCAACCCTAACTGTTCTATGATTCTATGATTCTATGATTCTATGATTCTATGATTTAGATTAGATGTTAGGAAGAAATTCTTCATGATGAGGGTGGTGAGGCAATGGAACAGGTCACCCAGGGAAGTTTTGGGTGCCTCATTCCTGGAAATATTCAAGGACAGGTTGGAAGGGAACTTAAGCAGCCTGGTGTAGTGGGAGGTGTCCCTGCCCATGGCAGGGAGATTGAAATTGGATGATCTTTAAGGTCCCTTCTAACTGAAACCATCCTAGGACTCTATGATTCTGTGATTTGGCCCTGTCCATCTAATAATGATTTCATGGCAAGGAAGAAGCTTTGCATTACAGAACCCAATGAACTGGCCTGGAAGGAACCTCAGCCTCTGATGTCCAATTAACCACCCATATGCCACCCTTAACCTGTGCCCATATAATTTCTTCTCACAGATCTCTAATAATATCATCCTCAACGCATCCCAGTCTTCCACTTTGTTTGTTGTTAAAAATGTTTCTTAACATCCTCTGGCAAGCTAAGGTCATTTTTTCTTGTTATATCTACCACATACTCGGAAAAGAAACTACTCCCTTGTTTCCTACAGTAGCCTTTTGTGCCTCTGAAGTTTGTTGCCTTCTTCCCCATCTAGTTTCTCTTCTACACTCATGATTCAAATGGTGCAATATTTTTGACTGCATTTCCCTTACCTATGCAGGGAAAAATTGCAGACAGATAGAACAAGATTGCATGTAGATTAATACTGGTGTCATTAAGCTGGTTAAGATCGGCAAAATTAAGTTAAAGCTAGAAGGGAAAGAGATAGAGAAAGAGAGAAAGCTCTTAAAAATTGCCCTAAATACAACAGAAGAAAAGAACTCATTCCTATTGACAGACCACTCAGTTTTGCATTAAGGCAAGAAGAGAGAGGTCAAGTTATACTGCAAGGAAGAAAATGAGTTGATTTCTCCTCTTTCTGCAAATGAATTAAGTTATAAGTTTCACAGTATAGTTATAAAAAGCTAGAAGTTAGATTTGTGAGCAGAAATTGAAAGAGCTTGCTGAGAAATGCAAAATTCTCCTCTTCACACAGAAAAAGGACCCCATTTTCACCACAAAACATCTTCCCCTACTTTGACCAGTTGTAGTTAATTGAACGGGGCTTTGGTACTGTTGCCTCAACTTACAGATTGCACTTAGAAGTCGTGTTATTTAGCTGCATCAATGCATATTACTGTTTTACCCTGCTGAATTTTAAGAACACACATGCCATCCAGTAGGGAAAATGCAAGACATATAAATAATGACAAGTGCATTGTAATAAGACTCAGGTTACACAGGGTACATTCACAGCATAAATTCATCACTGCAGTTTGCATAATCTGCCTATAACTAGATGTGCAGTTCTTTACATATCCAAAGTTGTTAGGTCTCCAGATTAAATAATTACACCTCTGGTGAGCCATGTCCCACATGGTTAGGATTAACATTTAATCACCTAGTTTATAGCCCTAACAATAGGCTTTGCTCTCAGAAGTGTGCTTACATGCTCTGTTTGCTCATATATCAACTCCAGACTTTCCTGGCCCTTCATTGCAAGAAATGCCTTGAGCTATCAGAAAGAGCAAGAGATCACTGAAGTCCTAATCCTGGAAAGAGCTACATACTCCCCATCAGCTGTACACAAACCCCAACTACTGCTGAAAGCACTCAGCATCTGGGAAAGTCATCTCGCTGCAAGAGTAAATCCTTCTTAAAAAAGGAAAACATTGTGGGAGTAATAATTTTTATGTGTTAGCTTGTGGATGATCCAGCAGATATTAGACATATTCCTGCTCCTGCCTGCCATATCACTGTTTTCTTCAAGCTGAGAGCCAGTGTACTAAGGGCGAGATCCATCACACAAAGCTGTCTAAGAGTCTAGTCTAAACCCAGCAGGATTTGTCCCTATGTGGTCAACTGAGATAGATGGGTGCACCCCAGAGGGCAACATCCGTTCCTGAAACAGATGATGGAGATATACGAATTGGCTCCCCAAATGCCTGGTTTAAACTACACATCTAGCTTTGCAATGGTTTAGATTCAGCAATAAATATTACCTGCAAAAAAACAAAAAAAAAACACAAACCAAATTTAAATTCTTTTTGAAGATAAGACCAGGTTTTATTTGAAGCTTGACCAAGTACATGACTGATGAAAAGATGCCCTAGGTACAGTGAGAAAAACATATTTGTCCTTCCTTTTCTCAGTCCCAATGTTTTTCACTGGTGTGGTTATTCAGTGACTGATCAACGGCTGTGGATGCAGACTGCCCTACTGCCACAGGACAAATAAGAGGGCTGCTTGCATTTTGCTGTCAAAGTTTTCCTACTTTTTCTTTCACAATCCTGCTTATTCAGCACTTTGTCCAGATCACATGTGGCTGGCACCCATACACTGAAAAAAACACAGAATGAACCACTTCTGCAAATTCCATTATCATCAAAGCAGTGACAAATGACTCAGGACTTGCAGGAAATTCTACTGTCAGAAAAAGCAGTTCTACAAAGAAGCAAATGACTTCTAATAAAAAACTGTGGTTTTAAGATTCAAAACTTATAAGAAATAGTATTCAAGACAAATGTGTAATAAATGTTGTCAGTATAATTATCTACAAGAAGTTGTATTGACAATATTTACAGCTATGAAGAATATTGAGATAAAGTGTTTCCACAAGTGATTCTAAAGCATCATTTTTAATAGCTATTATATATCTATGTTATAGCTAAATAATTTAGTAATTCTAAACTCAAGTCAGAAAAAACAGTTTGGAAGGAGCAGATAAGTTGCAAACATCAATATTACAATGTAGAGTTAGAAAAAAAATCAGAATTGTGTCCAGTGCCTTCAGAATGAGCCTCCCTGGACCTAAATCTATTTGATGTCAATGGGAAGGCTCCCCGAAGTAGCCTTTTGGAGGCTTAGAAACTCTTTACAGTCATCAGAATCAAAGAGAAACTCTTGCCTTTGGACAGAAACAGCTTGGTAGAATGCAAAAATGTGTAATAAATATCAAAAGCAAGACGGTCTTTTCTGAACAGCAAGAATTTCCTTTGAACTTGTGTAGCCTTGGAGAGGCTGAGTCTGTGTCCAGCAGCACAGTTTTGGACTGGATGAGGATAACGAAAACAAGAACCTTCAGGTATATATCACTGGGCTACAGGAATACCTGGGTTTGTGGGTGTGTGTTTGTGTGCCTGTATTTGGTTTGAATACTGGCATTTTGTGGTAACTCTAAATACATTTAAAAAAAATAACGGACGGAATAACATTAAGAGTTGCACAAAATGGTTGCAATTCCCACAAATGGTTCACTGAACCTAAACCGATGGGGTTTGCACAGCTCTAGGTAAACGCTACAGTTGTGTTGCTGAAATATTCAGTTTACAAAATAGCAAATTTCTCAACAACCCAAATGGTTTCCTTCCAAATAAACTGCTTCTAGGTAATTAAAAGGACAGAATAAAAAAAAAAAAAAAACTTTCCTAATGTAATTAGAGTTGCTCAAGCTAATGGTCCAAGGAATTCCTGAATACTCAGATGCTCTCTTAATTGCAGCTGAGCAGCTATAATGGTAAAAAGTAGTTTCAGCTAACTAAAGGCTGGAGGGTAGACAAGTTGTAAGATTCATTCTTGCTGGAAAACCTGCCAAGGCCAAGCACATAGGGTGACAGCTGCATTCAACACCATTTCCCCATTCTGCAATAAAGTTGACAAATTAAATGACATCTAAAACAAGAAATCTTGCTTGAATATTTGTGCAAAAATATGCCGTAATTTACTTCTGGAAGGAAATACCTTGCTGACTAAGGAAATGACTATATCAAGGGACAATAAGCTCAAATATTTTAAAAGCAAAGGGCTGTCTTCTCTATACATGTCCCTATTCTCATTAAATATGAAGGATGAGGACCAGTTCTTCCCAGAGCACAAACGTGTTTCTGACTTTAAGTAGATGGCTTCAGTAGGATATCTTCTTCATTAGGCATATATATAAGGACCTCAATAAGTCCAAGGCTGATTTTTCAAACAATAATTTAACATAGAAGCAAACAACAATAAAAGGGAATTGGTAAATAAATATTCAAAGAAAGCTTATATTAGTTTCTATATTTTGGAGCTAAAAAACAGATTCTCTCTCAAAACAGGGTGCGAAAGAAGGCTAGTTTTTCAAAAGGGCTTAGAAACCAGCTCCTTACTGCAACGCTTAAATCATTGCCACAGAAAGTTCTGAAAAGATGTTCACACGGATGACAAATTGGTTTGCAAATATGCCACATCTGTGCACATATTTTAACTATTACCTTTAGGTGACCAGATGTTCTTTCCACAATATTTACATGTTCTAGTGTTTAAAGTATAATCACAAATCTTTCAGCTGGTTCATAAGTGCTAAAAATTGCACTTTTATCAAAGTAGACATGTGAAACATTTGGAGGCTCGCTACTGTAGATTGGTGCTTGGTAAACTTGACATGAAACACCTATTTCTACTTATCTGGAGGTTTTCGTGCCTAAAGGCTTTGTAGGTTGGGCAGTGGGGAGGGGTGTAGTTTACAGTGGAAGAAATAGCCTAACATACCAAATCAAGTCCAGTAGAGGGCTATCACAAAGGTCAGGGGGTCACAGCACAAGGTGTTTGAGTGGAAGCTGGGAGAGCTGTGGTTGTTCAGCCTGGGAAGGCTTAGAGGGGACGTGTTCATTGTCCACAGCTGGTTGTTACAGAGAAGACAGAGCCAGGCTTCTCCTAGTGGTGCACAGCAAAAAGACGAGAGGCAATGGTACAAATTTCAGCAATTAGATACACGAAGAACACTCTCCATGAGAGTGGTCAGACACTGGAACCAATGCCCAGAAAGTTCATGGCTTCTCCAGCCTTGGCGATACTCAAAACTAATCCGGACAACACCATGAGCAACCTAGTCCTAACTTTGAATTTGGCCCTTTTTGAGCAGAGGGGGTGAGATCAGCCAATCTCCAATAATCCCTTTCAGCCTACATAGTTCTATGATTCTATAATTCTCTCTATAAAAGGATTTAAATGCACATATATTTGGCAGATTTTATCAAGACATTTCCTTGTGACATTTGCGTATGGATGTTCTCATTCGCATATACAGAAATTCCTGGGTCTGAAGCAGTATGCAGATTCTAAAATTTCTTTTTTTTTCTATTTTAACTGTGTTCTCTATCATCAAAATGATAAATAATAGCAGGCAAAACCCATTTCCTTTCATTGATGCTGAGATACAAAATGGTATTTTCCCTTAATATAATTATATCTTTTCTTTCAAAACCACTAAGTCAGAATATATGTTTGTACCTTACTATATCACTAAAATCATAGAAGATAAAAATATAAGCAAGCATTATGCTGTACAATTCAAAAAAGCAATTAAAAATAAATCTTTTTTTTCCACCGGTGGTTTATAATAAATCTGTAACTCAGTTTCGTGTATTTTGACCTAAGGATGCATTAACTTGATCAGAAGAGTGGTACTTTTCTAAGCTTCACAAGTTCAATATATCTCGTATCTCTTTTTCTCTAAACACACATGAAGGAAACCCAGAAAACCCATTAAATGTTTTGGATTTTGCCAATACATTTGGAGACATTTTTTTCTGTTTCCTATGAACACTCTGTGCAAACTAAGAAGTATTTCTCAGTAGCTCAGACAGTAAACACTATAAAGACAGAGATTTTTAAAAGCCTAAGAAAGTAAGAATACAGCAGTCCTGTCCAGTGGTGCTAGGATCCTACCTTCAACAGTAGCCAGCCAGAAGGAGGCATCTAAAGCGAAGCGTAATGAGGAGGCATATAAGTTACTTTATAGAATCACAGAACCATAGAATGGTTTGGATTGGAAAGGACTTTTAACATCATCTAATTCCAACTCCCCTGCCATGGGCAGGGACGCCTCCCGCTACACCAGGCTGCTCAAGGGCCCATCCAATCTGGCCTTGAATGCTTCCGGGGATGGGGCATCCACAACTTCCCTGGGCAACCTGTGCCAGTGCCTCACCACCCTGATCATGAAGAATGTCTTCCCAATGTCTAATCTAAATCTCCCCCCTTCCCATTTAAAGCCATTCCCTCTCACCCTATCAGTACATGCCCTTGTAAAAAGTCCCCCCCCAGCTTTCTTGTAGTCCCCTTCAGGTGCTGGAAAGCAGCTATAAGTTCTCCCTGCAGCCTTCTCTTCTCCAGGCTGAATAACCCCAACTCTCTCAGCCTGTCCTCATAGCAGAGGTGCTCCAGTCCTCTGATCATCTTCATGGCCTTCCTCTGGACCCATTCCAAGTTTCATACCCTTCTTATGTTGGGGATTCCAAAACTGGACACAATACTCCGTGTGGGGTCTCAATGAGAGCACAGTAGAGGGGCAGAATCACGTCCCTTGACCTGCTGGCCACACATCTTTTGATGCAGCCCAGAATATGATTGGCTCTCTGAGCTGCAAGTGCACATTGCCAACTCACATTGAACTTTCCATCAGTCAGTACCCCTAAGTCCTTCTCCACAGGGCTGACCTCAACCACATCATCCCTCATCCTGCATTGAAACTGTGGATTGCTCCGACCCAAGTGTAGGACCTTGCACTTAGAGAGGTGGTCAGTGCCCCAAATCTGTCAGTGTTGACATTTAGACAGAGCCCTTAATAACACACTTTTACTTTCTATCAGCCTGAAGTGTCTGGCAGATGATCACGGTAGGTCCCTTGTAACTCGATTATTGTACTCTAAGTTCTATTCTATTCCAAGCTTTGTCAAAAGACTTGGAAATGTATATGGATAGTATTAACCAGGTCTGCTGCAGCTACATAAAAAGAAGACCAATAGGAAGCACATCTTCACATTACAAAAGACATAGTGACTCTTACCCTGCATATAATATTCACCCTTCCTTCCATGGATTCTACTCTATTACTGTTTCAACAGATCTGCTCAGTACAGATGCCTGTCTCTCACCAGATTTTCCCTAGTTCCCTTAAAAAAAGCATCGTATGTACTTCCTTACAAACCGCAGAAAACAAGGAGTCCTGCAAGAGAGGCTTTACACCATAGTTAGTAACTCAGCTGCTTTATCTCCTTGTTCCTCCAGGATGCTGAGGTGAATATGATCACTTCCCAGTGACTCGCTGATGTTCATTTTGTCTCTTTGTTCCAAAACAATCGCCAATATTGATCTAAATTCCACTTTCACTGAAGACAGTGTGGGTTTTAATACTGATGCTAAGAAGACTAGAGTTAGATCAATATTTTTTCTGTACAGAATTTTGCATATTTTCCTTATTTCATTCTAATCCATTTTCTGAAAATCAGCCATACACATTTGGTGACTCAAAAGTTCAAAGTTGAGTGACATACAAAGCATATTTTATGTTCTAAAGCTGTTTAAATGTCTCATCCCTATTTGTAAGAAAGAGAACAGTTACGAACATGATGTCTTTAAATGAGCTACATAATCTCTGTAGGCATAAACATTTTCTAAATTAAATTCTCCATTCAAGCAGACTTGTTGCTATACACACACTCCATATTTAAACAGTGAAGTCCCAGCTGCATAGTTCTGCTCTTGTCTTAAGGCACCCAATTATGTGCAGTCCTACATGCATTTAGGATGCTTCAGTCAATGTGATATAACCAAATGCCCCAACAGAGCAGATATGCTGGTATGGGTGAACACCAGTGAATTACAGTTCATACAGTACTGTCACCCTCTCTTAAGTATTTGCCACAAAAGCACAGGAAAGAAATAAAATCTGAAAAAAAGAGAATGTTTCATCTATTGATGCAATCTTCTCTCACAGCACATTCTAGCTCGTGCTCAGTAACTTATAGTGTCATGGTAACGTGTTCATGGATTCACTTTCTTTAGCAAGAGCTCAGCTGTAGACCATGGAACAGTTACCAATAGACCAGTATAATCCTGATCTATATTTTTTACAGCTGGAAAAAAACAGGTTTGCTATGTCAAAGACTGATAGGTTTTCTGCAGCAAATGAAAATTCAAGTAGATCCATTATATATCCCTATGGATTTAGAGAGGATGCACTTCCTTGCCTCTGGAATAATTAACATAGAATCATAGAATGGTTTGGGTAGGAAGGGACCTTAAAGATCATTTAGTTCCAACCCCCCTGCCATAGGCAGGGACACCTTCAACTAGATCAGGCAGCCCAAGGCCCCATCCAACCTGGCCTTGGACACCTCCAGGGATGGGGCAGCCACAGCTTCCCTGGGCAACCTGTGCCAGTGCTTCACCACTCTCACAGTGAAGAAATTCTTCCCTATGTCTAGTCTGAATCTGCCCCTCTCCAGTTTATACCCACTGCCTGTCATCCTATCCTCAGCCATTGTAAACAGTCACTCCCCCACTTTCTTGTAGCCCCTTCAGGTACTGGAACGTTGCTATAAGGTCTCCTTGGAACCTTCTCTTCTCTAGGCTGAACAACCCCAATTCTCTCAGCCTGTCCTCATATGGAAGGTGCTCCAGCCCTCTGATGATCTTTGTAGCCCTCCTCTGGACCTGTTCCAACAGCTCCACATCCTTCTTACTCTGAGGATTCCAGAACTGAACACAGTATTCCAGATGAGATCTCACAAGAGAGGAATAGAGGGGCAGAATCAGTTCCCTCGACCTGCTGGCCACACTTTTTTGATGCAGCCCAGGACACAGTTGGCCTTCTGGGCTGCGAGTGCACACTGCCGGCCCATGTCAAGCTTCTCATCAACCAGCACCCCCAAGTCCTTCTCTGCAGGGCTGCTCTCAATCACACCATCCTCCTTCCTGTACTGAAATGGGGGGTTGCTCTGACCCAGGTGCAGGACCTTACGCTTGGCCTTGTTGAACCTCATGAGGTTCTCACAGGCCCACTTCTCCAGCTTGTCCAGGTCCCTCTGGATGACATCCCATCCTTCTGGTGTAGCAACTGCACCACTCAGCTTGGTGTCTCCTGCAAACTTGCTGAGGGTGCACTTGATTTCTCTGTCTATATCACTGATGAAAATATTAAACAGCACTGGTCCCAGTACGGACCCCTGAGAGACACCACTTGTCACGGATCTCCATCTTGACTTTGAGCCATTGACCACTACTCTTTGAATATGATCATCCAACCAGTTTCTTATCCACCGAGCCGTCCACCTATCAAATCCATATGTCTCCAGTTTTCAGAGAAGGATGTTGTGGGGGACAGCGTCAAAGGCTTTACAGAATTCCATATAGGTCACATCCATTGGTTTTCCTGTGTCCACTGCTGCGGTTACCCCATCATAGAAAGCCACGAAGTTGGTCATACATGACTTGGACTCAAAAAATGTCTCTTCCTCAAATCTGTCTTTATGGCAACAAGGCCAGCCTTTATCATTGCCCTAATGTTGACAATTACTTTCAGTTAATGCCAGATCTTTCTCATTTATGCCATGAAAACTTAAGTTCCTCTTTTTCCCTGCATTCGCCTTACAGAAGTTTTGCCTCTAGAGGATTGTGCTCAAATGCAGTCTGTGGGAATTGCTATGTGAGGCTGTAACCACAAAGGCTGTCTAATGCTGCTTGAGACCTGAGTGGACAAATAAACAAAGTTTCATCACTGTTAGACCTTTTTCTAGCTCAAGATATAGATTAGGAATTGTGAACTTTTTTCCATTGTAAGCTAACAGGCATTATAATCCTATCAGCATTTGTACTTTTGCACTGGTAAGTGCTTTCATTGGGCACTACCTTAGACAATACACCAAAACCCAGCCTGCAGCCAGTGCAGCACGTGTATCTCTGCAGGGACCTGCCTGTGCCTCTGCCCAGATGTAGCAGTCCCTATTGGTCTATCCTGGCAGCCCGTCACTTCATCCAAACCCACTCCCTCACCTCACACTGCCTCCAACATCTCTCCCAGCTGCAAATCCTTCTCACTAGTCATCAGAAGGCCTTGCATCAGATTTGTCAGAAGCTTTTCTACATAAATTTGTGACAGAGGAGCCCCTGATATCAGGAGGGTGGGGGTAGCATATTTATTGCTTTTGCAGGGCAAAGGGGAGACTCAGATTACTGAAGTTCAATTTTCACTGTTGATCAGGAGGGAAAAAAAATAGGACTAAGAGAAATGGCTTTACAAAACATTTAAGCTGCCTACCCACAGCATGTACTCAGCATGTGTATTCAGGTCAGCATACTATTTCCTATGAGTCACGTTCAGCTGTGCCTTCACTGCATGTTTTAGTCAGAGTAATCTTAGCTGAAGTCTGCTGTGAGGAGGCTGGCGGTGTCCAAATTTGTTCTAGTATCCTGGAATTTGCTCTTTTGAGTGTTGTGAACCAGTACAATCCTACAGAATTAAACTGTTTCTGTGTACCATTCCCACTGAGCTAATGAAATAGTTAAAATCCCCATCTGTGGTACAGAATAGCAACACAATTGTTACGGAATTAATAATACAATATTGAGGTGGGTGACACAGCTCAGATTCAGCTACACCAGCATTAATTAGCTGAGTATTTTGCTGAGGAAAAAAAAGCCAAGGCTTCTCTTCCTAATGCAGTTCTCTTTTCTGCTTCAAGTTCCTTATTATGCTTATTCAGATAGCAGCATGACTATCATTTTTCAGTATTTACAAATGTTGGACAGCTGTCTAACTGGGCAAATAGTCACAGAGCCACTCACAGGAGAGACCACGTTACCCACAGAGGCTCTGATGCCATTGATGGGTGCCACAGCCCCAGGGGATGAGAAAGTGTCAAATTTTATTCCACAATAAGTGGAGGAGGGGAAGAGCCAAGAACAGCAGTGCAGACCCAGTGGGAAGACCAGGGAGTTTACAAAGTAAAAGGTTTTGTTTCCCTTGTGCTTAGAGAGATTAGGCCAGCCACCACAGCACCAAGACCCTCAACCAGTCTTGACTGCTTAAACAGACAGGAGCAGCAGAACAACTCCCCGCACCCAGCAACCACTTCACCAGAGGCAGAACGCATTACTGAGCCTGTATTAAATGGGTAGGCTCATTGCTTGAGATTACAATTAACGTTGGAAGGAGATCCAAGAAGTTGTAAAAGTTTAAAGGGATGCCTGTCATGTAATATTCTCTTCAACTTAAATTATATCAAAAATCTGGAGCATAGGCTTAATAAGTAACAGCAGAATTAATCCCCTAGCTGTCAGCACAACTGCTCTGAAATGGTGACTTACATCTAATTACATTTCTTTTTAAAGCCTGGTTGCAATCAGTTAGCTTCTGCCCTGGCTCACACTGAGAGGAACCACGGCTGTGATGTGAGATTACATGTACACCACTACAGGAGTATTTATATCAACCAACTCAGCAACCGAAAATGGGAGGCTAGTCTCCTTATATGGAGATGTAATTGCCCCTGGAGGGTAATTTAGAGTTTAATTTGTGCATGCTGGACTGTCCACTGAAGGAGCGTGTCCTCAGTAGGGAGTCTGACCCCATCACTTCCCCTAGAACAGTTAAAGCTGGATGGAGTCAATACCTCCAAATTCATAGAGAGTAGTGCGAAAGGATAGCCACCAGCCCTTTGCACCTGAGAAAAGACATATAAAAGTTTCTATCTTTAATGCAATCCTATTCCAGATTTCACAGTTCAAACATGTTTCTTTTTGATTGTTACTCCCAGCATCACAGATGCAACCAGTAAAGCGATACAAGAGCAATGAGAGCTAGGTAAAAGACTTCACAGGCTTGGTTTGGTTTGTTTTTTTTCAGGGAACCCCTCCTAATGGGGGAGGTTATGCCAAGAGGAGCTACAAAAGAGCATAAGGTCTTACCTTTGTACAGAATATTTAATAATTTTGTGTTTCCTAAGAGATTACAAGACTTAGGCAATTTAACCATCTAAGAAGTCCTCATTTTTCTTGCCTTTCCTTCAAGATGAAAAGAATACATTTTTCTGGCTTCTTGTGTATTTCCACACCGAGGCCTGTGGGATATAAGTGTATGAGTTTTATCAGCCCTGTTTCCTCAAATGCAGGTCAGTAGCAAAAGAGCATATCCTGTCATTTACTTGAGTTAATATTGCAGTAAAGTAAGAGAATTTTAACCCAGGAAATAATTTCCACATCAAGCTAGTACAATATTTTAGGCATACAATTTCAGACTTGTTAGTACCAATCCTCAAAATGGAAGTGATGAACAACTGGTGACAATTTGTTTTTATATTAAGGTGCATCAACTCAGTATTGTCTTCATTCCTAGTGTTGTAAAACCACATGTCGTAGCTGGATTGGCTCGCTCTCTTCCCCTGCACACTCAGATTACCCCAGTGAAATGTATTTTTTCCGATAAGGCCTGCTGAGGTCCACGGTAATTTTTCCTAGTGTGTGAAGCAAAGCAGGTGGGGGCAGCCTCTCCCTCACAGTCATGCCAGAATGCACTAGATATAAAGCCTACATGGGGGATCCACTCAAGTGATTCATATTGAAAAATCTATCCCATTATTTTTGTCAAATATGCTTTTTATTAACCCTCTTCCCCAGACAGAGCTGAGTGGTACTTTAATAACGTATTCAGGTTTTCTCCCATCAATCATTAAGCAAATTACTCTTTTTTCATTATTATTAAAAGATCAGCTCCACCATGCAGCACTAATTAGGGAGGAGGAACGATTGAAAAGGCAGTGCTTCATTGAACAATTAGGATTCCCAGTATTTGCCAGGTTAAGGCAGGCTTCTGCCATTATTTTTACATAACATAGCCCTTAGAGATAGAAGCAACATCCTGCAGAGAACAGAAACTACTTGCTTAGGAATACATCTATAAACCTGACAAGAATCAGCACCCAGAGACTGCTCCAACTCCTGTCTGCAGTCTTTAAAGTTTTCAGCTGAACTGTAGTGAAAATGAGGTTCTGCAGTGCTGGATCCTAACCAGAGAGAAGAGTGGGTACTGCGGGTTTTCAGTCAGGAATATTCAACACAAAAACAACTACAAAAGCCACATCTCTGGCTTTTATTTGGAGACAGAGCTTGTAGGAACTGTCCGTGTGAGGAGGGTAAGAAACATTATTTTTCCTGGCATTGGGAGCAAAAATGAAAGCTTCCAATGCGCAGTTCTGCTAATAGGAATTGTTTTTATTTTAGAAGTGGTTTCTGTGCCATCTGGGAATGCTAGCTGAGGAGGAGACGCCCACTGCAGCGGACCCTGCAAGTAACCCCAGTAAGTGCAAAAAGGGTAAGCTAAGGGGCTCAGAGTAGGCACAGATACCTAAATCCTTCCCTCTCCCTCAAAAGTGAAAAAGCTGAAGTTGAAATTTGAACAGCTGGCCAAAAATCACACAGAAGCAGTATCTTTGTAGCAGATTGAAGTAACCCTTGAAGAGACTTGCCCACTCTTTGGTATGTGCCATTCTGCTTTTACAATATGGCTTAGAAATGGACCCAAGATACAAAATCTTTATATGAATTTGGCTTGCCCAAATTCAGGACCTAGATGCACCACTCTCTTGAGATGAGAAAGTTAGACCAAATAAATTCCTAGGCAGGATTTGTGTTCCTTTGAAGACCGCTGGACTTTAAGCTGTTTGGGAGGAGAGATGAAGTGTGAAGGAGTGATTTCCCTATGAAATGGCTCCTCCCAAACATAGAGGTGATCAGAGGACCTGCACTAGCTCCAGAAGCATCCAGCAGTCTCTTCTGAAGTGGAGGTAGACTGAAGGAACAAGAAAAAAAAAGAAGAGATCTTTCTTGGAAATAACTTGAATTGATAAGGATTCCTTGCATTATTTCACAAGGACCAGGGAGCTGAAGGGGTAGCCAACTTGGACCTGTAATTCCTACTGTCTATCCTAACAGCACTCTGAAAACCCACTCAGAGGTCTCCCCCTATGAGTCAGTGGGTTTTCACAAAGAAAGGGGAAAGCCTGGATACTTCTAGTAGCTTTATTCCAGGTTTTAGTCTAGGTGCAACTGCACTGCAGTTTATTGTTTGTTCAACAGCACAACAGGAAATTCTTTCACACAGAAAGCATGTAGCTGGGATCCAGGAAAGAATCAGAAATATTCTAAACACATAGGAAAAGGGTAAATAGAAGGACCAGAAAGATCTGGCTGAAACTAGCAGTTAAAAGAAGTTATGCTGTCCTCTGTGTGTGCCCACTGCTAAGAAGAACAGAAGCCCAGTATCCAACAGGGTTTGCAGAACACTACCACAATACTTAACTATTAATAGAAGCAATTTGTATGTGGATTGATGGGAAAATACCACAGCACAGATGATTTCATTGATCTTGAAAAACAGTGTGAAAATTAATTTCATCAGGGTCAAGGAAGAGCAGCTTTTCAAGCCTCTCCTCATTTCTCCACTTCCTAAGAGCAGGTCCCCTCCATTGACCCTACCTCCTATATGCGTCTTCTTCCTATCTCAAATCAACCAAACCACATTGAACTCTTGCTGGCTCAGGTCACCAAAGGACAGCAGAGGGATGGAGGCACAAGGGTCCCCGTGTTCCTATGTCCCTTAGGATGAGCTCTGAGTCTTGTCTGTAGGTGGTGAGGGGTACAGAAAGTTTTATTCAGTCTTCTACCTTTGGAAGAATTTAAAAACCTGCTGAGACCACAATTGACATTGCTCCCACTGTTTTCAGTGCACTCCGGTTCAGGCCTCTAGTGATTTACAGATTCTGTGCCATTTCTCTCCAAAACTCAACATCTTACCCCTGAGGAAGGTAGTGCTCCCCAGGACTGTTGCTTTCCCTTTCTCAAGGAACCCCAGCACATTATTTCCACCTCTCTGAAAAGCTCCCGTAGAAAGTTCTTTTGTATAAAACATTGGCCCTGATAACTGCAAATGAAACACAAATTCACCAGATAAATGAGCTGGATATTATTTTATTTTAATTTAAACAATCATTTTTTAAGTGTGTAAGACTATATAGAACCTGTAATCAGAGCCAAGAGGTGTCACTGAATAATACATGAAATGCTATAAATTAAGGAAAGAATTGTTATACGTAATAAAAAGAATAAGAAATTTCTTTTTGCAGGAAGGATAGGAACCATATTATTACTGAGCAGAGAGTGATAAAAATCACCACTTTATGAATAAAGCAATGGAAAAAGGAAATGCCAGAGAGAGAGTAGAAACGACCAAAGAAAGCTTGGCCAGGACTTAGTAAGCAAAGCCAGGGGCTTATAACTCTTCCACACAGAGCAGTGAAGTGATGCTCACAAATAATTTATTCAACAACTGACATAAAAACTATTGATGAGTATTTTTTCTTTTTCAAAGGGTTTTACTTGCTACAATTTCTTGATTAAAAAAAAAAGCATAATGATGAGCCCAGTCCTGAACAGAAATAGGACTGTTAGCCAGCAAGAGAGCAACTTCCTCATGATAGTGTTATTAACCCTGCCTAAGAGATCCTGGAACCATCCACAAGCCACTTGGTGAGAGCAGAGTGACTCATCAAGCTTGATGCTCTGCTCCCAGACACCATTGCTTTACTGGCAAATTTATCTCAGAAATTCTGAGTCTGTTAATAGAGGTAAAAGTGCATTCATTCAGTGGAAATTCTGACCTCCATTATCTCCTATATTGAACTGCCGTATAATAAAAGAAATTGCCTGTATCAAATCACTGAAGACATGCAAATCACTCCAGATATGATAACCCAAGATATTATCATACCCAGGTATGATAATACCAGGCACTTTAAGAAGGTGTATGTGGCAGCCCAGTAGCAACAACACTCAGAATCTTCCAATTTGTAAGGATAGTCAAATCTCTTTATCAGCATCCGTCACCAATAAGCTTGCACCCAAGAAAAAGCATGAGAGACTCTAACATGTGCCCCCTAAATCAGACCTAGTGACAGTTGAATAGAATTTCACATAGAGTTGAACCACTTTACACCCAGCTTAGAGGAAAAAGATGAAAAACAGCACCATATGCCACAGCGAGGACAGAGCAGCAGAATGAAAAACAAGGCAGTCCCATGCTCCAGCCAGAAATGCTGCCACAAACATGAAGAGTGGGGTCTGTTCAGGCAGCACAGAGGGATGCTTTCTGCAAACTTGAACGGCCACTTAGAGCATGAGGGGGTGGAGAATCAGACCTGTTGTCACTTCATCTGCTGAGCTTAAAAACACTGATTTGAAATCACACAAAACTAATCTCCTGACAGAGACAAATAATCTACAGTGCTTCCAAAACAGAGGTACCTTAAGAATCTGCAAACTGCAAAAAATCACTCTCACGAGTTTAGTTTTCCTCTGATGTATACACACTGTTATGACCCTCCTATCCCATAATACGCCAGCCCTTTCCTAGTATTTCAGCCTAGGTATGACACTATTTCAACTGCCTGCTTTCTTCGCAGCCAGCAGGAGAAAAAAAAAAGCCTTATTAGTTTGCAACTCGGGATGGGAGTAGGAGGCAAAAGGGCTTCAGTGCTCAGTGAAAAAAAGCTAAATCAGCAGCTTGAGCCCAGCATCGAGCTGGGTTCCCAGCTATTCTACCCAGTGGAGAAGCAAGTTCTCCAAATCCTGGAATATACATTGCAATTAAAAAAAAAATGGAATTTTTTTTTTCAGTGCTGTGAAAAAATTGCCAGGGAAAAATGCCCTGATAATCAGGAAAGAAATGTTATTATCACAGCTATTTAGCATGCAAGATTGATTTCTAAATGAAGTAGTATGCAGTCTTAACATCATCTCTTGAGCTATTTTATGTACAATACATACATCTAAACATTTCTTCATTTTAAAATATTAGCTCCATTGACTTCTACAGCTAACTTTCCTGATACCTTTATATCCATTTGTCCTTCCTCATTATCTGCCTCCAGCGTAACATGCCCAACAGGCTATATGCAAAGTGCTCTGTTCTTTTCCTCCTTACTACTGCCAAGGTACTCTTCCTGTAAAGAGAAAAATTGGCATTTACACCTGCACCTTGCTTCAAACTGTTGTCATGGCTCCAGTTTCTGTTGTGCTTTCCCTTAGCACCTGTAAGTTTGGGATTAGTTTTCCAGCTGTTCTCATTTCCTCTGTTGTAAATCTCCAAGCAGCTATTGCAAAACCCTTCCAGTTTGTGCTGGTGTAGGGAAGGCAAAGGATAGTCTCCAGTGGATGAAACTTCGGGTGGAGTTTATAGTTTATTTTTTACAGAGTAGTCCAGACGGGATTTTTTCTGACCAAAACCAAAGATCTTCATTAGAAAATTTGATTCTTTGATTTCCTACATCCAAGAAAAAACTCTGGAAAAAAAAGCTTTTGTGCCTACTTCAAGTGCAGACTTGCAGTCTTAAACCTTATAGTTACAGAGATGCGTGAGCTCAAACAAGAACCTGGCAAATTCTGCTTGTGTCTGAGGTGACTGAAACTTTCATTTAAAAGATAAGAAAAACCCCAGAAATTGTCTTTTCTGACTTGCTTTATTTACAGATATTTTTACAAACCTTTCTGCTTTTTCATGGTTGGCTTGCAAGGTAAAAACATTGAGAATATTTTGCTGAGTAATGTGTATTAATTTATTTAAGCTTGTTTGAAAGACTCAGTGTCATGTCATGCCTAAAGAGACCCATTAAACACTTCTTGAAATTTTTCATCTTTTTAAATATCCATCATCTTGATAACTTTCTCCTGGTTTTCTCCATCTCTACTTACTAAATATTTGATATCAAATTCTGTTGATAAAACCTATTAAACCGAAGTAGCTACAAACCAAGTTTAATAGGTGAATTATCCTTCCAAATACTATTCTGCACTTACCTGGTCTCTTTCAGCAGAGATTTCAAAATATTTTATAAGAATGTATTGAGTGATTGATAAATTAAGCCTAATAACACCCCAGGAGGTAGTACAGTTAGATAAACAGAAACACAGAAAGGTTAATTGTCTAAGGTCGCATAGCAAGTGATTTGCAAAACCAGGGCAAGCACCTAAGGAGTCCTAACTACATTTTCTGCAATTTGCTCTGTGAAATATGTCAAGCCTGATTCGCAGTTGTCCTCATCTTTGTGTAATTATTTACTGCAGTGTAAAACAAGTATGAAACAGGAGTAAAATCGGTGCCAAATCAAAATAGCACAGGTATGAAAGGATGAACAACGGAGAGGGCAATGCAGAATCCTTGTATTTCTTGTCCATCATGACCAACTTGTCTCTGGTTCATTAACTCTCTTGTTTACCTACCGACTTAAACGATAAATTTAATAGTGTTCTGTTGACAAAAAGGTTGGCTACTTATTGTTCCGCTGATGGATGATTCTGCAGCAAATTAAATCATTACAGGTGTACTCTAGGTGTCATATCACTTTTTCCTTCCATTTTTTCAGTAGGCATGACATGTAGGTAGAATTGCAGTTCAGGGGGGTTTAGTGTGTTTTGTCATATCAGGTGGATAAAACATGGATCCTAACAGAATTCTCTTAAATATAGGAGTATATCACATCCTGTGTATCTGAACTCTCATGTCTTGTCAAACATGCCTAACTTGACAGCTGTATCAAGCCAAATATTAAATCCAACTCAGTTTGAACAGATTATAGAAAAAATATAGAAAAGCAGCAATTCATAAACTTTTTTATACACGCTTTTCATTGTTTCCTGATCAGAACTTAATTTTAAATTTTTTATAATTCGATGTTTTTCCTGGGCTGGATAAAAGTTAATGTTAGGCAAAAAAAAACCTCCAATTTTCATCTCACATCCCCCAAATATGAATAAAAAAAAAACCAAACTATTCCTTTTTTTAAAAAAGGAGCCAGCAACTAAAACAAAGCAGGCATATTTTAAGTCACAAAACCAGAAAAGATATTGCAAGTCACTTTTAAATTAAGAGCAATATTTCAAAAATTGTCTTTTTTAAAACATAAATGGTAAAATACCAGGCTAAGTATTTTTATGATGATTCTTTGACTAAAGTGTTTTTCATGGTACTGTCCATCCAAAGACCTCAGAGCAATTTTCCAGCACTGATGCACTGACTCCCATGATATTGACATATACACTTGTTCTGTTTAGCAGTTATGGAAGCTGAGTCTCAGAAAACATAGTCTCTCACAGGAAGCGTTACAAGAAGACAAAGTTTTCTAGGTGTTGGTTCTGCAAGCCAACCAGCAGGCAATTTCCTTCACTCTGTGGATGCCACATTCAAACTTCCCAGCTGTACCTTCAGCAGCGTGGGTCCCACGCATCACTTCCTAGTACCTCTGTGACATGGATTTTTTCTGCAGATCATCACCACTGCTTATCAACAGCTCCAAACTAAATATTCTCGATAAAGTAGGCCCAGCCACAATTCTGGAAAGTTCTGGATTGAGGATTGTATGTGTTCTACTTGAAAGTCACCTCTAGCTGCCGACCTATTCCAGGATATCTGTCTGTGTCCCTACCTAGCACCTCTTCCCAAGCTTTTGTGTTTTGCTCTACATTCTTCTTTATATTCAGTTCGGTCCCCAAACTTCTCTCTCACCTCACTCCAATTCCCACGAAAGCTATCTAGAAAGGGAGATGGAGGGTAAAGACTGGGAGGAGGAAAGGCTGCAGTTAGATGGACCCCGAGATACATACAGGTTACAGTGAGAAATGGTGTTATCCTTGCTTTCCCCACCTCCCTTTCTCTCCTCTTTTGCTTCTATTTGCCTGCTTATGGTTTTTATCTCTCTCACAATGTTTAGATAACACTTTCTCGGGGCAGAGAGAGGGACCATATTTGGCAGGCATCAATAGTGCACCAGCACAGGACCAAGGGTCTTTGCACCAGGCACTTGCACATAGCCGTGCTGCATGTTCTGGGTCTGTTCCTGATGCAGTGTGCTGCCCCAGTTCCCCGAGCACAGTGGCCAGCTGGGGGAAGCAGGAGGGAGGCAGGATTCACTCTGCTCCCTCATTTCTTTCACCTATAAGCATGGGAAAGGGCATGCACCAGTTCAGCAGAAACAATATTCCGCCCTATATCTGCTCTTTACCATAAGAATAACCATATACACACCTATTACAGTAGTGGTGGTACTTCAATTTCGGGACTAAGCAAAGCCTTACACCCAGTCAACACTGCCACCATGTATTTTGCACCCACACTTCCGTTACTCCGACTGCAGTTTAGACTCAAAGTGCCTGTTACTTACTACAAACTGAACATAGGATATCTGGTGATGGACAGTGCTTTGAGGCACCTTGCCTGGAGCCTGCCACTCCAAAAGGGATGCAAGAGACCACATGCCTGTGGCAAAACATCAAAGGTACTCAAACTTGCTGACTTGCTCAGGGGCTGTAATAGACCTGTTCTGGAGCAAATATGGAAGTGACTGGACAGCGTGTATATGCATAGAGATTAGGTTTGGTGATGGCCATAGGCTCCCACTTAGCCTGAAAAGGAGAAAAAGAAAATAGTACCCATATCCTCAAGAGAATAAATGAAGGAAGATTATTTGGTCAGGACCACACAGAAACACAGGGTCAGAAGGGGGAATCAAGGCTGACTTGAGCCCTTGCTTAGCTCCTGTATCACAAGCCCAGTCTTCCTGCTCTATGCAGCATCTTGGTTATTACTGAGAATACGAAATAATGCTGTGCATCATCTTTAACAGAAATAGTGTTAGGTCATGGTTCAGATAACTGAGGACATTAGGAATTAGTTCCTTAAGCCTTTTGGCTGCACCCCATGAGCTCGTTTCACCTGCTGAGTATTCCTTGTGCCTGTTGCCCTTCTGTACTGAAAGAGCTACTCAGATTAGGACCTGCCCATAAAACCCACTGCACCCTAAGCCTACAGGTCTGTCGCCGGTCTGCCTTCTCCAGACAAGCCTGGATTGGAGTGAGCACATCTCTGTGGTGTTTCTAATAGGCATACGCTGTCTCTATGGCAATGAGAGACAAGAAGCGCCTGAGAAAGGTGCTGCAGAAAGGACTGTGTCTGGCACCCGGAGGAGACAGCAGAATGTGCAGAAGCCCAGAGGGAAATGTTCCCTGCAGGCTTAAGAAAGTGGTGTGGCCATCGGAAGACAGAAACATGTGTCTGTTTTCTTCAGGTCAGGCTTTTCTTCCCATTAATGTTTGCATTCCCTTTTATTTATAATGGATTAAATTTTAACTATGCAGTACTATAAAAAGTGCTTACTGCACACCACTCAGCTCGGTCTTCATCAGACTCCAGTAAACTAGGAAATGCAATCTTTCCAGCTTTCCAGTGCAGAATTGCACAGCGTGTTATGTACTTCGTCGTAGCACTTGAAGGGGTGTTACAAAATAACGAGTACTGCATAAGAGTACTTCCAGGTGCTCTCTGTATTTGTGTCAGGCTTTTCCCACTCCGGAAAAAACTGCAGTTAAAAGGCATCACATTAGCATAAAAAACGTATTTAACTAAAAATCATACCTACTCTTCTTTGTGTGACTGATGATTCAGAAAAGGAGAGAAAATAAAAACCTTCTAATTCACTTTTTCCTGTTTATTGTTTGTTTCCTTTTTAGTACTTAATTCAGACAAGAACAATGAAATGGCCTTGTCAGGTTCAGCCTCTATTTATGGCTCCCTTACAGTACCCAGCTACCAGTGCCATCTCACCTCATATGCAGGAACAAGGGAAGTATGTTTAAAAATTTACATGGATTAATTTTGTTGGGATTTGACATGTCGCTACAAAAAGTGCTATACAAGTTTCCAAGCTTCTGCTATAAACTAAACTACTGGTCACGATCAAGACGATATGACAAGTATTATTATTCATATTGTTAGAATTAATAGTCACAAATTAATTTTAAACCTGACAGTATTTATTTGCTTTCAAAAAAACCTACAAAGAACACAAAGGCCACTATTATATTTAAATATCCAAACAGAGGCTATCTACAAAAGCCACTGCAGTTCACCTCTATAATTTTAGGGGGCAGATTGAAGAGTAGCACAAATTTTTACTCACGCCAAATAAAGTTTATTCACCTGTGCTGTATTGCTGTTGCGTGATCTTTCACAGCCACCTATGCACTACAAGTAGGGGGGAGTGAGGGGGAAAGTGGGAAGGATGAAATACTGGGAAGAGAAAGAAGTATATAATCCTGAATTCACTGGAGAAATCAATATATAGGTAATATATTCAAGTTTTATATATACGTATAAACAGGAGATCAGGACTTAGCCATAAATCTGCATATCGCATATGGAACCTTTTTCTGGAATGACTCCCTGAGAACACATACTGCTGCCCTACTGCTGTGGTTTTCAAAACCCACATCTTTTTTAAAAGGGAAAATGTCTGCACCTAGCAGATTCTAACTCTGTGTGGGTGTGTAACCGACTTGGTTACCAAAGAAACTAGTTCATGATCTACACCACTTAAAACTAATATTACTATTAGAATAAATAATTTGAAGGAGAGGAAAGGAGGGGAAGGGAGGGTAAAAAAAAAAAAAAAAATACAAACAATACCATGACTGCACTGCAGATTTGTAACAACCAATTAATGGCCAGAGAGAGAAATGCCACAGCCTCTGTCACAAAATTCTTCAGTCCCCCTACACCAACCAAACAAGCCTTTGCTTTCAGTGCAAGTATTTCCAAACGAAGCCTCCACTGCTGCGTTCACGCACCACTGCACTGCCTACATGACGTGTTCTCTGCATAAGTGAAGGAAAGTTGCAGACATCTTGTACTGTTGCCAAGACACTGACACTTGCTCAGAGACACTCGTCTGCTCCTGCTGCTGCTCAGAAATGCTCTGACTTCCTACACTTCAGTGCCATACCAGGGCTGTCCCTAGCTGCTTACGCCTTTGGTCTTGCTTTTCCAATGGAATATTTGCTTTTCCAATGGAATATTTGCTTTTCCAATGGAATTTTTGCTTTCCCAATGGATTCGCCCTTCTTCTCTGCAGCAGTATCCACCTGTATCTGAGAGGTGGAAACAAAACTCGGGAAGAATAGAACCCTGCCATTTCTTTAGGGCACAAATCTCGTGTTGCTTCGCTTTTGGTGTGCCGGCTGGGCAACACCCTCGTGCCTAACGCACCACCACCTGCTGTTCCATCTCGGGAGCTGGAGGGTCCCATTCGCAGCTTTTTGACTTGTTTTCCCAAGAGGACACAAGCCCTAAACCTGCTGCTCGCTCCCCCATCGCGGTCCTTAGCAGGCAGGAAGGCTTCCCAACCTGCACGTCTGCCTCGGGCGTAGCTCCCAGGGCCGGGAATGCCGGGCTCAGCCCGTGCCCCGGGCACCTCCCGCCCGGCCCGGAGCTGCGGGAGCGCTGCCCAACATCGCCCCCCCGCGGCCGCCGCCGCCGCGCCGGGGAAGGGGGGAGAGGGAAACGGGGGACGGAGCAAAAGGGGAGCGGAAAACTCGGGGTCTGCTATGGAAACAGGGCGCGACACCGCCCTGTGCGCTAGCCCGGCAGAAGCGGGGAGGAGGGTTTGCCATAGGCTCTTTCCAAGAACGGGAGGCGAGGGGAATCTACAACGTCACAGCGAGTGTAAATGCAAGGCACTGTGTTCTTTACAAGAACTAATCGACTTTTTTTTTCTCCCAGGTAATCCTCTGTTTACAGGCGGCGGCGGCTGATGCATCAGAGGGCTGGTGGCATCCCCAGCGACTGCTGAAAGCAGCAGAGCATCAGCAATGGCAAATGGGAAAAAATTGCAAAGCTTTTCTAAGAGACAGCGGAGTTAGCAGTCTCTCTCGAGCCTGAACTCCACCTGACTGAAGGTATCTCTTTCTTATTACCCTTTTTCTCACTTCTGAGAGTTTGATTGTGCCCAAGCCTAACCATTCCTCATATCCCGCTCCCTTTCCTCCTCTCTTGAGCGGCAGCCAGTTTCACCTCTGTCCAGGCCATTCCAAGCCACCTGGACTCCTGGCTACAGATCAGTGACCCAGGAATTATTATCACTTATCTTGATTTTCTCTTTCACTCAAAGGCTGTCCCGGCCCTGACAAGAAGGCAGATAACAAATTTCAGATGCTAAGGCTGAGTTCACTCACTTTACTGCACCTCCTCCCCACTCAAGCCCTTTCCTACCATACTTTTACCAAGACAAAATCATGCTTCCCAGCTCTCAAGTGCCAGAGTCCCCAGGCAGTCAGATATAGCAGTGAGAAACGAGGACAAAATGTGATTTGCAAGAGGGTATACAGCTACGTAACTCATGTATCTATAGTCTTTTCCTCTTTCCTCTTCTTTCTAGTCACAGCTTCTTTCCAGCTTCTACAGCAAATGATGCAGGGTCTGGCCTCCAAGGAATAGACTCATTCCATATGCAGCTCTGACTCCTTCCCTATCTGATCTTGGACACCTAAAAAGGGAGGACTCCTAAAAAAAGCTAATGTGCTACCATGGCAGTAAACTGTGTGTGCACAGTGAGGCCAAATTAAGGTCATACTGGCCTCTCAAATTAGGTGTTTCTGAATATTTCAATGTTTGACTCTGCAATCTGAATGTTCTTTAAATATATAAAGTATATAAATTCTGGCACAGGGCAGGGGCAGTGATTTTAAGGCAAATGGCTTCCTCTCCCTCACATGAATTCCTGCACGCAGTGTTGTCTCAGAGGACCCACTAGCAGAGCTGTACCCTTAATATACAGACTGACCTCACAAGCGGAGTGGAAAACTTTCCAAGGGAGGATGTAACACTCCCCTCACTGTGATCATTGCTACTCTTCTCTGGCCACAGAAGAGACCTAGGAATACAAAGAGGAGGGTGTATGGTGGTGGTTACATACACATCTTCCTGTTCATTCTCTGCTCCTGTAAGTAATGCATTTTCCAAGCCTGGAATTCTCTCTTTTACTGTTATATCCCACCCGCTGGTCCCAGTTCTCCTCTGCACCATTAGTGCCCGTTAGCTTCCTAAGATTTCTGTATCTCCATGCACCTCTGTTCCTCTCCATTCCACTCAGACTAATTCACCTTCCATGATATCAGAGGAGGATTCATTAGGAAGGAAAAAAAAAAAAGAGGAAAGCAATCTCCATGAACTTAGCAGAATTGCCAGGGACCAGAGCAGCCTCTGGCTTCCAAAAAAGGCAATTGCAAAGCCCCAAACTGAGCATGCTAAATACAGTGTGGTTTAAGCAGCCATCTCTTAGGAACCATCTGCTAAGCATGAACAAATAGTGACTTTTGAGATTATTATGATTTAGTGAATTTGGGAAGAATTTTACAGGACAGCAAAAGGAGGCTCTAAATACTACTGTGATATAAATATTACAGAATAACGAAATACTGTTTTTAGTCTTAGGAACAGCATCTATCTCCCGTGAACTAAAATGTAAGCTTGCAGCAGCCTTGATGAAAAATAAATACTCTTAATGATTTCCTGAAATGTACAGTAATTTTCTTTGAAATATAAAACAGTATCTCCTTGTATGATATTCCCATGCAGTCAAAATAAAGTGTGTGCTTTCAGGTGCAAAGCCAAACTCAATTAGTACTACACACAAACCAGAATATACCCTGAATTTTGATCAGAGGCAAGCTGATGATTCATACTGCCGTGGTATGCACATTCGTATTTGCTAGGAAAGCCAGTGTATAGCTTGATAAGGGGTTTTGATCTAAAAATAGGCACATATGCGACTTTAAACATTTGCTTTAGAAAATTAGGTTTTGACACTCCGCTTTAATTGTGTGTCACCTAATGCTGATGGGCACTTACCCGAGTAGAACACCAGCTTCTCGATTAAGATGTAAAATAACATGTTGCATTTATAGTACTAATATAATTCTATATTCATGAGCAGAAAGCACTGTTTGAAATGCTGCTTTCGTAGAAAGCAAGCCCAAGAACCCTATAAAGATCTGAAGTATGTTGTACAGTAGGATAATTCCCTGCTTCTGTTTTTATCTCAGGAACATCAGCAACAATTGGGAAATCAAGCCACTTCTATGAAAAGCATGTGAGAGAAAAAGGAACCTGATGTTTTCTTACTCTGAATACACACCTGCTTAAATATCTAATGCTTCTGAACTCAAAATGTATGCCTTAAGAATAAGTGCTCTCTATCAAATGCTGTGCGCATTTCACCTGCTCACAAAATGTACACCTGTGACTTACTGCAGTGGGTTTCTTCCAGCATTATACATTCCATGCTTCGTCATGGGAGGTTTTTAGTGCTTAAAAATAAAACCAGGCAGACTGTTGTCTTACCCTAAACACTGTCCTTGAAGAAATCTCAGCTATTGTCCTGCACGTTCTTTATACGGCAACATGGGGTATACAAGTAACGGGACATTGTTAAGGGTTATTCAAATATGAGTGTGATACATTTTTGTGATCACATGTAACATAAGGTATGTGTGAATGGCCAATACCCTGCCTTAAAATAATGTAGCTATTTCAGTTTGTTTGTTTGTTTTGATGCTTAAAGATCCTAATTGGTCCTCTTATGCTATTTTCTCCTGAATCTAGTGAGTCCCTGACTTCATTCACGGGCACTTAGAGCAATGCAGGGGAAAGATATGTTTGAGACAGACAGAAAGGACAGGAGCAGCTCAAGGCACAGCAGAGAAACAGCGTGGAGGCATATCCAAACTCTTGGCAAGCACATACCCAATGCAATTGCCTGCTGTACATTGAGAAAGCACTGGGACAGGGCTGTGACAATGACCATATGGGATCCATATTTTTGTGGGAAGCTGACAGTGGTCTGGTTAAAGAGCGATAAAAACTCCCTTCTCCTTTACTTGTCGTTGTATTACTTGGCTCATTTTGACATTTAATAACAATTGACAAAGCATAACATGAAGAATGATCTGGTCTGAATACAACTCCACACTGGTATATCGTTCTGTATTTCCTAAGTGCTGTTAAATTGCTCATTCCACTACCTGTGAGAGGCAGACAACCTTTCTCACCCTGGTTTTAAAGGTGAGGAAACTGAGGCAAGAGGAGATTAACAGCGAGTTGACTGTAACCATACAGCAGTTGTAGAACCTGATTCCTGTAGCTTTTCAGTCCCTGGTCCATTATCTATGATGCATCTTGTAAATAATGCAAAACCTAGTTAGTTTGACACCAGTTCATGTACACATTCTGAAAGACTGGAGAAAAATTAAGTTTCTTTTTTCAAAAAATGTCCTTTACTGAAGGTCTCTTACTTTATAGCCAACTACACTGTCAATATGACTCAACGTGCACTCTAGATGCAGGTGGAAGAACGTGACAGAGCAGTACGAAGACGATTCTGAGTCAGTGTGCTGTCCCAAAGCTGTACATCTGTAATTTATATTTAGATAATTGTCTTCACTAACAGCTTTAGAGACACAAAGCCTAGCCAAAGGCTATAAAGCAGACATAAGTCAGAACGTGAAGCAGTCAGGTAGGGCAGAAAGTCGCTGATCAGCCCTGTCAACGCAGTTTGGCTGCTGTGCCCGGAACTACCACCGAGCTCATGTTTTCTGTTCTTGTAGAGCAAGGGAGGAGCTGTCCTTTGTGTGCAGTAATGAGTGTTTCTGCATTTGCAAATCAGAGACTATTTTTTTATAGCGCTGTCTGACAGAGATCTCAAGGGCACCTGGTCCATTTTTCTACCCCAAAGTGGGATTAGCAATATTTTTATCACATCTTATACATTAATCCAGGATGGTTTTAAAATCCTCCAATATCGGAAAGCCTACACCCTTTCCAGGTGACCCTAGGGTTCCACATTAATATTAGAAAGATGTTACTATTAGAAAGTCTTGCTAGTAACTGACTCAAGTGTCTCTTTCTTTCATTTAAGCCTCTCTATGTAAATATATATATAAGCAATTACACATGCCATATATGCACACAGTGTATGTGTGTGCATTCACAAATATATCTGTATATATGGGTGCATATGTATGCATTTATTCCTAAGCTTCAAATGAGATGCTAACTTATTTCAATAGCTTCATGTATTTTCTTCTGCTTTCACTTGCAAGTTACTTGTTTTGCCCAGCTTTGCACAAAGACACGTAAACAGAAAAAAACCTATTCATACTATTCTAGGAGTTACACTCTGCCAAAATCTCAGTGTCTCCAGACATATTTACTAAACTCCCAGTTAATGGATTTTTTTATGCTAACACTAGTTTGCCTCTTAAAGCAGTGCTTTACTCTTAAAGCAAAGAAGCCTTGCATTTTATACATTTAACTATGACAGTTAAATTATAAATTCCTATTTTTCCAAAGGAATTTATCCACAAATTATACCTCTTTTTCTTTTGCTCCCTTTAATCCTGAATAATATAATTATTTTTGTAGTATCATCAGGGTTATTCTATTAAGAACTTTGTATTCTGTATGCAGAATAGCACATACACAATTATGCTTCTTCATTGGCTCACAGACTTTTTTTTTTTACAAGCAATATATTGTTTAAGTGTATCCTGTACTTCTTTGGACAAATTCATGATCTTGACAAAATTTGTGCATTTCCTATTTTTTTAGGAAGTTGCATCATCCTGTTATCTGATACAACTGAATTCAATTAACAACAAGACTGAGACACCAGGCAGATTTATTGTGCTGTCTTGTCTGCTTGTTTTGTTTTTTTTAAAATGTAGTATGAAAGCTGTAAATTGACTCGTCTGCTTATATTAGCTGTAACATTTCAGTACATTGGGACCATTTAGACTGCATTTCAAAATAAAAACTTAATCCATCTTTCTACAAAGAAGGAGGGTTTTTTTCAGGCCGTTATTTCTTACGGCGAAGGAAAGACCCTTCCCTAGGGCTGTGACAGAAGTGTCAGCAGTCACTGTTTTAAAACAAACAGATGAGAGGACATGATTGATAATCTTGTCAATCACAATTATTGGATGGCCTAGCCAAAAATATAGGCAGAGACTGATAGTTCAAAGCCTTCAGTTCAAGAAGTAAATCTAGATCTTATATAAGATGGGAGAACCCTAATAAAAGCAGCGCTGTGTTTTTGTGCAGACTATGCCAATATGCGAGGGAACAGAACCATCGTTCCCCTCTGCTGATCTTCCATTCAAGCAGAGAAAAAAAAGCATCGGCTCCCTGTTACATTCCAGTTTGTTTTTTCAATCTGTTCATGTTAATGGTACAATCGGGGATCTCCAATTTTTGTGTCATCACTGCCAGCAGCAGGCTAATGGAGCATCTCAGAGACAGACCACAGAACTGCAGTTCCAGCCACACAGGGCACTTCCCTCTTTTTATTATGCTCTATAAAAGATAAGTCACACATGCTTTCTCTTAGCAGACCTCATGAATCAGCAAAGAGCTGCCGAAGAGTGACCATCAGGGCACTCGGTAAAGAATCAGGTGCCAGCTGTCAAAGTATTTTGAGGTGATTTACATTCTTTTTATATATCTCTGTTTCCAGAAGGTGGAACGGGCCAGCATTTACGTATTTGCATTTTACATGACAGGCTGCAAAAAAGATGTTGTCATGCAGGAGCAGGAGGGAGGATATCTTTCTTTTTACCTGATGCAAAAAGATATTCCAGTTCCTGTGACTTTTCCTAAGATCTGCATTAGCAAGTCCAATTAGACTATGCACGTCCTGTCACGGGTGGCAGAATGTCAGGGCACTGGGGAGCGAGTGCAACGCCAAAGCCTGCGCACAGCCACAGCTTTTCTTCATCTTTACCTCTCTCTTCCATTCTGTTTGGTGAACACTAGGGGCTTACACATGCTGAAGGAAAAATTTCAACACAATTGATTTTGTCAGTGGCCTGTTTCAGGAGGTAAGAAATCAGCCATCTTGAATTCCAGCAGTGAAATTTGTGGATACAGATTGCAAAGTGTGTAGCCATCCCTTGGCCAGGTATTGCTTCATGGTTCGTACATTGGGTTAAGAAGGCAGCCACTGTTCAGATAGTCCCATCCTTCATGCCCTAAACAACTTGTTCTGAGAAAGATCACACATGCTAAAAATTCTGTTTTGATCCTCTGTTTCATTTCTGCTTTCTCTAGTTGCAGAGTTTAAAGTCACCTTAGTTTTAGGATTCTCAACTAATCTCATGCTGTTCCTGCTCATGATGCCTCACTCTGGTGCCAGCCAAGACAAGGCGGGACTGAGGAAACAAAAAGAGAAAAGTGAACAGTTTCATTGATTAACTATAAATCATTAACTGCACTGAGACAATTTCCCACAGTTACTTCTAGAAAATCCTTTTCAGTATAAGCAAATCACCATCCTTGTGGGAGAAGTTCTGCTTCTACTCATTAAAAGGGTGATACTTTTGGGTAATCTTCCCACTGTGACGGGGCCCAGGCTGGAAATAAGAGATGGCTTCCTTCTGTTTCGCTTTTCTGTTAACTGCAAATGGACAAAAGCTACAAGTTATGAGGTTCCCTCACCAATCAGCAATGGGAGATTAGCTTTATCATTAACATTGTCTGTGCCCTCACCAACTCAATTGGCACTGGCCCAGGTCCCAGACCTAAGGCCAAGTAATACAGAGCGGAGCTCTGTCGGGTGATACAATAAGAGCTACTGCTCTCCCCAGCCACCCTGGGCTGGCTACACATCTTTTTGATCCCTTGGCACAAAGCACAATGTCTTTTCACATCACTAGCCAGACTTTCAGCATGTGTAAATCAGCATAATACAGAGAACTTCAGTAAAAAAAGGATTATCATCCCTCAAGAATCTAGCCATAATTATTAAACTTGCCTCAAAAATTTTCCTTTTAGTTCCCTTTAAAAAAAAAAAGGTCTTCACAACCCATCTCCTCCCTGTGGGTAACCTCATTCTCTCCAAGCTCCAGCTGGAACCTGCATCACACATTGCTCAGTGCTCAGTTGCAAAAATCATTCCCCATTCGCAGCACTAAATCCCCTGCACACCTAAAATATCTTCTCTGGTTCTTCATGCCTAACTAAATAATGCAAAATCCTCATTCTCTGCATACCTCCCACAGCCATCCCAGCTGCTCCTGCCACCTTTCCTTTCCCTTAGGCCCTCTTCACTCATCTGAAGTTACTCATCAGGAATCCCCTCCTCCAACACTCCTCTCTCACTTTTCTCTTTCATTGGACCCCTTTTGGGGAGGTAGGAGGAAGAGGGTTTTTTTAAATAAAACCTTGTCCACTTCTTCCTCTCACATTAGTTTTAAAACTTGCCATCACAACAAGATTTGAGCAGGTGCATAGAGATGCTAATTTCTGGATGTTCAAAGCATCCTGCTCATGCTCGCAAAGAGCTAAAGCCACGTGGCTTGGGCTGTAAGGTCCTTGACCTATCCACGCCTTGCAGACCCTGGGAACAACAGCATGGCCTCACGCTAAGCCACAGGACCTCTTTGGCCTCGACATAGCTCCTGAGCACGGGTCCAGGCAGCCTCTTTGCACAGATATCAGAATCAACAACTGTTTCATAGTGGACAGATCTGCTCTTGAGAGCAGACTTGAACCCTGTGCAGATGCTGTCTTTGTGAGTCATGTCTTCCCCATCTTCCTTTTACACTCTGTCCCCAAAAGTAGCTGCCCTGAGGCGTTTGCTTTGAAAGGACATAATCATATTGTCCTCTTCCTCATTATCCCTCTTTCCAGCATCTGCACCTCTTTGTATGGTCATCTCTTCCCATCGTTCTTTTCTTAATTTACTTTGGAAACTCTAGAGAGCAATGAGACATCATTATCTATTTCGTAAAGCACCATTCAAAGCTGTAGCAGAGTAGCACGTATATGTGATAGAAATCCTATCCTTCCATTTCCTCCAAAAGGCAGGCAGAGCAGGTTAATGCTTAGCAGATTAGAGCACACTGCCCAGTATGTGCTACTGGCAAGAGCTCCAGTCACTGGAGCCTTCCCCTACAACACAAGCAAGAGCTCAACTGTGCTTTGCTCCTCACAGAGTACTGTGGGAGGCCTCCAGCTGCTCTGCTCCTGACAACCACATTACCATAGGGCATATCTTGATGGCATTTTTTGGAGTGCCAGAGCAGTGACGGTCAGTAACAAGGCGATTTCACTGTCTACAGAGTCAGGAGTACTCAGGTTTCCCCTCTGGTTTGGTAACATCAACAATATACTCGTGGCATTGTAGCATTCTCACTCAGCACAGTTACAGCACGCACAGCTGAGATGTATATCCAGCAGCACATGTCAAACTGCTTCACATCCACCCCTGTACGTCCCTCTTCTATGGGAGTCAAAGGCAGGGCAATTCCCTGGGCCAAAGGGAGGCAGGATTTTGTGAGGTGAAAACCCATGACTACCTGTGGAAAGATACTTTCACCACAGCTAACGGTGCCATCTGATACTGGCTACAACAGGCATTAAAAGACAGTGGTCACGGAAGACAGCGGAACATCCAGCAGAACTGCTGATAACATCAAGTTTCCTCCTCTCTGCCCCCACAAAATGTATCTGTTGTTCCCAGGGTCACCTGTAGCTTAATGTTAATGTGCTGAGAACTGGGCTGAAAGTCAGGACCTCAAACTAATCTACTTGAGGCATTCTGGAGAACTGTGGATCAGCCACTGGATGGTTAGTGAAATTATTAGTAATCCCTTTCATTTTTAATAACGATAAAGCATTTTTAATGGAGACCCAAAGAAAACCTATCAACACAGATGATACTGTCAGCAGCTATGACAAAAGCTCTTTACTTGTTGCTGATGACATAAAGTGCTAGGCATATCCTGGTGTTTCCCCCTAATATACAATAACGGGACTAAGCCTGAGCCATGAGCTGCATACAGCTGGGGATGGGCAGCAAGGAGAGAGCACTGGACTGGGAGACAAGATACCAGACTTCACCCAGACTTGGGTCCAGTCCTGTCCCACGTCTGTGCTCCTGCTTCTATTTCCATCTTTAAGTTTTTTTTCAAACTATATTCAAATTAATTCTTTTTTCTTGAACTGCTCTAGGACCGATATAAGCAGTGGGGACCCATGTCCATGGGAGCAGAACCAAGCAGGGAAGATTATGTTACAAACTCCAGCTTCCCCGGCTTGGGCAGTTCAGATGCTGGCCCTGCAGGCAAAGTACTGCCTGGAACATTTCCTGGAATCAGGTGGAAACCCTGAGAGAACCAGGGGACCTTACCGGACATACCTTGGCACTGCTCGCCACATTAGAATCATCCACTCGCCACATTAGAAGCAGCGAAACACGGAAAAGAGTTTAGCATTCGAGCCGTGTGTCCTAGCTGTGAGTGATGAGACTGGAATGATGTCAAGGAGGTTTTCTGCACGGAGCGTCCATGGCAAAACATTAGCTTAGGTCAGACACCGCTGAAATGCGAAAGGAAGGATGACTGTCAGACTATCGATAACCAAAACAGAGAGCTGCTGACGTTTCACGCAGCAACAGGTGTAACAGCTGTCAGAGAGAAACAACTTTTCCGCCCATCTGTAAAACCACCAGCCTGGGTGGTAGCAACCGGACTCCTAATACCGACACCTTTGGTTTGAGAAACAACAGCCAGGGCCGGCTGACAGCGGCAGCAACCGCTGCGCCCGATGTGCCGCCAGCCGGAGCCCACACGACCCACACCGACCCTTTCTGCTTTGTTCCCGCTATTTCATTTCTACCACCGCTGAAGAGCGAGGCCGCTGCTCCGCGATGGCGGGACGGGGCGCACCCGCGCGCAGGTGGGCAGCGCTCCCACACACACGCGGCCGGCGATGCGGCACCCCGCCACGGCCCCGGCTTAGGGGCGAGCAGCCGGGGGCGACGCCGGGGGGCAGCGAAGCGGGCGGGGCGGGGGGCGCTCTCCCCGCACACCCCGGAGGCTCCGCGCCGTTGGGCATCGCGGGACGCGCTTCGCACCCCGTGGGGGGAGCGCGCAGACCTTCGCGCCGCCGCGTCCCCGAGCCAAACCCCTCAGACCGCCACCACCGCCGCCGCCACCACCACGACACCCACCGGGGCGCGCAGGCGGTGTCCCGAGCGGGGCGGGGACGCGGCGGGGCGGGCGGAGCCGGGCGGGGCGGGGCGTCCCGAGCGCGGCTGCCGCGGGGCGGCCCCGGCGGGAGGCGCGGCGCTGCGCCCCGCCGCCCCGTGCTAAGGCGCCGCCCGGCGTGGCCCCCGCGCCCCTTGGGCGGAGGGCGCCGGCGGCGGGGGGCGCCGGGGAAGGGCTTTGCGCGCCCGCCCCCTCCTCGCCCGCCGCGGCCAGCGGGGGGATTAGTCAGCAGTCTGCGCGCAGCTCCGCGGCGGGGAGCGGCCCCTGCCCTTTCCCGCGGCGGCGGGGCTGCCCCCCGCGGCGGGTTGGGCGAGCGAGGCGGCGAGGGGCTGGGAAAAACTCCTCTCGGGCACGGCGGCGCTGCGGGAGGAGGAGGAGGAGGACGGTCGCACGCCCGGAGGCGGGCGGGTTCGCATCCGCGCCCCCGGGCACCCGCAGCCGCAGCCGCGCCCGGCGGGGCTGCCCCATGGTCTTGCGGGGGCCGTGGGGGAGCTGCGGGGGCCCCGGCGCGGCGCTCGCTCTCCTGCGCGCCCTCCGCACTAGGATGTTGCGGCAGGTCTTGCACAGGGGGCTGGGGACGTCCTTCTCCCGGCTCGGCCACTTCGTCGCCAGCCACCCGGTGTTCTTCGCCTCGGCGCCCGTGCTCATCTCCATCCTGCTGGGCGCCAGCTTCAGCCGCTACCAGGTGGAGGAGAGCGTGGAGCACCTCCTGGCTCCCACGCACAGCCTGGCCAAGATCGAGAGGAACCTGGTGGACAGCCTCTTCCCGGTGAACCGCTCCAAGCACCGGCTCTACTCCGACCTGCAGACGCCGGGGAGGTACGGCAGGGTGATCATCACCTCCTTCCGCAAGGCCAACATGCTGGACCAGCATCACACCGATCTCATCCTCAAGGTAACCGCGTCCCGCTCCCCGCACGGACCCGCCCGTGCTCCTGCCGCCACCCGCGCTGCCACCGCAGCTTCCCGGTCACCTCCCTGCAACAGTTGGGATGCCTGCCCGCCGCGGTCCCTGCCAGCGCCGCGGGATCCGCTGCCTTCCCCCCTCCATCCTCTTTTCTTATCGTTTTAGTCTTTTTCTTTCTTCCCTCTATCGGTTTTATTTGCTCTGCGTGAGCGAGAAGGACGGGCTGCTTGCTTAAAACCCTTTTTTGGTACCTCTGTGCTCGCCTTGCAGTCGTGCTCCCGAGTTAAGGCGAGGCGGGCTTTGATGAACTCAAACTTCAAAAGCAGTTGGGTACCAATCGAGCCGCCGAGAATGCTTTCGGGGGCTGCTGCTGCGCCTGGGACTGCACTTGTGCCTGGAGAGGGGTAGCACAAAACCTCCTTCTCACGGCTCGTGAAGGCAAATGATATAACTCATCTGGTTATTTTTAGCGGGGAGTATTTTTTTTTCTCCCCTCCTCGCTCCCAACCCACCATCATAGAAAATGCTGGTTTCGTAGATGAAGGAAAAAATCCAGGCACGGTGCAGCTTGTGCTGCCGGTTCAAGTTAGAGCGGGCAGCATCTTTCTCTGTCACTTGAGCGGCACGGAGCGTGCGAGTCGCAATCGAACAGGACATCTCACCGTACTGTATGTCATAACATGTCGGAAATCTGCATTTCTTGAAGCCGGTACTCTGTAAACTACAGGGAGAAAAAAAAAGATGTACCTTAGGAGGGTCAAGTTCACCAAAGAAAAAGGGAAGGAACGTTTGCAAATAACGAGAGGTGTGGCTAGCTCCATCCTGCACGTTTTCACCGTTGCCTTGTGGAAACCCTGGAGACTCAGCATTGCCTTTTTTTTTCCCCCCCCCGAATGTCAAACTGTCAGCCCATACAAAAGCAAATGTTAATTCTTTTTAATAGCTTCGGGGAGTGTCTCTTCTAAAATGAGAAAATAAATGCAGATACCTATTGCAAGAGGCTTTGGGGAGACCTCACTCTTCCCTTAACAAGGAACTAACTGTTTATAAGTGGATTCATTTATATTTTATTTCCACTGTAGCCACATACAGAACTACAGTACAGAGCCACTCAGTATCTTATGTTTTCCTTTTTTTTAGTGTTGGCATATTACCCAACGGTAATCAGCAAACAGATTTAATGAGCATCGACTCACTTAGTACAGTAATATGAATGTTACTGGCAAACGAGAAAACTCCAGAGAGATGATTTTCATTCCTTCATTTTCTTGTACCAGGAATTGCATTCACATCCAGTATGTGCACATTTACTCAGTCATAGGACAATAACGATAATGGATTTTTTTTCTCTGTACTGCTTTCTCTAGAGATCTGTAGTTTTATCAATAGCATAGTGACACACAAATAAATGGTACTCAGAATCTTTCCACAAGCAAACTTCTGCATGAGATTTATCACATCAGCAAAAGAGCTATAACTTAGAAAGTTCTGTCAGTATTTAACTCTGCCTCAATTTTAGTAGACAGAATTTGTCAACAAGATTATTATTTTTTATGTACTGAGATAATGAACACTGTTGCCATTTAACTATTTACTCACAGTTAATCTGACATTGTCATGCACATTTGATGCGTTATTTCCAACTCTACTTGTCTAATTAATTCCGGTATGTTACATGCAGAATAGATTATGTCCTTTGTCCTAATTATTCCTCTGTTTGTGGGCAGAGCCAGGCTCAGGCAGCTGCCTATGCAACCCTGTGGATGGCCCTGTGGGTCAAAGCACAGCAAAACAGGAAGGAGGGTTCCTGCCTCCCAATATTCTTATATCCGTGGTGATGTAGGGCTGCATCATTTTCTGTCAACCAGGCTCACCAAAGGAAGGGGAAAGGGAAAGGTGGCTATCAAGGTTTTCCTGTATATAGCCACTTGCATGGAAGAGAGAAGAGAGCAAAGGCCTCTGAAATTAACCTCGCAGCCCCAGTCCAGAGCCAACCAACACAAAATGCTGTGCTTGTAAATAAGTGTCCTGGGTGACACCGTGGATTAATCCCACCTGCATTCCTGAAAAGGGTGCTGTGTAGGCACAGTCAGGGCAGAGAACCTATATGGCAGCATTTGCTTATGGTTCCATTTCTGGTGAAGGATGACCTCCCTAAGGGAAAGGTTTTGCTTTAGAAAGAGGCATCGGGTTGGTCATTGGCTCTTCCTGCATGGTTGTCGCTGCATCTCCACCCACTAGCAGGAGGATTGGAGACCCAGGAGGATTATTACCCCAGGCAGGCACCAGCTGCTCTTGCAGCACTTCTCAGTTTCCTTACCTGCCATATCACACCTCATCAGCCAAGGAGGGAAGGGCATGAGCCATCAACTGCTACAGCTACCCTGGTCAGATGGCAAGGAAAGGAGAAGGGTTCCTCTGGTTTCGGCAGAGGAAGAAGTCGGGTTCCATTATTATCCCCTTAGTAAAGGGATGCAAAGTTTTTGGGGACTGAGCAGTTGAAATTGAAACGTAGCTGGTACTCCGGTACTGTCAAAAGTTAATCACTCTGTGTCCTAATCAATTAATTAGATAATGAAATAACTGCTTTACTGGCACCTCTAAAATACTCTGGTTGGCTTAGTGCAATTCCTAGTGGGCACATTAACAGTCCGAGAAACTCACTGTTACCCCTACTGCACGATACCCTCTTGGCTGGGAAGAGACTTAGGGAAGGGCTCAGCCTCAGGACTGTCTCTGGCGCAGTTCTCAAGCGGCACTCCCAGAGCAGGAGCTTCCGTAGGACTCCCCGCTGACAGTGTGCATCTGCCAGCACGACACTGGCTGTTCACATGACAGTGGCAGGTCTTGCTGAAAGTACAAGCTGCTCCACACAAGATCTCCCTGCTTATTAGCAGGGAGGTGTGTGGCTGCCTTATATAATAGTTTTGACTTGAAGATAATGTCAAGTAGTCTTTTCTTTTTTATATTTGTATAAATCTCCATTCATAGTTCTCATGACTCCCCATAAATGCTTAAACCATTCGAGGCCTGCCATCCCAAAGTCGCATTTCTAGCTAGCATAGTTGTTTGCTGAAGAAAGGGAGAGACCTAAACATATCCTGAATCTCTGGCTTTTAATAGATAATCCAACAAAAAGCCTTGGTAGAGTCTCAAATGTACAGGAGATGCATCCTTGGGCTGAAATACTCCGGGAGGACAATAATGAAATTTCACTCACTGCTGTACCTACCCTATGGCTGAGGACAGGGCACTGTCTCCCTTTGCTGTCAGTCTGCAAGACCTTTCTTTCTGAAGATCTCATGAAAGAGGGAGGAAGTAAAAACACCTAACTGAAGTGTGTTTTTACCCCTGTATTTCTAAGAAGTGCTTGGAGAAACAAAGATAATTAGGATATTTTGTGTGGACCATATGCATAACTTCATATGATTATATAAAGTCTGCACAAATATTTAAGCCTAGCATTCTGCCTAAAAATAGTGTTAGAGCAGCCCCCTACCATTTCATGGTGGTATTTCCACTTGCCGCTAGAAACTTGGTAGGTTGAAGGCATACAGACTCCCTGGAAACACAGACCTAGCCAGATTTTTGAATGGTAGAAAATATATTCTAATTTAGCCAGAACTGGAGACACCCATCCTTCTGAGCCTGTTCATTCCTCTGTACTTACAGTGAATTAACTGCATTATACTACAAAAGACCATCTTTTTTTTTTTTTCCCCAGTGAAAGGTTTATTTTTTTCGCAGAGGGATATCCTTTCTCCCACTTAAGTTATTGTGTTTATAACAAGAACAGAGTACTAATTTTTTTTTATTTTTTTTAGCGAAAACTCTAATTAAGGTGACAAAACGCAAAGATTAAGAGAAAATAAAATGTAACATGCCTTGCTGAAGGGGACTGCATTTGCAGTTTGCCTATATGAAAATCTGTAGGTGCGGGTTTATTTTTTTAAAGAACTCTCTCCTAACTACATGTTTTCAGACAGTCCTTATACATTGCCCCTGTCATATAAACTGGCCATCAATAGGTTTAGATAGCTGAATAAATGTCTATTTGAACATGCAAGCAAATAGTAAAATTAGGTTTAAGGATACATTTACTTAAGAACTGTATAACTTCTGATTACTGCACAACAAGATAGTTTAGCTTCAAAATTTTGTAGACCTCATACTTGGTGGGGTTTGGTTTTTCTGCCTCTGCTCTGTAATTATATTATGTTCCTATTAACATGTGTGCCTGCACGCAGTGTCTACGCTCTTCCCAAATTTCCTCACTTATTTTCTGTGTGTGAGGAAACTTGTGGAGGAAATAACCATATTTATGTTCCCATATCTGTGGTATTTCTGCATTTTCTGTACAAACATAACACACTTAAGCCATCATTTTCAAGGCTGGTAGAAATAGATTCTGGTTGTTCAGCAGAGCCAAAAGCCGGGTCGGTCATGATCCTGGCTCATGCATGGTACCCTTTATTTTAAAACTTCGGATACTTCTGAATGCCTGGACACAGGCAGTCAACTGTGGATCTAGAAATGGGTATAGTAGGTCTCCACTTTTTCTAGGTAGCTCTGACAGTAAAAACACGTCTAGGGAAACAGTCAACAGAACCAATAGTGAATTCTGCTAAAGAAAATAAAGCATGAAGTCATGTCTTTAGAGCAAGGCTGTAAGATGAGGGGAAGAGTCCTAATACAAGAAAAACAAGGGTGTGAAAGCAGCAGAAGTGCAAGCTTGTTGTCATAGCAGCACAATGCTGCAGGGCTAAAATGTATCTTATGCGAAAACAGATGAGAATTAAGATAGCAGGTAAGATCTGGGCACAGCCAGGGAAGAGGCAAGATAAACAGCAGGCTGCAAGGACAGCACGGAAGTACGTGTAGAAACCCCCTTAAGCTCCCAGTGTCAGCAGCAGCAGCTCCTTGGCGTGGTTCCTGCAGGTGAATTTGATCTCTTACGCAGCACCAGCCAGAGGCTGGAGTAGAAGTCCTGAAGTTGGCTGTGCCTGCAAGGACTACCACATCCGGCTGATCTCAGCTACCCACCTGCCCTGCTTCAGCAGTGCCAGCCACCCCTACCGGGACGGGGTCCCCCAACTCTCCCTCCCACCTCACACCGTGTCGCATCTCAAGCTGCTGCTGGCTGGACAGCCCATGCTAGGGACACCCAGCACCCAATGTTGCACCACCCTTCCTGCCTTGGAAGGTCAGACCTCACCTCCTGTCTAACAGAGTGTGCAGTGTTCAATACATGGCTAGATGTGTGAGATGGGGGATGTCACTCCTCTAGATGAGCCTCCAGGAAAAGGCAGCAAGTGGCAGGGCAGACGTCAGAGGTCAGAGACCTTCATGTGTCACGGCCACTGAGGCCAGGCCACCGGTACCCCAGACAGTGCTGCACAGCTTGGGGAATGCTGCCAGGGCTCCCTAGCAACCACAGTTAGGCTTCCCAAAAGCTAGAGTTGGATCTTGTCTTTAAGTTGGGGTTGACAGCAGGAGGACCTCCTCTCTCCTGTCGAAGGAAGGATGAGGAGCTGAGTCGTTAATTAATGCGGTGGGCTGTGAACTTGCAGATACTGAGATTTCCCTGCAGCGAGAAAGGTACCGTTTCTGACACTTGTGCTGAAGGAGCCCTTAACAAGAGCCTGCGCTGTGTCCCCAGCCCCCTGAGAAGCACTGTAAGAACGGAGAGGTGTTTATGGAGGGGTCTGGGGCACGTGGAGAAGGCTGCCGGCAGTGGAGCTGATGAAGGATCAGATCAGCCACAGGAGAGAAGTTTTCATCTTTTTTTTCCGCATCATGAAAAATTGATCTTGGAGACATGCACCCGGCTGCACAGAAGGGGTTTTGCTGCCTAGGCGTCCTGTCTCCCAGCAGCAGTCAGCCCGAAAACTGGAGTGGGCTTCTCTTGGTGGGACAGATTCAGGCAGAATTACCAGGGCAGTTGTCTGAATTAAGACAATATTGATTAGAAAAGGTTCTCCACTTCACATTAGAGAAGAAAAGTCGAATCTTAGCGATTTTCTGTAGCTACCAAGAAGGCACATGGAAATGTAAATGCATGTACATTGGCCACTTTGAGCACTAATAGTTCTCCTTCAGTTGATGACATGTAGTTTGAAGAATTTATTTACATGAAAATTGTTTGGAGAAAATATAATTCACCATTGCAAAAATATATAGCCTGCATAATTAGTATCTTAGCGTCTCTTCAGGAAACCTGATTGTAGGACTGCAAGAAAAATAGCCCAGCTACCCATAGCAGTCCTCGCTGCACACTCTCCAGCTGCAACTTCTAATGTTTATCCCGAGCCATTAGGATCTATTGGCTTCCTTCATCAGCTGCGTGGATGGTCTTCATCCCTCGGCCAGGCTGGTTTGGCCCAGCAGCCCCCTTTGAACCTTTGCCATGGACCCACGGTCTCAGACTGACAGCAGGGGACAGCCCCATTCAGGACCTCCTTTGTCTTCCCTCTCTGCACCTTCTTCTGATGAAAACACACTCTTAATAGTTTAATTCTGCCCATGTCTGCAAAGCTCAGAGTGTTTTCTTTCGGGAGTTACGCTGGGAGCTGTGCAAGTCTTTTCCCTCTTGTAACCCTTTTACGTTTTGACTGAGGCCATCTCTTGAAGTGAATAAAAAAAGCACTCTGCAAAGATACAAAATGCCAGAGATTACTAAGATCGTAGAAAAAGTGGGGAAATTTATAGCTATCCATAAAGGCTTTTTCTCCTCTTAGTTTTCCTTGACGCAAGTTACCTGTAAAAATTACTGAAAGAGTAAACCAGCTTCTAATGAAAAGGAAGCCTATATTTAAAATCATTGTCTTCATCCTGATTTCTAAACTTCATCTAAGTTTTCCCTCTTGGACCCCAAACAGTGATGAGATTTTAAGCAGTGATAGATAATGAGTTCATTCTTTATTTTTGAGCCTTCTCAGCCTTTCCTCCCAAATCTTGAAATCAGACTTCTTTTGATGAAAGCTGAGGTTTTTTAAAACAAAAAAAAAAATCATCAAGGTATTTCTGGCTCCAGGGCTCAGGCTAAAAACAAACCTGGTGAAAATGACAGTAAAAAAATTATAAGAGTGGGCAACACAGATTAGGATGAAGCTCGTTTTTAGTTTGAACCGTGGACTGAAAGAGTAGAGTCAAATAATAGCAACAGCAACAAAAAGGCAATATGACATTGCAAAGGTCTTGCCTCTGTGAGTAAAACATGTCTCTCTATGTGTGAGATCATTCACAATACAGGAGGACATCTGTATAGCTAGTTTTGTCTAGTTGGCCATTGATCGACTGTACGTTAAGTAACAAAGCATAGTTAAGTCTTTACAATGAGTGATGTCCCCTATAAAAGACCGCATGTCACTGCTCGGCAACAAAACCAAGCACAGTTTTGTGGTGTATGTGCTAAGCAGGATGTAGCTGTGTGCATCCTTAATATTAAAAATAGTGACTGCAACTCTGATCCAGCTCCCGTGGGAGTCAGGCTGGGAATAGGAGCTTGGCAAGACTAAAGTTCCTGGTGCATGTTGCTGTTGCTCTCACTGTGGAGTTATCTCTGAGAGCAAAGCTGTGCCACCAATGATGCGAGATGCGTGTAGGACACCAGTGGCCATCGGCTGGGTCCTCGTGCCTTGTACCCTTTGCCCATAGCTTTGATTGAGGTAGTAGATTATGTAACATGGGCTTAAAGGATTTCTGGGATTGGACCATTTTGCAAATGAATCAGCAGTTTCTAACCCCTCCCTGCTGGGATGGGATCTGTTTGCTTCACAGGAAGGCTGCAGACTTTTTTATTACCTGATTAAACTGACATAATTCCAGTAATACCTGCTCACTTTTGAATTAAAAGAAAGGACTTCTCAGCAAAGCAAAGGGGCTAGAGGTTTTCCTCACCTCTTCTTGTAGCTCCCTGCATCTTTTGCATGGACTTAAGAATAAAATCAAGCTTTCCTTTCTGTCCTGAGTATACATCTCTAAGTACAGCGCCTTTGCCTTCAGAGTCTGCTTTGCTGCCACTGCCGAAAGTTGTGCCAAGCTCTACATGGAGAAGAGCTGTTTCACAGAGCCCAGTGCAGGACTTGGCCATCCAGGACAGATAAACTGAGCCTATGGGGGACTCTGATTCCTGGCATCTGCCTTTCTGTGCCAGCAGCCAAAAGCAGCTTGAAGAAGTCTTTGCAGCTGCAGCGCTCTGAGGCTCTGGAGCAAATGATTTAGCCTAGGATAAGTGAAAGGATTTTAGGTTTTGCCTCCTAGCCTCACAAGCAAAACCAGCTGGCGGGGCAGTGTGATGACACCACATCTCATCTGTCAGCTGTGTCACAGGCTGAAATGTGGCTTGCCATAGAGATGTGAGACCAGTACAGCTCTCACCTGGAGGTTTTTGCAGGAAAGGATTTGTCTCCCAGTTGAAGCCATCTTTCCTCTCTGTCAAAAATAAATAATTGAGTGTGCATGTGATGTAGAGTAAACAAAGACCAAGACCAAGGTGTTACCAAATGCAAATGGCTAAAGGCTGGAGAAGGAGAAAACTCTCTTCTAGAAATCTCTGGCGTGGTGTGGGACGCACATAAACACCATTTTTGGAAGGGAAAGGGAACTTGCAAGTGATGGTCACCGCTTAAACAACAGTGAAAGGGGGAGATGGAAGTTATTATTTCATGCCTGAGCACTTTCAGGAAGAGTCTGCCACTGTGGCAAAGAAGCTTAGGTGACGCTGTGCAGTTCTCATGCTGCAGTGCTCTGGCATCTCAGCAGTAAACTGCTTTTTGGTTCCTTGCACTGTTAGCTAGCTGAAAAAAGCTGTGAGCAATGAGCAAGCAGTGCATGTCTCCCTTCAAGGAAAACCATTCATTCAGCTTTTGTTATTCCTCTAAATCTCTCTTTCTCCTAATAGGATTGGTGAGGATAAGAAAACAGCTGGAGAAATGACAATCTGGTGGTCAGTTGTTTGTCCCAGTACTAGGTTTATTCAGAATATGGTTACTTGATATTAAAATCTGCTGGACTGAGGAGTGCAGTATGCATTATACATCAGCATATTGCTAATGTTGTCCCCATCAGACAACAGCCTTTACCATCTCCTGTTACCAAACTGAAGTTCATTGAGACACCTCTGATGTACCACAGGCAAACCAAATTGCACATCCTTAATCCCTTGAACATGACCTTGTAACCTTCTAGACCTTCTGTTTTCTGTGGAAGCCAGTCAGCTGGGACTACAGGTGTGGGCTTTGGATGCAAGTGGAAAAATCTGCCTGGCCGCAGTTGAATTTCCAGCATGGCAGCAGAGAGGAGAGTGCCGTGGGACTGCAGCTCTCGATGGGAAGGAGCAAGCAGCCCCACAGGGCACTGGGTGTTACAGACAAGCAAAGGGAGAGACAGCCTGCAGCCATGCTGCAGCACAACCCTACTCAGTTCCAAGATGATAAAGGTCTGTTTTCTAGGATCTGGTCTGAAAAAAGCTAAGTGCAGGTAAAGTGATGTGTTTGTCTCCAGGCTTAAAGTCTGAGTCAGGCTTCCCAGAGCTGAATGCTTCAGTGCACTGATGCAGTGCGAGGCATATTTTGAAAGGGTGGAGGGAATGGCAGGTTTTTGCCCTCTCTGGTTGTTTGCCTCCAGTCTCAGATGAAATGTTGTGGCTATTGGCAAAGCTTGGAGTATGTCTCAGAGCTGCTCTAAACTGGACAAGCTTGCAGCAGGCTCTGGGGGCTGCTCAGCTGCCAGGATGCACCAGGACACAGAGCTGGCTGCCTGTTACCCTCTTTCCTGAAGCCCCATCGCTGGGAGGTATGAGGTCCCCCTGACACAGTGCCTGCCTGATCTGGCTCAGCACAGCCTCAGACAAAGCACCAAGCCGCTGCCACAGAACAAGCTCCCGAGTCTGAAATTATTGTTTCCAAGAAGAAATGAGTATTTTAGGTATGACATTTAGCTTCTAGCCTTCTGCTAAAGATGAAGTAAAAGCTGTGACAGATGAGGTTATTTTATGACCTAAATATTAAAAGAAAGTGCTTCAGATGTAGAAGGAAGCAAATGCAGCAGTGAGGCAGGGTAGGTAAATAGCAGCACACATTGTCTGATAAAAGTTGCATGACAGTTTAGCTTCTTCTGCATTGTGTCCCTCCATGGATCCTTTCTGAAGGAGTTGTATTGTAAATCTAATATAGCCAGAAAATTCCTTCTGTTCCTCCTGATCATCCCCAGCTGCACTTCTTTATATGACATCTGTAATGACATCCATTTGAATTTGTACCCCAAAACAGTTCTTGCAAAGCAGAGCTTCGCAGAAAAGCTGGAAAGACAGGAAGAATTTTCCATACAGGCTCTTTTCTTTGGCCAAGCTTGCAAAGCTTTTAATTTATTTTGTTTAAGAAGGAAGTTGTGCAGAAGCCCCTAATCTGTTGCACAGACAGTTATTTGTTCTTCCACCACCATTAATAATTTTCTTCTCACCAAAGCCAGGCATTATGTTCTTCCAGTACTGTAAAAAGATTTGTTAGTTCAGTTTATTTCTGAAGCCTATCTTTCTGGTGTCAATATTGAACTGTTGTTCTGCAGAAAATAAAAGCTACTCAAATTTGAGAAAACACACTCCGAATTGCTAGAGAAACAGTTTAAGAATGTAGACATTTCGTAATTTTTGCCTATCTGATGTCATGTCATCCTGAGGAACAGAGTCAGCTTCATTCAATTTCTAACCATCACAGACTGCACAATGTAATCACAAAACAATCAGCTTTGTAGTATCATATAACTTTTTGCTTTCTGCGAATAGGTCTGAAATACCAACAGAAGTCCCTATGACTATTTAACTCCAACAAACTGAGGTTTTTAGCCATGATTATTGAGTTCATCCATTGCCACCAGATGAGTGTATAAGCTCTACTGCTTTCATGTACCCCGTCTTCTATTTTTTTAATCAGTGTTTTCCTCAGAAGGAGGCAGTTCCATTAAATATCACCTAATCCCAGCCTCTTTGCTGGGCATAAGAGCCTTCTGCCCTCTTTAGATTTCAGTGGAAAACAGCATATGCAAGTAGAAAAAAAAGGAGTCATCTCCCTATAGCAGGTTTTCATTTTCCTGCTCAAAATCAGAAGGCAGAAAATAGCTATTCCCCCCTTAAGTAAAGAAATTATACTCATTCTTCATTTGGCTCTTCAGCTTCCTGGAAGAGCTGTGGTCTCCCTGCTTTGCAGGTGAAGGGGAACTTCTCTTTTATCAGCCCTGGTTGTGTTGCCGCACATTTGCAATGCTCCTACTACCATTTCCCTCAGTGTAAAAGGGACTAAAGGATAAATCCATGCAGTTCCACAGAGCAGATCTGGTGATTTGTTCCCTGTCCCCCACAGCAGCAGACTTGGCCACCCACACAACCAGGCTGTGCAGACTGCCACATTCAAAGGGTTATTGGGACCAGGCAGCATGAAGTGCGCACACCCCTCTTTGTCATCCCTACTGACTCCTCGAGGAGTTGTGTATCTCACTGAGCTGTGCGCAAAGCGTGTGCGCAGTGGCATGCAGGGGCCCCCGGCATTGGGGATGTCAGGTACCCCCTGTTGCCAGCTGGACAAAAGCAGAGGGACCGCCTTCCTGAACTTCATGGCTACCCACAATAAAGGACATCACAGCCGCAGGGAAAGTTTGCTCAGGCTTCTGGCAGTGGGTGACATTGACTTGGCCTCAGCAGCTTCCTTACGGAAAGTCTTGGTACTCTCCCACAACTAAAGCAGCACAAAAGGTTAAATAGTGATAGCAGTGGGCAAGGACTGCAAGGAAAATGTGCGAAAAAACAGCTTGCGCTTTGCTAAGGCTCTCAGCATTAGCAAACTCAGTATTGTACTTTTGAAAAATACTGTAACCTAAGCCTATACGAGCTATTCCCTTACTGTCTTTTAGATTTCTTGGTTCCTCTATTTTAACTAAAATGGATTCAGAAAAGGTTGCAAGAGCTGCTTATTTTTTTTTTCCAGAAAAGGGTGAAATTTTTCAGTCCTTCTGATGGTCAAAAATAACAGAATGCACTTTGGGTCAGAGCTCAGGCATGGCAAATTTCAGAACGATGCAAAACGGCTTACAAAGGAGGCTGCACTAAAAGCTGCTATACCAAGTAATAACCTGCAGGCCTTAAAATTAGGACCTTTCCTGATTAATACAACCGCTCAAAGAGAGAAGGAGAAAAGCAGTGTCGGTCTCTGCGATTGCTTCCCGCTCTTAGGGTTGCTGAGGATTTGATGGGGGGAAAGGGAGGGGAAAAGAGGGCAACTGAATTAATGCCAGCTATCTTATTCCTGCTGTGCCGACAGTCTCCGCACTTGGGACATGCAGCTGTGGCCTGTCCTTTACTAAGAGCAAGTGCTAGTCCCCTGCTGCTGCCGGCTGCCCGACTGCCAGCACATCCCATGCAGATGGTGCCCCTGGTCACATTGCTCTTCTGCCTTTTGAAACTGAAGTTTATCTGTTGAGAGAGTAATTTGGCAATTCCAAGCACAACAGTGTCCCGGGACGCAGTCGGGCTGCAGCTGTCCTTTTTTACATTCGCCTAGATGGGTAGAAAGTAGAGGCCTGGGGTTTTTGATTTTGCTTATTTAGAGAGGCCAAAAGGCAGAGGCATATGGCACAGGTGCAAGTCACGCACACCGGCGTTATCAGCAAAGGATGTAGGGGAATCATACTGCTATTTTAATGCATGCTTCCCTTTTTTTTGCAATGAGTGTGCTATTAATACTGCAGCCACCAGAACTTTCGTTGTTGTTGCTTAGATCAAATAGGAAAGGGTTGGAGGTGATGAGCCGCTGTTGTTCTGGCTGCTGCTGTGCGAGATGAACTGATAAATAACGTGTGTGATTTCTCTTTCCCTTGTAGTTGCACTCTGCTGTGACCAGGATCCAAGTTCAAAGACCTGGTTTCAATTACACGTTTGCCCATATATGTATCCTGAACAATGACAAGACATGCATAGTGGACGACATAGTGCATGTACTGGAGGAATTAAAGGCTGCTCGTTCTTCTAATCGAACTAATTTTGCAATCACTTATCCAATTACTCACTTAAAGGATGGCAGGGAAGTGTATAACGGGCATCAGCTTGGTGGGGTTACTGTGCACAGCAAAGACCGGGTGAAGTCTGCAGAAGCCATTCAGCTCACCTACTACTTGCAGGCAATCAACTCCTTGAATGACATGGTGGCAGAGAAGTGGGAATCCATTTTTTGTGACACTGTTGAACTTTTCCAGAAATCCAACAGGAAAGTCAAAATGTATCCTTTCACTTCTTCTTCGCTGAAGGAGGATTTCCAGAAGACAAGCAGGGTGTCAGAACGCTACCTGATCACAAGCCTGGTCCTTGTGGTCACCTTGGCCATTCTCTGCTGCTCCATGCAGGATTGTGTCCGCAGCAAACCCTGGCTTGGCCTGCTGGGATTGCTGACCGTGACCCTTGCCACCCTGACTGCAGCTGGGATCATCAATCTCACTGGTGGGAAATACAATTCCACCTTCCTGGGAATCCCCTTCGTCATGTTAGGTAACTATCTCCTATCTCCTGTCTTTTGTGTGTTTGTGCCTCCCTGACGCATATCGCAGCAAGCAGAGAAGCATCACTGCATGATCCCAGCGCCTCCTCCCTGCAATACTGCCCCATGCCAAATCCATTGCCTCTTTTCCTATACTGTTTGTGCTGTACCGGGATGTTAAAATCATGCCTGGAGCTCCAGTGTGATGTAGTGCGCTCCTGCAGGACATGCAAGGAACAAGAATGTGCAAATGCCGTGCCTTGTGCAGAGAGAGAGCCCAGCTGCTGCTTTTCTGTGGATGTTTGATTCTGGTTTTGGTGGCCAATATTAGAGGGAGACCTTTACAGAGGTTCCTGTGCCACAGTGACAGCATCAGCTGTGCCACCAAATCAAAGGGGCTGTGCGTGTTGGGCATTTAGAAACCACTGGGTCCTTCGGAGAGCAGAATGGTGCTGTCCTGGCTTGGCAGGCACCTGTCGGTGGGATAGGGGTGGTGGTCAGTTGGGGGTTGCGTTTTTCCTGAAGCCTCTTTGCTGGCTGAACAAACATAGAGAGGGTTTCATACCCCTGAGGTGGAGAGTTTTTCCTCCCCTTGTTAGGTTTGGACCCGTCCGGTTAGTGCCGGCTCATCCCGTCGTTGAGGGCTGCAGAGAGAGTGGCATTAGCCACACATTGGCTCTGATGCCAGCAGAGGTGTCGTCATCTCCCTGGCTTTCATATTGCCTTCACTCACTGTGGGATATAGGGTGGTTTGGTTTGGTTTTATTTTGTTTTCCTTGAGGGTAGGAAAGAGGAGGAGAGAAGGGCGGTCAGCCTGCTCTCGACCTGAAATCAGTGCTCTCTCTGGCTGGCACCAGGATATTTCTGGGGATGCCGTTCGTTTTATCCAAACATGCAGGAGGACTACACGGGAGACAAAACAAGAGCTCTAGAGACCTCTCAGCCTCTTTGTTTGTGTTTGGTTCATAACCAGTATGAAAAGCTTTGTGCGCTGTAGGTGTTTAATATGTCCTCGTTCATGCCGTTATTCATTTGTGGAGAATAATACATGCATTGATTTGATCACAGCTTCCCCAGCTGAAAATCAGTGCTCAGTAATACTTAAGGTTTCAAGTGTAAAAGTGTCTCCGCTGACTTAGTCACATCATATAGTGATATGACACGTTTCTGCATTGCTATTTTTATATCCAGCTCCAGGTTCCTATGCCATGCCCACACTGTAGCTGTGGTATTGTTGTACTTTAATTAAAGACCATGCTTCAGTGCATCGCACTACCAGTTAACGTAGAGAATATATTCAGTGACGAAGAGAATGCGGCTGCATTACATCGGCACTCATTTTCAGATGACATACGTGAAAATTAAACTGTATCGTAATCTAGAGGAAATACAGCTAGAGAAAGTCAGAGTCAAAAGAAGGCTGTCTTACTGACTTGAGTCTTGGTTTCTTATATGGGTTTTTATGCCTGTGCATGCATTATAAAACTAAATTGGTCAAACTAAGTAGTATATTTGAGATATAATATTACACAGGAGGGGATTTCCAGATGCGTTGCAAGAAAAGCAGTCTAAAGTCCAGCCGTATGAAATGAAAGTACCTGAAGAAAGCAACTCAAAATAATGTAATTCAAGCTCTGTTTAGGGATCAAAGCATCTGCTCGCTGGGACAACCTTTTAGATCTTTAATTCAGCAATAGTGACTATGCTGAGCCTTGAAATCCTTGAAGACTTACAGATAACTATGAGAAGTGTCACACTTCTATTTTAGTGCTCCTTTAAGTGTCAAGCTGTATAGCCAACTCTGCCTCTTTTTTTTCCTTTTTTTTTTCTGGGTGGGTTTTTTTTTTTTGGTTTTGCTTAGTTGAAGCATTCCACTCTTAAAAGGAGTAAGTTTCAAATACGCAGCTCAGCTCTCACTGTGAACAAGTCAAGACAGCAGCCAAATTCATGTGAATCTTTCCTGTTTCCCCAGCTGCATAAAACCTCCCAAGGGACAGGAATATCAACAGGTGAACAGAAGGCACTGAAGACATTCTGGAGTTTTTAATGAGAACTGTTTTCAACCAGCAAATAGCTAGAAAGGCAGGGCTTCCTTTTTTCCCCTGCGGTACAACAAAGATTTAGCATGCGTTCAAAATCTATTTCATTGCTGTTATGCTGGTTTGCCTATAAAGGATGCTTTAACTCAAGGTAACTGAAGGCTGGAGACACAAACCACCCTCCATTACACCCTGCTGAACTACTTCCACTTAATTTCAGTGACCATCAGATTAGATCATAGATTAACTGACCTTTAGAAAGCTAAAGGATTTCTGGCTAACAGTGTAGCCCCGTAGCTATTACTCATAATCTCATGGCTAAAAGCAAAAATTAGATAGAAAAAATGATTACGCTGAACACATTTCAGGCAAGGCCCCTTTAGTAGTATAAATCATTAATGAAGTTTCTGCAGTTTATAGCAGCAGAGGGTTTTTTTAGCTTTTTGTCAGCATCACAGAGCCAAGGTGGACAACACACACTCTCCACACATCATCTGTCACAGGACAGTATTATATCTGTCCTAAGAGATGCTTCTCGCCCTGCAGTTTGTTTCCTCCTTGGGCTGCTTTCCCCTGTTCTTAACTGTGCTACCACTACAGCATTTGCATCATGTCTAGTCTGAATTCCTCTTTCACAACCCAACTGTCCTCCGTTTTTACCCACTTTATCTGGAAAACCATTTATTTTCTTTGTGTATTTGGGACCACTCTTGCTTGCCCAGTCCTCTTCCCTTTCATTCCAGGTTTGCTCAGACTATTCTTACCCAACTTCCAGTAATCTTCTTGCTTTTGGCAGCTTCACATCTTCCGTGTAGATCGTTGCCTAAATCCAGGCGCAGGATTCAGGCAGAGGCTTTCGGCAGCAAGCAGAGTAGGAGGATGATTTCACATATCTTGCATATGGCACTCCTGTTCATACATCCCCATATGACATTCATTTTTTTTCTCAGCAGTATGAAATGGTTGGCATTTGGTTGGTGGCACATGGTAATTCACAGTTTCTTCGTGTCACTTTCTACCCTGTTTGCACAATCAATTATTCCAGCCAATACATAGATGTTTGCCTTTGTCCTTGCTCATTTATAGCTTATTAATCTCACAGAATTTCTCCTGTTCACTAAATTCATCTTGAGACCATCACTGCTCTTCCAAGATGAAGTCAGCAATGTTTTGCAGTTCTCTGCTTTTTCATATTTTCAAGAATCACTTTGGGAGTAGTTTAAATAGTTCAGCCAGTCCCAAGCACATTCTAATAATTTAGGTAATATGTCTGCAAAAGTACTCTTTTCAATGTGTTCTGTAATACTCTGTTTCATTCAACCTATTTTCTGTGGTGTCTCTCCTGCACCAGGCACTTCCAAGAACAAGCAAACTATAGTGAAGGGTACCAGCTCCTGTAGGTTTTGAATCCTCAGCTTTTGCATCAATAGGACAAATTTAAGTTACTAAATTACCGTGACTGCCCAAGTTGCACTCCTAAGCTCAGGCTCTGTAAGTGTGGGCCAGAACATCTTTTGCCTACTCTACCTATTAAATCTGACATACTGGTTTAAACACTTCATGCTTGGGATTTAATCACCTTCATGGTAGTTTATTCTAGTTTATTTTACTTTTTAATTAAAGAGGGTTACTGTAACTCAGCTCATGAAAGGTAACTCATTAAGTCAGAATAATTCAGTCATTGATGACTGTGTCTAGCCTGAGTATGTCACTACCATGACAATTTTTATATTCTGGCAGGTTTCTCTTTGGCTTTCACCGGTTGCTAACTGAATGGCAGTAATTGAAGCCAAGAGAGATGTTGCCAGAGACCTCCTTACCCAGCAGATACCAAAACAGCAGACATCCCCTTTGGTCACCGGAGGTCCAGCCGTGAGGATGAGGTGGGGTTGGAGGCTGTACCTGGCAGTGGTCCGAGTCCCTGCGGAAGGGCTGTGCTGGAGAAGAGCTAGCAGGGGGCAGGCTGGCTGCAGCTGCTCTCTTCTCTAGTGATATCTTGTCTATTCAAACTGGGGACTTTTCTTCTTTAGATCTGGATTTATACAGGTACTTCTAACACGAAAGTGAAGCCTAAAACCTGTGAAACTTGGCAGGCTCCCACTATTCATCTGGACATGTTTTGTATTAGCATATGCCTCCATGTTTTTTTAAAACTATCATCTGCATTTATCAGTGTGTAAACATGTAATTTAAGGACAAGATTACTCACATGCCTGTTTCATGTGAAGTACTTTGCTGAACTAAGACTATTCACTTTTGACCCTAAGAATCAAAAAATTAAATTTTTCAATTCAGCTGAATCTAAAATAGCTGATTTATAGTGTCAGCTGGAAAGCAGAATTAAAATTATGATTTCCTATTGCCTGCTCCACTAAAAACTACAGATGTTTGGTCTGGCAGAGATGCTAACGTATTCATCATAAGTTTCTCTTACACATTAAATGCTGTTTAATAACTGCCAATCCTTTAAAAATACCAGTTCTCTCAAAAAACCAAATAAGCCATTGGACAACAAGCTGGCTGAACAAGTTTTTAGTGTGACTTTTTTTACCTCCCAGAGGTGGAACACAGCATTTAACTTAGAGACTCAAAAGAAAATTGCAATATTGCCCTTTGCACTGAAGAGAAAACTAGCAATCTGTTTCCTATTCCTCTAGAAACTCCTACAGCTTATTCGGGGAGAGGCAGCTCTCTTCAGCTGCCAAGTTCGTGAAAAGCATCGGCTCTGTGAAATCACGGTGGAATGCCAGGCGCTGCCAGATACGGGCAGAGACGCAGGGCCAGCTCCGCGGGCTTATATTTAGCCTCCGATGCTGGCAGGGGAAAAACCAGTTAGCAGTTACAAGAGCAGCCTGAGCTTGCAGCTTTCTGTAAACAGAAACTATAGCCAGTCTTGTGTGACACCCGACAAAATGGGGACAAATGCAAATGCCTTTTCTTACCACCTCCCTCCATCCTTCCATAACATCCCACCCTGTCGGTATGCCCTTCCTGGGAAGAAAGAAGAGGAGAATGGTCAACAGAGCAGGTCCAGGCAGGAACAACTGGGAAGAAGCAGGTGGAAGTGTTGGGCAGGACCCTGGCAGGGTCCTCCTGAGGTTCAGTCGTGGGAGGGGAAAGTCTGGAGGAGAAAAGCTGCACAGGACTACATCTAGTAGGAGGCGACATAGGAACAGGAGACGTGCAAATGTTATGGGAGGTACTTGGAGGTACTAGAGCTTGCAGGAGCACCTATCATATGCAGAAAAGTGCTGATTGCTTCTCACAAAAACGTTTGTTGGATGCACACCTTCCACATGGCTTACCTGGGGGAGAGCTGGGCCGATGGAGAGGTGAGCTGAGATGTTGGCACAGGGCCTTTATGGATACAAAAAGTTGGGAGTGAAAAAGGTGGGATCTGAGTTCAGAGGCAGTTGGGAAAGAATGTCGGAAGGAAAATGTTAGGAAAAAGAACAGGTCACTGGTCTTGATGATGAGAGTGAAAAGCACAGGAAGGCAGTGAGAGGATTGCTGAATATTAGGGGCCGTGAAAGCAACACATAGCTAAACCAAGCAGGGCAGCTAACGACCAGCATGAAAAACTTGAGAGAACAAGGATGCTTGCCTAGCACATGCCAGCACAATGCAGTTCGCTGGAGCTGCACCTTGGTGCCAGTAAGGGGCCCAGCCCAGCTCCTTCTTCGGATTTCTGGAATAATACGTTGTTAGGGAATTGCAACATATGCCAAATTTGTACACCCTAAAAGTATTCATTATCCTCCCTTATCAAGGACCCAAGTGTTTGCTATATTCAATAGACCTGAAGTGTCAACACTGGTTATAGAGACAGTTTCAAAGAGAGAGAACCAGCCCCTCCACCGGTCTCCCCAGTGTCCTTCAGTCCACACATAAAGGTAGTACACACGTCAGTGTTTGATTTTGTATAGTACTTTTTCACCAATTTTTCTGTTGTCAGTTAATAAAAATGTGAAGCTTACTGAGTCTTTCTTGTTTTAATTCCATGAGCTAAGCTTTCTTGCTTTCCCTATCTGGGTGCCCCTCTGTCATCTCTTTGTGCTGGGAAGGAGCATTTCCTCCCTCAGCTGGCTGCCTCAGCTTGCTGCCCTCTGCCTCCTTCTCCTATCTCATCCATCTCATTTGCAATCTCCGGCAGCCTCCTACAGCAAGTCTCACCCATCTCCCTGCTCCAGGCCATGGCATCTTCCTGATGCCTGCACAGTTCTCAGTATCTTTTGGTCCCCCTGAGCTCCCTTCATCTTTTATTCTGTTCTCCGTATTCCTGCCAGGACGTCCCATCTACCATTTTCTTGGAGTTTTTTTTTAGTTTACCTTCTCTCCTGTCCTTTCCTCTCCTCAGTCACACTGATCCCAGAGCTCCTACCTTTTTCCCTATTTTCTTGAATAACTTCCTTGGCTGCCGAACAGATCCTCACCATACCCTGCAGCTGTATCTCAGCTACTTCGGATTTCCCAGTTTTCCACCATTCATCCTTTGCTTTTTCACACTGCCAAAGGACTCCAAGAGTGCCCAGAAGTGTACGTGGGTTTTTTTGTCACTCCCATCTGCTCAGCCTTCCCAGTTCAACCCTGTGCAGCTCAGTTGTACTCATAAAACATTTTGTGTTTTGCTCCTTTCATTCCCCTTCTAAGAAGTAAATAAAATTGTCTGGTTTTACCTACCATGAGCAGAATCCCAGACATATGATTTTCCTGGTCATTCCTTTTTCCTCTCCTTTGTCACACCTCAGTCCTTCAGTCTCTTCCTGAGCTCTCTAAGCAGTCGTGCGTCTTCTGCAGTCCCTCAGGCATCACCCAGCATTTCTGTTCCTCGTGGGGAAGAGTGGAAGTAGTCCCCCAGACCACTTCTTCTTACTCAGTGCACCAATGAGCCTTCTCACCAAAGTCAGTGTTTTCCATCCAAAGGCAAGGTGATGAACCACCTCCTCCACCTGCTGATCTCCCTCTCTCCAGTTCTACTGAAGGAAGATGCCACAAGCCCTTTGAGAAACTCAAACACCAACAAGCCACTAATGCACGGGAAAGAAATGAACAGGCTTGAAATACAAATGGTGGCAAAAGCATTTTAGACACTTGCACCAGCCCTTTCCCATGCAGTGCAAAAGTAGGAAGTAGAGCATGCAAAAGGCTACATGCAATGGTGATGCAGACAACGTGTCCATGTTCCCCCCTCACCGACACAAATCTCAGTGAAATCCTTGCAAGCATACAGGCTTCTTGGCCTCAAAAGAGTGTCAATGACTCAGTAAATATAACACCTTTTGGAAAAAAAGGCACTGTATCTGTAGGGAGTCTGTCCAGAGAACAGTTTAATATTGAAACCAAGTATTGTACAGTCATTGAGTAAGATCAGTCGTTGCCTCTTGACTGGTAATGCTCCAATATATGCTCATCTCATATGAAAACTGTGTTGCAGGTGATGCAGTGCATTTAATGAGCTTTCAATGTGCAGGCGGTAGTACAAAGATGTACTTTTACTGCCTGCATTCTTTTAACTGCACAGAAGTCAGTGCGTGCAATGGTTTAATGGAAGGGCTTGTCAAGAGAAGTCCCAGACAGTCAAAGGTACTGGTAATTTGGCTCCAACATCCTGATTTTCTTCACGTAGTGAAGTCGCTCAAGAGAAACTTCCACGTATATGAAAATATGTTGGAAGTTCACGTTAGAGAAAAGAAGCCTTTTACTATGTATATACATGTAGGAAGTATCTATCTGTATGTCTATCTATATATCTATATGTGTGAATATATATATATGTGTGTATATATATTTTGTGGTATAGGTTGCATGCTGGACTCAGGTGGTCAATGAAGAACTGAGGAAGGTCAGCAGGAACTGATGTGACTTCATATTATATCTTTCTTTGAGAGAGATGGTGCACATTTTGTGCATCTACTAAATGACATCCCCCAAGCAGGCAATAGTCAAGAGTCCTGTATGTCGGGGAGGGAGCCTACCATTTTCAGGTCATGCATGAGACCTCAGCATTCTGGCAGAAGACAATGACAGAGATGGATTAAATGAAATTGGAATAAGTAATGTCAGGTGTCTGGGTGCTTGGTGGAAAGCCCAAGCTGAGTTTCAAATTTGCAATGATTTTTCTTTTTTTTTTTTTTTTATAGTAGAAAGAATAGGTCTTACGTGCTTTAACTGAAGTTCTGCAGCTTTTTGAACATTGTGTTTCACATATGTTTGATCTAGACGTTATATTATGAGTAAAAGTAATGGCAAACATTGCTTAACCATGAGAAATTAAGGATATGCCTGAGATGTTCTAGTTGTGGTTTTCTTACTAGAAAAGAGGAATTTGAAGTGTGGTAAACTAATGCATATTCCACTAGGAAAACACACCTGAAGCAATTCATATTTTGGCTTGTGGGCTTAGAAATTTTAAAGAGATTTAAAACATGATTTTGCCTTGTATACTCACTGTGTCTTTGTTTTCAGGAACCATCATGTACTATATGTCACTAGGCTATTCTGCAACATGGTAAACATTAACCTTGCCTGGAAGGTTGCAGGTAGCTTTCGTTTACCTTTAAGTAACTTTTTTACACAGCATGCATAAAATCTGTGAAAAACTCACTTTGTGGGGAAAACCAGTTTGCAATTTAGTCTGCTGATAGGAATCTAAGCATCTCATATGCAAGACAAGCCCAGTAATACTTAACATATAACTCTACGACTAACCACCACCTTGGCAAGTGAGGCTTGAGGTACAAACATCATGGGAGACCTTAGTCTTGCTGGCCACATCTGTTATTCTTTTATTATCCTGACATCATACTCTCCCATTCTGTGCAACTCCGCTGGTGCAGAGGGTGGTCCTGGTTCCCCCTGTGCACTTCGGGGCTGTACCGTATGCCAGCAGTGGTGGTGGGCAGCCACAGCCTTATGTCTTCCTCCTCTGTGCTGCAAAACTAAGCCTTTCTCCCTATCTCTTCAAATAATAGCTTAAGCAGGACACTGATTCCTGGGGGATTTTCTAGCGTTTCCAATTTAAAGACTGCAAAGAGGCATTACTGAGAGGAGCAGGAGACTCCCAGGCATGGAGACACTTTGAAGGGCCGGCAGGAGTTAGAGGCTCCCCTGCTGTTTACCCCAGAAGCACTGGCTTACACATACAGCACAAGTCTGGCTGAAATGCTTTCAATTCGGATCTGCACAAGGTGTGGGTAGTCAGCAGATGAGTGCACTGTGCAGACATAAATGTTCCAGCAGCTAAAACCAGATTTCACTAACGCTCAGCTCCTTCTGTTGCACTGAACGAAATATGACTTAACTTTTGCCAGGTCTTCCACAAAACGAGAGGAGAGCAAGTCACACGTTTAAAGAGAGTTGACAGCCTGGTATTTAAATGCCAAAACGAGCCCTTACTGGTTCCTAAGTGGAATTAAATATTCACTTTATACATAAAAGTAGATTTTTGAATCATAACTTGCTTTGCTTATCTGCTGTTCTCAAAATAAAAGAACCACTCAAGTTTTCTCTCAAAGATATTTCTGTTTTTAAAATTTGCTTATCTGACATTCTTGCTATCACTATGACAACAAAACTTTGAATATTACGTTGGTTCAATACTAAAAGGGGGTAATACAAGCAAAAAAACAGCATTTTCCCAGTGCCTAAATCAGTAATTTTTACTCTCTTGAAATCAGTGGCACTGTTCAAGATTAACCACGTACTTGCTGAATTACCCATGTGATCATTATTATGAGTCCATTGATTTGGACTGAACTTGGTATGGTTTAAAAAAATAATTTGAAAATGCAATATTGAGTGAGAAGATGGCTTTTTTATAAAGAATAGCTTTAAAATAGGCATACTTCAAAAATAAAAAGCGGTGAACCACGTTACTGCTATTGCTGATTAAGGATTGTGGTGAAGGCTAGGACTGTGAATGCTCAGGCATTGTTTAATTCTACTTATTTAAAATACTTCTCCTTCCCTTTGTTTCTTTTGCCCTTATGCAGGAATGTCTACATGTGTTTTGTGTATGTGTCAGTATTTCTTCAGAGCTAGTGATATTTATGTAGAATTATTTTCATTTCAATAGTAATATGTAGATCATGCTCTTAAAATTATCTTGTGATTTGTACCATTTTCTGAAGCTCATTGTTACTTGTTTGCCATTACAAAAGATAGTATTGGGGAGTTTATAATTGGGGTACATAATGTACCCCAAGCATCGCTGACTGTGTCCTGACTGTTTAGAGTGAGATCAAGAGTGTGAGGGCGGTTTGTTTTTGTCAGTGTATTCTTTGTGCAAATGTGCATAACATTGTAGTATAACTCAGAAAGGGCTACACCTGACCAAAACAGACTGTTTCACAAAGATCTAATCATAGAATTGTAGAATCATAGAATCATAGGATAGTTTGAGTGTAGAAACATAGAAATGGTAGGATATTATGGCAGACATTCATACCAGCAGTCTGGGATCAAAATTACGTTGGTGCAGCAGATCGCTATGAATCTTACGAGCAACCTAGCCCTCTTTTAAGCTGTGCTTGACAGCGCTACACCAGACCTAAATGAGGTATAAACCTGATGCTGGATTTCCAGACGCACCCTGTTTTCCTCTCCGTGCACTGAGCCATTTGAGGGCAGGCTTAACAGCCTGGAGAGCCTTTCTTCAGGATCTATGACTTAACAGTAACATTGTGGACCCATAGCGTGAAGTGCAGAGCACCAGCTGAAGATTTCTTCTCTGTGTGCACCAACCAATACGTTGTGTTGTACAGGGACAATTTCTCTTCTTCAGTATGTTTCTGTGGGCGCAACTGCCCACAGCTGTGAAACGCAGCAGATACTAGGAGCGTATTCTCTTACTTTGTTGCCAAGTAGATGCAGCACAAAACACAACTTTCTCTTCAGAGACTAAGGTAAATTTTTTTATATGGTGTCGTTGTGCCGAGATGTTTGTGTTTTGTATCCTGGTAGTAAGCTGATGAATAGATGGACATGCCTGGGGCTTTCTGACTGGGATGGCCGATGCAGGCATAAGCAAGGCTGAAGAGATCAGCCTGACAATTAAGGGTGAATGGCGAATATTTAGATGTAAAGCAATCCCAGAGATGGGTCTGCTGGTGTCATGCTTAGATGCCTAGCAGACTGACATATCCAATTTCACTATGTTTCTCTGTTGGGAAAAAAAAGTCCCAAGTCAGACAGTACATAGTTACAGTTAACAGGCATAGTACACCTTATTGATATATGTGTAAAATCTTGTAGTCTCTAAAGCAGTAATTGCAAATATTGAACACAGCAGCATTGTCATCATATTTTTGAGGTATGTTGTCATATCTGTAATCCAGTTACAACACAGGCACATAGAGCTGTGTGTTTCAGGAGGTAAAGAAAGCATTACAATAGGCACAGCCTATATTTGTACTGATTTATCCCATCATGTATCACTCTTCATATGTTCTTCTTAATTCAGATACCACACCTGCATACGGCCTTAATGCTTACTTGCCCTTTGAACACATGCTTGGAGGTACGAAGTGAAGTCACCTTGTGCTTGGGTGGCTGGGACTTCACTCACTTTGCAAATGAGGACACATTTAAGACTACTCAAGCCCTCGCTCCCTTTGCCACAATTCTCCTGAGCTAGACACTGGTGCCTGGGAACACAGTTCATCACATGAATACCTCATAGGATGTTAGTCTCCTATAGGATTTTACTCTATACTGTGAACTGAGATCCCAGAAATACTCAGGCAAGTGTAGGAAAAGAAAATAGGATTTGCAGTGCATTTTCTTTGCTCAGCAGAAATGTTGTCCAGGGATCCTCTTGTCCAGGGACGGACAAGTCTGCCTGTGGTGGGATGTCTGATGATATAGACCCTCTTTGAGGTCTGATATTCGCACAACAAAACAGTAACATTGCAGCACCATTCATGGACCCCAAAAGTAGACATCAGTTAGAGTAACCTACTGTTTGTTGCAAGAGCATGCCAGCAATGATTTAACTGTTTAGTTCAACCCATGCCAATAAGTCTTGATAAACTCATTGAGAATTGTCGTGTAAGTTAGGCTTGGTGCTAGTTTTGTTTGCATGCTGAAAGATCTTCCTTACTGCAGTATTTTATTATTTTAGTGAGAACAAAGCCAGAGGTTTGCTTCAAATTGATGCAAATTCTCCCACTCTCCCTGCATGTTCAGTAGCACTTTGAACTTGCTATATGTTCCATGTTAAAATTGTGGCTGCTGGGAGAGGCCATATGAGGCAGGTGGCGTCTTTAGTCAACAACTGGTTGATTGCAACTCCTGTTATAAAGGGAGTCTGGATTAGCAGTTTCACTTGGCTTTTCGGAAGATGGGAGCTGATGAGCTCACTGATCTATCTGGGAAAAAATAAGTCAGCAGGGGGAAATTATCTCAGCCTTTTTGTTGACATTACTGTGGAAAGCAATCCCAGAACTGAGCAGTGTACATTGTTATATTTAATACTGTCAGCTAGGAAAATTCATTTCACCTTCATTATATCATATGTTATTACAGGTATCATTTTGGAAAGGGCAATTCTTGCATTGTGGTTCTGATCTCCCATGTACTAATTTTGCACAAGTGCAGTTCTTTAGACCTCGCCTGCATTGGCAGCAAGCTGGGATATGAATTTATAGCATCCTAGCTATTTCATATTAATTCATCTGGTGTTTGTCTCTGCAGATGATATTTCATTCCACTTTGAATGTGAATCGAGCTGTCCTTCACAGTTTTCCACAAAGAAAGCTGGTGCGACATAGCTAGTCCTCTTTAAATTCACACACTTTTTCACAGCACGCTAAACTCTTCTTGCAGACAAGTGCTCCTATTCAGCGGGATGATTTCAGGCTTAAATGAACCTAAGTGAGACACTATTTGTCCAGCTGAACAGATAGTGTTACAAGGATGCAGCCATTGCAATACAAGCAAAAACCTTAAATCAAAATCCCGACTTAACCTCGGTAACTCCATCAGAGCGTGATTTCACTGCAGGTTTTTGCCTACACAGTTTACAAGGCTCCCATACCTCCTACTATGACTCATTCCCAATTTCAGCCAGTCTTTTGTGACGTCAGTGTCAGGAAGAGATTTCAGATTAAAAAGTAACCCTTAGAAAAAAAAAATTGCTGATGTTTCTAGTCCCAACCATTCCTTTAATCCAGTTTAAACTACAAACAGATTAATTAGCAGCAAAGAGGGAGCAGCACACTTTGGTAGGAGAGGGTAAGCAGTGCCTGAGGAGGGGGAAACACCCCTTAACCCAGCTTTGCTGCTAAAGGAGTCTTCCCCTTTAGGAAGACAGTTTGGTGCTTTATTAGTCTTAATTCTGGCAGTTAATGGGTAACATACGTACTGGTGCAGCATTCAGCCTCACTGAGGTGGAGATCAATCATCATTAGTGTTTTGTGTAGCACTGCATTAAAATGGGATGAATAACATTAATTACCCCTGAAAAGCGACCTTACATACGGAAGGCTGGAACTTCACAACCTGTAAGTGAGGCTTTATTCACAGAGAATGTATCGATGTATCAAGCACACATGCACACACGCAAGACCTTCAAAACAGTAAGAACAAAAGAAAGGAGTTCCACAGCGTATCCTCTGCTTTCACAACTAGGTAAAACGACAAGAAGAACCAAAACATTGTTCTCAGTCATTCCCCCTACTTTCTCTTACAGAAGAAGTCCATTTGAATACCCGGACCTCATCTTATAACAATAAGATCAAAATGTCACATGATTTTATTGCAAAATTGAACATATCCCTTAGTCTTTAAACAATAAAAGCAGGCAGCAGTCTTTGTTTTAGGGAACCAATGAAGCCAAGTGAATAGGCAGCTTGTCTGTGACTCCGGTGACCTGGAGGTCACTTCACTGCCCTCCCACAGGCTCTGGGGCTGCTTTAAATCCCTTCGCTCCGCTCTGCTTCAGTCCTGCCATTTGCCAGGCAGGAGTGGAGCCAACTTTACACCTGGGCTTCTGATGCTCATTCATAAAGGCCTCTAGCTTGAACAGGCATTTAGCAGGTGAAAGGATTAATTTCTTATTTGAGATTTTAAAATGGTACTAAAGATAACGTTTTAAGTACCTGCACATAAATGGTGTTTAAACTGACGTAAAGAACTTGATAATTTGCCTTAGTTTCCACAATTTCTACAAGTGTTTTTTTTTCTCTGATGCATACTGTGCATTGATTTTGCAGAGCAAACGTGTGATTGTAAAACTTGATCTTGAAGGAAAGAAATGACTTTTTATAGCATTTTCAGGATGCTCATAAAAACACTGCATTTAAGGTAGACATAACTTATTGGGTTTTTTGCTGGTATTGTTATTAGCTTCTAAAATGAAAGATAGCCCACCTCAGTCCGTAAAAAATTTAAGCTCCTCGGAAATAATTACTGTTTTCTTCATTTTTTTTGTCTACAAAAGCCAAAATTTCTGCCTTCAGTCATCTAAGACATGTGGTAGCATTTCCTACAGTGCAAAGTAGTAGAAAAAAAGAATAAGGAAAAAAATATTTTAGTTGCCATTTTCTCCAGTGCCTTTCTCCTATTCCCCTAAAATTTTCCTCTGCCCATTCAGAATTTCTTTTCTTGAAAAAAAATCCCATCTCTCCCCATACTCTTTCTTCTTAGCTCATGGTTGTACAGCCTGACTATAGGGCATGACCAGTGAATCATAAAAGCAAATGTCAACAGGAAAAGATCTCAGTAACCCATTATCTATTTGAGTTCGTATTTATTATTTACTGAATGACTGTGAAGAATGAACAAATTGCTCTAAATCATTACATATTTTTTGCTAAATCGCTAGTAAAAAGGGAAAATCAGTTAAAGCAATTACAGAAATTATTTGCAAGGAAAAATTGCCTTCTTCTCATTAGTATTATACAGGCAAGACATAGCACCAGCAAGAGAAATAGAGGTAATCAATGCAAATCAGTTAGGGATGCAAAAAAAAAATAGAAACTCTGAAATCACAGTGTAGTGAAAGAAATTCTCACAAAATGCTTTCATGGAGCTATCTGCCCTAACCTCTGCGAGTTAGACTTGTGTAAGCATCAGCAAGTCAGAGAACACTGGAGATTGTCACCGCAAGTTGTGCTTGCAGTCAGTATTCAGAGGTTAGGTAAACCCTTTGCTAGTTAAATAAGGCTGATCTATGGACTGCCATACCTAATTTGTGCACAAGTTTGAGCTTAATCTTTCTCAGAGGATACTGAATCTGGTCAGTATCATCAGTGCCACCGATGCAAAAACTATGCAAGTTTGTCATTTAGGCTTAGGTAAATGAGAACTTTGTAGTATTATACAAATGTACAATTGAAGGAAAACACCAATTCCTAGCACGTAGATTGTGTAGCAAACAACAAAAGGAACCTATCCTAAAATAGAAGAGAATCTAAATGTTTTTCTCTTGGCTTTGTGGAGCACATGTGATGATGCCTCTTTGTGCGTTTACTTGAGCAATTCTTTAAGTCAGATTCCATTTTAGGGTAGTCTCAAAGATTATGTAAGAGCAAATTGTGTTTTTATGTTTTCAGCTTAAAGAAAATATGTGGTGTAAAGAGTCACGTTATGAGACACCTGAAATCTTATTCCTGTTGAAAAGTCATGCTCAGAATCATATTTAATTAGCTCTAAATTCCTTTATTCCTTGCAAAGCCAAAGGCTTTCCAAATTAATGCAGCTATTTCAGTATTTTTAGGCAAGAGCCTATTATGACTGAAATGTTTTTTTACAGAAACATGTTATAGCTAAAGCTCATGATGGAAGTAATTTGTAATATTCAATGACCTCATTTTATACTGGTTTGCTCATTCAAAGCTAATGCATATGATGCCATGTGAAATTCTCAGACAAGCCTGTCTGCAGGACTTATGGGAGCCATAAATGGATTAAACCTCTCACTCCCTGCTTTGGCAAGTGATCAGTTACATTTAAATAAAGGTCAGTCTGTCTTTACAAAGAACACACTGAAAGCAAGCTTAATAGCTTTCCCTACTGAGCCTAGAACATAACTATTTGAAGCATAATTAGCAACAGGGTGCCAGTCACTGATTGCGCTTTTTGCTTGATTTTACGTCTGGGGTGTTCCAGTATTTCCCATTAGCTTTAAGAGGGGGCACAGTGCTCGTTATCAAATTGACAGTCTTGACCTGGCCTCTGAAAGCAGCTGTAAAACACTGTTTGTGAAAATTAAGACGAATGCCAAATGCTATAACAAAACCAGAAGCATAATAGTGCTACAAATTGGACAGTCGTGGTCCATGCCGTGACTCCAAATAACAATGTAGGTAAGGTACCTGATATACATGAGAGCACTTTGTTACTCTAAATACCAGGTGACTGTGATAAGGAGATACACCAGCTGTCCTGTTATCTCATCTTATGAGCTCTGTATGGATTATTTTATTAAGTTAATTAAACATTTAGCCTACTTGAGGCATTTAAGAATAAACATGATCATAGAATCATAGAATGGTTTGGGTTGGAAGGGACCATAAATATCATCTAGTTCCACCCTCCCCATATATTTTGTGGTTTCCTGGTTCTTCATTATACCTTGTTTGTTTGGGGTTTTCTTGACTGATGATAGTAATAGCTCATGTGGCAAAACTGGAAATCATCTGCAGGTGCAGAGAATAGAGCCGATACAGCAATTCTGGTGCTCTGCAGCCAGCCTGGAATTCTAACAAAGATCTCCGACTTACCTTGGCCTGCCCTGAACATCAGCTTCAAAAATCCAGTGATTGCACTTCAGTGTCCTCAGCAACAAATTCAGCACTGATCATTTTATCTAATGTTATCAGGGAATGGGTAAGAGCAAAGTACCGTGGACTGGCTTTGGGGAATTTCTGGAAATAATGCAAGAGCAAACCAGAGAGGTAGACAGCAAAAACACCAAAAGAATAAGGAGGAGGGAGTAATCAAAAGGCAGCAAAGAGGGTGGGAATAGATGGAAAGGATCTATTAAGTAAAGATGAACATGATAAGAATTATTATGAGAAAATATTCACATTTTGGATGTGATATCAGCAAGACTTTACTTTTACATGCAATTCTGTGTGAAAAACCAACCTACTTTGATAGGTTGGTGATGGCTGCAGTCCCAGCTCAGGTCTACTATGAAAGAGCAGAGGTCTGTGTATTCCAAATGTAACTTGGTTGTCATTCACAAAAAAAAAAGAAACCATAAGAGAAAGATGACCAATCAGGGATTAAGATAAAACCATGCACTTTTCCCAATTTGCCTGCACTTGGGGGTTAAACATGGGATTCTAGGTCTGCAGGTCTTTATCTCCTTTCATGAATGCTATATCCATTCTAATAGTTAAGTGCATTACAAAATGTAGGAACTGCCAAGAAAAATAGAGCTGTATTTGGTTTTATTAGCCCTTAGACATATTAAAATAAGGAGACCAATGCATTAAGCAGTTCCATATCAGTTCTAAAATTCTGCTCTCTAAAATGTATTTGTGATTGTTTTTTGTTTATTCTGTTTCTAGGATTTCTTTTTTCCTGGTGGAAAATTTGTGTGGGAAGTGGAGAAATCAGTGACTGATTTACTTGGCAATGTTCAGCTTATATGAAGGTCTCATTTTTTTTACAGATGTTCTACAAAGCAACCATCCAATGCTCTGCTTCCAGCATAGGCACTTCAAGGTTGTATTTCTTTGTTTTCACCACAGGTCAGATCCCATCACCAGGAAAAAACTAATTTCAAAGCATCTTCCATCACAGGCACTCTGAAATAATGAAACGAAACAGCCAATCAGAAAAAAATTGTTTTTCTTTAACCTATCAACCCTGTGCCAGCGATGCAGAACTCTCCTCAACCTCTGGCAGTAAGGTTTGCTAGTCAGGTAGCAAATGCATTCTTGTGGCGTAGGCCATCATAATAATTTCTCTCTTCTGCAGGACATTTACTTCAAGCATTGATAATAGCAAGCTGTGTCTCCTTTGAGTCTTTTAGCATGTCCACGTTACATTTTTCTACATGTTGATTCGAGTACTTTAAACACTGGCTTTGTTCTCTATTGTAGGTCATGGGTTATATGGGACTTTTGAAATGTTGTCCTCCTGGAGAAAAACTAGAGAAGACCAACATGTTAAAGAGAGGACTGCAGCTGTATTTGCAGACTCCATGCTCTCATTTTCTCTCACCACTGCCATGTACCTGGTCACTTTTGGAATAGGTGCCAGTCCCTTCACTAACATTGAAGCAGCCAGGATTTTCTGCTGCAATTCCTGTATTGCAATTTTCTTCAACTACCTCTATGTACTCTCCTTTTATGGTTCCAGCCTGGTGTTTACTGGCTACATAGAAAACAACTACCAGCATAGTATCTTCTGCAGAAAGGTACCAAAGCCAGAGGTATTGCAAGAGAAGCCTGCATGGTATAGGTTTCTTCTGACAGCCAAATTCAGTGAGGACACAGCAGATTCGGAGGAAACGAACACTTATGAGAGTCATCTTTTGGTGTGGTTCCTTAAACGCTATTATTGTGACTGGATAACAAACACTTATGTCAAGCCTTTTGTAGTTCTCTTTTACCTTGTTTATATTTCCTTTGCCTTAATGGGCTACCTGCAGGTCAGTGAAGGGTCAGACCTGAGCAACATCGTAGCAACCGCAACACGGACCATTGAGTATACAACTGCCCAGCAGAAATATTTCAGTAACTACAGCCCAGTGATAGGGTTCTACATCTATGAGTCAATTGAGTACTGGAACACTAGTGTCCAGGAGGACGTGCTGGAGTATACCAAGGGCTTTGTGAGGATATCTTGGTTTGAAAGCTACTTAAATTACCTTAGGAAACTCAACATATCTACTGGATTGCCCAAGAAAAACTTCACTGATATGTTGAGGAACTCTTTCCTGAAGGCCCCTCAGTTTGCCCATTTTTCAGAGGATATCATATTTTCCAAGAAGTACAACAACGAAGTCGATGTTGTGGCCTCCAGGATGTTCTTGGTAGCCAAGACAATGGAAACCAAGAGGGAAGAACTTTATGACCTCCTGGAGACCCTGAGGAAGCTCTCTCTCACCTCCAAGGTGAAATTCATCGTTTTCAATCCATCATTTGTGTACATGGATCGTTATGCCTCTTCAGTGGGAGCCCCCTTACAAAACTCCTGCATTAGTGCTTTATTTCTGCTCTTCTTCTCTGCATTCCTGGTGGCAGACTCTCTGATCAATGTCTGGCTCACTCTAACTGTTGCCTCGGTTGAGTTTGGAGTTATAGGTTTTATGACGCTGTGGAAAGTGGAACTAGATTGTATTTCTGTGTTGTGCTTAATTTATGGAATTAATTATACAATTGACAACTGTGCTCCACTGTTATCAACCTTTGTCCTGGGCAAAGAGTTCACAAGAACTAAATGGGTGAAAAATGCCCTGGAAGTGCATGGGGTAGCTATTTTGCAGAGCTACCTCTGCTATATTGTTGGTCTGATTCCTCTTGCAGCTGTGCCTTCAAATCTGACCCGTACACTGTTCAGGTGCTTGTTTTTAATAGCATTAGTCACCTTCTTTCACTGCTTTGCCATTTTACCTGTGATACTGACTTTCCTGCCACCATCCAAGAAGAAGAGGAAAGAGAAGAAGAATCCTGAAAACCGTGAGGAAATAGAGTGTGTTGAAATGGTGGATATGGATAGCACCCGAGTGGTTGACCAAATTACAACAGTCTAACTTGTTTGTTTGTTGCTTTTTTACACTAGGTCTTACTGAGAAAAAAAAAAAAAAAAGAGAAAAACCGTACTAACTAGTACTGACTAAATATCTGGGGAGGGGAAAAGGTTTGGAGGTTTTCCCTCACCCCTCTAATTCAAACCCAGGAATATTCAAAACAATGGGAGAAATTAAAAATAATTTTTCAAAAAAGAGCTGGGGGATTGAACCTTGCTCAGCTCCTATAACAGGTAATAAGAGAGAATTTGCATACACATGCAAATAGGAGTTGAATTTTAGACGCATGAAGTAAGATCTAATGAGAGAAGTTGGGTTCCTAAGCAGCCGTCTGCATCGCCTGTACTGCAGATGCTGCAATTATTGTGGCTAAACCCAATCAGATTGAAAGGTCAACTGTCAAGGCTGAAGTAGCACTAAATGTTCGCTGGATGTAAAGGCTTTACAAACTTTCTGCACAGCAATAACTCAAGTCAGTGAGTCAGCTCTTATAGGTCTTAGCCATCACATTTAATTTTTCTTTTCTGCCCTAATCTAAACATTTATGCAAGTCTGTATAACTATCTGTACTGGGAAAGAAGGCAGTACACAGCAACCAAACACTTTCTAAACACTTATGTTATGAATCACTTTTTTTTCCTAAAAATAACATTTTAAAATGTAAATCATCCCTTGTAACATTTTTAATCATGGTTTTATAGCAGTTTCTTTTTCATATAAAAACAAAACAAACAAAAAAAAGAACAAAAAAATGAACAAAAAAATTCCAGTGACTCTGTCACTCTAGAAAATATATAGTTCTATTTTATACATGTCTCGCTACTAGTTAAACACGTAATCTGCTTTACCAACTGTAATCTTGTTAGGACTCTACTAACACGTGCAAGTGGATCTAGCAGCAGACAGAAGATGGTGTACTGAATATTTCAGCACCAAAATCCATGACACAAACCTCAAATACTAAAATGTCAACAAGGAAGTGAATGTTAGGGCTCTTTTAGCAAGAGCCTATTTCAGGCCATTCACTGTTAATGCACACTAAGAGGATTAGTGCGTAGTTCTACGTAATGTATAGCTTAATCCCTCAGTCTTCCTAGAGGACCTGTAAAGCAATAGACCTTGCAGCTATGGGCTCTTCCAACAAACCGTGGACCATAAGAATTGTATGGAATACACCAAAGGTTGGGACTGTGGTTTAGCAGCAGCAAGTTTAACGTTGTCTCCAAAGAGCCTATATCTATGGGGCCTATTGAAAACGTCACATCTGAGGGAAGACAAATTTTAAAAAAACCTTAAAAAGATTACATTACTGAGTCTTTTTGGAGCTGTAAGTTCTAAATCAATAATTTTGTCAGCATCTGTGATGTGGAGTAATGCAGATAAAGAAGCATCTCTTTCCTCTTCCGCCCCCTCCACCTTCAAGAGCAACAGGCTCCTTACTGTAAGGTTTTATCATGCAGCTGAACCCCAGCGGGGATACGTCAGCTAGTTCTGTAGGCTTTGTTGAGAGTATTCCAACTATACATTGCCTGCAAAAACCCAGTTGCAGGAATCAGGCTGGTGTGTTGGGTGGTCTCGTGAATATATGGACTATTTTTGGTGCAAGGTGAATGTATTGAAACCAGACTCCTTTATACATCTCATCCGGAAAGTAAGATATAAGTTTTCAGCAGTTGGCACAGCGTTTGCCTCAATAACAGTTTCTGGAGGGCAAAGGGGTGTTGCAGGAGCCTTGGGGCTTGGACCACTGAGGGCACTGTGGCTCAGGAGGCTGCCTGTGTTACCCATACAGTGATTAGCACATCTGTGGTCACAAACACAGGGTATGCTTCATTGCATTAAACTGTTCTAGCATCCAGTCCCAGTGAACCCCCATTGCGTTGTGAAAAACCCACAAATGCCACCTAGTGAATACTAATTTTCAAGCAAAGAAATACTTCTGAAACTTCCTCCATTGCAGAAAATAAGATAAAACGGATATTTTCCCCTGAAGCAAGATGTTGCATACTGACTAGCAAAACAGGTCAGCAGTGCAGCTGGCAACATTTACTTTCCCCTGGATAAGTCTCTCCACTGACCAGAAGGAAAGGAAGCTGCGTCCAGGAATGCACAGGCTCTTTGCTTGAATAAACAACATTTGCTGTGGTAGCAGCTGGGAAGCTGTAACAACTACTTCGGCCTTGGCAGAAATCAGGTGGACACCTTAAAGACAGCCAAATGAATGTGAGGTGAGGGAAAAGATTGTTTTCCCCTGCTTTCTTTAGATTCAGGCTTGGGGTTTTCAAGCCGAAAAGCATTCCTTAAATATATTTTCACTGTAAAATTTCTGTAATGGTCATTATATCATTTAATTAACAATCACCCTGTCTCATGGGTATTCAACAGGCAGCTGCAGTGGCTTTTAAGCTTCTGAGGGCATTAGCAAATTAGTTGAGAGTTCTAGAGGAATTGTAAAACCACTTTTGGCAGCAGCAGTCTACTGGCTTCTGGGACACCTGGAAATGGAAGATGTGCAAAAGAGGTTGTTTGTACACCTCAGAGAGGAATACATAGCAAACATTTATTTTACACCTTGTCTCATCCCTAGTACTTGCAAACACGAGATGCAAGGATGACTACCATAAAGCTCTTCACATCTAATTGAAATGCATAGGTAGAAGCATCTTTAAAGAGATATCCAAAGACGAGCTTGTAGTTTCACGGATCTCTTATTGAATCTCAGCATGTGAGGCCTTCAGAGATCTTCAAGGAGGGTGATAAAACCTGTGATAAAATTAATTCTCTATCTCAAAACCTGTCAGAAAAAGAATGTAGAGGCGCTCCTATGCCAAAGTGCTGCAGGATGTGCTTGAGTGTCCACGGAAGACCAGGTGAGAAGTCCTGCAGCCCACCCCTTTGCCCTAAGGCTGAGCCAATGACATTAAATTGTTTCTGAAGGATGTTTGTCCAGCCCATTCTTAAAAATCTTTTTAAGGGCAGATTCCTCCCCTAGCAGTTACCCGCAGTGCCATTACTCCACCAGTAACTACTAATTCCTACTGGCTGCCTGTGACTGACAAGGAGGAGCCATGCCGCTGTCAACATAGGAAAGGACTGGCCAGACAAGAGACAGTCTCTAAAGCCTCCCACCCCCCTCAGAAATCTGAAACAGAGACAAAAGTAACATGGACATTTATCACAGTTTCACCTCAAGCTGCCACTTATCTCCCCACCTCCAAGCTCAGTGAGGTAAAGCCATGAAAATATCCAAGGCATACTCAGCCTAGGTCCATGAGATTTCTGCCCGAATCCTGATATGTCTGAGGGATGCACCAAATACACCTTCTCTAGCTTGAATACCTCAACAGGAACCAGAGTGACATGTTCTCAAGGTTTCAGACTATGCTAATCCACTTTGGCCTTCCTCCCCTTTGACATTTTCCTCTGGAGCAACGATCTTCACCAAAGTCAATTGGTCCTCACGTCACCAATTGATAAATAGGTGTGGATTCTGTGCTCTGTTCTCAGTCCAAAGCACTCCCAGTGGCTGACTGTGCATAAGACTTCTTTATCCTTACTGGTGAACCTCTGTTTTGGAAGACTACCTAGGCTTAAGTGTGGTTTTTTGTCATACTCTTCAATGGCTTTTTAGCCCAGGTATCACTGTGGTTTTGTTTGCAATATAGATGACCCGAATTTTGTATAAACTCAGTGAGCATAACAAAGTATTACACACCGTCAGGCACTGACTAAAATCTAACAACAAAAATTTAACTGAGCCTAACGAGACTATGTAGAACTGTGGCTCACTGAGCACATATATCTTGTACAAACATTAAAATTTCCATACAGTAAGGTATGGTGTACAGTATATTTTCACAATAGGGTAAGCATGGGGAAAATGAACAAATCTAAGTGCCAATGGCCATCAAGATCAGTCTAGTTTTCTCATAACATAATTCCTAATGTTGTCTTGGCACAAGTTCATTTTCAATTTACAAGTATTCTAATTAGAGGAACAAATGAAGAGAGAAAAGTTGGTGTAACTGGAATAACTATGCCATAAAAATTAATTGATGAAGCCAGAATTTTCTGCCCAAAGGTTTATGTGGAAGTGTTCTACTTAGATTAAAATTAGAGCTGTGAAAGCTGAGTAAAACCTGTCTGGCAAAGAAAAAGAGCTTCTTTTCCAAAGACAAGCAAACACACTTGTCATGGTCAACTGCATGAACCTGGAGGGAAAGCAGTTCCAAAGTGGCCTGAGGTTACGTTGAGCCATGTGAGGATTCGCATCTGCTCTCAGAAGCTTTCTGAGCCAGCACTGCATTCAGGTAAAACATGTACTGTAAATTGAAAGGTGTACTTTTAAATGCTTTTCTCTAGGCTGACTGTCTTCCTGTGAGCCACAAAATCTCCCCTCAACCAATGTCTAGCTTAATTTTATTCAAAGAGGAAACAAAAGAGGGTGGCGGTTTGACTGGGCAGAGTTCAGGAGAGTCAGAAAGAAGACCTGATTTTTCTAAAAAACAGTGAGGAAGCCAGAAACAGCTCTTTAGCAAGTGATTTTTGTGGGAGAAGAGCTACCAAAGCTTAGCAGACTGATGTTTCTCCTATTTGTTAATTTTGGAAGCAGATAGTGTGTTCAAGGAGATATAGGGAAGGGAAGCGGAGTTATTAGGAGTGAGCCTTGGGTTCACTGTGGACCCCCAATTGCTGTAGCTGCTCTCACTTGTTTGGGAGCTGACAGCAGACTGCAAACACAGGAGGGGCAGGGGCAGCTGTGTTGCATGGGAACTGGGAACACCAGACCAGGCACTGCGGTGGGGATGCTTCCCATGTCACCATCCCACAGCCCAGCAGTTTATGGGGGTGTGCACAATCCGGAGTATGCTCGAGCTCCCATGCGCGCACAGCTAGCTCCTCACGTGCCTTGAGTTATGGCAGCGCTGCTGGTTTTTGCTGAACCAGAGCTCGTGTGGTAAGGCACAAGCCACTTCTTGGACTTCTTGGACTACATTGATAACTAAAACTACTTGTCATTTATTTACTTATAAATACTTTGAAATAAGTAAAGCCTTCCCAGGGTACATAGAGCCCTCATGAGAAGGCGGCTTGGAGGGGTGAGAGCCCCTTTCCATCCCCAAAAGTAGACAACATCCTCCACCATCACCAGGCACTACATCATAGCCACAGGGCACTTCAACTCATGGTGGGGATGGACCGCTCGGGAGGCCTTGTGAAACCTATCCACTGGTGGGAAAGTGCAAAGGAGAACTTTTGGGGTGTTTTTATTGTAGGCTTGGTTTGTTTTTTTTTCTGAGAAGAACATAGCAAAGGCACCCCAGGAGGGAATTCAAAGAGATATTCCTGCTCACAGCGCATAGGTTGGGACAGAGTAACATGCCCCAGTGTGCCACCACTCACCCTGTTGTAGTCCTGGCACAGCTTCTGCCTGGAGGAAGGGCACTTCAGCATCACCTGGGGCTGCCTGGGACAGCTGCTTCTCAGGCATGAATCAATCTGATGTAGTTGGTGTTCTGCAAGTTATTACCTTTTTTTTTAATTTGAAAAAAAAATGTCAGCATAAACAATTCTAGGTTATTTAAGCTCCAAGAAGTCTTAATCTGTGCATCAAATAAATGGCTTTCAAGATGTCAGGGGGTTTTATTTGGCATTTTTAAAAAACTATTTTTACTATTTTTGTATTAATTTAGGGGGGAAAATTGTATAATGAATTTCAATGTATAGTATAAGCCTAAAATAAAATGGCTGTCTCTCTCGTTGCTTCCTGTGCTCCCAAACTGCTACAGGAGTTCCCATATCATCGTCAACCCAGCAAACCAATTTACTTGGCCTAACCCAAGTCATCAGGCTGTGCAACCTCCCTAACTCTTATCAGAGAGGAGTGGTGGAGCAGTTCAGGGGCACCTGCTGCAGCATGGAGCCAGCAACATCCCAAAGACAAAGGGCACACTGCTTCTCCAGCAGCTTCTCTTGTCCCAGGCTGCACACACTGCTCAGCAGCAAGCACAGGGAAGGTGCATTCATCAATGGATGCTTCACATCTATCCATGTCCATGTAATGACATCCAAGTCTGCTTTTGAAGGAGTTCCTAGCTACTTCAGAACCCCCACCCAAGCAGGCAAAGCAACAGCGAAGGTAGAAGCCTCCAACTGATTTGACCTAGTGTTATCTGCTCAGGCAAGAACTAGACCTACCAAAATTCCATATATAGACCTGAAATGTTACTATTGAACATAATTATTATTATTATTAAAATTTTTCTTACCTGCACCTTAGCATCCATAAAGTTAGGAAGCCTCATCATCACTGCATGACTCACCTTTGCTGCTCGCCAGTAGAACCACAGCACTGCCCCAGGATCTTCCAGTGACTGTGGTCCATCATCCTCTTCCCACACTTAAGTAGACCACCCATTTACACCTTTTCCCAATGTTTTGGGGAAGGGGATCAGCACCCCTATAGACTCACATGGACCAACTGCTTCAATAGAGAAGCAAACTACCACACCAAGTGACAGGGGTGACAGTTACAGCTGCTCTGTCACAACTGGTTACAGCATTGAGATAAAAATCAATTTACTCTGAAAAGTAGGTGAGCCAGACCCAAGCCCAGCTCAGGGCAAACAGCAGCAGGTCTGAAAGCTAGTGGGCTACCAAGGGCTTTCAGTCACTTTAGGTTAATGGGAAGATTAGGTCTTCAATTTAAAGATGATTTCTGTTACCTGTTACATCTCATGGCCATGTCCCTTCCAGTCATACTTTCTTCCAGTCATACATTGCCTTAAATTCAGCATCCTCAAGCACTGTCGGCAGAAATTCTTGCTGAAACAGGAAATCAAATTGTATCTATTCTAATTCCTAATCTAATGCAAGAGAAGCCACGTCTAAGCATCACACAGGAACTCGAGCAAAACTCCCATATAAGGTTGGTGTGCCTCATTTGTCTGCATTAGCAGGAGCTGTTCATGCAATTCTCCATAGACTTAATTTACAAAAATCAAGCTTTCCAAATGTGTAATTGATATATTTTATTCTGAAAACTCATCTGTATATATACTTTCAGAATAGAGGCAGGTTAAGTCTAATTTTTAGGTCATCAGGGAATACGGTTAAGCCCAAAAAATGTTCACGAATGGCATGTCAATTACACATGTAATTCTTTCACTATTACATACCGATCAGAATATTGTCATTGCAAAGTACCACATTTCCTTATTTATATAACTAATTTGGACACAGAACTAGACAGGATTATGGACTCAAAAGAGGGAAGTATACTCACATTTACATTCATCCTTCAAGCATCACTTAAATATGTATAAGTTAATGGCAATGTAGAACTTACTGAGGAGAATTGGGTTTGTTTTGCTGATTTCATTGGCTGGCAGAGAATAACTGAAATATATGGCAAGCACCTACCTAGAAAGAACCAGGGAGTAAGATATTTAACAGTCCATCAGTGGAGATAGAAGTCCACTTGAAAATTTATAGACATGGGAAATGTTAGAATTATGTTAAAGACCCTAGTACCTGGGTGTCTGGACAATATACAATAGAGTTTGTTATAGATGAATGCAGAATATTCTATTCTGATTCTTCTTGGCCACATTCAGTCCCTTTAAACATGATCTATTCTATAAACAGACATACTTTTGAGCAAGACTTGTACTTCTCTTCCTAGAAATTATTGAGTTGCACAGGTGAATTTTGCTGGAAACAAAATTTTAAATGTATACAAAAAAAATGGAAGCCAGAAAATACAATTCACAAAAAAATATGCCTTCACATACTGATTATATTTCATAATAAGAAATCTGTTCACTGATGCTACAAGTGAAAATGATTTTATATTTGTCAGTTATATTCAGAAAAATGAGATGCCTCACTAATATATATAGTGTGTACACCCCCATGCCAATTATGTATTTTTATACACCCAACTCAAGCTGGTTTCATATAAAGAGAAGGAAAAGCCAGCCCAGAAACATAGTTGAAAGCTGGTAGGAAGAATGATTTAGCTGTCCTGAAATTAGTAATGAATCAGCAGAGAGGGAGCAATAGAAAGGTTGGTAAGGAGTTCAGGAAAAAAGAAGCCAGCTGCAGAAATGCAGAGCTGTTGAGAAAGGTTTTATTTTGTCAGGTGGATGGAAGAGAATTGATACAAAAGCTGAGTTACAATGGGAACGAAGAATGAACAGTGAGAAAAATTACATGACCATATGTAAGATTTGCAGCTGTAATGTATATTAGGGCTGTCTAATAAAAGACAGGGTCCGTCCATGTATGGAAAATAAAAATTCACAGCTGCCTAATTATATGAATTCAGATACAGATTCAGTACTTATTGCTTTATATAGATAGGTAGATATCATTCATTTAGTTACATATCATTCATGATCTTATCTGGAGTCCAGAGCTGTAGACTTTAGCATGATATATGTACAATATGATACAGAAAGAGCAATCAGTTGGATTCTGGTTCACAACTGTTTGAATAATAACAAATGAACCCTCACTCTTTTTTACTACAATTCTTATGGAAGAAGCTGACTTTTAATGTTTCTGAAACAGCCATGCCTTCCTCATCAAATACTTAAGTGTTGGAGGGTATTTTTTTCTTTTCTTTTTGAAGATGCGATCAATTTTCTTCCTGGCCAAAGTGAGCCCTCAGGCGCATTACCTACAGCAGGAAGTGGGAAATACAAGCTCTCTTAAGGTGATTCCTGAGCCAAGAACATCTGCAATTGAATTTTTCTTTTTTTCCTCCTCTCAGCATGCTATTGCAAGTTCTTCCAGACTGGTGTATTGACAGTTTTACCAATTAGTATACCACATCTCTGGCTGCACAAGAGGTAGGATTCCGACGAGCTGCTCATGGTGTTTCTTCCAGAGGCAGTGGCCACATTGTAATTTCAGGATTATTCTTCCTCATTAGCCCCTCTGATGGGAGCCATTTCTGCCAATAGCTTGGATCTTACTGGAAGGTTGGCTGCAGCAGCTGTCACAGGAAAGCCAACAACATTTTGCTGCTCTGACATACCTCTGATATGCAAAAGTGACATAACATATATTATTAGATCTACAAAGGCAAAGCATTCAAAGCTCAGTGTCAGCACATCATATTATACTTGATATCGCCATCTGTGAGCATGTTATACGACAGATTTATAACATGGAAGTTGCAGAAAAGGGGAGAGTAAAAGAGAGAGAGAGAATACAATTTAAACTACTCATTCAACACTCTGCAAACCTCTCCATCAAGGGAAGAGTTATTGCCTCACAGTCAGTGGTGACACCAAGCCTGAAGAATCTAATTTACAGGAAAAGGTTAAAAGACTTTGGCTTAGAAAGGGGAAATCTGGAGCTGAGATATGTGACTTCAGAATTACAGAAAGAATTGCTAAAATCCATGAGTTCCTTTTTTTGCCCAGCATGTGCTTCAAAACCCAGAATCTCGGAATACAAAATGTTTGAAGTGAGAAGCAAATAATAAATTTATGAAGAATATTTCACAGGTAGAAATTACATATATATATGGGAAACTGGAAAGTCAAGGGAGACAAAAAGTCGACTCAGATGAGAAATGCCTAAATTTACTGTAGAGAATGCCATAAAAACCTGCACAGAAAAACTCCCAAATGTACTTACAGCCCTGAAGAGCTCTTCAGGTGGTCTGTTCCAGGACCAGTCTGAAAAATAATGTAAGAGTTTTAAATTACTGACAACTACAACCAACGGAGCTTTAAACTGTGAAGCCTGAGTAAGGAAGAAATAGAAAAAATTATAGGAAAATAATGATGGACTTTTTGTGTACCTCAGCACTTCTCCAGAGACTTCATGGGAGTTATAGCTTACAGTACTTGTTTCAAGCATGGCCCATCAGATTCCAGATGACCGTTTTCCTCTTCCCCTTGAAGCCAAAGGCTGAGTTTCCTTTCACCAGTCCACATTCTAAGGCAGATGGTCCCTCTAACACTGCCCAAGGGACCAAGGGTCTGGGACAGAGGCAAACATCGACCAGCACGGGTGTGATAGGGAACAGCCCATACCCAATCCACTGCAGGGCAAAGCTTTATTACTCCTTCATCAGAGAGATATGCAAAAGAGGCCATTCATCTTTTTATATTCTTTAGAAGCTTGTAATAAAAATTGGCCACTATGGTACTTTCTAAATGTGCTAAGATGTAGATGTGCTATGGATGCCATCCAGGCATACTTAATGCTTGTGCTTTTCCAGTTCCTGGTAGACCTCAGCCTTTGGCTGCAAGACACGCAACCCATCTGACATTCATATTGTAGGTTTTATTGAGATAACTGTTTGCTGAAAGACGCTTTGTTTAGATCAAACAAATCTTTTTAATTATGAGCTGCTTTATTCACCCCAGAAGGTTTTCCACACCTGCCATCTCTGTCCTCTGTTAGCACATTTGGAAATGAAAGTGACCACAGTGGCAAGGAGAGAACTGAGAATAAAGTAAAAGCACCATTATTTTTGCTAAATGGCAACTGATTTTATGAGGCTCGATTATGAGTGATTTTGTGAGCCTTGTTTTCCACTACCATATTTTTCAAAAGGTGCTCAATATTCCACTCCTAAACCAGGAAGACCTATAGGTTTTCAGTATACTCTGAGAAGAGTATAACAGCTGGCTTCAAAACATGTTGTCCAGTGAAAATAAAATATTGGAAAGGGGAGGAGAGGTGGATAGAGTTGCTAGATTGGAGATATTCAGCAGAAAATATTGGCTTAATTTTTTCAAAGAATAAGAAGTTCAGATTTTTACCTTTGTTCTGATAGGAACACCTTACTGAGTCTGACAAATTCAAAGCATATGAAATCTTTCACAAAAACTTCTGTGCAGAAGAAGAGAGGCAGAAGGTGAGCTGAGAAAAGACATATCTTTTCTGACTTACTTCTATAATGTCTTAGCCTTGTCACAGACCCAGGTAATAGCAGTGTGTCTAGTATCGAAGCAGTGGCGTACCTGTGTTTGGATACAATCATTTTATGGAACAGTAAAGAGGTAAACAGTTCCCTGGTAAGGCAGATACCCGCCGAGCTTATTTCAAAGTGCTGTTGAAGAGAAGGGAGGCATTGAGCTCTAACTCCACAGACAAGGGAAGATGGGGCAGATGAACCGCAAGCAGGCAGCACTTCACAGGAAGGCAACAGCAAAAGCAAACAATAGCAAATGTAGTAATTGTGTGGAAGCACGGATTTGGATGCAGAATTGACTGAATGTTGCCAAAAATTCTTTGGTCTAGGAAAAATAAAGTCAAGGAGTGTCAAAATCCAAAATCTCTCTACAGCTTGTTATGGCTTATGTGTAATGTCACCAGTTCTTTGGTGCTCTCATGCCATTCAAATCCATAACTGTTTCTTTAGACACAGTTCCTGTAATGTATGTTAAGTCAGCCAGTGAGCAAATACAAAGCATACATAGGTGTTCAGTCATAGATCTGTAGTCACCAAAGGTAATCCTCCACAGATATCCCCATTCCTAAAATATGTATGAAATACATGTATTTCACAGAACAATGTGAAAAATCTACACAAAATTCTAATCTACCTGAAAACAACAATTTGCTTTGAACAGGCCAAACAGAATGTAAAAATTGTTTCCAGCAAATACTTTTACAAGCTCTAAATATGAAGGTAAAGTAGGTCTATTCAAGTCTTCTGAAGAGAGTAAGAGAGGAGGAATGTGAAAAAACACATGGAGTGCAATTTAAAGAAGCAAGCAAGCAAATCATGATCAGAGTATGTCTATAAAACCTTGGCAGTTGACCTTCACTGGGTGAGGATGGTAAGTGGCTTGGAGAATCAGCATTTCATCAAGTGGTTGAGTATATTTTTACCCTTATCAAAATATGAACCAGCTCTTCAGGTAAAAACTGATCATGCAGGGTTTGCCCATTTGCCTGCTCTCAATGAGGGTGAAAAAAGTTGTATTCCTAAATGAACCTGTGATCTCTGCTGACTTTGGTTATTTCAGATATATTTCTGTTAACTACTAAGGGGAAGAAAATCAGAAATAAAAATGTTCTAAAGCTTTAATACTCTTTCTTTTCTTGAGAATCTATCCTACACCTCCCATTAGCTTCTTCTTTTCCTATGCCAGACCTCTCTTACAAAATTCCTCAATTTTGGCCAATTGGCTCAAGCGCTCCCCTAATACACTCTTGCAATTGTAAGCACTCAGGGGTTCCACTAAAAGGGTGGCTGGATGCAGCTTCAGGACTAATTGTATCCTATGAGTTATAGAATTATGCACCAACAGCTAAAAGGACACAATTACAAGACGAACTATTGTGACACACACTGTGTAATGTCATACAATCAAATGCAATGTTTAGTAAACATGAACCTCTTTGTCATTTTGTATTTATTTATACAGGTTTAAAAAAAAATAAAGCACACATTTAAAAATATTACTTTCTCCTTTGTGTCTCTGCAGCATTATGCAACTTCCCAGCGAGGCGGACGTGTAGGCAATGCCTGTGGGATTAGGCAATGACTAGCGAGGAATATGCAATGCCTGTTTGATTGAATTACACCTACAAAGAGAGAGCTACAGCCTTCCAGAGAGACATTAGGATAGTAAAGGAACAGCTACTAGGGGTTAGCTAGGAGCTGCCTGGGTGGCAAAACCAAATATCTGCAGATGTAGTAGTCTCAACTAGGTCATTGCTTAAAGGACTACATTTTTCCAGCAATATGTCTACAGCCCATTGTGCCAGTAATGAAAAACCAAAAGGTTTCTAATGCCTGGGCTCTCTTCTCAGCCACAGAGCCTGTTGGAAAAAGAAAGGGGGGAAAATTCTTCCATGTGTCATTGGAACACAGCCCTAAAAACTGAGAGGTGATGCGTAGCACTGTAGAAAGTCAGTTTAATCACCGATCCACAGATTGCCCCACCCAGTCTCATGTCATGTGAAGGCCTTCACAGACCTCTAGCAGGACTGCCCCCCTCTTCTCTGGAAGTGACAACACACATTTCAAGACAGCTCTGTCTTTCTTTAGAGAAAGATTTTTCTGGCTTCTTGACCTCCCACGCTGCCATCCACCTTCTCTCTCCTATTGCAATTTATTCTCATTCTCTTTTATCTCACACACACGCACATTTGATAGTCCAATGCAAAAGGGTGATCTCAGCCCATTCCCCTCCAGCTTAAGCCTATACAACTTCCATTGGCAAAGGAAAGCACTCTGTAATTCTGGCAAAATGAACCACTTTCTGCTTTCCTCACTAAACCACAGAAACAGGGAAAAGTCCTCTAACAACAGATATCCAAAATACTGCTGAGAAAGTAAGGGGTATACATGCTACTAATTTTTACAAACAATGTGCTATGAGTCTAGTTTAAGTACAATGAGTGCTGGAATTAAATCCTATGCGGAGAGACCATGTGCTTATTTTTTTCAATGGTTACAGAATCATAGTATTTTTTGTGGCAGCAGTTTTGATCCGTGCTTTGAATAGAAAGCAATTACAGTGTCAAATGGCACTATTTGAAAAAAAAAGTGACTATGAAATTTAATTGTGTTCAAATCCCAGAGTTATTGTGGCACAATAGGAACTATCACATCAAATTTCCACTTCATCTCTGCACTTCATTGCTATACATTTGCAATGGATGTGTGTGTATGCATATATTTTGCATACTCAATGTTACCCTTAGCAGACAAGTGAAAGGGAGATCCCACGTGGGCTGTTAATGGCCAGCTCTGTTCAGCATTTTCACTACTACCATCATGGAGAGTGCAAGGGAGAGTATATTGGTAAAATGTTGTCTGTTTAAGTCAGGAAGGAGTGCAGAATTTCAAAGTTTGAGAACAGAAGTCAAAATGCACTTGACCGATTGGAGGAATGATGTGAAATCAACAATAACAAATTCAGAAAAGGCAAATCCACAGGGGAAAGACAAATCAGTGGTACAAATATAAGATGTGGAAAAAATGGTTAAAGAGAAGTTCTGCAGAAAGACATCTGGAGTTGCACTTGGTCACTGCTTCACCATGAGTGAAAATTACGGCGATGCTACGAAGCCACGATGTCTGATCTTTAGCCAATTTATTAAAAAAATGGCATACAGAAGTCATGGAACACACTCTTTTTTCTGTTCTCCTTGGAGCTGATGAGTCTTCAGCTGAACACTGTGGGCATGACACTTGGAAAGAGCACAGAACTAAATGGCAGTGAGGAGTCAGGAAAATAATACCTTCTGCAGGAAAGCCTACTTAGTCAAGTACAGCTGAATTCGAGGACAATCACAATAATGCTTTTCTGTATGAGGAGGATATAAAAGAAGGACAGCTATCAAATGTTTCCCATGTCCTCTGTAGGTGGGACAAGACAAATCATCTTAATTTGCAGCAAATATAATTCAATTTCCATATCCTCATTCCAAGAATAGGCATGCACTGGGAATATGCTACCCAGGCTGGCTGTGGAAGCATCTTTACCAGGGTTTAAGAAACAGGTGACACAAAAAAAAAAAAAAAATGCCTGAAAAAAACTAGATACTAATTCAGTTCTTTTTCTACAAGAGCCCAGTATTTTCCAACTCAAGTATGGTACACCGATTTATGTTGCCTAAAGCTATGTCCGTTTAAAGTGGCTTAGATTGAGTATTCAGAAACAAATGCACCTAAAATTGCTTGTCAGATTACTTTATCTAAAAGCTGAGTTCTTGGCCTGTAGAGGCTGGAATGTGTTTTTTAAAAAATGGGAGCTTTATGTATCTGTAGCTAATACTTTTAAGTATGGCAATTTTAAAAGCTGTAGCGATACAGCCGCAGGTAAGTGGAGAAAATGTGATGTTTTCTACTGTTTTCTGATGCACTTTAATATGTAACTGTGAAATCCAGACTCTTTGGCTCTTAGAAAAACTCTGCCATAAGACATTCAGATGGTCTAGGAAGCACAGAATAGCAGCAGAAGAAAGAGACAATTTCATTCAATGTAGAGTCAGTTATTGGAAGTTTATGAGAAGAGAAATCCAGACTAAAGGCTTTCTCCATTTCCTTCTTGCAAATCAGTCTTTGAGTGTTTAATGAGTTCCTATCGGCCTATGCAAATAATTCACAATGAATAATTTATCTGATGATCTTTTCTGTTTGTGGGATATCTAAAAGCAAATTGGTTTCCTCTCATATATTCATTATTCAAAATTACGTTAGCACAGCCTTAGGTAAGTGCATTTTCACTGCAGTTGCTTTGCTCCACAATTGAGTATTCGTACCACCTACCCGAGGCAAGCAACCCACCAGATTCCTTTTGTCCTCTACACAAAGATTCCTTCCAACTGAATTGAGATCCTGCTTTCAACAAGCTCTGCAGGCTTTCTCTCTCCACTGATGCAGCAGAAGGGTCTAACCTTCTAACCTCAGCATCTGAACTAGACGCAGGCATCCAGATTAAGTGGGCAGTAGGAATTACTGCCTATGCAAAACTAGGGACCTTCTTGGGCTCCCACTTTCCAAATTAGCTGGCTGAAGGGAAGCAGCATTAACCAGGGAAACAGAAGAATCTCTCTTTCAAGCATTCGATTTCTGCCATGTAAGTCCCCCGTATCTTCCATAGCTTTGGCTAAGCTGCTTTAATTAACCATTATCATAGACTCATAGAATCATTTAGGCTGGAAAAGACCTTTAAATTTAGTTCAACCCTGTATTATGTATATGCTTACTCTTGGTTTGCACACAAGTGATTGGATAAAGATTATGACCTTAGTCTCAAATCTCATTTTAATAGTCCCTACTCGAAGGAAACTACCACTGTGCTGCTAGTCTCCTCCAGTTTGGATCAAAGAGGGTGGTAGGAATCAGGACATGGACCAACAGGAGGAATTCTCCCTCTGCTCCTCAGAACAAAGAATTAAATGCTTGTGTGGAGAACTTTTAATTCACCTTTGTCATGAAATTTAGGGATGCCAGGCAGACCATCTAAGACAGCAGGCATTGTTTCTGTTGTGTAACACACTGAAGATGCCAAAGGATGGCAGAGAATTGGCAAGGTCCTTCAGCAAGCAAACTTTGCAGAGGAAGAAAAGCTTAAACAGAACTATAGTTGTCTTTCCAGATGTACTTCAAACTTTTTGATGGTCATACTACATGAAGATAGTTCTGTAAATTTCCTTGTGAATTCAGTGAAGACAGTTAAAAGATGCAGCAACTAAATACTATGAAATATTTGTGTTAGAAGCAGCACTTGATAGCAAGACCCGCTGTATTAGCCATTTAATGCATCCAGCTCCACCAAATGCTTTCTTTAAGCATGTCTTCTTTAACATTTTCAGAATGGAGAATGTCATATACGCCACAGCATTTGCTTTTGCAGAATAACTTTCCTCACAAGTCCACTTGAGACTTCCTCTTTCACCTTTTCAAACTGCTATAAAAAGTAATTAAAAGTTATCAAGAACATTTTTATTCACAAATTGAAAGACTCATTACAGCAAAAGATAAGTGATCTAACACTGTTGACTGTTAGTGGCTAACCTATTAATGTAAAAGTGGGAGCTTGCATGGTCGACTTAAAAAGTGGCAAATGAAAGAACAAAAAGAATGCAAGGAGAGAAAGATAATTAATGGAAGGAAGAAGAGAGGCAAAGAAATAAGTGGAATGGGGGGAAAAAGGCAGAAAAAGAAGGTAAAAGATAACTTAGTGATGCCCTCAGTAGAAAGGAAAAAAAAACCAAAAAAGCAAAAAAAACCAGGATATTGGGAAAATGCAGGAATGATACCAGATCTTAAAATAATCCCGAGAAAACAGAAAGTGATGTCAAAATCGCAGTAATCAAATTTTTGCCTTAAAAAGTCAGTGACAGTTTTGAGTAAATGTTTAGCCACATAAAATCGAACTCCACATCTCTAACTGCATGTATTTCTCAATTAAGTCAATGAGATCCAATAGCAAGAGCAGCATTCACATCTGTTATTTTCACTGCAGAAAAGGCAAAGACAACACTCTTCTCATGACTGAACCTTCTTACCGTCTCTTTGTAGCCTCTAACACACTCCTAATATATGTCTATCCCAAAACCACTGTTTCTAGCCTTCCTCTATTGATGGCATCCAGCTGAAGAGAGGCCAGAAAGGGAGAGCTCACATATTGTCTGTTTTAATAAATAATCATTAAAAGATAGATCGGTACCACCACAGCATTCTCTAACGCGTAGTCTATTTGCCTTGAGTCAGCTCCTCTGTGCTTTCTCCTTATTCTTGCAAAATCGAATACTACATCTTGCTTTTCTTTTTCTTCAGCACAAGGACTGCTCTTACCTGAAAAATATTGTAAACTCATTCAAATTTCATGAATCTATACAGGACCTAATGCAAACTAGCCAGGAAGCAGAACAAGAAAGTCAAATGAATGAGTAAACTGATGCCTCTCTACTGCCCATCAACAGTTCTTTTGCTGGTTTTGTTAACTGCAGGCCTGCCTAGCTTTCCCCACACCCTTTGCAAAGGAAGCTGAAAAAATTATGAGTGGCCAAAACTTGCTCAATTATTTTTTCCTCTTTAGAATTACAACATATCGCTTAAAGTGAGAATCATCAGCTGAGATCATGTTTCTTGGGCTATTGATATCGCCATTCACCCACCTCATTGATCTGATAAGACAACCTGCGAACGGAGGTGAGACAAGGTAGTAATAAGATCACTTATGAGTTAGAGAAATGCTCTACTGCTAGCACCAGTTCAAAGATTTCATGGCAGTTTAGACAGAAATTGAACTTATCTATCATAAAAGCAAATGGGCAATTAGGTCTACTTTCAGACACCAATGAAATTTGGCTGTGGTTTGTGAAGGGCTGTAGGTAAATACAGGGGAATACAGGGTCACAGGGGCTATGGGCAGGGAACCGATGAGGCCCATGGCAGGCAGGTGACCAGAGGATTTCTGAAGCTTGTGAGGATGCCTGTTTCCTGCCTTCCCACTGACCTCATCAACACAAGGTGCACACACAGCCTCCCATCCTATTTTATCACTCTGGTGGGATCTTAGTCTGCACTAGGGGCACAGCACAGTACCAGCCCCTCAGCTCTGCTCACTCACGGACCTCAACACATGTTCTCCAGTTGAGGGGTTTGGGCTGCCAGACTGCCCTTGTACTGCCCAGTCCCAGTGGCAAAGCTGCTAGAGGAGAGCCCCACTTCCTCCCAGACATATGGTTTCCACCAAATCAGCTCAGGTTCTCCACACTGAGAAGCAGACGGGCGGGACACTGCAGGCACCACTATCGACAGGCTTCCCAGCCACCCTACCTGTCTGCTGGCACATGAGGAGAACAGCATATTATACACCATGCATCAGCATAGGTGCAAAACACTAACATTGGAAGGCACACCCTAAAATATAACAGGCTTGGGTCTTCAAGACCATCTTGTCAGAGTAAAAGCCTTATGATTCTTTCTTTTAACATTAGTCTAGATACCAGAGCAATGGCAATCAGTAGTAAGCCATCAGGTTTGAAGACTTCTTGTCCTAGTTCCAGCTGCAAAAGCATTATTTTCCTGGTTTTGGTGGGGGAAGAGTAAGTTTTCACAAGAAGATGTGAAGAAACGCTGCCAGGACAGCCTATCAAACTGGTCAATGAGATGTTCCATGCCACCAACGTCATGTCCAGCATGTATGGGGGATAGTGGACTGACTGGTCGCAGAGAGGGGCAAGATTCACAGTTCAGTATCATGCTGGGATCACAGGTCATGACCACACACAGGCATTTTTTTATCTCCAGGCAGTGAGCAGTTGATTACTTACTTTGTTCATGCTTCTCTTGTTGTTATTATTGTTGTTGTTATTTCCCCCTTGCTTTGCTGTTGTTTATCCCAACCCAAGCATTTTGCCTTTTCTTCTCAATTCCCCTCCTGACCCCACCATAGGGAGGAGGGGTGAGCAAGTAGCTGCCATGGTTCTTTGTTTGCCGGCTGAGGCTAAACCATGACAGTCCTTTTTTGTGCCCAACATAGGGCACAAAGTGTTGGGATAATGACAGATCTGACCATAGCATGTTTTGTGTATATATGTGTGTATATATTTATAAAACCACATTTATTATATCAGTTAAATAGCCTCTGTTTTGTTTGTTCACATGATTGCATCATGTAAATCCTTACATGCAGTGTATATTCCTTGCAATGTTGCTTATCACCTCTAAGAAGTGGATCAAGATTATCGTATTGCTGCGCTGTGCAATATCAACTTACACGATAATATCACTAATCATGAGGTTAAACTGGTATCTGTATGAGGCATTGCTGTAATTTCCATACCTTGGGCACTGTCTCTTGGAACAGGTTGATAATCACACCTAATCTATGAGGAAGACAGCAGAGGTTGAGGGTCCTTTCCCTCACTCTTTCACTTCCCCTTTTTCCCTCAAGCAAGTTACAACAGCTTTTGTGAATTTTGAATATCTTTAGAGTGTTCAAGCCAGCATGCTCTTACTGCTATGTCTCTGAACATGTTTTTGGTCTTGTATGGGATTATAAAAAAATTTTTAAGACTACCACCCAGAGATCTTCCCCAGGACTGGATAATCATGGGTGGCATTGTATGTGGGAGAATAATAGGCAGGTATCTAGACAACTTCTCACTTCCAATGGCTTGGAACTTCTCTCTGAAACAACTTCAGGACTCTGATGAAAGTGATAGAATATTTCAAAGGAAAATGCTTACACATGTTACCACAATGCTTACACATATAATCACAACTTACTGCACTGTGCTGGGCCCTGGCCAGTATCTACTAAACACTGCTCAATGTTATGCAGCACCCTCAAGGGGAATGAGATAGAAAACAGATAGGCAGGAACTGCAGCTACTCCAGCCTTCACAACAAACAATGCAGCTACTCCAGCCCTGGCTACAGACACCGGGGCTACTCCAACCCCCGTGACAGGAACTGCAGCAGAACCAGAGAACCAACCCATGCCAGTATCAGTCACCCCTATATAAAAGAAGAAATACACAAAAAAATCTGATCCCTTAGTAAGGATGAAGACGAAGTAGGGAGGAAAAGGCAGACCCAGGGACAACCACACAATCCCTATCCCTGAGTGAGCTGCAGGATTTGCAAAACGATTTCAGCCACGATCCAGGTGAGCACATTGTTACCTGGCTGCTCTGATGTTGGGGCCCAGCAGCTTAGAAATAGTAGGGAGGGAAGCCAAGCATCTGGGATCCCTATCTGGGGATGGGGGCACTGACAAGGAAATTGGCAAAAAGACACAAGCCTCTGGAGGAAAGTTCTACCAGATTCTCTTTCAAGGACAATGTTACATGTCACCCAGGGAAGTTGACTGCCATGGATAGAGGCATCCAGTACCTGAGGGAATTACCCATGCTGGAGGTGATCTATAATGATCCAGAAAATGAGCAGTTGCCCACAGGTCCAGATGTGCCTAATGCACACAACCCATGTGGCAGAATTTTCTACAGGGGGCACCATCATTGTATATCAATTCATTGGCAGTAATGTTCTGGAAAGGTGGTGATGAACAATGAATGAACTAGCTGGCCAACTCCAGCAATATGATGGAAGTCTCTCTCCCTCCCTATGGACCTGCATTTCGGCTATGGAAAGACTGTCTGAAAAATCTGAAAATATGTTAGAAAAACTCTCCCAGGAAGTTCACCAAGCCAAAGAGAAGGATGTGGAGAAACTGTTCCAGGAGATCTGGCAACTCAAACAGGGTATATCCAACTCCCCACCTCTACTCTCTGCTATTAGGAGTAAGCATTCCTTAGCTCAAGAGAGTAGTTATGAAGCGTACAGGCCATGAAGTACTCTGTGGTTTTACCTGTGTGACCACAGAGAGGACATGAGGAAGTGAGGTGGGAAGCCCACTTCGATGCTACAGACACAAGTAATTGAGTTGCAAGGGAAAACAACCATAGAAAGGGATTCTTCTGGGAAAAATGCCACTCCAGATTCCAGTGGACAGTTCTCCAGTCAGAGAAGAAAGGTTGATCTTGCATCTGATAATCTTGAAGGGACTTCTACCTCATATTTACAAGAAGTGAGTAAAAAAATACTATGACCAGGATTAGCAAGGCCCTGCCTCCAACCAGGGAAAGGAGAGGAACAACTGCGCTTATTGAACTTTGTGGATTAGGTGGCCTGGAACATGGGAACCACAAGGGTATAAGGCTGTAATGAACATCAGTGCACAATGTACCCCAATATCATCAAGCTTTAATGGGGCAGAGACTAACAGTAGAACCCATCCATATTTCTGAATTGACAAGGGGACCCCAAGAGCTAACTGTATTGAATGAAAGCCAAAGTGAGCCTGACTGGAAACAAGTGGCAAAAGCACTCCATTGGGACTAGCTCAGAGGCCTTGGGCATCCTTGTCATAGACCACCAGGAGAGGGTATTTCAAGGATCCAAAAGCGTGCCAGTGGGCTTTTGATATAGCCGCCATGGACACTGGGGAAATTAAACAGCTGTCTACCTTGCCAGCTCTCTTAGAAGATCCTTCCATCACGAGACTACAGAGGGTCAAAGAACAACAGGTGCTGGTTGCTACCACAATGGTGCGCTAGCAGCAATATCACACCAAACAAGACACCCTGATTCACATGCATAAATTGATTCGTCAAGTGGAGAGCCAACAAGTGTTCTGCAAGACTCTCACTATCTAATAGTGGCACATGGCCATTGCACAGTCTAATGAAGAGCAAAGACTGACAGTAGACTATTGCAGGCTGAATGAAGTCACACCACTGCTGAGTGTTGCTGTGCCAGTCATGCTAGATCTTCAGTAAGAACTGGATTCAAAGGCATCCAAGTAGTATGCAACAACTGATATTGCTGATGCGTTTTTCTCAATCCCTTTGGCAGCGGAGTGCAGGCTAGAGTTTGCTTTTTCTTGGAGGGACACCCAGTACACCTGGAATCGACTGCCCCAGGGGTCAAAACGCAACCCTACTATTTGTCATGGGCTGATCCAGACTGCAGTGGAACAGGGTGAAGTTCTGGAATATCTGCAATACAGTAATGGCATTGTTGTATGAAGCAACACATCAAAAGGATTTTTTGAGAAAGAGGAGAAAATAATCCAAATCCTTTTGAAACCCAGTTGCCGTAAAACAAAGTAAGGTCAAAGGACCTGCACAGGAGATCCAGTTTTTAGGAATAAAATGGGAAGATAGGTGTCATCAGATCTCAGTGGATGTGATCAACAAAATAGGAGATATGTCTCTACTGAATAGCAAAAAGGAACCATGAAATATCTCAGGCATTTTGGGGCTTTGGAGGATGCTTATTCCAAATTACAGTCTAATTGTAAAACCTCTTTATCAAGTGGCCCAGGAGAAGAATGATTTTGAACTGGGCCCTGAGCAACAAAAAGTCTTTCAACAAATTAAACAGGAAATCATCCATGCAGTAGCCTTTGGGCCAGTCCAGACAGGTCAAGGAGTTAAAAATATGTTCTACGCTACAGCCAAGGAGAATGGCCCTAGCTGGAGTCTGGCAGAAGCATCAGGGGAGACTGGAGGTCAACCATTAGGGTTTTGGAATCAGGGATATAGAGGGTCTAGGCCTGCTATACTTCAACTGAATAGGAGATGCTGGCAACACATGAAGGAATTTAAGCATTCTGGAAGTGGTGGATGCTGAAGCACAGCTCCTCTTAGCACCCCAACTGCCAGTGCTGGGCTGAATATTCAAAGAGAGGGTCCCCTCTACACATCATACAGTTGATGCTGCATGGAGTAAGTGGATCACACTGATCACACAACAGGCTTGAATGGGAAACTCCAGTTGCCCGGGAATTTTGGAAGTGATTATGAACTGGACAGAAGAAAAAAAATTTGAAATGTCACTGAAGGAGGAGGTGACGCATGCTGAGGAAGCCCCAGTGCATTAAGCAAAGATCACCTAGTTAGTTAACTCTGGGGGATCTACCAATCTGGCTATGCCTGCCCAATCCAAACTTCCATATACTATAGAAGTGAATAAAGTCCCCATAGTGCACATGAAGAATATGTTAGGGAAAACAGTCTGTGTTAGTCCTGCCTTGGGCAAAGGCAAACACATTCCTGGGACTGCTTTTTCTCAAGGACCTGGGTGCATTTGGTGGGTGATGGGGCAATCTGATGTGTACCTCAAGAGAATTTGATTTTGGTTAAGAATAGCCAATAATATTAACTGTATAACATTAATCTCTATATAATATTGTATGCCAGTTCTTCTATGATTACTATGTGTATCAAAGGCATTACAGTAAGGATCACCAAGATCAATGAAAAATGAACTTTGATGAAACTGAGCAAACTGCAGTGGTAATGAAACCAGAACTGGTTTCAGCAGCTGGCATCTAGCAACTTTCCTGAGACGGACATCTTTAGCTCAGGTTATGGGCCATGTCAGATACATCAGCTGTGAACTCCAGATGCACCATGTGACAATCCAACACCGCACACCATCTATCCCACCCTAAAAGACTGCTATGACAGGTGAATTCAATGGTCATTTTGAAGGGATGGCCCATGGACTAAGGGAGTGATATCTCTGTATGTGTATGTAAATATATATAAACCAAAAGACGGGGAAAGTAGTGGTGCTCAATTGGAAATTGCAAGATCTGGGCATGATGTAGATTGTGTAGAATGATGGGTGGATAATATCCTGGCTCCATCTGGGAAGAGGCTCATTCATTTCCTGGGTTTGGCAGTGAAAGAATTAATTTTCACAAGAAGCTGGGAAGGGATACAGCCAGGACAGCTGATTAAACTAGCCAATGAGCTATTCCATGCCATCAACATCAAGTCTAGTGTATAGTGGAGGGGGTGGTTGGTCAGGTGGGGTGGTCTTGAGTATAGCTGGGTTTGCAGTTCAGCAGCGTGCCAGGATCACGTCTCAGGAGTGCATGCAGGCATTTTTTTTTCTCCAGGACGTAAGCAGTTGATTACTTCCTTCGTATGTTCTGTTATTGTTGTTAGTTTCCTCCTCCTTTGCTGTTCTATTAAACTGTCTTTATCCCAGCACACAAGTTTTACCTTTTCTTCCCAATTGCCCTCCCGATCCCACCAGATGGACAGGGGTGAGCGAGTGTCTGCTGTGGTTTGTTGTTTGCTGGCTGAGGCTAAACCACAACACTTCTTCTTGCCATGGGCAAGACAGATAATAGATATACAATCATGTTAATTAACCAGGAGTGACTTACAGTCTGATATATTACGTGCTTCGAATTCTGATCACAGATAAGGAAGGGAACAAATTCAGATATGTTCTTAAGTGGCCTGTACAATCAAATATGTCTCTATCTGGGCCCTAAAATAGGAGGATTTGTCTCCCTTTTAAAAATCAAGGTCCAAAGCACATAATATTGAAGGAGAGAAAATATTTCCCTCTAAAAGTCTTTTAGCAAAATAACGTGACACAATGATATACAGCAGGTAGGACAAGAGAACAAATCTGATAGAACAAAAATACTGAATAAAGATTATTTTTAAGGACACTGCCCCACAATATTTTTGGTCATGATGCAAAAGCATATGTTTGATTTGCACAATATGAGTCTTTCCAAAAATACTGCATTATTTGTAAAATGCTGTGTAGTAAAGCAGAGTCATCCATCAAAAAGCAGAACAAGCAGTTTTCTTATTTAGAGAGGGAAAGAGTTCACCAAATCTATGAGGTCAGATGAAATAAATAAGCAAAATTCTCTTTCTGAACTCCTTCTGTTTATGTGCCTGTTATGTACCCACATAGCTCAAAGTTTCCCGTACACAGAAAGAAGGATACATTAATCATGAGCAACAGAGGGCTTGGAGCTGCAGTGTGCCACTCTATGTGAAAAACCTCAAAAATATGCTGATGCCACATCTGCTTGGGCTGAAAATTATGTACCGTTCATAACATTGCAACTGAAAAGTAAAATTACTTGTAAGCTCTTGGAAAATTTGCTGCACATCTACTCCCAATTTCTTTCCATTTCTGCTGTACTAAAGCACTGTAACTTTGATCTCTGTCTTAAGCATACTCCTCCTGTACCTTTCACCAGGCCTACACAGCTCCTGTCTGCCTTTTCTCATGCAAGTTCACTTCAGTGAAATTACCAAGGTGAATAAGACAAGCAAAATTTTCCCATTACCTCATGGGGAATTCATCTGCTGAGGCTTTGCTCTCCAAAACGTACAACTTCTGTTTCTGGCCTCTTCCACATGGTTACACACCTAGGCACAATGATACTCTAACTTTTTGATGCGTTGCCTTCTTTTCATGAACACTCGCCAGATCATGATGCGTATTAGCTCCAAAGGCAAGCAATAAGCAATAAAGCCTGCTTGTTGTTATATTGGAGCAGGAAAAGCCTCGGCCACTTTCCCAAGCATTTACTTTCTGTCTGGTGTTCCTTGGATACTTTGGTGCCAGCCATACATCACAGCTTTAAGAGTTGAGGTGACAATTCAAAATATGAAAATCATTGCAGAGTAAATGAAGCAAATGATCATTTTTGACAAATACACATGAGTATGGCACTCAGAAATCTGGCTTGAATGTCTCTAAATAATTAAATTTATCTACCTCAGTAACTACATTTGAATTGCAAATTAATTCTCCAACTCAGCCCTGCCACATATGTGCGTACCTACTGGCTTCCTGAGCTCTCAGTGACTGCTCTCTCTAAGGTGTATGAGCACATTTGAGCAAATATGTTTCAGTTCAGAGAGCACCCAAGAGCAAGGATACCTGGTACTGCTTGATAGAAGCAAGTGAGCACCACTACACGGTGTTTTGTCAGTCGCTCTCCTTAAGCTTTCTTCCAGTGCCTTTAACTCGGTGCTGTGTTATGCAACGCACAACACAAGGAGCAGCCAAGCACAGAGCTCCCAAGGCAAGGCTGCAGATGGAAACCTAGCTCAGCTCCATCACATGTGTGTTGTGGTACTTTTGAACTACCTGGTCATACAGTATCCTCTCCACAACACTGTTATCATTCATCTTTTTACATAGACTAGAAGGAGCATAACTGCTCACCTGATATTCCTCTCTGCTATTCTGATATATGGGGAAAGGGCGTTCAGTGCTGTTAGAGTTAATTCCCTATATTGTTTCCACCTGTGTTCTGTGCTCCACCAATGCATCCTTTATTACAAGTTACTCAAATTCCATTGTAGGGACAGGATTATCCATCTCCCTACATAATCCTCAGAATATGAGCATTTTCACAAAAATGATGACTTTGTTCTTCCAAATGGACTTCCTTTGTCCACTTTACAAATTGAGCCTTGAGGCACAGAGATATTAATGTCAACAGGGCTAACTTGTTTGAAATGTTTAGAGTTTGACTTTTTTAGGGAACTTGGCATTTTATTGCACTATATTTCTCCAGAGCAAAGCAAAGCTCTCCTGGTCTCCATGGGAAATTCCAAGTGTTCTTCATTTCATTTCAACAAGTCAGACTGAAGGGCTCAGATAAAATCCAGAAACTGAAAAACACACAAGCATCACCTGTGGAAAAATGTCAGTAAAGTGATGTGATTTCAATCCCTGTGGAATTCTGCCAGCATCAGGAAGAAAATCAAGTTCTCCAAGGCACTATTTAACATCCCCTCTCAGAAGACTTCCCCTGGCTCCATCTTATTCACTGCTCACTTTCCCAGTTCCTGCAGCAAATAATGCAGAGGTCCTGGAGGCGACAGCCTCTTTTTTTCCCATAGTTGTGATACATACCCTGGCCCATATACCCTGAACTATTTACAAGGCTATGGAAAATGCTGTGTTTGAGCAAGTAATCCAAGACTGCACTTGTTACCATTCAGGATAGAGAAGTCAAGTTTGCACAGGCAACTTGAAAACTGATTTTTTCCTTGTCCCGTGTCTCCCTCTGGTGCTGTAAGCAACTTCATACAACAAGTCAGGAAGGGACTGTGAAGTTCTCAGTTTGCATGTTTGTGGCCACAAACTGGCCAATGAACCGGGAATAATCTCCTACTCAAGTGTCCCAAAAATGCCAACAGGGAAGGGCCACTCAGATTTCTTGTCTGAAGGAGCTATGAATTTTTACCTTTGCAACCTTTACCCTGACCTCTTCTATTACTCAGGCCAAGTTCAACCCTCCTGGCAGCTTGTGAGTCCTGGTGCCTCAAGCTTGGTCCCGCCTGAGCCCCCTCCACAGCTTGTAGGGCTCAATCCTCAGTCCTGGCTCCTGCTCCTGCCTTTTCATTTCTACCCACCCCTTGCTCCCGCATAATCACAGAACCATTTAGGTTGGAAAAGACCATTGAGTCCAACAGTAAACCTAACACTGCCAAGTCCACCACTAAACCACGTCCCTATATATCTTTTAAACACTCCCACGGTTGTTGACTTAAGCCACATCCCTCACCACCACAGAAACATACACACAGTGAGCATGCAGAGCTCGATGCATGCACAATGAAATAAGACAGCAGAAACCATTGCATTATGGTGTTATTTTCACAGGAAGAATATAGGACAAACTCTGACACCAGCCCAGTTGCTCACCCAGCTTTCCAGCCCTGCTCTAGACCTTTGCCTGTACTAAAATGTTAGGAGATTTTTTCACTTGTGCAACAGCAGTTCTCTCTTTCTTGCAAACAGCCAAATTGTTTCATAGAGTAGAAATTGTGCACGCATTTTGACAGTCAAAGTTTTAAATATAGACTCTTAAATTTTGGAGAAGTTATTAAATATAGAAAAATAATGTTATGAATCTTGCTCTATCCTAGACTGAGGCTTGATTACCTAGCTGCATTATATAAGGAAAGCTTCTACAAACAGAAAGAATATGCACATGGACGCGGGATAACCAGATGACCTCAGCTGACTAAACAGGAACTAAACTATTGCACTGCTTAGTGTCATTATCTCCGTTGGGTGGACAATTTTCTGCTAGTCAGAGCAAATTGACTCCATAGCTGCCCTTTTTTGTATTCAAAAGTAAACACCAAAGCTTTTTAGCAGCACTTCCAAATTATCCTTTTCACTAACAGGCAGCACCCTCTCCAAAATCCTTGCATCTCTCTCTACGATAGTAAATAACATGGACCTAATCCCAACTGAATCAGATTATTCTGTCCATTGGTATTGTCAAGGGACTTACAGACAGCTTCATTCAACATAAACAGCATCTGTTTTGCAAACATTATACCTGCTATTCACACCTAAAAGTGGTTATGGTTGACTGACAAATGTTATTGTTATTATGTTAGCCCAACTGTACACTTTATTTACATAATCTTTTTCCTATGTATGTATTTATTTATTTATAATTTTAAAATAATACATGAGAATAATATAATATAGTACATCGTGTTTGTATTTATTTGTGTATGTAATCGAACTATAATCTGTTAGCCCTAACAGATTATATATATAAACTACAGATGTATACAGATGTGTTGGGCAACCATAGGCTACCCTGTCATACTTACTGATACCACAAGCGCTACAGAGATTATGGATAGCCTCGGGGAGGCATGAGATACATGTAGGAGTGCTCCGTGTATTTTTAGAAGGAGTTTTGTCAAATCTGTCAAATCTATCAAATGAAGAAAGGATGTTATACCAAGTGACTCCATTACTGTGGCTGGATACAAAATGCTGGGTAGCCGTGCTGCCTGATCACAGCTCACAGTCCTACACTAACTGAGTGCAGCATCACACATTTAGATCACCATTTAACCCCAAGACTGAGGTCTGGGACCAGAAACCAGCTTAGCAATGCTCCCGACCCCCCTCACTGCTGTGACAACCAAACTAATCAGCATCCTCTTGGCTTAAGATGAGCTGATATTCTGGTTGGACCCTACACACCCGCAACTTCAGCTTGCCTCCAGCAGCACCAGGGGAGCTTTGGAAAATGGTTGAAGCTGGGCAGATGTTCATTCGCAAAATAACATGTAAGAAGTTGAAGGAGCTTCTGTCTCAAGAGGGAGCTCCCTCTCACTCAGCTGGGATGCCACAACCTTTGCTGAAACTGTTCAAACTTCTTAAATATCTTCAAGCTCTTTCAAATGCCAGTGCCTGTGCCCTAGATCCATTCACGGCTGGTGGTTAGCACCCCAGCACTACAAGTACAACATTTAAGAAGAGATTTCAAACTCCCCGTGTGTCACCAGCGGGGTCAGGTCCAGCAGGAGCTTGAAGGCTTCACTCATCCAGAAAAGACCCTCAGGCTTGGGTTGATAGTCTCAAGAGGAAACCAGATGTGGAGTCTGGAGTTTACTCCTGTATTGAGGGCAAAATTACAGTGTAGAGGGACTCCCCTGAATGATTAATGTAGCAGGCACAGAACTAACCAATAATAGAAATCAAGGTGCCTTGTCTCTGTTTGCAGTATGCAACAAATACCAGTCTCTTAAGGCAAGTCAGCCCTGGCTCTGCCACATTTTTGAGGATGGAGGGAGGAGGACTTTGTTGCAATTGTGGCAAAGCCCAAGACAATACATGGCAGCAGGAGAACCTTCCATGTACCATGTCTTTCAGTGCAGACAGCCTCTCTCAGCCCCAACAGTGGTGGGCAAGAGCAGGCATCAGGAGTTGCTGGTGCTCTCCCAAGATTTATGATTGCCTGCTCAGCTCAGGAAAACCGTCCCCACAGCCCTGTACTCACAGAAATCACACATTGACCCACATGAGACTGTCGTTCAGAATTACAGGATTTTTTAAATAGAATACATTCATCTTCTTTATGCTTTGATTTCTGAGTCTTTGGAGTCCCCCATCCAAGTTGGTCTCTTTGACTATGAAAGCTTCCTACTAACACGATATAATAACTTGGCTTTGAATAGGCAATCTACTAGGAAAATCCCAAAAGCTGCAACTCTCACAGTAAAGATCCCAGAGCTGGTGGCACCAGGAGGGCATCACAGGCAGATTCTCATCACGCTGTTCACCAAGGGCTACCGCCTTGCTGGCTGCCAGGCCTTTTGCTTTTCTTTCATTTCCACTCCACCATCTCTCATAAAAGTGACAAGTGTGAGACCATGGATCTCAACTAATGTCTATTAACGGCTTGGATGGAAGTTGACAGAATATGAAATGCTATTATTAAATTCACCAAAATTACTAAGGAGAGGCTGAAGTGCATATTTATATAAAATTATATTTTTATATATATAAATGTTTTTTAATCAAGAATCCAATGAAAAATTATTTGCTTTTATTGCCTTCTGAGATAGTTACTTTCTGATTAGGTACAGCATTGGCAATGTTTCCACTGTTTGTTACAAGTAGCACTAGAGTGTTTCCTATGTAAGTGATGCCTTTCTAGAAATAATTATCTTTTTGACATAATGTTATATATATGCTTCTTTGTTTAGGCATCCTGCGGACTAGTAAAATCAAAAGCTAGATGCCATGAGACAAGTTAACTATATCCTGTCAATAAAATGTAATGTTGCACACTTAATTTACAGAAAACGCTGATGCCATTAAATACTTGGGGCTGCCTGTGCTACTCAGCCCTGTGGAAGCACTGTTATTATTGCAGCCCTACTACCACATGGTGGTAGTCCATAAGCATAGGAGAGTTTACCTGAAAAAGAGCCATGAGCAATATAAGATAGTTCTACATCAAAAAGATACATCTGGCTTTGAATTTGTTTAGTCACTCTCCAATTCATTTTTCATCTACAGGATTCACTATATTCACTTATAAAACCAGGATGCTTTTACAAGCATTGGAAAAATGGAAGAGCTCTGTGGTTGTCGGTACTGCTTGGAAACTGGCATTCATGTTGGTAAAGTTCCTTCTGACAAGACTAAATGCTCCTCCAAGCAGTCACACAGTTGTTAATAGAAAAACTTGAGAAAAGGAAAAACGTGAAAAAGTAAAAACAAAAAACCAACACACTCTTAGCATCCTGTATTTTTCTTGCATATTTATAATTCATATAAGAGTCATTTTCTTCTTTGGTTAAGAAATCTTTGTACTCCAGCCTACTCTGAAATAAATGAGTGAGATTCATGTGCAACTAGCACAGTTAATTATGGAAGACCTGTTGCCATACCACAGTTAAGCTGCATTATGTTTTATCATGTTGTTTAACGTATGAAACACTCAGTGTCACTCTCAAATGTTTACCACATATCATTTTAAAACTTGAGATTATGAAGTGTTTCAAGAAAAACAGTAATTTAGGCTCTAAGTGCAAAGTAATTAAAAGTTAGTAAAAAAAATCCCGTGTTTTGAGTTTCGCAATTTTTTGAAGCCCTTCCATATTGCCAAGGACAAAACAAAAAAAGAGAAGTTATGCAAATAATGAGTATTTAGTGGCTCCTCAGTGACACTGAGCTTATTTTGCTCACTAATAGCAATCTTCAAAATTCAGACTTTCAGTAGTCAACCAACAGAAAACAAAATTTCTGACAATTTCTCCCATTCTTCAACATGAGAAACCATCTTAACCAGGTCAAGATATAATTATAATGGGACCCACTCATACAGGACCCACACAAAGGCTCTCTGCCTCCAAAGCCAAGGAGATGAAAATAGCTTCTACTGACCTTTTTCTTTTTTTAATGTCAAGAAATATTTTGAGGGCATTCACTGCTAATTTGTTGAAGACAAGATGCAAGTCCTGAACTGGCTAACAAGTGGTTTAATGGAAACCAAGTAATCTGTCTATTCACCAAAGTTTACAACTCCTGTGGAGTGCCCAGCTCGTTTCCTATATCCCTTTGATTTATAGCACCTCAACTCGTGCCTTGAAACAGCTGGTTCTTTGTACTCTCCTCCTGAAATAACTGAATAAAATGAGCCAATAAAAACAAACAAAAAAATTCCCATTTTTAAACAATAGTGACCTTTTCTCGAGAAAATAAGCATTTTGATAAAAGTTTATTGTTTTTCCAGGACTCCTGGTGACCAGGGAATAAAAGGTCAAGTTCCCAGTAAAGCATTTGTCATCTGAGAACTCTGGAAAGGACAGAGAGCTCAGGTCACTGAAGGCGAAGTCCCAGAGGTGACCACATCAACCCAGGTGCTGGCTGCCTCTGGCATTCCAGCTTTCTCCCTCCAGCCCCAGTGACCACCACTGCCATTCCCCCAGGGTACCTCCCTTCCTGCCACAACACAAAGCAAACCCACCAAAACACAACCCTGCCCGTATCACCCTGCCAGAAAGTTGAAGGAGCAGGAGAGGTTCTAACAAAGTGAAAGGCATTTTTGTACACAAAACTGTTTGGCTCTATGAGGAAAATTGGATGTTAGTCAATTTTTTTATTAGTCTTATTTTTTCTGCCTGACTAAATGACAGATTGGATGAACCCACTTGGAAAATTGAGGTAAGTAGCAAGGATACCGTACTCCTCTCAAAAATACTACTGGTCCCAGCACGGACCACACACACTCCCTCTCTGAAGGCCCAGTTGACACTCCCTCATCTTCCCAGTTCTGCTCTGTCCTCTTTACCCTTCCCCACATTGGGACCCCAGCATACACCATTCCTTTCCAATGTAAAGCTCTACTACACCTTGCACCAGAAATAGCAACAGCAGGAGGCTTCACAGCTCACCAGCCTGAGCCCTGCAGCTGGAAAACAAGGAAGAAATGCAAGGGCAAAGAATACAGCAGCTTTGATGGAGCAGGAGAACATGGCTGTCAAATTGCAGCAAAATACAGATTAAAAGTGGTTGAAGCTGTTTTGGCACAGAAACTCATCCACAGATATTTCTTCTGCAAAGTGATCTTTGGCCAATCTACTAGGAGCTTCTGATAAAGTTTATTTGTAGACTATGCTTTCATTTTTTTAATGCACAGTTATGAAGTGCTGAGGGCTAATGAGTTGCAGCAAAAGGAATTCAAATTGAAAGGGAAAATGCCTCCTAATATCTTGTGGAAAATCAGTTCCAGTTGTCTACTGCAGTAATCATCTGTTCAGCACCTCTGGATTATGCATGAGTTACAGATGGATACGCTTTGGCTGATAGAGGAGCACTTTCTACTGTTATACATCTGCCTTTTAGGCTTATTATGTGAAGCTTTCTGCTTACCAGGACATTGTACAAAATAACTGGAATTTGTTTATAGAACTTGCTGGCACCACTCAAATCTCAGTATAAAGAATAAGTACGCAAACCTACAGGTTGATTTCAAAATCACAGAAGTATACAAGATCTGAATGGAAAAAATATGTATATTTGCTGCATGTTGTCACAGCGTTCAGCTTGCTTGTTTTAAGGAAAATTGGAATCGGGTTTTAATTCAACACCGTTTCTGGAAAATTATGTATATCCTTCATAGCTTCATGTTTATAATGTCAATGGGTAAATCTAAATGAGCATTGGCACATTCTGTCACTAAATAAAATGTCATGAAAATCAAATGACACATTTAGAGTTTACAGGTTTTTGTACCAGGAGAGAGATAAACTGTTAAATGCAGTTAAGAAAAAAGCAAATCAATCAAAACTATGAAATGGAGGAATTTTTTTAGCTTTATTACCTTTAGAATTCCTACCTCTTCCATTTAATAGTCAGGAAAACAAGGACCTGTCACCCAGTATCTTCATAAATTACAGTCCGACCTGTAAATACAACCTGAGCACTTGATGTGACATTGAGGTGTTTCTGGTTTTTACTTATTATGGTTTCATGCATTCATGTGCTAATAACAGTTAAACTAGATGACTCTTCAAGCTACCCTCTACACTTTATCTGCCAGAGCTATAAAAGCCAGAGAAAATTGGTGCATTTATATTGCAAAAAGAGAAAGACTCCAAACATTGTAATGAAGTAGGATATCTCTTCTTGTGTATCATTGCAGCAGTAGTTGTTTACAACAAAAATATTTAGTCAGAGCTGGATTTTTATGAGAAATCCTCATGTGTTACTAATCTTCTGCTGACATCAGACCGATTCCCTTGGATCTTTCATTTGCTCCTGGTGAATCACCCTGCTCATAAAGGAAATTGCCTTGTCCTGATTTTGATTTCCACGTTGATTTTCAGTGTGACTTCAGGTAGAGTAAATGCAGCAGTTTACCCTTGAGAAAATTCAGCATAGTAATACTAGTACAGTCTTCATCCTAAATTAACACACACAACCACTGTACAATGAACAAATAAAATAAAAAAAGTGGGACGAATTAATTCTTAAACACTTCCACTCTAGAACAGCCTTTTTATCTTAGACTCCAAAACCAGAATCAGATGCAAAATCAAGCATAAACCAGACCATGTAACCACGGATAAAAAGTAGACAGAACATTTTGTCAAACTATCTACTTATCCCCTTGACCCTCTAGCCTTCGCTTCAGCCTCCCTAAAAGACCAATCAGTCCTCCTTCATAATACAAATGCACCAGCTTCTTTTTAACCCTCTCAGTAATGTGATATACATACCGAAAAACCCTCTGTAGAGTCTCACAGAGAACCTGTAGGAAAAAAAGCAGCTGACTAAAGTCACCTCTTCATATCTCCACATCCTTCACGAAAACGAGGTCATGAACATAAGTGGTTGGTTTGACTGAGAAGTGACAGATTTGGATTAGAAGTGTTATAACAAAAAGATTTAATGAAAACCTGTATAATACATAGAAAAAAAATCATCTTGCCCTATGGAGAGAAAGATAGTGAAAAATATGAATAGAAAAGCTGGGTTTAGCAAAAGTGTTTCACTGAATCATGTTTAGCTGAGATAAAAATGATCTACAAAATCTTGATATGTCCACTGATCAGGTTAGTGAAAGAGTTATCTTTGTTAAATAAATGGTTTTCTCCTTTGGATACTGTTGGTAAGCAGCAGTCTACAGGGAAGCAGCAAAAAGCAAGCACGTGCATTGCAAAGGAAATAAAACTCCATGTGTTACTATGATGTTTTATGATCACATAGGATGAGCCAATGAAAGGCCAGATTCTGCTTTGAAAGTACAAGCTGGCCTTCCAGTTACTGCAACAGCAATAGAAGAGGCAAATTTCAGCCATGACCTTGTCTTGTATTAAAATGCTAAGCACAATAACCCAGATTTACAAAGGCATTTTTTGAGCTAAAACTGCATATGGGCCCATTGACACAAACACAGGCATTTGCAGAAAATCCTCACAGGATGCCTGAAGTGGCTTTTTAAATTTTTAACCACAAACAAATGAGTTATGTTAGAAGGAGTACACAGAAAAAGAACTACTATCACCACCACCAGCACTGATAGTTTGAAAAAAAAGCCTAAACTAAACTTGACACTTCTAGGCACTAGAATTCCCTTCTCTCTGTCATTTGTACGGAGACACACAGTCTGACAAAGCACCCCCAAAACTAAAGCATAGATTTTAAAAAATAATATAATAAAACCATGCTATGCTGATTTTTTTAAAAAATCCATCATAGTATGGTCAAATTTATCATTATTTTCTCATTTTCCTAATTTAATCTAAAAAATGTACATCACGTCAAGCCCTTCTCTCAATAAGTTTTCTACACATGTAATGTACAGTAGGACTACTCCTGTTTAGACATTTTAAGATGTCTAATCAAGCCAAATCTGAGTTTTTCCAACATAATTATTCCAAACTACTCCCTACTTTTTCTGTATGCATATATTGAATTAAGTTGCTTTTTGCATTGGAATTGAGCAAAGCATTTAATTTTCTTAATCAACAGGTTTTTTACACTTTCCAAATATGCTTCCATTATTTGAGGGGAACAGTGTGAGCTATCCTTACAAACTCAGACTGGGTCTGGTGATTTCTCTGCACGGTGGGCTAACCAGTGTCTCTTTAGTCTAGAAAACAGCTCCTCTTTTGAAATAATGAGTTGTGTTCTTTGAATGATATATTCCATCACATTACACTGGGTTGGTTATCCGGACTTTTTTTTGCAGAAATATATTTCTTGAATGCTATTTTGTTCCAATATGGTAAAGCGTCAATTATCTAAGTATCTGCATCATCCTTCTGTTTATTTACTGTAGTCTACTGACCTTGAGAATCTGCATTTGACAACAAAGCCATCATCCAAGCCACTCATAGAAAAATAAACACTGTGGCAAGAGCAAGATCTTGAACTCATGCGTAAGAGGGGTTTTGCATTTCATGATTACTGTTCTTTGTTTTGAGGTGATGCCTGTAGTTCCCAACAACAACTGATCCCTCCTAGGTGTCAGGTGATGTGTAATGAAAACTGAAAAGGAAGCTGAGAATAATAACTTTTTGACTAGTATTTTTCCTCCCAGTTGACATTTATGCCCACACCCATGCTTTCTTTTCTGTTTCCAAGTTAAACATTTTAATTTTAACCAACCTCATGCTGAAATTCAGCTGAAAGCTATTTAAAATATTTAGGGTCCAATCTAACTCCTATTCAAGTAGGTGGAAGGAAAGATTGATTTCATTTCTCTAAGAGCTCGGTTCAGAATAGAAAATGTTCCTGTATTTCTGCTAAGACAAAGGCCAGAGCAATATGTCAAACTGCTACATGCAGTCCTGTCAGGTGCATTCCCCATGAGTGTCTTAATAATGCAGCATACTGACGATTCCAAAAGCCTTTTCCCAAGAAACCGTATCACATTAGTCCCACCCCAAGTTCCTCCTCACACTTTCCTGACCCTATTCAATTCCTCGGGTCCACATTTTTTTTCCATTTACTTTCCTTACACTTACTGCCCAATTTATACTAGTCTTGCAATGAATGACAAAAGTTGTTCCCCTTTGTCTTAAGAAGAACAAGGAAGGGTTTTTTTTCCAAAATAATTTTTGCATGCACAGAAATGACAGCCCTAGAGATGAACTGAGACATCTACTGTAACAACTGAGCAGCTGTTCTTAAATGAACTTGCTTGCTTTTATGGCTGGTGCTTTCTTTTTCCTTTCTCGCTCCTCTCTCACTGTCTCTGGGACCAACACCAACCATTTTCACTCCTGACATTGTACTGTAATTTAAGAAAGCTCTTGTTCTATAGTTTAAAAAACTATTTTTAAGACTGCAGCTAATAAGATGTATCTTCTTTGAGTTTTTTGTGCTACAGCTATTGAAGCAAGCAGGAGTCTCAAAATGTCTGTGAAAAGTGCTTATTAAAATAGTTATATCCAGAAAAGACTCGCTAAGAAGTCTTTTCACAGGCTTTGATGTAACCATGTTCTTCTTCCAAAATGTGCTGATCAGGCAGAAAAAAAATAACTTGAGACTAACCAACAACAAAAAAAGATTAAAAAATACAATATTAAAAAACATTACTCTGAAAGGGACTTTACACCCTAACAAAGAAAAAACTCCAAGGACTGCATAAAATTTACTAACATATTTATTGTTGGTATTGCTATAAAAAAGCACATATTTGATGAGATGAAGGATAGTAATGCAGACCTTTGAGAGAGAAATGGTGCAAGACCTGAGCCCTTTATTTTAAGCACAGACTTAAGGATTGCCCAGAACCAGACCCTAAGCCACTAGGGCAGGTCGGTTCTCACCACGCTGCAGCAGGGGTGCTTTACACAGAGTCTGCAAGAAAAGTGTTCTTCAGCAATGACCCTGTCACACATTGCGAGGTTTCAAATCATGTAGCCCTACATGTCAAGAATAATACAGAGCCAGAGTCCTGCACAGTAGGAGCAAGAAGCCCATGGCACAAGAGTTCCTTAGCTGTGGTCCCCCTGTATCACCAGAGCAGCTTCATCTGGCTCCTATCCCAAAAAAAAATCAGGATTCCAGAAAGGGAACCAAGAAATAGGAAGCAAGATCTTGAAGAAGTTCTGCTCACACAGCAAACCAAAGCATCTGGGGAGGTCAGAGACAGGAGATCAGGCAGGTCCAAATCTCCTGCTCTGTTATTCCTGCATGCACACTGAAGGAAATCCAGTGCTCACATTTACCTGCAGTACAGTGTCCCCTGGGGTCTCACTGCAGCGGAACAGCTTTGCTCTGCCGCTTGCACAGGTCTGCAAAGCCAGACTGCGCTGATCTGAAACAGTTAAGTACAATGAAGTGTAATTTTAAGTTCCATCTGCAACTTACACTGGACTGTTATTAATTACTCAGTAAAGGGGGAACATTATCCATATTATAAATGTTACATGAGTAAATGAGGAATATGAATGAGTGCGATCTATTCATCTCAACGAGTACATCTCTCCCAGAGAGTGTCACAAAGCCACAGGATGTCCTTAAGTTTCACATTTGCATTCCCACCTCTGAGTTAGATGAAAGACTTGCAAAAACGTATGTATCTAGATAACTCCTTAGTAACTCTGCCTCTCAGGGGAATTTTGTGCACAACTTATTCAGGAGAAAGGCAGCAATAGGTTGTACCGTGCACACTTACCAGTAATAATTGTTATTTAAGCAGCTATTTTCTTCTACAAAAAAAAAAGAAAAAAGAAAAACATTACAGGCACTTACTAACAATCCTCAGAATGAGGGAAAGCTACAGATCTTCCCAAGATGCAGACAGGGAGCTGTGGGGTAGCAACTGAAGCCATCTCCATAGCCCAAGGCTATGTCTACATTGCAATTAGAAGGCACATACAGAGACAAGCAGTTGGTGCTGAGGACCTAATACCCATGTTATTAAAAAAATGAGGTGGGGAAGGTGAAGGGGTTTACTTCAGATGAGCTCTAGTCTGGTCTGATGAACTGAATTGCCATTAGTGGTGGGAGCGCTTGTCTCATTTTCATCCAGGCGGAACTGAGTTCATGAGCTCCGAGATCACCCTGTAATGCAAACCAAATGACGTTAGTGCACACAACTGGAAGAGATGTTTCAAAATGCATGACTGATCTGAACAAAACCACTAATGCAAATACACACCTCTTCATCCATTCATCCCTCAATACCTTTGAAAACAGTGAAATAGGTAATGCACAAGGGCACAACTCAAGGAAGAGAGTGGTTGCACAGTCATTTCTCTTTTGCCCAAGATCTTACACCTTTCATGTTGATTCGATAATAAAGAGAATGAAAGTCTGAGGCAGAGGTATTCAACTAAACTACACTGCATTGCCTGGTTCTGAAGAAAGAAATTTCAAGCTTTTCTCCCTTACCTATTGAGTTATTCTAATACAGAAATTTTCTATCATTTTAAAGGGTTTTTTTAAAAGAAGTCTGTATTAATGAGATTCTTTTCATTTTATTTCTGTCTGAGAATTCAGCAGTTTTCTCAAGATAACCATTCCATCTCCAATTTCTTTAGCACACCTATTTCTGCACTGCACACAAGACTGAGCTGCTTTTTGGTAGGAAGATTCCTTCCAGCAGATGACGCAATGCTGAGCACCTCTTGCAGCAACACCAAAATGTTCTTCATGGACCTTCAGTGCCAAAGTTGCACATCGATTTTTCTGCACCAGAATTAATGCTCCTGAAGAATCCTCCCTGCAGCATGAACAGAGGAAGCCCTTTCCTGGGACGGGAGCCATAACAAGAATGGGCAGAATTGTAGCCTCTCTCTCTCTCTCTCTCTCTCTCTCTCGTGGTTACTTCCATCTCTTCGTTTTGCAATTATTTATTAAAAAAAAAAAAATTAAAAAGCAAAAACCTGACTAGTTCTGTTTTCCCAGGAGGGGAACAAGCAAAGCTCAAGCTGGTTACAGACCATGCCCACACTACAAGCACCCTCAGCCACTTCTGCTTCCCCTGGGTCCACCCGAAGGCATATGCAGCAAGTGGCTGGCTCTTCTCCTATGAACTGCAGTTTGTTTCCAAAGATGCTGTGGCCTCAACCTCAACTCCTCCTTCGATGTGAGCAATTCTTTCCTCCTGGAGTGGGGATAAGGCTCAATTCTGGTTTAAACATTAAAATGCCTATCTAACCAGTCTCCAGGGGACTGGGGACCATCACAAATTGCCCTGGCCACGTGACCAAATTTTTTACACCTAGATAGATTAGAAAGTTAGCTGGAGACCAAAGTGGCATTTTCATGTAGGAATCAAAAGGAAAGGACATGTTTGGCCCCACCACGAAAGCAAAGGAATTGCACTGCCCTGTGAGCAGGTCTTTCTGTGATGCTAATCTGAATTTTGCGAAGAAGTGGGAAACATCTCCACTGGCTTCACACGATCTCAACTCAGGGTCTTAGATCTAGGTTTACTATGCTTTATAAAAGAGAAAAATTGGTCTGTTTCTCCAGTTTCGTGGTATGCATGATAGCAACACAGCAGAAGTATAGTATGTGCCTTTAATTTAGTCTCTGTGAAGCTCTCATGTTACTGCTTAATGTAATCAATTACTGAGTAACCTAAACTGTGCCCACAAAATGAGCATAAATTGGCATCAAAGCTAGGACAATGCAAGCGGCATTGTTAATTTCTAACCATCTATCATAATCCCATATTCACAGGAATGTCTCTTGTGGTAAAATTTAGAAGCTCTTTACACAAATGACTGCTTTTCTTTGATGTGGAACAATAGAAAACATCTTTATAGCATTAAAATTATACAAAATATACTATGCATATATGTACAAAAGCAGAACAGAACAAAGTATTTATATAGATTCTGGGCTCAATTACTTTAGTGAATAAATACTATTGTTTTTCAGGTAAAGTCCGTATAAAAAAGTACACGATGTCCATACATAAATACACATTGTTTCAATACAGAAACACCCCTTAAGAATTATTTAGAACCGCAATTTGCATTAATTACAAAATTAGACACATCTACTCTTGCAGATGACAAACAGCAAAGGAGGACTGAACTGCATTATTCCAGAGCAAGATAAGACAAGCAGCCTGGGAGCCCTGCCCTCTGCTTAGCTTCCTCTTCTCTGGGGAAAGGAAGGAGCCAGTGACGTGTGGAAGATTACATGGCCACATTCACACGTTCCCTTGCTCCCTCTTCCTCTCATTCTCTCTGGTCTTTTCCTTCTCACACTGCCGCAGAGCTTTCCAAATGAAGAAGCTGTTTCCATGACACCAAACCCTTAATTTGAAGTCTACATATAAACAGCCTTGGATTGTGATCATAATGCACTATTTCATATTTATTTTATTCTTATTTGGTTCTGCTTTGGACAGAAAAAGTCAATCCTTATAAAAAATATTAAAATTACTTATTATAGCCTGCAAGCAGTTTCTCCTTTACTGTTTTACAAATACCTTGATTTTTATTTCTATTAAATTTCTTGTCATGTTTAATAAACCTGAGAAGCAGACTACTTGATTAATCAGACTGCTTTATGCTTGTGCTTTGGACTTGTAGCCAGACCCATCTCCCCAGTGGTTTTGTCTTCGGTGAGGTCTTAACTCAGCACATCCTTTCTCCTCACTGTTTACTTTTCTTCAAAAGCTATTCTTTGGTTACGCTCTTCTTTTCTCCAGAAAGGTGCTTTATTGTCTTCTGTCATGGCAAGCATGCAGTAAGAACCTACAAATATAAATATTCTCTTTTTTCCTTTATCTAAATATTTATTTATTGACCTAAAAGAGTAACAAAAGAACATTTTTCTTGCACATATAAAAGCTGTAAGAAAATGCAAGCCACATTAAGAAAGACATAATCTTGAACTAATGAACAGCACTACCATCAATGGAACATACCCCAAAAAGGCATTTTATTTCTTAATTCCTTAATTGTGTCTACTTAATCACACAGATTTCTTTGTTTCTTAAACAAAGACTTTAGTCAAAATATCCTCTGATTAACACGCTGTAATGGAATGGAAGTAGTATGGAAGTAGAAAGTAAAGATGGCAGAAGGATGAGGGTTTGGTGCGTCTATAGCATCCCTTCTCTCACTCAATTACTGCTACACGTGAACTGCAGTGGTAGAAGGGTTGTTTGTAGTAGTTAAGTATTATTCATATCGTTAGCTTTATTAACAAACCTGAGACACCTACAGCATATACACCCACACACGTGTGAGGGAAAGCATGCATTTGCTGAACACATTATTTCCCATTGCTCAGCAACTGCCTCACAGGATGCAATACCCTCAGCTCACTTCTCAAACACAGCAGCTCACGTCCCCGCTGGAGAGTATGAATTGCACTGTAGCTGCAATTCATGCGGCATTCCTAAGAGTGCAGGGGAAAATGAGAAGGTGGCATATTTCCACCTGGCCTTCATTGGTATGCTCACTATGGAGCAGCAACTTGTACCTTTGGGCCAGATATTTTGCTGTCCTGGAAGACAGGAAGCAACAAAGAACAAAAATGTTGGGAGCAGCATTTTAATATGGAGGCCTGGAGACTGTTCCCAAATTCAGCACACAACGAATAGCACTAAATAAATCAAGCAACTCCACGTATAAGTAAAATCAGCACTGTCTTTTTTCTTTTCCCAGATTATCATAGAATCATTTATGTGAGAAACGACCTTTAAGATCATTGAGTCCAACCATAAACCCAATACCCAGAAATTACTGTGCACAAAGAAAAGGAGCAAATTGCATGGCTTTATGGGACAAGACAGCCACTGACACACTTGTGAGCAGAATGATCTATGAGGGCACAGGATGCAGGGGGAATTCAGAACAGGATCAATTAATTGTTTTATTGACATCTTTTCCCTGACCATGGGGGCTTCCTTACAATACAGACTTTGCCCCCAAGATCACCCTGTTCAAAAGGCCAAGGGGGGCAGCAAGACTCCCTGTACTGATGACACCAGGCATCCCACCAGGTAAAAAGTGCTGTGTGTAATGTGGGCAGGTGGCTGTATCACCGCCAAGACACATTCACAAAGCCTCACAGGAAGCAACAGGATGAGTAAAGCCTGAATTCCCCTAAACAGCAGAAAACACTCAGGAGGTAGAAATGCAAAACATGAGCCACCAGCAATGCCTGGGGGATGGCATCCAGAGCTGAAAGGATAAGATTGCTAGGTGACCGCTGGGCTACCTTCACACCTGTGCTTCTCCCTTCTTCCATGTGCCTACTTCAGCCAGGCATGATCTCCCCTCCAGCCTAGCCCTGGCATTGATATGGTGAGCCTGGCACTCACCAGCAAGCGTCACTTCTAATTTCATAACCTCTTTCCTAACACAGCACCTGCTTCCCTCTCCAAATGAGGTCCCTTTGACCCTAGGAAAGAAAGCTCAGCAGGGTAGAGTTGTCTTGGGATGGCAGCAGTGCATCATCAGCCTCATCTCACCATTCCCTCACATGCAGCTCATTGTGTGAGGGGATGGTGAGATGGGACTGACAGTGGTCACCAGAAGCTGTTATGGAAAAGGATTAGTTGTGTACAATCTGCTGAGTCTTGACCAGGAGAGGCATCATCTCCAGGCTATTCATGCCAAGCTAAAGGCTGATGGAGCCACTGAGCCATTATACACCAGTTTCTAACCCCGGCGAGTTTTGGGACACAATTGCATGTATTTCTAGGCATTGCTACCTTATATATATTGACAACTGCAGGATTATTTAGCTACCACTTTGTGGGAAGGCTAAAGGAGAGGAAGTAGGTTGCAGTATTTAGGACACTCACATAAGACATAGAAGAGACAGGTTCAAGCCTGCTTCGCTAAAACTCAAGCAAGTTTTTTGGTCACTTGTCAGAGAGAGACAACACTGGGGCCACACATCACAGGGTTGGGGTGAAGAAAAATGCATGGCAGCACACATGAGCCTGAAGCTGCAGGTACTAGGTGATACAAAAACCCTGAGAGAGCAGAGGATTTGTAGTTTGCAGCATACTCATCCCTGTCTTACAAAAGGGCTACCTTACTATTGGGAAAACGTCAAGCGATAATAGCACCAACCCGAGCCCTGCTGAGGACTCTGGGCCTTAGAGCATGTGCTCAGGGCTTCTTCACCACTTGCAGAGAGCAGGACAGTCCCCAAAGGTAATTTAGGATGTGACAAGGAAAGGAGGCAATGACGCATTCGAAAGACAGCTGTAGGAAAGATATGGGGTGACTAAGGAATGGCAGAGTTACTTAGGGGATCACACAGACAGGACAACATCAGAGATAAGCAATTTGAACTGCAGAAAAGGTCTTTTCAATTATGGGGCAGAGTTTATACCATTAGGATGCTGCCATTCTGTGTGTTATTCTGAGGGCTATTCATGCATCTCTATCTTTTAGTTGAATTATATATTTTCCCTTTAATAAACTTGCTTATTATGTCTAACCATCACACTAAAGGAGTAATTTGGATTTAATTTATCTCTCTCTGTGTGCTTTCTGTAGCCATTGCTCCTTTTACTTTTCTCCTCTATCTGCCAGTCTTTTTAATTCTCTGTCTTTTGTGTGAGCCTTGTAGGGCAAGGATCATACCTACTTCTATTTTTGGAAACCACCTACAGGGAATAAATTATGGTAATTAAATCCAGCAGAATTAGATTGTAGTGACTGCCAGACATGAAATAGTCATTGTCAGATATCCTCAGAACAAGGTAATCTGGTTTTTGCCCCCAAGGAAGAAAGAAACAAGGAAGATGCATCAAGTCAGTATTATGAAAGTGCCACTATCTCCAGTCTCTGGAAAGGTATGTGGCAGATGCTGCCTACAGCCAGGGAATCGCAGGGAGAGCACCAGGCATTTGAGCTTTACCACAGAAAGGATATAATAACATTAGTGACTGCTGAATTTAGAATTGAATTCTACTAAAGTTCCCATTTGAAGCTACATCTATTGCTTTGCGCTCAAGACTTTGGGCATGGAGGGGCAAATAGTTTAAAAAAGCTTTGAATCCAATTTTGCACATTTCTGATATTTGAAACATTTCAGAATTATTAAGGCCCTACATTTGGCCTCAGTTCAAGGGGTTACTTGTCTAATACTATTTTTATGAAAAATCTGAAAAGAAGAAAATACTATTTCCCATATATTCCAGCTAAAGTCTGTCCACTTATGTAACGGAATAAATGGCTGAGTGTCCCAATATCAAAGTAAGTGTGTGGCATAGGCCTCCCAAAGGAAATAAAATAGATTCCCATGTGAAGGTGCTCAGTGCAGTAGTTTTAAGGTGGAGGATGCTGAAGTAGCCACATATTTGACTCAGACATTTCAGGCTGCATCAGCATGATTCTCCAGAGGTAAGGCAGTTTAAGAAGACAAGGTGCACACTGAATTGCCCTAGCTTGTTCTTGACTGCTTTAAGCACTTTCCCTCTACTGGTGCCTCTAAATGCTTGAAGATGTGAGGAAGAAAAAAAAAACCATCTTGAAAAAGTGCTTGTGGCATTTCCTTGCTGCTTCTTCGTGTATTAGACAGCTTCAAGAGCTGGCAGTCTGGCTTGTTTGCTTTCTGCTGGCTTTTTGTATCAAGAATTCAGGTTTTATTTCTTGTATGAGTGGCAGTCATTTGTAACCAGGGCCATAAAAGTCCTACCAACTCCCCTGGAGCCTGGCTTTCACAGACGCAGAGTGCACTGTTAATGTAGCACCCAGAGCAGGTCTGGGGACCTGCACGGATGAAAATTAGTTTATTCCTAATATGTTTTGCCTTTTTGTCTGACTGATGCAATTGAGATAATGTAGATTAACATATCTGTATTTGTTTTCCTGTCAAAAGTATCAGTATAAATTGCAGAGCTTCATAGACTTTTACCATGGTGGGTCTGTTTCTGTGGCTTCTCTTCCTAGATGGGTGCTCCTGAGTTGAGTAACTGGTACCCTTTTCTTTCTAGTGACAAACCACTCTGCCAGTGTAAAAGGAAACTGGAATACTCCAAATATTTTTCTCCAAGCCAAGAATCACTTTACACAGGTGACATGATTGATGAAGCATCAGGAAAGCTGAAGGAAAAAGACATTTAGGGTACATGCCAGATCTTCCTTTAGGCTGTTGCATTGTAAGCTTGCCTAGGGCAGTTTTTCTTCTTCCCCAGCAGCAGAGCTCTGGTGCTCTGAATGAACACAGGACAGAGTGGCAGCCACCTGGAGTTCTCCCAGCTGAAAGATGCTGTCAATATCTGCCTAAAACTTGAATGTTTCTATAAACATTGGAACAGAAGGGGAGAGGCATCCCTTTTTAACCAGCATTTACATTCTCTTCATTCACGTTGCAAATGTTTTCTTGCAATTAACCTGTTTGAGACTTCCATGATGGCTAAAATAAAAAGAGAGGATTTAAGGCAACACCTGACTGTTGAAATCAGAGGCCCAAGCCCCACAGTCTCCAAAAGGTCACTACATTCCGTTGTGAATCTGTGACTGATTGCAGATATTAACATCTCCTCAACCACACACAATAGCCTTAAGTGAGAAAGCATGTAAGGACATTAACCTTAGTGTTTACTCTCCTATATCACCTCCTTTAAAGGGCATATACTAAGAAGAAGGCAATAAAGAAGTTCAAAGAAGTTAGCCCTTTTTCCTATACTTGTTTCCAGAGACTGGCCCCAAGGAAGAGAGAAATTTCACATTGATGATTCATAACTCTCTGATGGTTGAGCCTTTGGTCATTTAGTCTTCTCCCTTTTTTAAGGAAGAGCTAGGTTTTGACACTTGTGTAAGATGGTGTGTTGTAGATGTTTCTTTCCAGATCTCTTGGCTGAAATAGCCCCTCAATATTTTCTTTCTTTATTCCAAAATGCTTTCAGAATAGCTTTGTGTACACCTGGAGAAGCAATGTGTACAGCCAAGCAGTTTGGATGGCTCTCCCCAGCAGCCCTCTCTTCTGCACTACTTAGTATGGGGAAGTCTCCATGACATCTACAAGATAACAATTACAAAGATTTTTTTCTTTGTTACTGTCAGGATTGGTGAGTAGTTTGGAGGAAGGCAATAAAGGCTGCAGATTCCAATAAAAATTCCCACATTTGATGACAACAATTTACTGTTCACAAATTTCAGGATCATTCAGTTTGTTCTGTCTTAATTCACTTTATGGCTCCACACCAGCCCAGCTAGAAAAGCCCATACTGGAAATGAACAATGTATATAAGCGACCAACACATTTAACTGTTATGTCATATTTGCACATGTTTGGAGATAAGGAGCTGCAAGAAGCATAACATATAACTGACAAGAAAACAGCACATTCCCCACATTTTGCACACAAATGCGCTCCCATCAGAAACAGGAATTCCTAAGATGTCATCATGTGAGGTACCTACAGTTCAGGCTCTGTAAGAAAAAGGTGGGAAAAACCTTTCTCCAAGAAGGTGATATGGTGCTACTCCCATATGGAGCTATTGAGTGGCAGCCACCTATATGGTGAGCAGCACCAACTACATTTTTACTCTATGAAACCATATGTCTTTTTAATTAAAAAAGGTTACCTGCTTGAGGCTATTTATATTTGTATCTCCCATGCAAATTTTAATTGCTGAACAGCAAACCTCTAGATAAAGAGAATTATAATAAAAATGTTGACAGACCTCTGACTACAATGTGGGATTATAGCAATCTGGGTAGAAGTTTCTGAACCCACAGAATTTCAGTCCTAGCCCAGCTCTTTGGACTGCTGTATTCCACCTTTCAAAGCAAACATTACAATTATCAAGAAACTGAAGGATAAATCTGGACAAGTTACGCGAATATTTTAATGAAAGGACATCTTCACGAAAGATCAAGAAGAGAATAGTGAGGTAACATCCATTAAAAAAGTGTGGAGACAGCGCTAATGTATTTTCCAGTTGTAGAAAAGGTAATTGGATAAAGTGAAGGGGAAACAAATTCAATGTGATAAATGTAATAGATATTTATTGCTACAAAGGATTAACTGAATTACATTCAAGCACAAGCTTGACGCTAGATATGATAATTTGATAAGTGGAAACTGCCTTTGCCTTTCATATTACATCAACTTCTTTCATTATGATACACCATAAAGGCAAAAAAGTCACATTATGGATTTGCTGGCTTGTGGGATAACCTTGAAATTGTGCCACTGAATTTCCACACCTTTTTTTAGACCTCCAGAGTAAGACCAAAATAGTGTTGGAAGTACGTGGAAGAAGAAAGTGAGGAAGAATGTGGATAAATACAGAATGTGACGTTTTGATTGAGCAGAGAAAGCCCCAGCAACCTCCACTCACTGGGAGTCAAGGCAAAAATGAAAGACCCTAAAGGAAGGAGCAAAAAGTGTACTCAGAAAGACAGCAAAGCTATCTTGTCACTGAGCATTCTTTATTGAATGAGAATGTGTTACTTTATCTCTCTATATGTATCATCTGCATGTAAATACGGGTGACACATTCATTTCACATCTATACTAGTTCCTTGTCACAGGTTGTAATGAAGCACATTGCATTTGCCATTGTAAATAATGACTCATGTGCTATCCATAGTAAACTAAACAGAGAGGGGTGGCACAATAACTACAAACACGGATCAAATGTGTGGGGTTTATAATTTCTGTCTCCTTGTAACTAGCCTCTTCTGCTCTCCTTCAAGCAAAAACCATGAGTAGCAGTCTTGTCAGAACAAGGAGTGTTATAAATAAAGAGTGTTATAAAGATTGAGAACATATATTTTATCTTCAAAACAGACAATGACATCTATACCATTGTAAAGTATTGGATTCTTTCTAGACTGCAAGTTGTGCAGAGGTGGGACCTGTGACTGTAAGACTGTTCCAAGCACAGGGGGGTTGCTACTACAATATTAATAACAAATTAGATGCATAGCCCGAAGGTTGGGACCTTTTGCTTAAAGTGAAAAAAAGCCACTGAACAAGTGTATGACACCATCAGACACACTCACTCCAATTTGTTCTAACTCAGTATTGACATTTTTCTCCATTATCCATCACATACATGAGTTTTTAATATAATTATTTCAGAACATCACTAAGCTCTTGTCTGCTCTTGGAAATATACCAAAATAGCTACAATTATTCTAAGATGGTTTATTTCAATATAAATCCCAAAGTGGGCATTCTTGTTCCAAAATAAGAGTTCCTATTTCCAATTTAATTTAATCTAGTTCTAAAGTATCCTCCTGGGAGCTTATTCTGGAATGGCTGTTTTGGTACATTTCCAAATGTAGGCAAGCCCAAAATCAAGGTTTGGAGACTGTAGTATGTGGAAAGGAAAACCCTGTTTCCACTTTAAAAAAAATCCAAATCAAATGAGCTTAAGAAATCCATTGATTTCAGAAATACAAGCCCTTATTCAAAAAGGATAGAATTTATATTTCAATAATAACAGTTGCTTAACGCTGCACATGTTGATATCAATTAATATTTCACATCACAAATCCACATCAAAGGAGCCACTCTCAAACTTTCAACACCCCCTCTTTCCATCTAAACATCTACCATCAAGGCAAAAGCAGAAGAGTTAAAAATAAGAGTCAGAAGCTAAACCAAGAAATAATTCTAATTCAAGCAGCCTTCTGATCCTGAGAAAAGAGAAATGTCAAAATCTCCACTAGCTCAGCAAAGGGCTTCACATCAGCTTTTAAGGGATTCAAATGCTGAACTGCTATACAGTATAAAAAATCTACAACAGACAAACTTAGTGGGGAAAAAAAAAAGGAGGGGCATATTTGTTGTCTTTGAAAACTATCTATACTTTTTACTGCACCAAAGCCTAAAGTTTCTTTAATTTCTAGAATACAAAAAGGAAATTGGAGAAGATCTTGGTCTTCTGTATTTTTCTGTATTTTCTGTATTTTTCTACAGAAAACTTTCGGCTAACTTAGTTTTTCATGCAACCCTCCTAAAGTCTGTGGAAAGCCAGAAGGTATTAACCTAAACAGTTGGTACCCTTCATCTAGCAATATATTGCATACTACAGGCATTTAAACAAGCAAACAAAACAAAACAAAAGAAAATCAACAGAGCTTCCAAATTAACTAAATATAGTCAGTTATCTGTTACATCTGTCCTACAGATGTTACTGACAGCCATGACCTTTTAGGTTCCTGAAAACTGGCAAGAACACACCTTTTCTGTGCATTTTCTACCCATCAGCCTGATAAGGGAATTCACAGCTTTCTTATTTTCTTTAGAGCCCTTTTTGCAGCCTGACCACGCTCAAAACTTGCACAGCAGCATTAACCAACACTGCCACCAACATCTCACAGAGCCACATCTATCTTGCATCCTATGGTCACCTTGGAAATCTGTTCTGGGTACCACTGACACGTGGATCCCCTGTACTCGTGCCTGTGCTCTTCTCCGGGACTTTATTAAGCTAATCCTAACCCAACAGCTCTGCAAAGGCCTGCAAAGGCAGCAGTGCAGTCCTTGTGAGCCAGCCTGCTTGGCAGCCTGGCTTCACCCTGGGTCGTGCACCATGGGCAGCCAAGATTCAAAGAAAGAGTATCCTGCTTTGAGTGGCATTGCCTTGGAAAGACAAACATGGGAGAGAGAAAGGAGTACAAAGAGTAGCTTTGAGTCCCTTTCCTGCCCTCCAAAATCCATCAATGATACCTGCAGCAGCAATGCTTCAGGTCTACAAAGGTAATATGCCATGGCTTTGGGTCTCCCTTTCCACAGGCAAGATTTGTCCCTTTTTCCCTCAGCTGCAAAGAAAAAGCAGAAGAGAGACTTCACCATGTCCAGACCTATACAGGACAGCTCTGTTTGAGATGGAGACCAAAGAGAGAGAAACAGCAACAAAAGGTGCAGTCTGCTCCATGAGTTCCATGTGACCCTCTCTGATCAATCTCTTCCTCGGGATGTCACCATCCCTCCTTGGGATAGCTTCCACCCAGAGTTACCACCACCACTCACGGTATGCTTAACATCTCCACCACTCTGAAGCTGTATGGGGCACGACGAGCTGCAAAGTGAGCAAACATCCCCATCTAGCGTCCCTGAGTACTAAAGAGCTATTCTGCTCTCTTCCATCTCTTTTATCCCTTTCCATTTGTCCTGATTCTTACTGAGAGGGAAGTCAGTGGATTATTCTTCTAATCAAATAAAAGACTAAGAGTTACCACAGCCCACCAGATGGGCATTGTGCAAGCTGCTGGCACGCAAACAGCTCGGCCAATGCGCTACTAATTACATTTCTGCAAGTCTGGTCCAAGTTTTCTCTTGGGCAACAGCTGCTTATTACTCCATCTCGCATGGTCGATCTCTATGACTTTTCTTTCTTGGCTCCATTTTGCTAATCTGACCACAAGGAATTGGCAGATTAGTTCTAGAGGATAAATCAAAGGGGGATTCGTGTGGCTCTTGTTCCCAGTTCTGCAAGCAGTGCTTCCAGTTCATAACTATCTCCTCAGTTCCTCTAGAATAGCTCTCTGGCTACTGTAGCATGTTATTTGAGGGTGAAATGCATTAGCCTCTGTTTGCTCCAAATTTAATTCATCTATTTAAATAATTTAATACAACATCCATCAGTATGAGAGCTGGGCAAATTGAATCCAAAGGATTTGAAGACACATAGATTAAATAAACTACCTTCAAATCCTGGCTCTCAAATTATCACTGTCCCTGGATTAATTCTACCTTAATTAGACGAAATAATCTTCTCAAAATGATTAAATTAGCAAAATAAAGATGAAATAAACATAAGGCAAAAGCAAACAGAATATAAACAGCCAGAAAGCATAAGCCATAATTCAGAGCCTTAAATCATACAGTGAAACTCGTTCAATTTAGGTCCTCATTAGAGTTCTATAAAATCATGAGTGGCATGAAGGAGATGAATAAGGAATTTTGTTTCTCAAAATATAAGAACTAGGGGGGCAGCACATGAAATCTTCAGTCAGGGCTTTAAAATAAAAAGCGAGGACTTTCTGACAAGGGGAATCGTTAAATTGCCAAACTCATTGCCACAAAATGCTGCAGATGCTGAAAGAGTAAGTAGGATTTTACAAAGTAACAGAGAAGTCCACAAAGAGTTACGAAACTCGAAGATCAGAAAATCTTTAAGCCATAAACTGCTGAGGGGCGGGAGAGTATATTGGGGAAATATCACTCAATACTTTCCCTGCCGTTACACCCTTTCCTCAATTATCAGCTACTGTCAGAAACAGGATACTGACCTCAATGGACCTTTGGTCTGGCATAATCGGGCTATTCTTATAATCTGACAAGTCGTGACTTGGATATACTTTGAAATGTTGACATTGGCTTCAGAGTCTTATACCAGGAGGTGACTAAAGAGCATCCAAGTTAAACTCAGTTAATGGAGTTTAGGATAACAAATAGTCTCCCAGGCTTATCTAACTTGCAAGGGTTGCTCATGTTACAGCTCCAGTTAATTGTCAAATCCATTAAGCATCTCTATTGTAGATGCTAAGGCAGACACAACAATGGTTTGTGATGACCGCTAGTCAACAGAAAAGACAATGCTACTCTAGAAAAGGTGCCAGGCAAGCAGCTTCATCACCAACAAGGAGTTTTAGGACCACAAAAAAAGTAATATATTCAAAAAAAGACCCTATAATTCGGGGACAGGATCCAAATCTTTTAAAACTTCTGTCCCATCCAGGGAGCAAGAAACCACAGTCAATACTTCTTTGAAGTTTCTGTATAGTCCTTCAGAAGAAAGCATAGAAGAGCACGTTGTTCTTGCCCCATCCAGGTTGCAATGAGCAGCAACACTTAGAGATCGGGGTAAAAAAGATGTTTGTCCAAGCCAGTCCTCAGAAATGAGAGGCAGAGCAGATCATCTCTTCAGAAGACAGTGTAGCCTCAGTACTAAAATGGAAGAGAGATGAGGAAACATTCCAATTTTTATACCCTTGCAGTAAGAGGTGCAGACCTGTATCCAACACTTAACCACTACCTGGCAGATTGATCTTCCCCTCTTTGACCCCTAGGTCAAAATTTCAGAGCAGTAAAACATCAAGGCAGCTCAGTTTCAAGCCAGCTAGCCTAGACAGCACAAGCAACTGAGTTACTGGGACTCTGGGGACTTTAGCAGTCTGTGCTGAGTTCCTTCTTACCACGTACACTACCAGCTGCACCTGAGCTTGCTGAAGCACTACAACCAGCTCCAGTGTGGACACTTCCCATGACTAAGTTGCAACCAGTTAACCTAATTTGATCAAGGAGAAAAAGATGTTCAATTCAGAGATGCCTCTGAGAGGAAGCAATCCATGGAGTGCTCCCTCAAACTACAAAACAGCCTGAAAACAAATACGGTAGTTAATAATCGATATTTAGGTTGATATAGATCAGACATTAGGAAGAAATTTTTTATGATGAAGGTGGTGATGCACTAGAACAGGTTGTCCAGAAAAGTCATGGAAACCCCATCCCTGGAGATGTTTGAGGCCAGGTTGGATGAGACTTTGAGCAACTTGATCTAGTGGAAGGTGTCCCTGCCATGGCAGGGGAGTAGGAACTGAATGATTTTTGAGTCCCCTTCAACACAAACCATTCTGTGATTCTATTAATACTGTCATAACCCAGGCCTCCCATCAAAGCTGCATCATCACATCAGCTGCATTTTTCAGAAAATCTGATGTTTTGGCTTTAGCTGGTAGACTACTTTGCATATATTAGGGAGAAAAAACCTAGATGGATGCAGCCTGCAGGCCTGATTCAGCTCTCATTGATTTCAACAGTAAGACCCTTGATTCCCCACCAGGACAGGAGTGTAGCCTTCAGAGTTGCCTGGAAACATACAACCCAACAAGACCATTTAGATATCAAAGCTTTTCTTAGAGGCCAGGTGAGGACAGGCCCAGGCCTTCACAAAGCACATGGAGAAAGAACAATTACCAGGAGCACCAGAGCTCGCTCGCTACCTTTTTTATTGACATCAAGAGCCCTCAAAAGCCAGGCAGGTGGGTGTTCCCAAAGGTGGCATCAGGGTGTACAGGCTGATGACTAGTATGGGGTAAGCACCTCATTACTCTGACACATTCTATCGTGGCATCAAAACAGGCTCCTTTCCTAGCTTTTCCGTATTCTTCTTTCCTCTATGCAAGTTTTCTATGCAAGGTCTATGCCCATCTTCTGCCATCATCTTGCCATAGCACTAATGCCAAATACTTTAGCCTGAATTCGGCAAAACATGATGTCTACCCTACTGTCAGTTTAAAGCCAGCTCTCTCTTTGCATCTTCCTTTGGGTAATAATTTGTAGCCATAATCACACATTTCCTACACCAGAATAAACACCACTCTGACTGATACTGACATCTACTCTTGAAACAGCCTTCAAAGCCTTTATAGAAGGCTTCTCTCTACCAGTCACCACCTGACCTATATTCAAACAGCCTTAAAATGACAAAGCCTGGATCCTTGCCAGCTCAAATAATTCAGATCCAAATGACTTTAAATCTCTCTTTTTTTTCCTCCTGTATTTTCCATCCAGGGTGTTAAGACCACAGAAGAAAATTGTGTCTCCTTGCATTTTTCTGTAATTTCCAATGCAACCCACCAAATGATACAAGAGAAATAGTTAATCATATAGGCTTGAGATATGCATAACCTGTACTGTAAAGGTGCTAATAGATATATTTGAATTCAAAAGAGATCTGAGAGGCAGAAAATAATACCTTATTAGTATGCTACACGTGTGTGCAAAGCAGCAGCCTGCTCTCTAAAATGTGTGAATAAATAGTAGAATCAAATCTTCAGCCTCTCTTGTAAGAACTCATTAAAATCGGTAATTTTTATCACTTTTCTCACTATAATTATTAAATCCATTGTTTTCCATATTACAACAGTTTGGACCATTGCAAAAATACTACACATAGTAAATCTGCTTTTTTATATGTTCATATCTATCTCTGGTCATAATCGTTCATATCTATCTCTGGGTCCAGCCTCAGGTATCAGTATCCCAGAGTTTCCACAAAACCAGCATTTAGCGAAATATGTTGACCCTGGATCAGCATAGGAATTGTGTCCTCAAAATGAGCTGTTAGTTCATCTTCTGAAATTGGACTGAAAGAATGCAGCACAGGTTCATATTCAACTTGGTTACCTTTATTTCCAAGAACAGACATTTTCCTCAAATGAGCCTAATTTATGTGAAGTCCTGTTTCTGTCTTCGATATTCTTCTTGTTTATGCATCCTTTTCTCCTGTTCTCATTGCTCATTGTATGAGCAACAGCCTTCATAGGACATATCCAACTGCATGAGTGCCCATTTTAGGGGTTCAGGGACAGAAGATCTCCTTAGAAGTATTGGAGAAAAAGATCAGTGGAACATATGAATTACAGTAAAGCAGGATAATAAGTAAAAAGAATAGACAAAACAAGCTAATCCAAGTTTTGTTATGGCTACTTAGTGTGCTTTTGTTGTTCGACTCAGTACATCCATCCCATTTACATCTCAGCTACAGGATATGGAAATGATTCTGCAAGACTCAACTTTGAAAAAAGTGATGTTTCTTTTTAAATTTTGGTGCCTGAGGGGAAGAATAAATACTAGGCTATTTGAACTTAATGAGAGTGTTTTCATTGACACAGGGAGGCATAGTATTTCAACCTGTTCTCTTTTTAATCTGAATTTCACCATGAAAAATGGATAAAGGGGTTGTGCCACCCACTGTCACACCATGCTCTAGGGACCATGACTGAATTTAAAAAAGCATTAGGCAAGCGCTACCTCAAGATATTCACAACCTCCATTCAATTCTCTAATGTAAAAACTGGTACAAAGAAACACGCCATAGAGATCATATCCCCACAAGCAAGAGTTTACTCTTGCAGTAACTCTTCATGGACTCAGACAGCAAACCCGTGCAAGGTGAAGGTTGCTCCTATGGGCTTCTACATTCATTGTACTTTTGTCCTAAATAAGTAATACAAAATGAAGGAAATCCTTTTTGGTATATTCTACTCTCTTGGCCAAATCCAAGCCCATTTGGATTGTTCATCATCCGATCTCCCAGGATCTTTAACAACATGATTCTGAATAAGCAATTTCTGCTGACCAGGACAGCTGGATTATGTTTTCCTGAGCAAGGCATGTACGCCACGAGGCTGCTGTGCAGCTCTAGGACTTACAGGAGGACATAACTGGCGACTGCCACCTCAGCCACTTTGAGCACAGAGGGCAGATGCATCACTAAGACCACAGTCCAACGTTGGCTTTGCAGTCCCAATCTTTCAACCTGATGTTGTCTTCAACAGCAAGGAGTTTGCATCCACGTTGCATCCAGCACACTAGCTGCCTTGGGAATACCAAAGCAAAAACCAGAAAGGAAAAATATCTGTAACAAACACTTCCACTTTGGCAATTACAAAAGCTGTAGAGAATGCAGAGCTTTATGAAATGGAACTTTCAGTCTATCCTTATTTCCAGGGAACAAGGTGATAATACAGCAAAGCATACAGCACGCTTTATGTGAAAGGTAGAGTCTCACACTAGATAGATAATACAAAGCACATGTACCTAGTCAGTTCTCCAGGGATCAAAACATCCATTCCTTTCTCCACATCCTTTTCATAAGGATGAATCATGCCCATAGCAATTGCATTTTCATTAGTTAATATTGAATCTGTCTTTCCTGAAATAAAAAAACCACAAATATATTTTTTTAAATTATGATGAGAAAAATCACTGAACTTCTGCAGGACATTTAGACCTCGCCTAGTCACGACTAAATCTCTAAAGTTAATATTTGTATAGTGCTTGGCTCATCACTTTCTGAATTATTCACACAATAAAAAATTCTGTTCTTTCTATACCGGATCCTCTGCATCACCTTTGGAAAGCATTCCGCTAAGTATGCCTGTATATTCAAAACATAATTGCATAAAGCCTGTCGTGCAAAACGTAAACCTCTCAGAACTTGTTGTGGTACATATGAGTTTTTGAAGTTGATTTGCATAAAACCCCAGTATAAATGCAAAGCGCTGAAGATTTGATTACCATTTTTGCATTGGTATATTTTTCAGGAAAATGCAATATTTTCTGTTAGTATTCTTCAGCTGAATCTTTATTGACAGTATTGTTATTTTGCTGATAGCGTGTAAGGTTTATCACCTGTCCACAAAAGTTTCAGTTTGGGGTTTGTGATTTTTAATGTTAAAGCTAGAGATTGCCAATGACATAGAAATTACTTGACACTTCGGTGTCCTTCTTCTGTCCCTGGGTTTACAGCACAGGCAACTTGACTGTAGAGTTTTAGATCTCCTAAAAAAAAAAGATATCTCTAGTGAGTTAAAACTATTGTTGCTGGGGGAGCTCAGTGGGTAACAAACACACTAGATGCTGCTAAACATTCAGTTAAGAGCATGCATTGGGCATAACTGGAATTGGAAATAATTAGATGAACATTTTAGTTCTGAACTGTGCCTGTTTCTCTAATCCTCTCTGTTGCAACTGTATTTGCTGCTTAGCGATATCAGTTTTAATACCCAGTTCCTAATTAGTGTTATCAAACACCTCTCCCTCGATTCCATTATGCAGAACTGGATGAAACGTTAGGTCAAGTGTAACCCCCAGGTGAGCTTATATTACAGTTTGCCTCCTGGTTTCTATATGCACTCTTGATTTTCCACCTCAGGCAATGGCCGATTCCTAGTAAGTACTGAAATTGTTCAGCCGGGTCCCCAGGGCACCCCAAAACACAGCAGACATCATACAACAACTGTCACCACCCTGACATGAGGAGGTATTTAGCTATGACAGCACAGATGATAAAAGTGAGTAGTCAGATTATTGGCCAATAGATGCCATCTAGGTTAGCTGGAAGGGGAAATAAAGTTAGGTTAAAAAAAAAAAAAAAAAGGATAAAGCACAAATCATCCTTCAGTTAGTGTTTTCCCATTCTTTCCCTCCTCTTTCCTGACAAACACTTTGAAATAAAAAAAAATAGTTCTCATTTATGCTTCAACTTAGATAAGCAGAAACTGGTAGTTCATGTCTACAGCAAATTATGAGCATGAAATATGTGACAACTTTACATATTTACGAGTCTTGGAGGAGGCATTGAGATCATCAGGAGTCTTAACCACATGGTTTTTAATATGTGTTTCTAACTCTCACAGTTATGATGAAAAGGATTTTACTGCTGGCTGAGTGCTAATGGATTTGGAGGTGGTAGCTGCAGTCCACAGGCAGCCTGAAATGGTAAGCTAATGTGCATTTAATTTTGCTCATTTGGTTTTATCAAAGCCTGGTTTTGTTATAACACCATAGTGTCAGCACTAACGATCTGGGGGTTGAATGCTGCAAGGGAAAGGAGTGCGAGCAGTCAGTGAAACACGCTCAGAAGTGGAAATTTAGAGAAGCAGATGGAAAACAGAAGAGAAACAAGCAGGGTAAAGAAACAGAAAAAAAAAGTTAGAGAAACAACAGCAATAAAAGGCAGTGGCAGAATAGCCCCAAAAGGGAGTGTCTTGAATAAATATCCACACATCTTGCTGTAAAAAAATTGCTGGGTAAAGACTGCTGCTGGGGAGCTTTCTGAAAACAGCTCATTAATATCAGTGAACTGAAGATCCCAGCATTCTCAATTTAGATATCAACCCTCAAATAAGGATTTGGGTACCAGATCCTCTCCTGGAACAAGAGCAATCCCAAAGCCATTAATTTCATCCTGGGAATGCTTAGGAGCTGCATGGCCATTATATTTTAAAACAAAAGAGGAGGAAATACTTTTCAGGGAGGAAATTTAATATTAGCTGTTTTAATATTTTATTGTGGGCTTCCATCTCTAAGTTTTGCAAGTAATAATTGGCTGGCAGAATGTCAGTGTAGGAGCTAAGGGATGACAACCCTGAGCATGTACAGAAAAGCAGGACCATCTAAGGCAGGCAGGAGAGTTGGTACCAGCAGGAAGCGAGTCCAAGGAAGCAAAAGGCTAAAAAGGTGAAAGGAATGAAGACTAGAGGACCTGAGCAGCGGTATCTCTTCTGCAAACCAGTAACACAAACCTCTTCTTCAGCTCCAGTTGTGCGTCTCAGGTACATTCCAGCCTATAATGATCTGAAACCCAGACCTAATTCCCAAGGAGTGGAAGGATCCAGCAGAACACAAGCAGGAAAAGGTGCCTCCCCATCTACTACAAAGTGAAGGAAAAACAAGAGTACATACCATGTCCGAAGCTGAATACACATACCAGCATCCAAGTTTACACTAGTTTGACTGACTGGCACCCACACAGAGCAGCAGCCTGGCAGGTAGACCGTGAACCAGTGACAGCCTGAACAGCTCTTGGCCTTAGCAAATAGACCAAACACAAAAAAAAAATCACAACAGTTCATTTTCATCCTTATAAATTTTATTACTAATGATTTCACAATCAGTTTGAAAGGGCCTTCCATAGCTCAGCCTGGCAGAGCCTGGAGCAGTACCAGCTCTGTGCAGACTGTAGATATATTCCCCTAATTTTAAGACTAACTATGTAATATCATTTTGTCACCACCAGCAACAAGGACTTTCCCAAGAGGCAACCTTGGATAACCTAGCGGGGACTTATAAAATCACTTGAAAATATCCCCTGTATTTACCGCTGGCCAGAACTTCACCATATTTCTTGTAGGAAAGCAACCTGAAGAAAGAGAAAAATCCACCATCTCTGAGTGACTCTCAACAAACATCAGCTTAAACCTTAATGTCAAATGTACAAGTTTTTACCTGGAGTGTAGATTGGGAACCTGCTGGTAAATGAATTTTTGACAGGAATCTCAGGACATTAGAATCACACAGAACACTACAAGGTTTTTTATAGTTAAATAAAAGAGTCTAAATACAGAGATTTAATTATTTGTTCATACATCTACTTATTATGGGACATTTTTGCAACCTACATGCATACCAAAGTACCACAGCAGTTCATATCAGGTATGAGCAGAGTCCACAAGACAGAGTTGCTGCCTGCCATCACGCTACAGTTGCTTTTCAGGTGGGTAAATAACCCTGCCTACACCTGCATGCTGCTAGGGCAAAGCTGTCACCTGTGCCAAATCAGCCTGTTTGGCTTGGGTACCGTGATGGTGTTTTGCAGTTGAAGTCGCAGACAAATCCAGAAGGATTAGTGGCTGGAGAGTAGGAGCTGAACTGAGAAACTTGCTCTTCCTGCCAAGTAAATGTTGCAAACGACTCCTGGGGAATGGAAATGGAGGGTGCTGCGCAAAAGAAATGCATATCACTGTTACCTAAAATGAGGCCCTGAAATGACTGTACCAATTAAGTTAAATCAACTTCATAGCCTATATCTCACTATTGCAGAATCACCCATAGACAGTGTTATTTAAAGTAAGAGCATTTTCTCTCAGTTTAGATGAAGTCAGTTCACAGCAAATTAAAAAAAAAAAAATTATGTAAGCCACTGCCGAGGTGCAATGAGCACCTTGACAGCACACCATGAGCTGATTTCTTGCAAGCCTTGAAAAAAGCAACTTCTCAGCAAGATACATAAAGTTACAAGTAAGGGGTTTGTTTCTTGTGAGAAGACTTATTGTTACCATTATTATTTCTAAAATTAATTTCTAAAAACATTGTAAGATTTTACTTTGGTTTGGCTGGCTTTTTGCTCAAGTGCTGCAAAGAAGTTTGTCCAAATACTGAAAAGTTTTCTGCTGAGAACTTACATACTCTGAAGCTTGGAAGATTAAATGGCCATTGAAGAACTACCAGTTCCCAAGCCTGTTTTTTTAATTAACTTATGAATTCATGTGAGTAATCATTAGATAGCATTTTAAAAACTTATAGGATAAATTATTATTATTGGTATTGGTATTGGTATTGGTATTAGTACAACTATTACAGGAGAAAGAAAATCTTGAACAGTGAAGCCAGAGAAGGGTGTTTATAGGTGAGGACCATCCATCAGAAGCAAAAATGTTCTGAATTAGCATTAAATTGTTCATTCAGACTGACACAGATTTACTGCAAAAAGTGAAAACATATTCATATTTGAGTTAAATTGCCTAGTGGAACTATCTAGTAGAGTTTTCTTTCTTGATAGTGGGGTTTGATTGTCACCTCACCTAAGGTAAGCCCCACCACCAGAATGTTTGCCGGTATAATCATCTCTTAAGTGTATATGGGGAAGGAGGGAGTGAGGAGGAGAGACAGGGGGAAAACAAGGGAGAGGAGAAATGAGATCATATGATATTTTTAGACTTGACAGCATGGATGTATTTCTGCTGAGAAATCGCTTTAGCTAAACTTGTTTGTTTTAATCATATACCTGGTATAAATTACAGTGTCAGATGTGACTTCTCGCTGTTAGAAATCTGAAAAGACTCCAGCTATATTACACAACCGTTAGCAGTGAAATTACTAGTGCTCAGCTAGAAGTTATATGAGATGTAGTGAATGACTTTGCGCATATCCTCAGTCCAGTTAAGTACAAAGTGCAGTGGGTTGGATTATTTGAACTCAGACAGTTTGAGACAGCACTGCTATTGAGGTAAAAATCACCACCCCTACACTCTGAACGGCTTCAATAAATAACTTTCAGTCTGAGAGCAAAGTAAGTAGTCACAGCTTCTGTGCTGAAAACTGTTTGAACAACTTCAACTTAGGATTTTGCATTTGTCTGATGAAAGCAAAAGAGGACTGGGCAGTAAAGCTATTCCACTACACCACGTGTCTTCTAGAGCAAGCCAAGGACATTATCTGAGAAGATACAACCTAGGGCTCCACTTGCAGCATTTTTTCAGGATTTATGGTTACTTCTCCATCCCTCTTATGAACAGGCAGAAATATCACCCACCCAAACCACAGATCAGCAAAGCTTCAGTCCTGCCCCTCCGGCCCTCCTAGTCCTCAGCTCCCTGGCTGCGGGACTTCTTTGAAGCTACCCTGGTACAACTTCTGTTAGCAGCTCCAGCCTCTTAAACTATCCCCTGAGGAGTTTGCCTCACCTAGAGAAGCCGATAATGTTCTTATTTCAGTTGAGTATTCATTAGATTTCTATAAGTATTTCACTGAGTGGGCAGGAAAGAGCGGAAGAAAGGATGTGTGTTGAGAAGACACAATGTTCTTCTCTGTCAATGTGGAAAGACTGGCACATCATAACACTCAGGAATGATAAATGCATCTCTAGTACTTTCACTAGATACTTGAGCAATAGCTTTAGCATACTGATGTATTTGAAAAGTAACCACCAGTCAAGAAATCCGGCTTGTGTAGGTCAGGATGAGGGCAACAGAGAAGATTTCTAAAACTACTTGATAAAAAAATTGATTGAAAACAGAGAGTTGATAACCAGGTTACTATTTCTGATTTTTGCTACAGGAAAAACAAAATCTCAAATAAAAAATAATATCTTTTCATCAAAAACACAGGCAAAGAAGAACTAGTAACAGTGATTTAAGTGACTCGCATTGCCTCTGCTGTAGGTCAAGCTCTGTGGTTTGACTGCGTGTCCTGTCATGCCTCAGGACATCACCCTCCCTTATTCATGTGAAAATCATTGCTTCTGGGAAACCTAGCTCACAGGGCAGAGTGGGTGCACAAGGAAAATAAACAACAACTTTCCTAAAGATTTGGCATAGCACTTCCAAAACCACAGGCATAGGTTTTGGCTGAACCACCTCTGTTTTCAAAGAACAGAAGTACTTATTTGTGCCAAAATACAATCAAAGCCTGAGTGATTATTTTATTACATCACTGAAAATGTTAGCTCCTCAAATTTTGTGAATTACCCTCCTTGAACCATAGGAAACAATGACGCACTAATCTTCCTTCTTACATTAAAAAGGAGAAAATGTGGTGCTATACAACTTGACTGATTCTGCTAGTTCAAATCTAATAATAGCATTCTTCATAATTGATTTAGCCTTTCTCAATTCCACCTAAATTAGCTTTCTGCTTTAATTAAATCGCAACATATTTTATGCCAGGAGAAAATTGGTCATTTTGAACTGCTGATATAATTAGGAAATATCATCGCAATGCACAAGAGGATCCTGAGGTCTATAGTTATAAATAAGCTTAAGAGTTAATTTTATGCTTCTATTTTCCCTATAATATTTACAGCATATTTGCATTGCTGATATTTTACACAGCTGGTTTACAGTGTTTTGCAGACAGTGCTGCAATTCTCAGCATGCAATGATAATAATTAAATATTTATGGTTGTGTATAACTTCAATTCTCTCTGCAGTCCTCAGAGTTCCTCTTAGAAGTGAGCGTTTGTCAGCTTGGAGCCCATGCTAGCACAATCTCTTGCTACAGCAAGGACTTTCTTTAGTCCCAGCTCATCCATAATTTCAGTGCATTTCATCCCATCTTCACAGAAAAAGGTTATCAAAGTCAAAAATGTTGCCCTACTTTTCAAGCCTGAAAATGACACAGCCTGAGAGCTAAAATTTTCCTTTGATTTCCATGCATTTCATGCACACCTCGGAGAAGGAGGTTTGACTCCATGTGGGACAGTTGTAATTCATGCCTTTGATCACGCCAAGACTTTATACTTCTCTTCACAATAGGTGACACCAAACATGCGAGGAATAGACATAACTGCACTCCATGTAATTTGGGTCTGGCTAGAGGCTACAATGAGGGACCGAAGGAGCAAGTTTTCAGGGATGGGTGTTCTTCTTCCATCCTGAGCCACAACAGGACAGGGCCACAAGAGTAACCAACCTCTTAGCAGAGCCAAAGCCGCAGTTGACACATGCAACAGTTAAGACACACTTTTGCCTACTGCTGTCTTCCTCCCTCTTGGGTCTGGGTTTCGTTCTTAAAACTGGTTCTGACAATGTTCCTGAACTTTAAGATCCTTTTTGAGCTAGTAGGCATAAAAGCCACTAAGGAATTTAGATGACATAGGATAAGAAAATGGAGATGGTAGCTTCAAAGAGAGACATCATCTAGACCACTTTAGCTCCAGCCCCCAGGAGTCACAGGTACCATGGAGGACTACTGCTTCCTTCCAGTCACCGCAAGCCACAAAGCACTCTGGCAAGCTACATTGAACTCCAGGTGCATGGCAAAGAAAACCAAAATCAATAAAGGATCATGTGCCTCGAAGCAGTCAGAAAGATCAGGATCATCACGAGCATGAACGACACTGGCAGATGGGCTCTCTGACCTTGCCCTGACAGTGGCAGCCCATCCCACATATTTATTCTAGGAATTCAAAAACTAAATAAGAAACAAAAACTAAATAAGAAACAAAAATCAAGTAAGTGTTGTTAACCTCTGTTAAAAATGTCTAGACTTTTTATTGCTTTCTCCGTTCCTTTATCCGACCATCTGTGCTGCTTTAAAAACAGGAACTTGAGTTGCTGTTATCTCCACTGTACCTGACTGAATGGACCTCAGTACATTTGCAGGCCCCTACCACCAACAAAAGTTTTGTCCTCTGCTACGAAAGTGATGTTATTTTATGAAGTTATTTCAATGATAATGTAACACTCTTACATTAGGCTTAATTTCTTTTCACTGAGGCCTCAAAAGAGGGAGCTTGTTTATGGTATTTGGAAGTACTTTTATATCCATGTTGCCTGAATCTTTCTGAAAAGAATTCTTGCAAGACAGAGAATAACATATATTATCTTGCCTGTATTCACTCATGAGCCTATTTGCATGTATTTCTTTCTTGCTTTTTCTCCTTGTAGGATTTGTTGTTTTCTTCTCAACATAATCTGTTAGGGAACTGGTAAATCATTTTCATCAGTACATGTTGCCATTTTTAACTTCGAATGTAACCACCAGAAAAAAAAAGTCAAGAAAGTAAAATATCCCTGTACTATATCTACTCTTATATATTGTTCCTAAATCTACTTTTGTCTGGCAGAAGGTGGGAAGCGACCACAATGATTTATCTTAAAATGGCAAAAGATTAACAAATTATAGAACAAGTTTTATATCTCCAAATGCCTATTCACTCAAAATGCCCCGTGTATCTCTGTATGAGCAAAATCACATGCCTTCTCATCTGGACATCAGGCTGTTCCCTGAGTGCCCGTTCTGAAAGAACATCCAGTCTGTAACTTGGACACTCTTTAAACAGAAGGGAGGAAATCCTGTTTGCAACTGCGTGCACAGACATAGAGAATTATCCCTTAAGCATAACTGCATATGGCAATTTCAGTTTTTAAACATATGTGTTTTTGTATGTAATACATGCGTGTTTATGTTTCATATAAACATAATAATACAAAGTTATTATCAGTGACTCACAACTAGAGTAGTGCTGCCTATTCTGGTGTTAAACAATTTAATAAATCTCCCAAAGGATGTTGTCATTGCAGTGGAATTGGACAAGTGATGTGAACAATAGCTATTGACAGCTGGCTCTTTATGTGGAGATGTATTGACAATATAGCCGTGGTATCCGTGGCAGACCTCTACCTACAACTGCACCAGCTCTTTACATGAAAACATAGGGAAAGCTTTCAAATCATGAGAAGGCTCACAGCACTAAAGCATCTGAAAATTTTTTATGAAAATATTAAATATTTTATTGAAGTGTATGTGGTAACTGAACTCATTCAAAAGGTGCTTGATATAGTCATGTATGCATGGTTGCATTCTACTACATCTCTCTGGAGATCTTTGTCAGTCCAAAATTAACTTAAATAAACATTGCAAAATGGAAACAACTAATTAAAGGCAAAGGCGAAAAGTAGTAACTTATTAGGTCTTCAGATCTACCACTATAACCACAAAGAAGTAGCAGAATTCAGTCACCGGTCTCATATTTTAAATCAGTTAGATGTCACCCAGGACAGACTGGTGTAATAGCTTAAGACAAAAGAAGATGAAGAAAACAATCAATTCTTAATACATTCCTGCTATACATATACACAAAATACAAGAAAAAGATCACATTAGCAAGAACATATGGAGGAGACCTAGTGCTCTTCCTGAAAAATTGTCTAAATTTCTCCCTGTAAATCTTTTTCGGGAGCACATTTGGTTTTAAGGCCAATGTTTCTCACATATTGATAATGTGGGGACATTGATTTTCTTCATTAAGTCAGAGCTATAATCCATAAGACTGATAACAAAAGAATTCATGGTACTTTGCCCAATTTTCAACTGATTGCTCCAAGCAAAGCTGCAGTAAGCAAAAAATTAACTGACTCATTCGAAATCAGACCAAACTGCTTTTCTATCAAAAACCAAAGTGTTCTTATTTAGGAACATGCTGGCAAATTTAACTAAGAAACTCATTGGTCTATGATCTACTCAGCTATTATTTCATATATTATTATTTACTTGAACTAAATCAAGTCAATCAATTTAAGCACTGCCAATAATCAGGTCTGTACTTATTGACCTCTATTCGGCCTGTACCTTAAAAATTCTAATTTAGTGTGAGAGTCACAACGTTGTTTAAAAACTTGAGCAAGTCTGCCTTGTACTTTTCACAAGAAGGACAACTTTGCTGTAATCATTTAGCATTATTAGGAACTATTCAGGTTTAAAAACTGGGACTGATTTATTTGTACAGGTGATTCTACAACAAGGAGTAAAGTTTCAATAATAAATAAAGACAGAAGGCCCACTGTAAGCTGGAATAGATGTTCTAAGGATTTCAGCCTGTGGTGACACTGTTGATCTGGGTCAGGTCAGTGCCAGTGCAGACCATGCACTTCATTGTGGGGGATGACCACCAGAACAATCGCTCCTCTGCAGCATGGCTTATAGCATTTAACATCTGATCTTCTCTGTCTTGCAGCTCCAATGGCTCCTCCAGTCAAGCTAAGACCAGCATTTCTCATGTAGCTGGAGAACTTCCCTCCACAGGCAGGAGAGGTCTCTGTGTTAGCCCTCGACACACAAGAGGCTTATGTGCTCCTCTCAATTTAGGGCTTATTCTGCAGCAGGTCCAGAGAGACTTTTGGCTTGAGGATACCAAACCTACCCACAGGCTTGGGCAGACTTGCAGTGAGAAAGACCCTGCTCCACAAATCCTTAGCATCTGGGAGAGTATACAGGGAAATACATCTGATGTGTACTTTCTCTGATCTTTCTCTCTCGCTGAAGTATCTTCTTCTGGACAAAAGTCATGATACCTGTTTAGGTCATCCCTGGTCTCACACAGTATGCCTTTGCTTACATTAGACAGGAATACTGGCTATAATTTGATATTCGGATCCCTTTTTTCCTTTTTTTTTCATACTCCAAGCAGTGCAAATAACTCACTATTTTTAAGAAGTCAATAGACTGTCATGTCCCTGCAAGAAAATGAATGACATTTAGACTTTCTGCTACACAAGTTTTAATATCACATTGATTTTATGCTGGAGAATTATGTTGAGGCAAGCAGTACCACTAAAGTCTCATGCATCAAAGCAAGACAGACTTTCATCTGAAATGTCCTGAAAAACAGAGCAAAGCTGTATTTCTAAACTCTTCAAGTACTCTTGGATTGCTCAACTTTCTGGGAAGCATCACCCAATATCACCCAGGGAAGTGCAGCACAGGGTAAGGCTATGCTTCCATCTATGTGGCCTCCTTTTTGCTATACACTTCTATAGGAATGATAAAAATTACCTCAGGGATGAAAGTACAGGTTAAAAACTGGGGCCAAGATGCTCTCAGAACAAGAGCATTAATAGCAGAGCAGCAGCTAGTAAAATTTACGAACAATGCCATCAGAAAAAAAAAGCAGTGCAGAGGCTCTTTAGCTAGAAAATTTACTGGGGAAATAAGATTTTCAGACCTCAGGCACATCTGAACATCAACGGCCCTAGCCGAAACAGTGACCCCAGAATGCCATGGAGAACTACAGCTTCCATCCCAGAACACAACCAACCACAGGTGTCACTCATCCTGGAAAAAGGATGCCTGAAAAAATTCTGCCCGCTGAAGACTAAATCTAAACCCTACATTCGCAAACTACAAAAGGAACTGGACTGTACCCCAGCTTGTAGTAAACACATGCTTAAATCCCTGCGAAGGCAAGAGCTGGTAACCCATTAGGAAGGGACAGACCGACACAGGGCCTGGCTTCATTGCTTCTGAGAGTATGGCTTTGAAACTTGGATTTGAACTAAGATTCTGTTAGGTGTCAATGTGATTGAAAAGGAAAAAAAAAAAAAAACAAGAACCAAATTGACTTCTTATTACAATTTCTAATTAGACTGGAAATAGATAGACAGCTTATTAAGTTGTAAAGCTCAAATTCTGTCCTTTAGCATTCTCACAGTCATTGTCCAGCTACTTTCCCTAGCTGACTAGTCTACAGATAAATAGCACCACCTGATTAATTTCTGAATTTTAGGATTAATTTTATCTTTTCTCAACAATGTTCTGTCATTCGACTGCACTTTTTGACCTTGTTTATTAAGGAGAGACTGCCTTGAGTTTTAAATTATGACAGCTTTCTTTCCTGGGACTATGTGCTGATAAACAATGACATGCAGCTTCTACAACCTTCTGTTTTAGATACTAACCAAAGCAATAACAATTTTATCTGAAGAGCATGAATACATTCGATGTAACCAACAAAGACAAAACAAAATGTTATTAACTTAAATATTCTACAAAGTCAACACAGTAGGAGTGGGTTGACTGAAAAACACATCAGTCAACAAAGCAACAATCATTTCAAATCACTCAGGGAAAAATATGTTTATCTGTGTCTGCTATTAAGAGTGGAAATTATTTTAACCAAGTATCAGAGGGGAACAAATGACCTTTTGCCAGAGGCGCCCTAGCGAAATTATAATTATTTTCTGACTTCTAGCATGATGGCAAAACCCAGAATAACACATAGCATGTGAGTGCAGAGTCCCATCAAAGGGAGATCAAGGAGAGGATCTTGTATACAACCAACGTTAGCCCCTTTCAGACCTATATGTAACTAGTATGATTTGGACTAAAAAAAAAAAGCAGAGCAGGAGGAATGTGCTAACTCAAACCCACAATAAGGTGTACTGCTGCATTATGAATGAATTGCAAGTGGCAGGTCAGTTTTACTAAACAAGAAGGGAGTCACAAGCATTACATCTCAGGAAAGCATGGGTTATTATTGCCAGATCAATACATGATAAATAACAGTGTGTGCCACGCAGACAGTGTATCTTAAATCAGCCCTGCCAAACTATGCCTGTTGAAGCAGAGCTGAAAATGACATTGAAATTCTTCATGCAGCTTGTACTTCAGAGTGAATCCATTCAACCCAAGGAGACATAAAGCAGGAGCAGACACTCTCAGAGAAACTGCTCTTATCTAGCAGCAGCATTCCTGCTTCACCAGGGCTGAGGGCATTTTTAATGCATCTAACCAGCAGTGCCACTCAAGCATCCCTTCCCACAGATCTGAGTCTTAATTTGACGAGTACGTGGAGCATAACATCCAGAAGCAAATCACAACAGCTTTATACTCTGTGCCCAGCTCATCTCTCCGGAAAACTCCTCATTTGCTTACAGTGAATAGTTTCCAGATTTTTCTGATGAATGAGTCACTACTCATCCACCCATGTTTCTTACAGCAGAAAAAAGGCCTTGTGCAATTTCCATCATGCTGAGGGGATACCAACGCAGCTGTGAAAATGGCTATTGCCAGCAGCTTGCTGCAAGAATGGATCCATGCACCAGGATCTTCCAGATAACAGCATCTGCAGAGCACCACACAGAAACTCTCGCCTCAAACAGAGAGGCAGGGCTTGCACCCCAGGACCCACCACATCAGGTTTTTTTGGTGCTAAGGCTCACCCATTGCAACTGGGTGGCCTCACAGAGCCAGAGCTGCAGGAGGCCTGGCCCTGGCACTATGGCTCTCGTTGCTGTGCACAGAACACTTTCAGAAAAGATCTCCAAAAAATGTAATACGACTACTAATAGTTATCTAATTCATTGGGAAAGACAACTTTTAAGTGTTTATCCTGAATTTTTCAAGGAACCATCTCAATACCTTTCCTTCGACCCTCTGAGTTTAGGCAGGTAGCATATCACCCCCTGCCCGACTACAGCTTTCCCTCCTGCATTCCCTCCCCATTTGTTTTCTCTATTAGAAACGTATTTCTGAGTAGGCTCCTTTTAAAATTAAGTTTTCATGTCAGTTCATTAAAGTATCTTGATCTAAACTTGTTCTGCTGAAAAAGAAGCAAATAGCATTGAGCATATTTGCAATTTCTTGCACAAAGTATAATCTAAACTGAAATACACTTCTAAGGATTTCAAAGCCGCTGCAGCTCCTTGTCATATTATACTGACAGTAGCCCTATCGGCTAATTACAGATTTTACCCTCTTCAAAAATGTGTGCCTTTTTTTTTTTCTCTTGGTTTTCTCAGACACGAAGTTCTGATTTTTTTAACACCTGATTTTTTTCTGGAAGACATCTTTTCCAGATAGACTTCCTGGAAACAGCAGCAATAATTTCTAACCTATTACAGGCAAATCAGCAGTATTAAATGATCTTTAGAGCACTTCTGTGGATGGTGCAAAATGTATATAAGCTGCTACAGCCAGTTATTGACAAAATTATCTACCTTCTGGTGCCATTACACAGAACAGCTAATATGCATAATTACAGTAATTACGTGGAGTACAGCATAAACAAAAACAAAATTATATGCTGCATCACACTGGCACTCTTTCAGCCAAATTCATTTTCACATTTACAGTATTGCAAATATGGACAACATTATTAAAGCAGAATTTGAACATAATTATGACTAATGACTCCACATTAAATTGGTGTTTTCCATCTTTAGTAAGTCGTAAGTAGCTGCTGTGATGCCATTTTGATGATACACTAAACCATTTAAAGTCTAACAACCTGTAAGACTATCTCTTCTTTTCTTTCAACAACATTGCTAGGAGTTAAATATTACAGCATCTGTAATCGCCTGCTGCCTTCAAGCTAACAGTCTCTGCTTTACATAGCACAAGGACCTGGTAGGAATTACCATACAAAAAAGCTTGACTTTGGGATCAGACAAGTCCAAATCACATCTTCCGGTAATTCTGAAAAGAAATATAATTTCTGGTTTAGAATTTAAAACATATTTTATAATTTCCCCCACAAGAGGAAGAAGTCTAGAGAAAATATTTTAACACTATCATTTCATTTCAATTATTTTTAAGCAAAATGAAAACTTGGAGTCCAAGCTCTGTGGTTTCCCACACCGCAGAAACAACCTGCATGAGCACAGCTGTTTCCAGAATGCACATCCCTCTGTACCCTCAGATAAACTTTCAAGCTACAGTTATTTAAAGTTATAGAGAAGGAAACCCCTGCTGGGACAAAAGACTGCTCTGACTTTGGGGCTGCCACTTCAGCCAGTGGTTTTCTGGGAGACATACTGCACTTTTTCCTCCTCACAGCCTCAGCAGCTGGGCAACACTGTGAGGCAAGAACAAGAGGGAGCCAAGGTTTGCCCATATTTTAGGAGCAGTAATGAAGGTACTTCGAAAGACTCATCAGGGACTACTGATAAGACACTACTGTGGCTAAAAGAATATAGAGTCCATCTAGACAAGCAGTAAGTGATGATAGCTCTGGCACATGGTTGCAAGTGGTGAGTTATTCCCATCACAATAGTGATGAACACTAGTGCAGAACACCTGCACTAGGAAACTCAGTAACTGGAAGAGGAAGAATAAAGGATGGCCCAATTTCAAGCCTCCAAGGGAAGAAGTTTGATGCCAGCAGCAGTTATGGAAGTCTTTTTCACCTAGGTATCTGAGCACCAACTCTTTCACAAGTGGTTTCATCTATTCAGGATTTTGATATGTAGGAGCTGGAAGGGGTAGAAAGAATGATGATTGCAAGCAAGGTGCTAAGGAAAGAAAAACTCTGAATATTTTGTTAAAGGACTAGATTAGAGAAACATTTTTTTCAACATTGACACGTTAATGACTTCTTCCTTCAGCTTGGAGTGGGTACTCTGACAGACATTAAACTTAAGACTGACAGGAAATGTAAAGCAAGGGAGGGTCAGCAAAGACTGCATATGAGAGAGGAAACCCATGAAGATCTGCCACGGGTCAGCAGTTCATTGGGTGCAGGATGATATTCATACTTGCCCAGACTGATCAAGGATGGGAGAAGAGACCTTGACATCAGCAGCCAGACATCTTCAGCCACTGACCTGCCCTGAAGGTCTGAAGAACCACATAAGCAGAAAAGCATTCTTTCTTTCCAGACGTTCCTTCACTTGACTTTGGATCTCATTTCAAAGTTAAAATGCTAAAATTTCTTAAGAAAATATGGATCTTGGTGTCTGCATCTGTGCCTGTTTGTCATTTGTTTGAGCATCTCTTCCTTAACCTTTTGTAAGGCCTGGCCAATTTTGATCTAATAAGACAGGCAAGAAGTCTTAAAGTCATTAAGTTCCTACACTTTCAGGAAAATAAGGTGTGGGTAGGGGGAGAAAGACCTCATTAATGCTGCCTGGGAGGGAAAGGCTGTCGAATAAACTCCCACCTCTTTAGAAACCAGATTGCATGCAAGAGAGGGAAAGCAAGCGGCTATGAATATCCCAAGTATGGGAAAAGCTACACTGAGCACCCACACGTTGGAAGGCTGCAGAGGACCCAGACACAAAGTCCAAAGCCACAGGAATCCAGACTTTCCTTTTTCATATGTTTTGATATTCGGTCTTATCATTGGGGATAATTCAATCTTTTTTAGCTTTAGGACCTGAAATGAGAAAGGGACCAGATATTGTGTTTGGGGCCTAAGTGTGCACTTCTGTGAGTTCATGTAAGCTTCATGCAGGAAGGAAAATCTCCTCAAATAACACAGGAAATCGCTCCCGTGTTTTTAACTGTCCTGAGAATGGGGAATCACCATCTGTAATTGCTGATAGTTGATGAAGCCCTGCTTGTTGTGTGGACTGTACAGGGAGGGCAACAGAGGGAAGGGAAGGGAAGGGGAAGGGAAGGGAAGGGAAGGGAAGGGAAGGGAAGGGAAGGGAAGGGAAGGGAAGGGAAGGGAAGGGAAGGGAAGGGAAGGGAAGGGAAGGGAAGGGAAGGGAAGGGAAGGGAAGGGAAGGGAAGGGAAGGGAAGGGAAGGGAAGGGAAGGGAAGGGAAGGGAAGGGAAGGGAAGGGAAGGGAAGGGAAGGGAAGGGAAGGGAAGGGAAGGGAAGGGAAGGGTTTGGTTATCACAAAACAACTTAAAACTAAGTTTTATGATTGGAGTTGTGGTTGTGGTTCACATATTAGATAAACATTCCACTTCTGGCGTGGATCAGCTGTTATCCAGTTGATCAGATCAGCTTTGACTCTGCAATAAAATTATCTATTTAGTTAAATTTAGACTCAAATAACAGCCACTTTCTTATGAACTTCTTCACCATTAATATGGGTTTAATTTTTTTTTTTTTTTAGTATATATTAGCATGTTGCATTCTGTGTGGTCTCTGCATCTCCACCAGATGCAGGGACTCAGGTCTTCACTTTTCTTGGCAGAACAATCTCCTACAATTCCCCTAAAGTTCAAGCCTCAATTCTCACACTCCTACAGCACTCTGACTACGTAAAGGTCTTCAAGTTTTCTCTTAGAAGCTGTGGCAACCACTTGGAGATAATGACCAAACATAGCTTTTAAAAAAGCCTACTGTTTTAATCTTACACTTGTCTTAAGATAATCTTAATTGCTACAGAAACAAAACAGAAAAAGATAAAAAGATTTTAAGTAGGGCAGCTGGCATTTAAATTTAATTTCTTTAATCACAAGATTTTTAAAAATATGTCCATTTTGAAAGAAAAATTTCCACTGCAAATACTTGGAAAATAAAATTCATTACATAGAATGTTTTCAGCTTTTGTCTTAGAGTCATGCTTTTAATTTCCATCTTGGATTTATTTTATGAGAGTGTTCTGTCCATTTTACTTTATCCCATGATGTTGCTAGAATGAATTGATTTTATGCCTAGATACAACCACCTTCGTAATAGGTCCATTTATCCTTTTGGCCACACTGCCAGCACCCCAGAACACAGTGCCAGAACTGCTGAGTCAGCACATCCAAGCCAACACACCACCTATCAGCTCTGAAAAAAAATATGCAGCGATGCCAGTACAGCACTGCACCCAAGCAAGGTGAAGTGAGACATGGTGCTCACACTACTGTAACAAATCCCCGTCTGTGGCAAATGTGACAATCACTGACTCAGGCGTTTCTGCACTTACAGATCAGTACACGCAGATATTTGCTTTGGGGGGAAACAACAACAAAACCAAAAACAACCCCCAAAAAAACACACCGAAGTTGTCTGTGATGAGATTAGATGGAAACCAGAAGCTGAGTATGCCCAGGACAAAGGGTGATCACACAGGTGATGCACTACCAAGAGACAGTCATTGGATTTTACATTGGCTAAAAATGAATATTCCCTAATAAGCACTGATTAACAGATGCTGGAAAAGGTTAGCTGTGTCCCTTGTGACATCTGGAGTACAAGTTGTATGAGGAGGGGTTGAGGGAACTGGCGCTGTTTAATCTGGAAAAAAATGATGCTCAAGGGAGACATTATTGCTCTCCACAACTTCCTGAAAGGAAGTTGTACTGAGGTGGGTGTCAATCTCTTTTCTCATGTAACTAGTGACAGGACAAGAGGAAATGGCTTCATGTTGCACTAGGGAAGATTTAGGCTGGATGTTAGGAAAAATTTTGACAGTAGAAGAGTTGTCAAGCACTGGAACATGCTGCCTACGGGAGTGATTGAGTCACCATCCCCGGAGGCATTTAAAAGACAGGTAGATGTGGTGCTCAGGGACATGGTTTAGTGATGGACTTGGCAATGTTAGGTTTACAGTTGGACTCAGTGATCTTAAATATTTTCCAATCTAAATAATTCTATAATTCTATGATTAAGAAGATATGGAGAGTTGGCATTAGTATTCACAAAACTCTGCCACAAATGAAGATCACTCTGAATGCAAGACACTTATGGCCAAAGGCAAATTTTTCGTGGTTGGTTGATAAATCTGAAATCATGGCCAGTCCCCAGGAGGAGCGGTGTCTGAAAGCTGCATGGAGCTTTCTTTGTTTCAGGTAAAGGGCAAAGAGCTAAGGATCTCCAGGAGCCCAGTTTGGTTCAATAAAGAGAATCCGTCTTCAGAGTCATCTAAACAACACCCGGGCTCTGTTCCCACTAGAAGGTCCTATCCACTGATTAAAAATGTATTCTGGGTTCACAAAATCATAGATTGGTCGAAGGTGGAAGGCAGATCATCTAGTCTAATCCTGTGCTCAGAGTAGGGTCAGCAATAGACAGTTGCTCAGGGCTGTGTCCAGTCAGGTTTTGAGTATCTCCAATGATGGAGACTCTACAACCTCTCCGGAAAGCCTGTACCAGTGCTGGATCACTCTCACAGTAAAAAATAATAAAAATAAAAGTCATTATTATGCTTAAATGGAATTTCCTGTATTCCAGTTTGTGCCTCTCATCCTGTCACTGGGCATCAAAGGGAAGAGTTTGGATCCATTTTGCTTATGTCCACATCAGGTTTTTGGACACATTGATGAGGTCCACCTTGAGTCTTGTCTTCTCAAGGCTGAGCATTCCAAGCTCTCTCAGCCTCTCTCCGTGTGTCAGGTGCTCCATCCTCTTAATCATCTTCACAGCCTTTCGTTTAACTCTCAACTGTGTTTCTGTTGAACTGTGGAGCCCACAGCTGGACTAAGAAATCCAGGTGTGGTCTCACTAGTTCTGAGCAGAGAGGAAGGATCATCTTCCTCAAATCACTAGCACTACTTTGTCTAATGCAGCCCATGATATCATTGGCCTTCTTTGCCACATGGGCACTTTGCTGGCTCATGTTCAACTTGGCATTCACAAGCACCCCTAGGTCCTTTACTGCTAGACCTTCTCTCCAGTCAACACGTACTGGTGCCCGAGGTTATTACTCCCCAGGGGCAGGACTTGGCCTTTCTCATTGCTGAATTTCATGAGATTCCTGTCAGCTCATTTCTCCAGTCTGTTGAAGTCCCTCTAAATGGCAGCACAACCATCTGGAACATCAACCACTGTTCCCAATTTTATGTCTGCAAACTGCCTACACTTGGATACGGATGTCCCTTCTTGAAGCAGTTCCAATTTTATTAGTCAGTCACCTGAAGGTACTGAAGAAGTCTCCTCTGGGTGGGATATCAGTATTTACCTGTCTTTTAGCAGAAAGTTATGAGTTTTGCCTAGGGGCACTTTTTCCTATAAAGTTCAACATTAAAAGCACCAATACTACTATAAAACCTATACCAACTGATTTAATAAAATATGCCATTTCTCCCTAAAATGTCACATTTCTTATTGGACCAAAATTGTTGCTGCAAGTACTACTGCTATTGCTACTATAAAATTTCAATCTTGTTATTTGGGGTTTAAGAGTAGGTTTTATGGATTTTTTACCAGTAGTTAAAAAACCCTGCCACTTAACTCTATGTACTTGAATAGGTTGCCTCATGTATTCTGTTCTTAATCACATCTATTACCTGAAGATTTAAGACTTCATTTGAGCGATCCATGTAGAGTAAGGAGGTACACACCACTGGAGAAGCATATTGCTGAGCTGTCTACTTCTTCCATTAATAAAAGTACCAAGGGAAAAATCTCCATCCACACAGCTATACTAGTTCTCAACAGGCAGTGATGTCTCTTTAGCAGCTGAAAAGCATTTCTTATTTAACAATTCCAGATAATTAAATAATCAGGGAAGCATATGTCTATGGAGAATCAGAGAAGTACATGTCTATGGAGATTGTTTAGTCCCAGGCACAAGTGTGAGAATGGGTTTTTTTACCCTCTAATTAGTATTGAAGCTAATTTCCTCCTTAACTCTTTATCTTAATGTTGATTTGCATTTCTCAGAAGCATTCGTTTTGATTCTAAGAAAAGCTGCATTTCAAATACTTGCACCTTTGCTGATGTTCAGATTAGATCTTCTCGCAGAGCAAAGTGTTCCCCAGGATGGCTCTGCTTAGCAGGACACAGAGTTTGGTATCTGAGTAAACCAATCCAGACCATTTCAGGGTCACTTTCAGCAAAGGAAAGCCTGCCTGTTAAGACCAGATAAGAGTGAGGTCATTGATTTATTTTTTTCCTCATTATCTGGCAAGGTTTCAGTTGAAGCCTAAACTCATTATCTCTGTGGAAATACAAACATAAGTTGGTCCCTTGAAGCAAGTTAATTTAGTTTGAAAACAGTTAGGGAGTTACCTTCTGAATTCAATTAGCTAATAACTCCTGATGGGTAAAGGTCACAGAAGATAAAGGCAGTGTGCTGGTTTAAGTTAAATGCAATTCCAGGTAGTATCAGAGCAGTGCTTTTCCCCTTCCTACTGAATCATGGCTGCATCTTCTTCTGGCCACCGTCTCCAAAATCTCCATTAATAAGAGAGACAAATTCATGCCAGAAGAGAACACCTTCAAGGATGACAGCTGTAGCAAGTACCTTTAAGCCACAGTTACTTCAAAGTCTTCTCTTTGTACAGGAAGGAAATTGGCAGGGGAAGAACCTGACCCTTCCAACCACACTGAAAAAAGCCCCTCTACTCACCTATGTTAAGTGGAATAACTTGTACATTAAAATCCAAATCCCTCTGCAGTAAGGTTGCAGCCGAATGTGAGATCCATTTTCTATTCCTAGATGTAGAGACGTTTCTCACAAGGACCCATGACAGAAGAGAGTCTGTTTCTGCAGAAGATATGACACTTCTGGATCAGTCATGGGCCACTAGCAGCAGAGGCTGCCTCAGGATGGGCTGGGAAAACATTCCCAGTTTAGCAGCCAAGTTAGAAAATAACACTACAATAGAAATACTGACAGCCTCAATCACAGTATAATAACTGTTGGTATCATTCTCATGAAGAGGAAGTGAACTGTGCAAAGCCAGCGCGTTGTTATTGTTCTCTCAAGGAAACACCGAACTCTGAACTACCCTGAGCAATCACAAGCTGCAAACAGCTCCTTCTTAGAGAAACGATTTTTCATGTTACAATGTAAAAGCGAATTTCTTGCCGGTATTACCTCAGGTCATTAGCCAGATCGTAATTCTTGTATTTTTCGAAACTGATTTCCACCTTAATTTGATTTTGAGTACCTGATTAAATTTACCCTCCCTGAAGAAACAGACATTCAATTTAACTCCCTCCAGCTCGACTTTATTCTCATATCAAAATACAGTTCTCATGATTGTTGTACTTTTAGCTACAGAGTAATTTTGTCACTATTTTTAAGTGGCATTGTCTACCCAATGACAGTGTATTGGCTTGTTCCTACACGTTCATGTTATACACAAGCCCAGAAAGAAGTTAAAACAATAAATCGTACAATACAAAAGGTGGAGCGGTATCTCCTCAGAGAACTACAAAACATTGAATTACAAGATAAGGAAAGCCATGTATCACGTTGCTCAACACACTTTACCCAAGTGACTCTCTTCATCCCGCTAAGATCCACTATGGGATAACGCGCAAGGTACAACACTGGTATTCATTTTACTTCCCAGAAGGAACAGAATTCAATAGCCAAAGGCACAGGTGTCTCTTTGCCTTATTGCAGTAGTCCTCAGGGTTCTCCTTAGGTGGTTGGATCAATGTGACCTATATTTTCTCTTCTGAGACTCCAAGCAGACATCCAGGCTAGGTCTAAATTCCTTAAGTAGAAATCAAGCCTAGGGATCCTGTGGTATTTTATGAGCCCTTTCCCCAGACTGATTCCTCACAAAAACATTATGCAGAAGAATTATATCAGATCAGATTAAAAGACCGTTTAGTGCAGTACTCCACCGCTGAGAGGAGCCAGCAGCAGATACCAAGGGAAACAGTTTTTAAAAAGGGGTAACTGTGCAGGCATTTTCTTCACTCTCCCCTCTCCACATCCAGCAGCCTGCCACACAGGCAGTTCCTCAGGCAAGAGTGTCATTTTGCTGCCTAATAGCCCCTGACAGGATTTTTTTCTCATTAATTCATCTGATCAGTTTTGAGCCTGTCTAACCTCTTGACACCCAGCCGATACTGTGGTTCCAGTTTAATCACATACCACAAGGACCAAGCTCCTTGCTGTTGTTTGCTTAAGCCACTACCCAGTAATTCCACCTGATGTCCCTTGTTCTTGTTCTAGGAGAATTGCAAATAATCATTTGCTACTTATTTTCTCCATGCCACTCATGATTTTAAACACCAGTATCACATGATTTTCTGTTTCTTTGTTCCCGTCTAAAGAGTCTATTTAATCAATCTCAATTCAGAAGCTGTTCTCTATTTCTGAAAACACTTGTCAAGTTTCTCTGTCTCTTTTAGGGCTCTGCTATACCTTTTTTTAGACAGGGAGACCAGAATGGCATGCAGTAATCAAGAGGTGAATGCACAACAAAATGATTATTTTGTTTTCGGTGTCTTCCCTAGCAATTTCTGACAATCTATTTGCTTTTTTGAGCATTGCTCTGCCATCAGCCCACATTTCTTTGAATTATTGACAGCCACTGTAAGCTGTCTTCCTTGAGTGATAAGAGGTAGTTTAAAGCCTACCTTCAGCATCGTACAGTCAGGATTATTTTTTCCCATGTGCATTATTTTGTGCTTATTGGCACCAAATGCAGGTTACCATTTTACTGCAATGTCACTTGGTATAGTGAGACTCCTCCACATTTTTAAAAGTGTATTTTCATTTTTCCTATCTTGAATAAAGCAGTTAAAGAAACACCCAGCACGTTACTATTTAGCACATTTTCCAGACCGCTTATGAATATGCCAGACATCACAGATGTTAGTCCAGATCCCTGTGGGATTCCATTTGCTGTTTCTCACTGAAATATCTGATTGTCTATTCCTACCCCTCAGATCAGTTCCAGGGGGATCTTCCCTTTCATCCTGCTGCAGTTTTGTTTCATTAGGATCTTCCGACCAAGGGGCTTGTCAAAAGCTTTTGGAAAATCTGAACACATTGTACCAACCAAATCAAGCTAATCCACATGCGTGTTGGTGCTTGAGATGAACAGCAGTGGATTTCTCTCAGACAAGAGTTCTCTTGACAAAAGCCACACATGTATTTCCAAAATCCTTTTTGAAGACTGGTGTCAAATTGCCATTTTTCCTTTCTCTGGTCCTTTAGTTCAGTGGGGAGGGAGGTCCTTTAGATCTGAAGGGAGGTTGTGAGGGTGTGTGGGTGTTACTGCTCCACCACTGAAAGTTGTCAGAATCTGAGTACACCGCAGCTGCAATGACTAAAATTCCCTCCACCCCTAATAGTGCAAACGAGGCCATGCTTGACCTTCTGAATGACACCAAACATGGCTTGTTCTCCCAGGAATTCCCTATTTAGTGGCTTCGACAAGCCACTCATGCTGCTTACAGTGGCAGTCTCCCTCCTCTTAACGATTCTTTCTCTACTAGCACTCCTTTTTTTATTGAGCTGCTTGGAATTATGGGTTGCTTCCAGTCCTTTAATGCCCTAAATACCCTTTCCTCTCACCAGCCTTTCCTGCATCCAGGCTGCATTTCTCTTGCAAACTCAGGCTCCCTTCTGGAGCTCACCTGCAGAGTCGAGGATCTGCTTCCATAGGAAGGAGGCCTCTACCTCTCTCCCTCAACTTCAACCACTCCTGACAAACAGTACGTGATAGAGCTGTCTGTTAAGAAGGGTTAACAAAACCTTCATTTTTTTTTTACCATTCATATGGGTTGCCCAGTGATGAAAATTTAAACCCGCATAACCGTAATGACTCTTCCCCTTGCGGTTCTAGGTTAATAATCTTAGTGTTCTGGCTACTTATCTAAAGCCTGAGACATTAATTAAATTGATGCCAGTGACAGAGTTCCTCGAATAATATCCAACTGCTAGCCAACAGATCTGGTCGTTATTCCAAATTGTTGTGGTTACTCCAAATTAAAGTTTAACTATGCAAACATACTTGGTTCTTTCTAAATTTACTTATTTTTATGCTAACAGCCTTATTCCTATCTTATTCTTATCCTTTTTCAGATTGTTCATGCAATGCTTCAAAAAACATAAACATGCAAGTTTCAGTAGCAACTTAGCTTTTCAGAATACATCACAAATTCTTAGAGCTTTACACATACAATCACTAAAAAATCCTCCAGGATCTTAGGCACTGCTTTGCATGTATGAGGTGCTATCTGTAAAAGAATTCAATCATAAAATTCATTACAAAATGTGAGAAATGGCCCAGAAACTTCAGTCTAGTGTATGCAGAAGTTTATGAGGTGGTGTAAAGGAAAAATTGTTTCCAGAGGGCATCAGACAGATAAGACAGCAAAGATAAAGAATTCCAGACAAGAAATCAGAAAAAAACCACACAGTGACACCCAAAAACATGCCATTATAATTCAAGGTACTAATGCTTTATTTGGCAGGTAGATCTGTATCTATTCATGTGAAGCAAGACTGGGGATTAAAAATGTCTTTGTCTCTTAAAACAGATGTTATGAAGTATGTTGGTATTAATGGAGTATTCTCCACTGAAGATTTAAAACCTTCAGTTGAAGAAAAATAATTGATTTTAGCTTTCTCACAGGCACAGTTATGTGTCTATGTGTGTACATGTACATAAAGGCAGCCACTTGAGCTCATGGAGCATTGTGTAAACTCACAGTATTGTGAAATTATTGTGAATATTCACAGCATTGTGAATACTCACAGTATTTTTTAAACTGAAAGGTGAAACAGGTAAGGCGGCACTACTTTCCTGTTGTGAAACAGAATGTTTCTTTTCAGAGTAACTGTCTCTTGGGCAGGATCACTTATGTCGCTGGGGCTACGGTAAACACCACTAGGCACTAACTGGTATCATTGCTGCAAAATTTAGAGTACAGAAAGATCTTCCTCCATAAGCCAGGGGGACACATACATAATAAATGTTTCAGTACTTAACACTGATAAAGAAAGAAAAATCCAGCTGCATTAGATCCCAAACCCAAGCGCATTAGGACAATCAGAGCAGAGCTTGAATGAACAGTTCAAGCAGAATGGACAGAAGCAGAAGCAATTGAATGAGCAGTTTCCAACTGCTTAAAACCTAACAAACATCACAATGTGTCCAGCTCTACATGCTTCACTAATGTTTCAATTTTTTCCACTAACATTCATTTCATACAATACTTTAGTAACATTTGTGTCTCTTGACACACCTTGATTTCCAGACTCAGTTCAGTGTCCTTAAGTCTTTATTCCATGCTAATTCCCCCAGGCACTTGAGTCAACCTTTCAGAGACAACATTTCTGCAAACCCAGGACTGGCCCAGCTGTTTTGAGGTATTTGACCAGGGCAACAGGGTTCACTGGGCAGAGTGGAAGCAGAGAAAGGCCAGAATCCTCCCAGTGATGCCTGCAATCTCTTTTCTCCCACCAGCCTCCGAACTCCATCTCCCAGCACCAGTTGCCTGCTGGGGAAGGGAGGGTCGAAGGAGCTGCTGGCCTGTCCCTCAGCCAGCCCAGAGCAGGACAGGCCTGCAGGCACAGCAGAGGCCAAGCGGCAGCACAGACACCCATACACTCTGCCCCTACAGCCACGTTGCGCAAGAGCCAGTCTTGCCCAATCTGACCCATCGCAAAAGGAAGAGACTCCTGCAGGCTCTCCTGTCTTCAGCTGCCAAAGGCTGGGCACAGTTCTTCAGGATCACCGCAATACTTACTTATTTTCCCTTTATCTCTCCTTCAAAAGTCTCACAATTACATGAAAACTCATCTTTCATTTAAAACAAACAATAATTCAGGGCCTCAATGGAAGCCCACATACGTGAACCCTACATGTATATGAGCAACCAGACAGGTCCAAGGATCACGAAGCCTGTTACTATTACTACTTTCCATCTCCCAGCCTTTTAGATTCTGGACTGGACAACACTACACAGAAGCTCAAGGCATGGAGTTCGTTATTTCCTTTATTCCAGGCTTGGAGCTTTTATGTGCCACTGGGGGTGGGGGAAGGGGGCAGGTTTTTTCCACTGACTTCCTCTGCTGAGAAGCACATCACTGCTGCCCATGCTCTCCAGTTGTAGGAGCACTGCCATCAGCAACAGCAGAGTTCACACCAGAGACTTTCAAACTAAAGGCAAAATCTTTCAGCTTCTGAAAAACAACCTGGCCCTGTGGCTACAGGCAGGGCAGACTCACATTTTGTTTGGGTGGGTGCAGAAGGATTTAGCACATTTACTGACCAGGCTATATGTTCTGTCATTTGGAGCCTTCTGCTTGCTCTTTATTTGTAATTTTTCCAAAAGAAAAAAAACACTTGATGAGGAAGGACACACCCTGGGTTGTGGTGACAGTTTTTTCCCTCCTTCCCATAGTAACAATCCTGCAGCTGGTCTTTTGCCTTTATCAGAAGCACACAGGAGCACCGAGATGGGAGCATGAATGCACCGAAGCATGAAGCTGTGGGGGATTACAGTGACCCACCAACCTTTAACAAATAATTTGATAAATATCAACCACAGTTGCCCACGGTGACCTGTTCAAACATGCCCGGGTGCCAGGCACAGAGAGTGGGTGATTCACAAGGCACACTGTAGCTGCCTGGGGAGGAACAGAGCACGAAGCCCATGGCGCAGCCAAGCCAGTTCAGTATCGATGCCAACTTGCCACAGCTGTTTCTGGCTGTCTCCGTGGCTTTCCAGTAAGTAAAATGACCTTAGGGGTAGTAAAAATGAAATCACCAAAGACATAATGTCAGGCATATTTAATGAGGCATTTTAGAAATGAATTATTCTTGGCTAAACAGTAAGAGGCTCCAGTCTGTTGGTAATGTGGCTACAGACTCACCAGGACAAAAAACATCACATCAGCACTCTGTGAAACGGCAGCAACTGTTGCAAACGACCTTAAAGTCTGCTCTCCTACACGATGACCACAAGATATGGAATGTGACTTTTCTTTTGTGGCTGCTTTTTTTTAGGGTTGGTTGTTTAATTTCCATTAAAAATAATATCTGGCAGTAATTTTATCTCGGATATCAACACCCAGGTCTAGGAGAGGAACTCTGCCCCACAAACTGTCCAGTGTTTTCAGCTTTCTTAAATGGGAACTTCAGCTCACTCAGACAGCTTTTCATAACAACTATTTCAAAGCGTAGGCCTGAGGAATAATTCCATGTAACAGCCAGCTGTGCAGCAGGTCAAGACCTTATTTCAATTATCACAACAATACTTATCATCTTCAAAATCTTGGGAAGTTCTAAAATCTTCCTAAAAATAGGGGGAATTATTTAGCAGCACCTCCTACCCAGTGAACGGCAGAGCTGACATGAATTTTGACAAGATGGAACTCCAGACAGGTTCAGACATACCTGTCCCCACGTCCAGGCACAGGCTTTGCTGCCTCAAACCACACAGGGATCAGCCCTCAGCATTAACAGAGACTACACACGTGCAGAACCGCTATGTTATTTTCAGATTACTCAATGGCATGAACCAACCCATGCCCATTTTTTATCACTTTAGACTCCAAAATGAAGAAAACAGGCATAGTATTTCATCTTTTACTCTTGCATTGTGATTTCCGTGCGTAAATTGCATATCATGCTTTTTTTTAGACTTCCAGAGCAGCAGGCACAAGAAAATTAGCTGCACTCAACTGTAGCAAGTATTAGTATCTTCTAAACCTTTTCCTCCTTATTTGGCTTCTGTAATGGTGAATGAGACTGGAGGGTACAAAGATATAAAGGTTTTGCACATAGGTAGGAAACTTTAAGTGTATTATCTTGAATAACTATAGTATCTTTAAATCCCTGCTCTTTCTCTTAAGTGTTTATAAATTTGCAGAGCTTCCTGAACTTCTAAGATGCCTTTCTCAAGAAAAAGTAAGCACACAATAATAAATAAAACTCCTAGCTATAAAGGATGGGCTTTTTTTCCCCTGTAATTACAGGAGAGCAACTATCCTCGAATTCAAGTTTAGATGTTGTAGACCAGACACAGGCTCTTGCACAGAGGCATGGCTTCCCAAGGCCCCTTGGAAATCTGGTGATCCAAGGCAGAGAAGGTGCTTTGACTTAAAACAGCTGTTATGTTACTATTGACCAAAATTAATGTACAGTTCACAATGAATACAGTTTATATGCTAAATTAGACTACAGGAGCTAACTGAAGGGCATTCGAGATATATGCCTACAGCCTGGGGGATACAAATATTAGCTTTATTTCACTTCCAATCACTAAAAAAGTTTTGCTTTGCAAGGAAACGTCTAGGTCTTTGCACTAGACCAAGCAGACAAGCTAAAATGGTTAAATCTCTAAAATGTAGGCAAAACTGAATTGGAACGGATGAGGATGTCATCATAAAAAAAAATGGTAAAGCCTTCATTTATTTACAGCAATTCTTAACAGACCACAGAGATTTCTGAAGCAGCAAAGAAGAATGAGGGCCTGTGCTCTTCATTCAGCTTAGTTTAAGTAGAGATGATAGTTTTCTGGACTGCTATTTAAACTGCCAGAAAAATGTGCATAGCTAGCAAAAAAAAAAGAAAGCACAAACAAAAATACAATGCTGATTCTGTACTCCATAGTGACCAGGTTAAAACTTATCTTCTCTTACAAATTTCTACCTCTTTCATCACAAGTTTTATGGTTGTTTTTTTCTTATTTTGCCCTCTTTTTTTAAGAGACTACACCAGTATATCCATCATCTTCCCTCTCAGAGGTACAACTGAGAAAATGTCTTACTGAAAAATTATACTAGGTTGATTAACTTTATTGTTGTAACAAATTCACAGGAACTGGGTTGTTTATGGGTACTGAACACAGATTTCATCTTGCATTTCCTACACCTGTGGACTTGGTAGTTTAGGAGGAAAAAAAAAATCTCCTCTGGTAGTAGAACCTCAGATTTTAGGAAATTTCAGGCACGTGGAGAACACATAACTTAAATTTTTTTCAATCGCTATAACAGCATTTTACTGCCACCTAGTGGGTAATATAAAAGGAAATAACATTAAAACACATGAATATTTCTGGCCAAAAGCCGTTTTTCTTTCACAATACCAAATGGAAGAGAAAGGCAAATTTAGATATGGAACAGTGTTAGAAAATAGTTAATACAAAACGTTTTTCAAAAGAAGAAGGGAGAGGAGCTGGCAAGCAGACATAAGGACAGGAGCTGGGAATCTCTTGAGATATTATCCCGGTATCACGGGAATGCAGCCTCCTCTCCCCCACAGATCCTGATGTGATCACCCATTGTTCAGGAAGTAAGGTCTGCTTTTTCAATGACAGGGGAATATCTCATTTTCCTCTGCTTAGCCCAAATGCAAGGCAGCTAGCACACCCATAAATCTTAAGCAATGCTTTAGTGACTACCCATAAAAGAGTCAAGCCCAGGTGTCATCAACATCTGGCTCTATCCTGGTCTGAGAAGTTATGAATTTGGCTTCCTGCAGGGTCTTTTTCCGCCCATAAGGCTGCAGTGGCAGGCACCAGCAAGGGCAGGACACAGCTTTTCTTAGCTGAGGTAACAAATTTTCCACCTTTTCCCAAAGGCTGACGAAGCTAGAGACTTAGACCAGAGTGCACGAGCTTCAGTTCCAATGCAGAAGGCAGAACCAAGTGTGGGACCCCAAGGGCAGAAGCCTGCAAACCCCTGCGAATGCCACTGACGGAGATCGCTACTCTAGACACAGTGGGGTTAGTGCTCTGTGGGCAAGGGCCTCTCTTGGCCAGCAAGACCAGACAAAGCTTTCTAGGTCATTTTGGCTAGCAAGCTCTCACCTGGGAAAGACTCAAGGCACATCAGCGGTATGCTGCCAAGGGCAGGGCCAGACATTCTGCACTGGTTTTCAGGTGCAATATCTCAACTATCCTTTACAGTCCACTGACTTGTAGATGACAACATATATCTAAAACGTGTTGTCCAGTGTTGGCTTTCTTTGTCTTCACTTCTCAGTATGACCAGCCAAAAATTGTGCTAATGCGTAGAGACATTTTGAGTGCTTTCTTTGAAAGTCTTCTTGTCAACGGAAGAAAAGATAGGATAGAGCATAAACACAGTTGTAACCCAGCCCCTAGGTGACAGTGAAAGGGAAACTGACAGGGCCCTGCAAGGACTACATTATTTATTGGGTCGAGAAGATGGCTTCACAATATTTATTTAGATTCTGTCAGCATCTGCTGAGGCAGAAGAAAGCCTGGAACTGGTAGTGCTTTAGGAAGCAGACTCCTTCATCATCCAGCAACCAGCAGCATTGATCACCCTTTTTTTGCCATGCTTAGTCAAACATATTAATAACATGCTCGCTTCTGTTCCTATCACACAGGCCCTTCAGGGTTTCTAACACTGATGTCACAAGAAGCAGAGCCAGTTGAAGGAGAAAAGGAAAGAAATGAAGCAGAACTTTTCTATGGCAGGTATGTTTGTAGAGGAAAAGCATAAATCCATCTTGAACAGCAGCATATTCCCCAAAGGTAGTTTACAGGAATTATATTGGAATATATATTATGCCTCTATGCTACTAAGTGGCAGATTTTAAGAAGTTTCTGTTTATATTTAACCAATCATACTTCTTCAGCTGTATTAGCAACACTTAGAAGCCAGGATGAACTTCTCATCAAAGTAAACCGCACCACCAGCACTTCTCAGCCCGGCAGATCCTTTATTTAGGGACTCTTTGTAGTCAGTGCAACACACAGCTGATCCCACCAGTCCAGACTCATCAAGAGCCAAGAAGGAGACTTCTCTAATTGGTAATTTCACTTATGGTAATTTTGATTCAATACCACTTACAAAACGGATGTTTTCTACCCTCCTTTCTCCAGCAAAGTTCTCTACACTAAAGGTTTTCTGTCATGCATGACCAGCAATGCAATATATTTGTTAAAATGTCCCTGTAAGCCATGAGGAGTATAAACCTAACTGCTAGTTTCACTAGAGCAATATAAAACATCTGCTCCATCTGTTCCAGGAAATGGTGATAGGCATCTTGTTACAATATACTATGCTAATTCTTCCAAGATATTTTTATATTAGGTCATTTAAATGTTAGTAAGGTATTTTATTACTACAAGCAAGAACAGACGGAACCTCCATAACCATTTCTAAACTGCTTAAGTAGCCTAAATTTCTCCCTGTTTTTTAACTCTAATGCCATTTTGGCAATGGCACTCTGCCATAATTAAGGTCGTTGGCAAAACTGAACCATCCTTGTGGATGTGAATATGGTATGACATGCAGGAACACAGCCTGTAATGTATTGGAGAAAATGAAGGTTTTAAGAGCATTTCCTTTGCAGGAGGTAGAGTCACAGAATCATAGAATGCTTTGGGTTAGAAGGTACCTTCGCAGGTCATCTAGTCCAAACCCCTGAAGGAGCAGGGACGTCTTTAACTCAATCAGGTTGCTCAGAGACCCAACCTGACCTTGAATGTTTCTGCTGCAGAAGAGGGAGAGTCAGACTCCAAAGGAGTGAGCTGCATGATTAACACGCAAATACTGGGGCAGTCTGAGTCTCCTGGCCAGGTTGCTGAGGCTCGCAGGAGGGAAGCCTGGGTCCACCATCTCATTGAAGAAATTATCCCGCTTCTGGGGACAGGGATCACTCACCAGCCTGCACTGGGCCATGTGACATGCTCTGTCATCCCCATCATGCCCATCCCAAGCACCTCACATTGTTAGTAAGGTCATTGCGGCAAATGCTGCTCTGGATTACATCCAGCTCAGCTTCATAAAATTATAAAATGTTTCAGGTTGGAAGGAAGATTTACAGGCCATCTCGTCCAACTCCCCTGAAGGAGCAGGGACATCTTTGACTAGACTAGGCTGCTCAGAACCCCGTCCAACTTGACCTTTAATATTTCCAGGGATAGGGCCTCCACTGCCTCCGTGGGCGACATGTTCCAGTGTTTCACTACCCTTACAGTAAAAAAATTCTTCCTTACATCCGGTCTAAATCTATCCTCTTTTAGTTTAAAAACATTACTCCTCTTCCTGTGGCAACAACCCTGCTAAAATGTCCCTCCCCATCTTTCTTGTAGCCCCCTTTAAGTACTGGAAGGCTGCTACACAGTCTCCCTGCAGCCTTCTCTTCTCCAGGCTGAACAACCCCAACTCTCTCAGCCTGTCCTCATAGCAGAGGTGCTCCACCACTCAGATCATTTTGTGGCCCTCTTCTGGACCCTCTCTAACAGGTTTATGTCTTTCCTCTGCTGAGGGCTCCAGAGCTGGATGCAGTACTCCAGATGGGGTCTTACCAGAGCAGAGTAGAGGGGCAGAATCACCTCCCTTGACCTGCTGGCCATGCTTCTTTTGATGCAGCCCAGCACACGGTTAGCCTTCCAAGTTGCAAGTGCACTTTGCCGACTCATGTCCAGCTTTTCATCCATCAGTACCACCCAGTCCTTCTCTTCAGGGTTGTTTTCAACTACATTATCCCCCAGCCTGTATTTGTACTTGGGATTGCCCCAACCCAGGTGTGGGACTTTGCACTTAGTCTTGTTGAACCTCACAATGTTCACATGGGCCCACTTCTCCAGCTTGTCTGAGTTCCTCTGGATGGCATCCCAGCCTTCTGGCGTGCCTGGTGTCTGACACCACCAATAAGGTAAGGTAAACCATATCAGCTTCAGAAGAGCTGCACAAACAGAGGAAAGCAGCACAATGATGAATGTAGCACAGTGTTTGTCTTCTTATGTGTTAACAGCGTACCTTAATTTCATGAATTTAGACACAAAAATCAGTATTCAGTTCAAGTGTTTCATCGCTGGACAAAGAAAGAAGGCTGCCCTTGTTCTCTGTTTGGACACTGAAGAGTGATATATATTTGGATTTTATTTTGGCCTTCTTTTACAAAACTTCTCCTAGGAGAAGCCTTGATAGTACAGCAGCAGCCAGAAAGTCTTCCTTGTTGCTCTTTTGAACTCTGTTCCAATTCTATATATATTTAATCACATATGAACTTCAAATTATTGCTATTTATGTAATATTATATTCCGCAGATAAAACTTTTATCCTTCAGCATTTTCTTCACTCTCAAGAGGCCTGATTCTTTTATATTTTAACCTTTCAATTGAGGGGAGTTAACATTATGCAAAGTACCTACCTCTCAGCCTCTTATTTTCTTCCACTTAACTGTATGACTACGTTTCAAATTACAGCCACTTCCTACGATTCAATAACTAGCAAAAAGAGAAGAATGGGGACAACCAAAATAACTTGGTCTGCGAACTCACAGAGGACATGAATGTTACCATTCTTACAAGCAGCCCAGTTTATGAAAGACTGATATTAAGGCAGTACTTTTAGAGCTGGATCATGTCAGACAGTAACCTACCAACACATTTTAGCAAGATTAAATATAAGGCATGCCTGAAATTGAAATCAGCAGGAGTACAAAGGTTGTTGAAGTGCTTTTTTCCACCAGGTCCAGAGTGCTTAGCACAAGCAAATGGAGTTTGTTCATCCCCCCTTTAATGACATGCCCTTGACAGAGGACAAAAGTCAAAAAACATCACTGAAAAGATCAGATTTTATTCTGCTTCCAGCACTTTAGGAGGTATAAGCAGGTGTTGGCCACCATCAACTCACTGCAAAAAAAAAAAAAGGAGGACAAGGGGATCTCATTGCCATCAAGTTCATTTCCCCTGTAGGTTGATATTCAACACAAATTTTTATAATTTCACACATGCTGATCAAACCTGATTACCTGTGTAGGTATTTTGCTTCCATGCAGAGGTCTGTTCCAGAGCCTTCCCCTTCTGACCCTCAGTAATCTTCAGTTCCTTCAGGTGGGCAAATACAACCTGAGTAAGATCATCACTGTAACAGTAACAGCATGAATGGCATTTTACAAGCATGAGCCCTAACTTGCAGAACCTAGACTGGAACCTAAAGGCAAACATGACAAGAGATGGGAAAGGGAAAGGATCTTCTTCTGGAGAGGAGTCAGAGCAAGGTCTTGTTTATCCCACTTCTGCAAATTTAATTCTGTGATATATCTTTTTAAAGGGTGGATTCTGCTTTAGGAAGGACAAAAGAATAGTAGAATTTCTTCAAGACATGTTATATAGGCGCCTTTAATCCCACCTTTCTTTTACAGAGCCTATATTCTTTGAAAAAAATGTTTCAGCATTTTATTTTTGCTCTGTTCTTTACATGCCTGTTCTGTATCATTTTTTAAAGACGGAAATTGTACTGTCCATTCTGGTGTGGGTACTGCACCATCCTGAAGGTACATTTATCACAAATCAGATGCAGAGACAGAATGCAACACAGATGTTCCTCTGTCAAGAGCCTGACTTCATCAGTCTGAGGGAACTGGTTTTCCCACAGGTGGCATCTGCAGTGCCCCAAGTACAAAAGGCCAACAATGTCCCCACTTTCAATACGGGATAGCTCCAGCTCTCTCTCATCTTAATTTTTAAGTATCCTGGTTACAGCTTAACTGATTCACTTGAGAGACAACCTGAACTGTCCCAGTCAAACTGACAAGCCAAGAATAGTCTAGTTTGACAAGACATCGTGCTGCAGAACCTTACCTACCACTTCTCACAACCTACTACTGTATTCAAAATCTTCCTTGCTGTTGAACATGCTGCTGAATAACCTTCTAGCTCTGCTTATATGTGACGAATACCTAACCATTTTGAGATACGAACCACAATCTACTCAGCATGGAGAAAAATGGCCTCTTGCAAGGCAAAATTGAGACCAAGACATCTGGAATTAAAAGCCACTTAGTAGCCTCAGTTCAGTTTTAACCACACTCTTAACACAGCCACCGTGGGCATTACATGGAGGTCATTCACAAACTGCTGTCCAGCTGGCAGCAATTCAACATTTCAGAGCTATAGAATCATAGAATTGTTTGGGTTGGAAAGGACCTTAAAATACATCTAGTTCCAGCACTCCTGCTATGGGCAGAAACACCTTCCACTAGATCAGGTTGCTCAAAGCCCCATCCAACCTGGCCTTGAACATCTCAAAGGAATAGATATCCACCACTTCCCTGGACAACCTGTTCCAGTCTTTCACTACCATCGCAGTAATAAATTTCTTCCTAATATCTAATCTAAATCTCCATTCTTTCAGGTCAAAACCATTACCTCTCATCCTATCACTGTATTCCCCGATAGAGTCCCTCCTCAGCTTTCCTGTAGGCCCCCTTTAAGTATTAGAAAGATATCAGGTCTCCCGGGAGCCTTCTCCAGGCTGAACAAGCTCAACTCTCTCAGCCTGTCCTCGTAGGTGAGGTGCTCCAGCCCTCTGAGCATCTTTGTGGCCTTGCTCTGGATTCAATCCAACAGATCCATGTCCTTCCTGTGCTGAGGACTCTAGAGGTGGATGCAGTACTCCAGGTGGGGTCTCAACAGAGCAGAGGGGCAGAATCACCTCTCTCGACCTGCTGGCCACACTTCTTTTAATGCAGCTCAGGATACATTTGGCTTTCTGGGCTGCAAGTCCACATTGCCTGCTCATGCTGGGCATTTCATCCGTCAGCACCCCCAAGTCCTTCTCTTCAGGGCTGCTCTCAATCTATTTTCCATCCAGCCTGTATCTGTGCTTGGGATTGCCCTGACCCAGGAGCAGGACCTTGCACTTGGCCTTGTTGAATTTTAGTAGGTTGTCACAGGCCCACCTCTCAAGTATGTCAAAGTCGCTCTAGATGGCATCCACTCCCTCCGGCAGATCAACCACCACCGCACAGCTTGGAGATCTAAACAACTACACTTTTTCACTTTTTGTGTGTTCATTACTGCAGAAGATACAAGCTCTGGTTGGCATAGGCCAGCATGACCACAAGCGATGAAGTGCCCACAGAACCCACGCTGTGACTGACCAGAGAGATACGAGAGATATGAGGCGGGAAATCTCACACATTGGCAAAGGGTTTCTTTCTGAAGTTGTTTTCCAAGAGGGGCTGAAAGAATATCTCCTGAGCTGAAAGAGCAACAAAGATATCCAATGTCTTGTTTATCTAACAGGTTTCTGTTATAAGCTGACATCCCATCAGGGCACCCTGATATCTGCAGACACTTGTTAAGGGAGGAAGGCACTGAGATGTGAGAAAGTAATAAACTCAGTAGTTAATCGGTTCAAGGTTGAGAATCTCTTTCTCCTCACAGAAAAGGTGTGTCAGAGAGGAAGAATTTGTGATGATATAGGGCTAATTTTAAGGTCATCTTTATCCTAATTAATGCTCTGAAAGAGCAAAATAAGCAGTTTTTCAGAATTGTGTAACTTAATGAATATGTATTCGGTAGATATAACAATTGTATTAACTAGGTGGGATTGTAAACACTCAGTTTGCATTAAAAAAACCATTTGTGATTTTTATTGGGTGTGTTAGTGTTTCATGGAAAATCCTTCCACCCAACACCCTGTGTAGAATAAAGTCAATGTCTCCTCTCAAAAGAAAATATGATGTTTCACTGTGATACCAAAAATACTGGCATATAAAATTCTCTAAGACTACTTTTGGAGTTTTAGGAAGCAAGCATCCTTTATCAGGTCTGGGCAACATGCGGGAGAGATCTCCATCAATTGTGTGCAGCGAGACAAAAGCTGGGGACAGAAGATATTTCCCACTTACATGTATATGCGTAAATTCTCCCAGAAATCTTATGCGTATTCTGTTACTTTCCAAGGTCTAAATTTAATGTTATTATGAAACTTTGCAACAGTCAAAACTCTCCGTAATTTGGAGCTGGCTTCACCTCTCTACTTGACCTTGCATTTGAGAGAAGAAATACTGCAAACAGAGGTGATTACAGAAGGAGAGACATATATTCAGCACAGATAATACTTCACACAAGATGTTATCATCCCTGAAGAATGAACAGTGTCTGGAAAAACCCCGTATTAAACAAAACATGCTGTCAGAGGGGCATTCTGTCTAACTTTCAAAGAATGCAACGACTTAGATGAAGCTTAATTCTACTTTTTTTTTGTAATAGTAACTACTTTTTGTATCAACTGTGTGCAACTGCTGTTGATATTCACCAAGTTATTTGTTAAGGGTTGGTGGCTCGGTTCCCATTCCAGCTGAGGGATGCTCCCCTTGCAGTTCGAGGCAACAAATCCTGTCCTCGGGTACGCGGACAGGTAAGTATGAATCCAAATATGGATTTTATGAGGGACCGGCTGTGCAGCCGGGAGCATCAGCAAGAGGAACATCAGCCAGGGCAGAACCAGCCAGGGCAAAACTAGCGAGGGCAGAATCAGCCAGGGGAGCATCATCACCCAGGGGAGCATCATCAGCCAGGGGAGAATAAGCCAGGGGACCATCATCAGCCAGGGCAGAATCAGCCAGGGCAGAATCAGCCAGGGGAGCATCATCAGCCAGGGCAGAATAAGCCAGGGGACCATCATCAGCCAGGGCAGAATAAGCCAGGGGAGCATCATCAGCCAGGGCAGAATCAGCCAGGGCAGAATCAGCCAGGGGAGCATCATCACCCACGGCGGCAGCACCGAGAGGAGCGGCCGTTGCAGGCTCCGCCCCGGGGCCGCCCCTGCAGCGCCGCGCCGCGGGGACGTGCAGCGGCTCGGCTGGCCATGGAGGCGGGGTGGAGATGGCTGAGGGCCTGGAGGGCCACGCTGCTGCTCCTGGTGGTGCTGGCGGTGGCGGTGGGAGACGAGGCGGCGGAGGAGCCGCGGGCGGCGCGGCAGCGCGGGGACGAGCAGTGCCATTACTACGCGGGAGGACAGGTCTACCCCGGCGAGGCGGCTCGCGTCCCCGTCTCCGACCACTCGCTGCATCTCAGCCAGGCCAAGAGTGGGTGCCGGGCGGGGCGGGGGCTGCAGGGGCAGCGCGGAGAGGAGGGGAGAAACCGCGGGTCGGGGGATGCTGTACGAGCGCCCCGGGGAGAGGGATGCGGGGGTCAGCGGTGGGAGAAGAGGAGGAGAGAAGAGGAGAAGAGGTGAGAGAAAAGGGGGAAGGGGAGAGAGGGAGAGAGGAGAGAAGGGAAGAGGAGGAGAAGAGGTGAGAGAGAAGGGGGAAGGGGAGAGAGGAGGAGAGGGAGAGAAGGGGAGAGAAGGGAAGAAGAGGAGAAAAGGGGAGAGAGGAGAAAGGGGGAGAGAGAGGAAAGCGAAGGAGAGGATGGGAGAGGGGAGGGGAAGGGAGGGGAGAGAAGGGAGGCCCGGTTCGGGGGGTGCCGCATGGACGCCCCCCGGTGCTGGAGGGGCGGATGTGCCCGCCGTGCATCCCGGAGTGGCTCCGGCGGAGCGGAGAGAGGAGGAAAGGAAGGGGAAAGGCCAGGTGGGAGGATGGCGTTCAGGCGCGCCGGGTGGCGCAGCAGCAGCAGTGCTGGAGGGGGGGATCGGGCGGAGCCGGGAGGGATGGGTGCCCTCCCTGCCTGTCTTCCCGGGGTCCCTCCTTCCCTCCCCCACCTCCCGGGGTCCCTCCTTGCCCCTTCCCGGGTCCCGCTCTTCCCCTGGGGTGAGGGTAGTGTTCCCGAGCCGGCCGAGCTGCCCACATAGAGGGTGTCTGGCAAGAGGATGGAGACTCCCTTTTTACTAGGAGTCATATGGAAAAGACAAGGGGTAATGGGTTCAGCTTGCTCCTGGGGAGATTCGGATTGGATTCCAGAAGAAAAGTTTTCACCGTGAGAACGATTAAACATTGGGATGATCTCCCCAGGGAAGTGGGGGATTCCTTGGCACTGGGCGCTTTTAAGGCTCAGCTTGAGAGGGTGCTGGGCCATCTCGTTTAAACTATATACTGATACAAGAAGCAGTTACTATAACCAAAAGCGGAATATTTTTTATTTAAGCTGGAGTTAAGCTTCATCTAAGTCATTGTATTCTTTGAAAGTTAGACACAATGCCCCTCTGACAGCATGTTTTGTTTAAAACGGTGTTTTTCCAGACACTGTTCACTCTTTGGGGATGATAACATCTTGTGTGAAGTATTATCTGTGCTGAACAGATGTCTCTCCTTCTGTAATCACCTCTGTTTGCAGTATTTCTTCTCTCAAATGCAAGGTCAAGTAGAGAGGCGAAGCCAGCTCCAAATTACGGAGAGTTTTGACTGTTGCAAAGTTTCATAATAACATTACTATTAGACCTTGGAAAGTAATAGAATATGCATAAGATTTCTGAGAGAATTTATGCATATGCATGTAAGTTTGAAATATCTTCTGTCCCCAGCTTTTGTCTCGCTGCACACAATTGATGGAGATCACTCCCGTGTGTTGCCCAGGCCTGATAAAGGATGCGTGCTTTCTAAAACTCCAAAATGAATCTTAGAGAGTTTTATTTGCCAGCATTTTCATTATCAATATTGCCTAAAAATGTTGGACCAGATGATCCTTTAGGCCCCTTCCAAGCTGGCATTTTATGATTCTCTGTGTCACAAGGCAGCTCCAGGCCCTGCACTCCCACTCCCCTGCAGACTCTGCAGCTCCCAGATGCATTCCCACCCACAAAGCAGATTCTGGCCGTGGCAGCATCCTCCAGCCTCCAAGTGCGAACTTGGGATGGAAGGAGAGGAGGGTTACCTTCCCTTCCAGACCTCCATTGCTATGGTGGCAATGAGTTTAACGTTTGACAGACATTTGGCAAGGTCTGTGATTCCAGAAATAGCAAGCAAGTTAAGGGAGAGGCTTTGAACAAAGTGCAGAAGTATATTAAAGTGCACCCTGGCCACCAAGAGGGCCAACCATGTCCTAGGATGCATCAAGCACATCATTGCTAGCTGGTCAAGGGAGGTGATTTTCCCACTCTGCTCCACCTTGGTGTGGCCCCACCTCGAGTGCTGTGTGCAGTTTTGGGTGCCACAGTGTAAAAAGGATGTCAAGCTACTGGAGAGTGGCTAAAGTCACTTGGTCTGTGCAGGGTGGGGAAGACAAGACAGAGGGGAGACTTCATCAAGGTTTACAACTTCCTCACAAAAGGGGGTGCAGGCGCTGATCTCTTCTTTCTGGTGACCAATGATAGGACCCAAGGGAATGGCAGGAGGATGTGCCAGAGGACGGTTAGGTAGGCTGTCAGGAAAGGGATCTTCACCCAGAGAGTGGTGGAGCACTGCAACAGGATCCCCAGGGGGGCAGTCATGGCACCAAGCCTGGCAGTATTCAAGAAGCACTTGGACAGTGCCCTCAGACACATGGTGTGTCTGTTGGGGTTGTCCGATGCACGGACTTGATGGTCCTTCTGTGTCCCTTCCAACTTGGGACATTCTTATTCTATGATTCTAAATGCCGTGTGCTCGCAGTGTGACTGGAGATGCTGGACAGTCACCTCTCCCAATGCTGACCCCTTTGTAACAGCTGGGTTTGGCGCTTGCTTTTGTGCCTGCCTTCTCTTGTCATTTAAATACTTCATGGCAGACATGGGTGCTAACATCTTTAATGGTGTTGCAGGGAGATGTTAGGGGCACCTGTCGAAGTGGTCAGCCACTTGCTGAAAGTCACATTTCCGTCAGATGGAGGAAGGAGAGAAGTTGCATGAAAACTATCTTTGCTGTGAGATTTTGTAACTTTAAGTCCTTTTCCTTTACCAAGCCAGGGCATAACTGCGGTTATAAACATTTGCAAACAGATGCTATGAGGAAAATGGAAAAAAATGGTTGAAATATGTGTAACCAGTTTTGTTTCCCTCCCTTTGTAATGCAATTTATTGCAGCATTTTAGACAACTATTTTTAAACCAAAAATATCACCTTTATTTAAAAACGAGTCAATATACAACATATTTAATTTCTTTTCCTTCTCCCTAATGATCTGAAGGTCAGTTGAAGAGAATGTTTTGCTGCAAAGAGATTAGGTTAGGTTAGACTAGATTAGACTAGATTAGATTAGATCAGATTAGATTAGATTAGATGTGTCACTGTTTTGTAAAGGGTGACATTTGAAACATTGTGGACAGCTCAAATTAACTTGAAGATTAATCCTTGCTCTCACTTGAAAATGGTCCCATAGGTAGAAAGAAAAAAACAAAATCAGAAGTCAGGAGCTTGAAATCTGGTCAGAAAGGATTCCGCGGAAGACTTGAGAGGAAGAAGAGCACTTCTTCAAAAAACATAAACTGAAATTGTCAGTTGTACCTACTGACCCTCTATACTTGCATTGCTACGTCCCTTGTGGCTTGTATCAAGTGAAACCAAAGCAGACTGGCTTCCTACTCAGGGGCTGTCTCATGGGTTTGGGGTATGTTTTGCAGTCCTTCTTGTATGTCCTCACTAACTATATTCTGCTGTGGGTTGTCCTAAGAAAAGGAGAGACCAACAATGCCTTCATCCTCCAGCTAATAATTAGAATTCCATATATTTGTCTCAGCAGAGCTGGGACTGTATGTCAATGTCCTTGACATCAGAATTGTATTCAGATCACCTTGTTATCTTCAGCACACCCTATTTTTTGTCTCGGAATTCACATTACTATGAAAATAGAATTATTTTAAATATTTTTAAATTCAAGGTTAATCCCTTTTGATAGGAATAGTAAATACATTTCATGCGTTTTAATTTTATTTTTTTTTAAGCACAACTGTCTTCAAGTTACAATTTGCTTAGGCCTTGTAATTTAATAAATTTGCACTGCGGTTTTAGTCATTTGTTTCTAAACATGTTGTAGTGTGTATTTTTCGTGGACTTGGAATTCTGAGTTTTTCATGACTAAAAAGTAACAATATGAGTTTGAACTATCTGATGCATCTGATTCACAACAGCTCTTCATAACAAAATACTTTCTCCTTCAGTCTAACGTGTGTTCTGCCAGGATCTGGTAGTGCATATGTGGTTTGTTCAGTATACCCAGATAAGGTTTGTGTGGCCTTGACTATCAGTGATACCACGTGCTCATGGGTAAGCACAAGTTGGTCAAACTATTTACTTTCCACGTGTACTGAAACCTGCATTTCTTTGCCCATCACAGCTCTGCCAGCTGTGAACTTTTTAAAGTGGTAAGAAAGTTTCATTTTGTAACTGTGTGCAGTAGGTTGTTTTTCAAGCAAAAGCAAGAGGAGTTGTCTTTGCACACAAGCTAGCTAATGAGCAGCTTTGTTTGAACACTTGCTTTGTATTCTGACTTTTAATTGAACGCCCTTTGTATTTCAGTCTCCAAGCCAGCACCTTACTGGGAAGGAACAGCAGTCATTAACGGAGAGTTTAAAGAGCTGAAATTAACCGATTATGAAGGAAAATACCTTGTCTTCTTCTTCTATCCTCTTGATTTGTAAGTAAGGGGAGACCTTATCACTATCTACAACTACCTGAAAGGAGGTTGTAGAGAGGTGGGTTCTGGTCTCTTCTCCCAAAGGACAGGTGATAGGACAAGGGGGAACGGCCTCAAGCTCCACCAGGGGGGGTTCAGATTGGACATTAGGAAAAAAAAAAATTCACCAAAAAGGTCATCAGGCACTGGAACAGGCTGCCCAGGGAGGTGGTTGAGTCACCATCTCTAGAGGTATTTAAAAGATGGGTAGATGAAGTACTTAAGGATATGGTTTAGTGGCAGATAGGTATGGTTGGACTCAGTGATCTCAGAGGTCTTTTCCAACCAGGTGATTCTATGATTCTAAGACCACTGTACACATACGAGGACTGAGTGCAGCTACAGTAGGCTTATAATTCATTGATTTTCCTCTTCTTTTGAGGTCTCGGGTGTTTTTTGGTGAGGGTTTGAGGGAAATGAAAGGAGTAACAGAAGAAAATATATTGTTTTCATCAGGTACTGGTAAAATTGTAACAGTCTTTGTCCTACCTAGTAGTAAGTGTGTCAACTAATTTGTGTCTCCACATAGAAATAGCTTTCAGTCTGTAGTACCCTATCAGGCTACCTTTACCTTCTGTATTATGCTGTAAATCACTACTGCAAACAGAAGACAGCATCCTATCTATATTTTCTAGAGAGTATGTAGCGTATTGAAGAGGTGGACTTTTCCATCTAAGCCCATCCCATAACGTCCTAAGAACACTTAACATTACCCTCCTTTGTTTGGAATGCAGTTAACTTCCCTCGTGGGTTGAAAACATCTCTGCTTTCTACCAGGCAATTTCCACAAAATGAAGAAAAGAGGACAGAGGTGCTTAACTACCTTAATAATGTAAAAGAAATAATGTGGCTCTTGGGCCTTAGTTTCCAGGGCCTAGAAATTGTGATCTTTACCACTTTATTTCCTTTGTGATAGAAAAAGTTGAAGTAAAAATAGTTAAAATTTGCAAATGCACACAGTAACAAGAAATTATATTATGTTTCTCTGGGGAAAAAAAAGTCGTATTGTGCTTACATTCAGCCACTTAATATTCATGAAGTCTTAAAATTAAGTAACTGTAAAAACACTTGTATCCAGATTGTAATCTAACTGTAGGCTTATAATCTTCAGTAATAATCCAAGCTAGAGTCTGAGGACTGAAGATTTGTCAGGCAGCATTTTGGTTCAGTACTTGAAGAAGCAATAAAAAATAAGTAAAAGCTGAAATTATTTTATGATAAATCCACAATTTTAAGTTAAACAGAGAACTCACTGAATGTTTTATGAAATTTTGACTTTCTCTTCTAGTACATTCGTATGTCCAACTGAGATAATCGCCTTCAGTGACAGAATTGAAGAATTCAGAGCAATAAATACCGAAGTAGTAGCATGTTCTGTGGACTCAAAGTTCACTCACTTAGCATGGTATGTATCTTACCCTTGTCTTTCACTAAAAATTATTCATGGGTCCTTCTTAACTGAAGAACTGCATCCGCAGATTTTTAACCTCTGTAGATATATCATAACCTGTAAAATCCTGATGCTGTTGATAGAAATGTTTAAAATATTTTCAATGGCAAAAATTTTTAACCCTAATTAGGAATTGGTTGGATGGTCACATTCAGAGAGTAGTAGACAACGGCTCAATGGAGATCTGTGACAAGTGGTGTCCCTCAAGCATCCATACTGGGACTGGTGCTGTTTAATATCTTCATCAACAATATAGATAGTGAGATCAAGTGCACCTTCAGCAAGTTTGCAAGTATCTCTAATGCATCATACTGCCCCAATTAAGCAATTAAGACCGATAAGAAAGAGGTCGTTACTAATTGATGTAGCCAAAAGCTGCAAAGAATCTACTGAACATTCTGCTCAAGCCATAAATAGTTTTCATCATCTCCCTTGTGTGCAGAACAGAAAAAAAAATGTCACTTGGACTAAATTCTTCTGTCTGTGCTGTTCTGGTTTGTGACTTAACTCTGTGTAGGGAATATAAATCTTTATGAGAAATACATATGTATTTTATTTTTCAAAGGATTAATACTCCTCGAAAACAAGGAGGACTTGGACCTATGAAGATTCCACTTCTTTCAGATTTGACACACCAAATTGCAAAGGATTATGGAGTATATCTGGAAGATCAAGGGCATACACTGAGGTATTTCACTTGGTTACAGTTCTTCTCTGTTTTTTGCTAGGGTAGTACTTAATTACTTTATATCTAAAGAAACATTTGAAATTTTTCTTTGGGAGCAGTTTTTACTTGGGGATTCCTGCTGATAGACAAAATAAATATTGAAGAATACAAAACAATAGCCATAATGAGTCAGAACAGAGGCAGAGGCTAATATCCTGTCTAACAGCAGTCATCAGTAGGACAGGGAAAGCATGCAGAATTCCCCAGAACTGCAGTTACTCAGGAAGCTCCCAAGTGCAAGTGGGGTCAAGACTAAGGGTAACTATTGGCCTCAAGAGAGAAATCTTTCATGAACTTGATTATTTTCTTGAGGGATCCCTGTAACATCATAGTATCTGCAACGTCCTCTGGCAGGGCCCGTCAAAGCTTAGTTTTATGTTCTGCAGAGAACTATAATTTTTTGGTTTTAACTTACCCTTAGCTCATGTCACCTGATACCTCAGGTACAGAATAGTAGGTTAGTAGCATTCTAAGGTGGTGGGTATTGTACGGTGTTCGCAGAGATCAAATTCCTCCCATCCAGCAGACGTAACATCGTGCATAAACACAGCATTGTAATCAGTTCTGTTTCCTAACACACACACAAAAACAAATGTTTTCACAGAGGCCTTTTCATTATTGATGATAAGAGGATCCTTCGACAGATCACAATGAATGACCTTCCTGTTGGGAGATCGGTGGATGAAACACTTCGTTTAGTACAAGCATTCCAGTACACAGACAAACATGGAGAAGGTGCTCTTTTAAATACTTTCATGTTGAAGATTGTTTCGCTTAGACTAGAAGTTGTATTTGTAGCTTTTTGGAAGAAAAATAGTAACATTCGAGACTGGCCTCATGCAGTGAATGAAGTAATTTGATTGCTCTGCTACAAGATCCTCTGGTCCTGGTACCTCCATAGGTTGTTTCTAGTGTAGTAATACACATTTTGTTTCACATTTGTGAGGATGCAGAGCATAAAGTATTCCTTAGTCTGAATTAAGGCATTATGTACCATCTGTCACAAGCAGAGATCTTTATACGAAATGCAAGGCCATGAAGAATCAGGCCAAATATTTCAGTATGCTTTGGAATACTAAAATAAGTGAGATGTAGGCTATTCTGTGTCATTCACTGAGGAGCTGTGGCAAGTAATTTGGAGTGCTTCCTGTTAAGACACATGGTGATACTGTGAAAGTTAGGCTGCCATTATTTGTGTTTCCTTCACAAGTGCTATGTGAACATCTTCCCGTGACAAAGATGATTTCACTGGCTTCGGACCGCTATTTTATCTGAAGAATTCCTATCCCTCCAGTTCAAGCATAGGGTGAACTTTTCACATTTCTTTAATTAATGTGTTTAAATACACAACATTCATTTATTTAAAGATTGGTTTAAATATTAATATACATGTTCAGCAGCTTAACTTCCGTTTCAACTGAGTTTCACCTGGCTTTTGAAAGTACCTTTTTCTGAAGATACAAATCATGCTTATGCTTTGCTGTACAGATTTAAAAATACAAAAGCTGATACTTAGGCGATGCATGTTTAACTAAGGAAAGTTTGACCTCTCTTTTTTAGTTACAAAGCTGTCTTACAGAATATTGATCTGCAGTGTGTTTCTAAAGAGTACCACATTTTTTCCAGCTGTACATGGAATCTCACAAGCATTTGCATGAATGCTAAGGGCACTCTCCTTAGATGCCTTATGGATTCTTTGCACAAAACAGGGGGGAAAAAAAGTTCTTCACAATTCCTAATTGCATTTGTGGTGTTTTGTGTGATGGTGTGCCTTAATGCAGTGTAATATGGCATTGGGCTAAAGCCTCAGGTGAAGAGCTCTGAACAGATAAGAGCTTCCCTCCACAATGTGCAGCCGTACAGGTGGTCACAGGGCTCCCAGCCACGCTGCATGTTAACTGCCTGCTGTAATCCCTTTACTCCTGAGCAAGGCTTCAAATCAAATCACTCAGTCTTTTGTGGAATCTTTCATCTGAACTCTTTGCTAAAAAAATTTCCCTGGCATTGGTTCTAAAGATAGATTTCTGTGTAGTCACCTGAATTTTATCACGAAACTTCTGTTTCTCCCAGAATAGGTGTTTATTCTCAGATACTGCTTTGCCAGTACTTAGCCTAGAAGGGCACAAGAATTAAAGTAAGGCATCCATCCAAAGATGGGTAGTTTCCAGTTAGGAGAAGAGGTAGGCTGTATCAGGTATATATTATACCATCCTATGTATAAAGAAAACCATGTATTTAATAGCTGCAGATATTTACATATGACACTTGTGTGCTTTTTTACTTAACATTCAGTAAAAGAATATTAAATGCACAAAAGTGTGTATAAAAATACTTATACTAAATTGTCTTTTTTTCCCCTCCAGTTTGCCCCGCTGGTTGGAAACCTGGCAGTGAAACAGTAAGTCTCTATTTATATTTAGAAGCGTGTACTACTTAAAAAACCTCAGTTATCATTCCCACTGAAGCCAAAACCAAAATCTTTGCAACTTGCAATGAGATGATATGAGTAAACTCACTTTATTCTAGTTAACAGCTTTTGAATTACTACCGATTTCATTAGGAGCTCATTTCCCTCACACTGGACGTATACCAGTGGTTTCATGTTCTCTGTGTATGAACAAAACTTTCTTCAGCAGCAATAAGCTCGCAATCAATAACTTTTTTCCTGTTAACACCAAATTAGAGGAATCTGGAAACTCTTGAATCTGTCCTGTCTTCTCAGTTATCTGTCCATATAAGTTCCTGGCTCTGTCAAGTCTTCCTAGGCACTACCGGAAAAAAGAAAGACACAAGTCCCCAGGCTGCTGTAGCATCTTGCAGAGCTGGTGTGCCACTGTCAGAATTCCAGCAGAGAGCACTGCTTTGCTGTGCAATAGCTCCTCCTTTGTCACTCCTCCCTACATGTGACTAAAAGCAGAAGAGGTTAGGGTTCAGATAAACACCCATTGAACTTGTTTGTGTTCTCTGGGCTTGGATCAAGCCTCAGAAGAATAATGAAACTTTCAGTAGAGGTCTGAGCTGCCTAGTTCAGATGAGATCACTGTCATTTATTTGAGCATGTGGCTTCCTTCTGAACCATCTGATGATGACAGAGCACTGTTGTTTAAGGACTGTCTCAACAAAAAGCAGGTCCCAGCGGCCTCTAAGCAGTGTAGTGAGCATTGTAATTGAGAGTAAAAACAGTGGAATGCTTAACTGTGTTTCTTTGCTGGATGTGAAAACTTCCCAGGGTGACTTTAGGCTAGGATTCACCTCTTTCAAGCTAGTAGAAGAGTACTTTAATAGGGGAAGCTAGATATTAAGACTGTAAAACAAGAGAGGGCTGGCAGGCCTAACGCTTACTTTGGCACTGAAAAGTTCTGCCCTTTATAATTATGGATTGCCTAAATAATAGGACATTACCATATTTTCTGAAAAACGAATAATATATAACGCTAAGATTAACAGGTCCAATACCACCCTATTAAAGACCTAAAAAAATAAGTAGACGTTCTCTTTCTCCTCTGTGCAAATGATGCAGTTAATTTAAATAGCACAGTAGTCCAACAAGACTTTCTCAAATATGTAGCCATGCCTTCTCAATGTGTTTGATTTAATTAGATCAAACCAGAGGAAGCCATGAGAGTGTGGTGGCCAAGGGAAGAACTGTAAGTAAATTCTAAGACTTTTGATTGCAGAAATTAATTAATTAAAATATCTTGCTTTTGGGGCAAGCAACATAAATATGTGTGCTCCCAGCTATCAAAATTCTTCCTTTGGTGGGCTGCACTCTCTTCCCCATTTAGTTAAATCTTCCTGCTATTGCTGTTAGGTCTGTTTATCTCTAAACAGTAACCTAGTATCAAGTCAACTGATACTCTTCAACATTGCTTATGGGCTGGTGTTAACATGGTTTTTTGAACTATTTTGCCGGTCTGGTTTTATAGGTTGTTGCATTCGTGTGGTTTGGGTTTCAGGCTAACATTTTCCTTTTCTTTCTTACACAGATAATTCCAGATCCAGCTGGAAAACTGAAGTATTTCGATAAACTAAACTGAGGCTTGCTTCTGTTGAATTATATAGGACACATTCAACTTGATTTTTTCCAATAAAATTTCGTTAATTTTGTTACTTTCATGAGTTTGACTACTATGTGACTGCAGTAGACCATGAAAGGTCTTGTTGCTTACATGGGAGTCTAACCTCTGGGAAGCACAGGTACCTCACTAGTTATCAGAGATATTCTTAAGAAATGCATGTTTTCCCTGTGAGTCTTATTTAGATCCTTGGTTTTGCCAAAATTTACTTCTCTTAGCATCTCAGGCTTAGATTCATGACTTTTGCTATTGGTAGATTACTTTATTTCTGCAAAAATATCGTCTGCTTGGTCACATTCTAGGAGCTACAGCTACTAAAGAGCCACCTTGTTATGGTACATTAGTCTGTAGCGGCTAACCCAAAAGTCAGAAATAAGTTACACCTGCTGAATTAAATTTCCAGCCTGCCCAAAACAATTTTAAACTACTAAGAACATGTCCTACACTACATAAATCAGTACAACTGCACTGAAAAAAAAACCATACAGCTAAACCACTCCATGTGATTCAAGAGCTGAACCAGTAATATTTTTCCCTGCTTGTATTTGTAGTGTGTGTGCTGATAAGATCAGTTCCAATTCACACAGTCTGTATTTTTTCCCTGGCCCTTCCCTGTTGGCAGATGTATGTAGTGGTTCATGTTCTGTGCTGATCCACTTATTAACCATGGCTTTTTAAGGGAGCAATTGTCGTCTTTCCCAAGATTAGTATCAGAAACTTATGACTCATGTAGATGAATTAACTCCTTCAAAGGAAAAAATAACATCTCTGTGTAAGATATACTTCATAATTGTGTGCACTGGAGATTCCTTTCATAAGACTGTCCTCTTCTGCTCCTTCCCACCTCTCCGTCTCTTTTTTTTTTTTTAATATAGAGTTCTAGAGTTTGCACAACTGGAAAAATGGCACCTGAAATCAGGATCAACCCTTCACCAGGGTCATCCTTGGAAAGGCCACACAGGCTTCCTCCCTGCTCCAATGCAGCACTACACTATTACTCTTGGTTAGATCCTACCCTCATGAGAACTTGTTTCTCCTTCCCCCACCATAACATACAATTCCTTTCCCATATACATAGACACTGGTTCTGTAGAACAAGACCAGCAGGTGCATTTTCACTGTAATGCTACTTGATTTTGTAGACTTAAGTTAGTATTGAGCAGCATTAGTCACCGCAGACAGAGCACAGAGGTGGCTGCTTGCTTTTTTGCTTCAGCTCTTTTTTCTCATATTAACAGGCTGTATATCAGCAGCTTGAATTTTACTCAGGATTTGGTTTGCAGCTTTTATCAACCCTGAAACGCCAAAACCATCAAGACAAAGCACAACTCCAGGCAAGTTCAAATAACTCCAAGCAATTGCAGTGTGACAAATGCAGATCCAGCTATTACATGGATATCCATATGCAGCCCAAGACACCAAACAAACCTAACGCTCGTGCCCTCTTCTTCAGCAGCTTTATTTGCTTTTCCAGCCAGGCCACTCTCCTTCACACCCAACGCTCTCCCAGCAGCAAACACCTCTGTGGCACTACGCCAGCGAAAGAGACATAAAAGACAGAGACGAGTTATATCACCTGCGCACCAAATACCCTCCATCCAGCCCACGTTTCCTTGTAGAGCCACGCAAGTAGCAAGTCACAGCAACAAAACCACAGGTTGTATTACTGTCACACACACAGCAAGAGCATCAAACAAAAGCAGATGTCAAAAGCTGTACAAACTCTGAGCAGGAAAAAGAATAGGTCCAAGAGTGCTTGCTGACTGAAGAAAAACCAAGGCCATCTTCACACACTGAGCATTGCAGATTTAGGTCCACAGCAGTGTAGCTGTGCCAAATTTGAAGGCGTCAGCCCTCTAAATGCATGTGGTAAGAAATGAGCTAAGGATTTTTTTATTTTTTTTTTTTAAAGCAGCTCAATAGGAATAAAATGTCTTAAGAGAAATAGTCCAGGCAGCCAGCCCTCTCTCTCCTGCAGCACAGAACCCTAGTGTTAGCCTATTTGTATTGCCTGCAAGAAAAAAACTCTCACTTTTAGAAGCATTTAATGCTGGAGATGACCCCGTTGTGGGCTCCCCACCAGCTTGGGGGACTGGTCCTTGCTGCAAGACCACACCTGAATTTTCTGCTCAACAGTTACCAGATAAAGTAAAGCAATACTGTGAGCAGCAATCAGAGCCTGGACCACAGTCCCTTCTGATTGCTCTAAGCACCAGTTCTAAGTCATCCTCCCCTCCTCCAGAAATCTCTCACTTCTGCTACGTAACAGAAGATAAAAGAATATGAGCTGCCTCTGCCCAGAAGTGCCACCAGCCTCCTGGATAGGAGCCCTCTAGGGATGAGGATTCTCTGCTGTCAGGACAAGTGCACCAGTCTGTTTGCTATGCAGGTATCATTACCCAACTACACCTTCCACAAAAGGAATCCCCAGTTTCTCTTTCATCAAAGCTGAATATTTACGCTTTTTATTTCCTTGTTAGCTAGTGTCTTCCCTGTGAAGAAATAATCGCTCCCACACCTAGTTAAAAACATGTTCAGATGAGGACCAGCAATAAAACAAGTTTGTCGTCAGATGAAGACTGGACTGAAGGTGCAGTAAAACCAATTAAGCATACAGGAAGTTTAGAGCAGGTTTCTGAACTAAAACCCTCGCCGATGCTACACCAGCTCCAGCAAGCTTCTTCCCTGAATGTTTTACACCACAATGCAGCTGCAAATGAACCGTATGACTTTGAAGAAGGGCTACCAGAAGCTGTCACAGTCAGTTTAAATAAGTAATTTTAATACTTTTTTTCTTTTAAACACAAAAATAAAGACATTCAAAACAAAGTGCTTTTCCAGACACTGAGTTCAGCCAGTCCCACAAAAATCTCCTTTCATATCACCATTATAAGACACATTAGGGGAAAACAATCCAGCTCCCCCAGACTTCCTCCTCCTCATGGTATTCCAAGGCATGATAGGCACAAAAACATTTACTTTCCACTACAGAGCTGCAGCAAATTACACAGGTTCACTATAAATAGGATTTTATAACAACACCTTTAGGCTTGCGTGGGAACGGTTCGTCACTTGCAGCAGTGACGGGCTGGTCATTAAGTTGTAACATAAACTCAACTTTAATGACTATTTTAAAGTATTTTAATTCTGAATATGAGATCTGAAAACAACTTCACCTCACAACAGTATACAGTGACATGCATAGATACTACACTTGAACAAAGACACATTTAGCCTATTATCAAAGAGGGTCACAACTTGGAATTAACTTCTCGGAGTAAAAAACACATAAGCACACATCATATGTCTTTCTGTTTATGGCTATATATATGTTTTACATATATGTATATATACACACATACATTCTGCATGGCTGTACGTACATTTCTACAACTACTGTGATTGTGGTACATGATTAAGTTATCATGAACTTTGAAAGCACACTAGTTCTTCTAAGCATCTTCATTCATCAGATTCATTTTCTTCATTATGTCCAAAGGTTTTGATGTCACACTTTGCTCTCTACTCTATTTCCTCTTTTTTCCTTCTCCACTCTGGGCAGAATTTAGAAATTATGTTAAACTCATATTTAAATATAACTGAAAAGTAGAGGAAGAACTCGGTACTCTCTTAACTTACAAATGTTACACAAAAGTGACCCAGGTAGATTGACTTGGTCAATGCTAAAAAACCTGCAGATAGCTTGGACTATTATACAGTCCCAAAGCAGATCTCTCCGCTTCCTGCCTTCCTACTTATTTTTTTAACAGCCACTATTAATCCATGCAGCAAGCGGAAAAGCAGCTAGGATAGAATTTCAGTTCTTCAATTGTGCAGTCAGTCAACTATTTTTAGCTTCCAACATGTTTTAAAAAGGAGAGAAACAGAAAATACAACATATATATACAGCATCATGGCCATTAAAGAAGAAAAGATTGTAACATCATGGAATTGAATCAGCACTGGAATGTGGCTGAAGAGAGAAACTCTGTGCAAGGAACCAAGAGCTTACTATCACTGCAATACATTAATCTGATCCAAATCAGGCAATGCCCCTGTGACTCCACTGGAAAGCCATCTTAACTTAGAAATACAGGCAGCCAAACCCTAAAAAGGAAAGGCTTGATATGTATAACATGCTGGTTATTACAATACTCACTCTCCTCACATGCATAGCAAACAACTTTTAGGAGCCACGAAGTTCATGCTGTCCTGGCAACAAAGGAAGTTGGTCCTAAGTGTGAATTTCTCAAGCTTTCTTACTCAGAAATAAAATTCCAACATGTTGTTTTATATTATCAATCTATTTCATGCATCTGTGCCGATCCACATTATTTCTACTTGCTGCTTCCTGATTTTAAACCTAGCAGAGATGCCAGAGTCAGTTATTGTGTACTATATAAGACATGATATTTCATCCATTTAATCTACCAATGAGCCCAACTAATCCTCTTTGGGTTTTTTCGATGAGAAAGGCTATGAGTCTTGATCTGAAGGTATAAGAGGTCCAGTTTTGTGCTTGTGACTATTTGTCCTCAGTGCTAAAGCTGATGCCTCTCATCCACTCACCTTCCTGATTTTGGGATGTAGGGCTTTATTTGCCAGATATTGGAGATAATTAAAACTTTCTCCACTACATCAGAAGCAGTTCAGTATCAAGCATTTTCTTGCTGTTACTTATATATCATAGTTATGTCCACCGCGGTATCCCCTCTGTAGTGAGGAATTATTCTGTCCTTCACAGGTACACTTGGCAACTTTTAAAGCTCTGCAATAGTCATATTGCATTACTGTCTACCAAGGAACCAGATAAATAATCTGGCTGAGGAGGCTGCCTTATAGCTGTACAGCTCCTCGGTTGGATAAAAATCCTCCCACCATTCAGCAGCTGACTTGGGAGCTGCTCAAAACACGTTCTCTGGATCCCTAACTCCAGCATCAAACATAGTCATTACCATTTTAGTGGCATTTTACCTTTCCTGCCCTAAGTCTCTAATAAACCAAAATGTTCTGCTCCACAATGCCCTTTCCCAGTCCTACACAATCTCACCAATCAGATCTCTACTCACAAGCCATCGGAAATAATTTATTAAAGAACTCATTTACAGTTACATTAAAAAAAAAAAATTAGAAAAGGCAAGGACTGACTGTACACAAACAGAATGCCAGAAGAGGCCATCTGGCCACCTCATTTCCTCGCAAAAATTGGTTTCTTTCCAAGGGAACAAGAAACCATCCAAAACAGAAGCTGCAACAACCTTGTAAGATCTCAGCTGATGGGAAACACCTGCTTTAGATCGTACCCACACACCAGGAACTTCTATAAGCTTGTGCTGCTGCTCAGATGCATTTGTCCTTGTTAAAGAAATAAGAAACTCTAAATCTGATTTCAACAAGAATGTAGGTCAAATGGCTTCACCTGTGTGTATCTACTTATTGCACACATTTTTTCTGATAGAACTGCTATCCCTTATCAGGGAAAGACAACAGAGAGCTACAAAGGGAAAGAAGGGAGATGGTGACAAGGCAGCAAAGACTGTAATGAGATCTCTCAAAGCAGACAAAGAGAAGCTATCTAGAGCTTAAGATTGTATTTTTTTCTGCCTTTTTCCTAGCATCGGCATGTAAAAGTAGCTTTCAACAAATCCTAGTAGCAGAGTATAAAAAATCCAAGAATATGCAAATACATAAATAGCACTAAAAAGGTACTCTTTGTTGTGGGGTTTGTTTTTGTTCTTTTTTTCAGTATTGCAAGCACCTGTCTTGTCAGCTGTCTCTTTCCAAGACAGCGTGCTGCTATGCTGATGACGCTGCATCTAGTGTCTGTCAGATTTCTTTCATGATTGCAGCAAAGTGTCGCTTCCCATCTAAGTACAACATGGACTCTACATGAGGTGGAGAAAAGAAAGAACCACGTTAGAAACTTAATGTCAATACTGGGCAAGTACACAGAATGGTAAGATTAAAAAGCAATCCACTTATCAAAACACAAAACAAGTGTGCCATGAAACCCCGTTAAGCTGTTCAAATGCCAAGAGTTAATCTATTAAAATGACCAATGTTCCAACAGAAAGAAAGTAATCTTTCCTATAGAGCTGTGATGACAACGCATTAATTAGATACTTGCCTCCATATGTTTTGGGGACAACCTGTGGGACTTCGTTTTCCGATTTAAATGTAAAATGGAAGATATTGGTTGTCTGGTGCTCCCTGGTATCTGGATCATAAACCTCACTGTGTACTCGAACCTGGATGTAGTTTTTTTCTGTGTAACAGACCTACACAGTTAAGACAAGAGTTGTATTTTGCAATTTATCACCGGTATTGAAAAACTGTAACAGACTTCATTCCTTTAACAAGAAAAGTCACACACTCTCATAATACATTGTTCAGTATCAGGGATTAACAGTCACTACAGCAAAGGTAAGTTTTTCTCATTTTCGAAAAGAAATCAACTCCTACCTGTCCAGAAAGCAGTAATAAAGATCCAACCTCGACTGGCCTCTGAAACATGATATCGTCAACAGAGACAATAAAAGGTCTGCAACCCCTAAACAAGAAAAAGAAAAAATACTTCTCAGGAATAACCAGGGTGTTTGGAGAAATTTAAAACATTTTGTCATCAGCATTGTAATGAAGGGTAATTAGATAACAGATCTCTCTTTAAGATAGGCCACAGGAAGTGCTGAAGAACCATGTCACCACCCAAGACAAAAATAACTGCAAGAAACTTCTCGTGCATAAAAATACACACTTTTAAAGATAGATTATTGCACCATTGTTGTATCTTATGACTTACACTTGCTAGGCAATCTTCATGCCATCCTTGCTTAGGGCTCAGTTTTCCAAGAACTGACATATAACCCTTCCCTTTCTACCAGGCTATGCACGCTCCATTTAACTTTAGATGGCTCTTTGCTGGGTGATGACCTCACCTCAGTCACTTTCTAAGCACAAGCAGTTACTAAAAGTAGTTCAGAAACGATTCCTCCTGTGTACAGAATGAAAAGATGTAATATTTATTTGATAGAATGTCTACTTTATGTGGTTAGAAAGAAAATATATCTTCAAAAATCAATCTCAATAGCTTGGTGTGGTAAAAGAAAACAGAAAAAGAACCTATTTTCTGTTTTGACATGTAAAGCTTAAAAACAATCCTCCAAGGAGTAAGACACAAATCTCTTTGTAAGTACAACATATGCTCTAAGTAAAACAGTGCTGTGCACCAATTGTGCAAGATTCTACTAGACACCTAGGTCTTTCCTACTCAGACAGTCATTAGCTTGGTTAGCTTGGCTTCCCAATCTATTCATATATGCACAGTGCTCTGGATGATACAACTATTGCAGATCTACAACTCACCCACAGCTGCAAGCAGTTGCCCATCCCAATTCAAACGCCTTTCTCATGAGAAATCCTCCGAAGATCCTATTGAAGATGTTCCGTTCCTGTCCGTAGAAACAAAAAAATCCAACTGTTATTATTACACATTTTTTTTTCAAAGCACTGTGTTGAAGTCTGCACTTCACACCATCTAACAGAACTCCCAGTATCTGAATGTACATAAAGGACCATTGAAATACACACGCAAAAGTCCGAATCTGCTAAGGCAACTTTACTTAATAGGAACTCATTGGATTCATTTGACAACATAAGATAAGAACTCAAAATTGTGTCAGCAACCAGAAGCCCAACTTAAACGCTTTGCAAAGGAACTTCTTTACACAAAATGAATAGTCTGTCAAGAAAACAACATAATTAAAAATCTTGTACTTTGCAGCAGCAATCCATACAGATAATAGAAAAACGGCAAAGGAAACTAAGATCAAAATACATTGTAAGGACTGCAGAACCAAACCAAACCAAACCAACCGATTGGCTACTTTTACAAGACAATTAATAAGTGACTGTTTCTGTAATTCATTAATATGTTTTGAAATACCTGAGGATGGCAAATCTGTAGGCCCTTCAGCTTTGCATCTTCCATCCACACTGAACTGGGTGGTAATTTACGACTTCGGAAACTTACTGTCCTTTGGAAGAGACGATAATCTTTATAGCCCACATTAGCAGAATTCAGCAAGTCAAAAATGCACAAATAGCAAATGCAGACACACACTTGGAAAAAAACCCAAAACAACACACACACAAAAATAGAACTGCTATCACTAAAAACTGTTCCAGCTGACTTTGGAATCTTATCTAATGTGATATTTTGATTTGTTACTGCAACAAACCTACACTCCTGATCTTTTAAAAACTTCTGATAATGTTCAAGCTTATGTGAATGAACAAACTCAAAAAAGGTACATGAAAGAAAAGATAAATCACAAAGCACACACTTTGCCAGTAAACCCTTACTTTGTTTTTTAAGTCATATAATATAGATATTTCTAATATATAATACATATTATTATATGTATATCATAAAATATAATAAAATGTAATGTAATAAAAACATAATATAATAAAAGCAAACAAAAGCTAACAGAGCAATTCAACATCAAACATGCAGATGGTTAGTGGTTTTCAAATCCAGACAGAAGATGTACAAAACACATCTGGTAATTTTAAGGAAAGGCACATCTCACTTTGGTAAACAGCTTTCAAAACAATTAGATAATGTTAGTAAGTTAAAGAAATTATAAATTATCCAAGATTATTCATAACAGCTCAGAAGCTCTTTGTACTAACACTTTCACTTTAACCACAACTAACATTCCTGAACAACAGAAGACTTTTAAGAGACGTAGATGCCATATTACATTTTGTACCTCTTTTCAAATAAAAAGCTGCAGAGTTTAAATCACAAAAAAATGGGAAAACAAAATGTGTGCATTTACTCCAGACTGTCTAATTAGCACCCACTCTAAAGGCATGTTACTTTCCCCTCTCATAAGACTTCAGTTTTCCTCTATCCGTCCCCTTCTTGCCTTGTGTCCAACGTATTAAGGAATATGTCATGAATAATGTTTCTTTCTTCTGCAGTGGGAGCCATTTTCAGTAAGGAGGCAGTGCTGAAATCAATCCTCTTCAGCTTGTTCACTAAACATAAAAAAAACCCAAACAAACAAACAAACATATTAGAGTTCAAATTAAAAAAAAAAAAAAAAATTTGGCTTGGCTCTGGAGATTTTTAACCTGGAATCAGCTGTCTCTTTCCTTTTTCCTTTCCCCACCCCCCGTAAGTTAAAACCTGTAACTTCCCAGTCCCATAGATTCAAAGAGAAATTTGGCTCTCAAAATTGACTGCTTCAAAGGAAAAATAAGGCTGTCCACTGTCACTGCACCCAATGTGACAGACCTTTTATACACATACTATGACACCCATTCACTCACTCCTTCTGCAGAAAACTTAACTACTCCCCTCAAAGTACAGAACAACGTATCAAACAACAAACTCTACAGAACAAACAATCTCCTTCAAGTTCTGCCAATGGTACAAGAAGGAAAATTTGTGATAGAACTCATAGGCCACAACAACTGAAATTTTAGCTTAGAAGTTCTTCTATTCCGTTTATTCAGTTTTTCTAATTCTCTGCTTTAAAATTCCAATTTGAAACAAAAGAAGATGGAGCTACACACTCCTTCCCCTGCTCTTCCCCTTTCTTTTTCCAAGTTTCTTTCCAAAAGGAACACGGGCACCTGGATAGGTAAGGAGCTGTGATGCACCCAGCATACTCACCATGGGAGCAATCAATCAGCCAGAACATTAGGAAAGCCTGTGCTGTCCTCAAATCTGAAGTGAAGCAAGCATCCTAGAAACAGAGAAGTCTAGGAGCAGTGCAGAGCACATCAGGAGTACTCTTGTCTGTCAAAGCGTTGCCAAGAACATGACAGCAGGCTTTAAAACTCTTACGCTACTGACACACGAGACAGAATAAAAATCTAATTTTAAACAAATGAGGAGTATTTCCAAGCAGCAGAACTTCTGAAGCCTACTTCCTTCCAGCTACTTAGTTGAACCTGAGGCAGACATGGATACTACCAGGAATTATGACATACATTCCCCTTGCTTGAAGATTTCTTCTTCCTCAGGGGTCTCAGGAACGAGTGGATTAACAAACGCTGGCCTACAGAGAGGAATTTTTTTTACATTACAAACATTTTAAGAATTTTCTCTGTGAGCACATTATAACAGTCCTCCATGTCCACTTACATATACGTTACAAGATGAAATGGCATACACTTCAGGTTATGTGGCAGCTGCCAAGAGACCATTATATTAGCTTTAACTCTGAAAAGGCAGTTAAGTGATCCAACCACTCTCTAGTATATACTATACCAATAGTATAGTATTATATATAAGAGTAAGTAAGAGAAAGAGTCTATGCTTCTTAAAGGGCTAAAACTGTAGCAATAGATTATAACGAAGATTATTCAAGCAGAAAGCTGCTTAGAACTCAGCAAATGAAGATGTGATGATCTGGGACAGTCTAAAAGAGATATACAAAACTTGAACGCTTTCATTCCTCCTGGAACAGAAGGAGCTAAGTGCCGTAGCTAGCAAATGTTCTTACAATCTACACGTTCCCATGACAGCCTTATCAACAGCAAAAAGCTGTTTACTACATGTACTACTTATCAAAGAAGATGATATGCGCCTGCCTTGAGTACAAATTTGTATGTTTATTTTACTGCACAAATAAGTTTACTCTAACCTCATCATATAACAATTACTTCTTTTCATAAAGCAAAGCAAAAGCTGATTTTCAAGAGGCATTCTTCCCCATAATTTCCAATTATTTTTCCAATTACTATTTTTCCTGAACAGTTCACCTCTACCCCAAGCCTTTACTTGGGCTGGTGAAAAAAGGCATGCAGACAGGAACTCTTCACTTGGAACAAACTGCTCTTTCCTAGCTTGCCAAAGCTCTGGGGATTTTGGAGACATACCAGCTCCTTCTCTACCAGAGCTCATTTTCCCTCTCCTCAGCTCAGGACATAACCACATAAGCTCTCCTGTCCAAGCCTCAGGCTGCCGAGACACACATTTTCTATGGTCTAAAAGCCACAAAACCATGTTTCTGTGGCACTATAACCAACTTAATTTACTCTGTACCTGTCCGAAACATTTTTACCTCACATAGAATAAATATGCTGCTTATATGGACTGAATGCTTCCAAAACACAGATGGCTTGTGGCTAGCTGGCTTGAGGAACTGCCTCTGAAGTTTTTATGTATCTGTACAAATCCATGTAGCCTTGTCCCTAGTCAGTCTGCTAGTACATAATTATATCAGATTCCATGTAATACTTGCACAAATTAAGTCCTTAAACTGGGAACCATAAATATAATGCCAAATGCCGGGTCCTGCACTAGGGGCATAACAACCCTATGCAGTGCTACAGATTAAGTCTGGCTAGAAAGCTGCCTGGAGAAGGATCTGAGGGTGTTGGTTGACAGCCGACTGAACATGAGCCAGCAGTGTGCCCAGGTGGCCAAGAAGGCCAATGGCATCTTGGCCTGTATCAGAAACGGTGTGGCCAGCAGGTCCAGGGAGGTTATTCTCCCTCTGTACTCGGCACTGGTGAGACTGCACCTTGAGTACTGTGTTCAGTTCTGGGCCCCTCACCACAAGAAGGATGTTGAGGCTCTGGAGCGTGTCCAGAGAAGAGCAACGAAGCAGGTGAGGGGACTGGAGAACAAGTCTTATGAGGAGCGGCTGAGAGAGCTGGGGTTGTTTAGCCTGGAGAAGAGGAGGCTGAGGGGAGACCTTATTGCTCTCTACAACTACCTGAAAGGAGGTTGTGGAGAGGAGAGAGCTGGCCTCTTCTCCCAAGTGACTGAGGACAGGACAAGGGGGAATGGCCTCGAGCTCCACCAGGGGAGGTTCAGGCTGAAGATCAGGAAAAAATTCTCCTTTCACGGAAAGCGTCACGGAAAGGTTTCCTTTTCACGGAAAGGGTCATTGGGCACTGGAACAGGCTGCCCACGAAGGTGATTGAGTCACCTTCTCTGGAGGTGTTTAAGAGACAGGTGGATGAGGTGCTGAGGGGCATGGTTTAGGGAGTGTTAGGAATGGTTGGACTCACTGACTCAGTGGGTCCCTTCCAACCTAGTGATTCTACGATTAGTGTGTATACATATATATATATATATATATATATACACACACACACACATACTTAAATGCATAGTATGTTAATGGATTCTAAAAATGTCTCATAAACCTGAAGGAAATCAACCTAATAAGTACCTTTAATCTTATCAGGACTAAATTACGTCGAGCAAAACCTCTTCATTAAATATATCACTCTTCATTAAATACAGGCAAATATTTAAACTAGTTAGAAGCAGAATTTTTTTATACCTTTTCACTGCTGAAAGTGAACAGCCTGTTAGTTTAATGACTAAGGAGTTACAGAGAGAACGAAATCAGAACAACAAGAAAGTTAATTTAGTATTAGTTCTGTGAGAATACTGATCAGTTCCATGTTAGTTACTTATCCAAGTTTTAGGCCGAGTTATTCCGATAACACCTGTCTATTAAGGAATTAAAGACACTGTCTACACGTGTCTATTAAGGAATTAATGTCATTATTCACTCAAAGGCTATTTAACCATTAAGACTCAACCTTCTCACTTTTTTAGGGCAAGCAAGCAAGCAATTAATTCTAACAACTACTGCAGGTGGGTTTCTAGCTAACTCATTCACTTCTACATTCATCAGGCCAGTCATTCAAACACAGAGAATATGTGTTCAAGAAAAGGGTCAGATCCCAAGACAAACAGCAATCTCTGGTATCATCCACCTGATGAAAGGAATGCTCTGAAGCTTGCCCTGGGGAAGTAACACTCATTGGTGGAAAACATCAACTATGTGATTTATTTATCACCTACACTATATGGTTTCTACATATAGCAAGCTGCCACATTCGCTATTTTTACCACAGCATAAGTCTGAAGATTATTTTCCTGTCTGACAAATTACCGTTTATTTTCCGGATCCCGAGCCACCATGACAAAGGTTGCATCTAACACAGGGCTGTAATCACCATCATGTAACTAAGAGAGACAGGAAACAATAATATTTCCAAACCTTAAAACTGTAAATGTGTTCAGCAAGCTCTTCAGTTGACATCAAATATGTGATCACACTGTCAACAGTTTTATTTTTGCTTTCTGTTACTACTTCAAGATATCTCACGACTGGTCAAAGAAGGCAATGACACAAATTAAAACTCTAGTTTCAGGAATTCTGCAAGTGAACAGTAAGCAGGGAATGCTTATTAACTGCTTGTTTGCACCACAGGGAGGAAATCAACACAGGCTTTTTAAAAGGACCGCTTACCCTTTACTCTGAGAAATACCAAAACAACAATTTGCTGTCAAAACCAAATTGCTGCTAATGGCAGCACCAGCAGGAGTTCCGACAGCGAAGGTGTAACATTATCTTCTACACTAGAGACTTTACTTAAGGAGACAAACAGTCTCCTTAAGAATCAAAAAATATTTACCTATCTGAATCACAGTCACTAATACCATTTCAGTGTTTATAGCATATCTTTATTACTCTAAATAATTGAAGTACTGAATTAATATTTCAGTTAACTAATCAACCGACAGTAAATATTCAATAGAAAAGGTAATGATTTTTTAATTGAATTATTAATATTCCTTCCACTTCATGCACAGTGTAGCCTGGTTAGATAGTCAGACTCTTTTAATTTATTTTCTTTTATTTAGTATTTAATAACTTAGCAAAAGAATTATACTACGAAGTAGATAAGATGCACAAAAGAGAGATAGAATTTAATACTAAATCTGAATACCAACATTGAAAATGATAAATCTATAAAACGCATAGATATAAGGAAAACAAAGCTTTTCAAAAGCAGAGAGAAACTTCGTTAAGGCAGAGCATATCCACCGGTGGGAGTGCTGTCTTCCAGTTTTATTACAAAATGCTGGTTAAGAAAAATGCATGTCTTGACAGATTAGAAACAGAGGATCTTCACCTGGACTACTCGAAGTCATCTTGGTCTTGAAACATTAAGGCAGTTTCAAGCCCTTCATAAACAGTTATTCCAGAAAATATAATTCAGAATGCTAATACCATCATCCAGAATTCACCTTAAAGCACCTCATGACTGTCCTAAGATGGAAATAAGTCACAGGAACTAACCTGCAGCATGTGCATCTTCACTTCCATTGAGGTCCTTCCAACCCAAGAAACGTTGCCTGTGAATTTGATGTCACAGTCCGGATGTATAATCTTCTTGCACAAAACTACAGACAAACATCAGAGGTAACTGAAGACATCTAATACTAAAAAGAATGGATTCTCTTCAGTTCTGTAAGCAGCAACACACAAAGACAACTCAGAAAAGACAGGTGTTGCAAGTTGTTCCTGCCTTACCAGACTTCTAAAGCCAGAACAGGAAAAGTAAATGGGCATACAAGTGGCAGACAAATGGCAGATCCACAGCCGCGTTCACGACAAAACGTGACACAAGCAAGGTCGGGCTCCACCAGAACAAACACACTTTTCAATAATCACAGAATGGTTTGGGTCGGAAGGGACCTTAAAGCCCATCTAGTTCCAAATCCCCTGCCATAGGCAGGGACACCTCCCACCAGACCAGGCTGCTCAAAGCCCCATCCAACCTGGCCTTGAACACTTCCAGGGAGGGGGTATCCACAGCTTCCCTGGGCAACCTGTGCCAGTCCGTCATCACTCTCACCATGAAGAGTTTCTTCCTAATGTCTAATCTAAATCTTCCCCCTTACAATTTAAAGCTATTCCCCCTCTTCCCATCATTCCATGCCCTTGTAAAAAGTCCCTCCCCAGTTTTCCTGTAGCCCCCTTCAGGTACTGGAAAGCTGCTATAACATCTTCTCGCAGCCTTCTCTTCTCCAGGCTGAACAACCCCAATTCTCTCAGTTTGTCCTCATAGCAGAGGCGCTTCAACCCTCTGATCATCCTTGTAGCCCTCCTCTGGACCCGTTCCAACAGTTCCATATCTTTCTTATGTTGGGGATTCCAGAACTGGGCACAGTACTCTAGGTGGGCTCTCACAAGCTAAGAAACTCACAAACCAAAATAAAGCCAAACACAGACATGCAGGAATCATGAAAGTCATATTTTGAAAGGAAGGGATATATAAAATGCTGAAAAGCATCTACAAACCCCTCTTCCCTTCTCCCTTCACCAAAGCCAAAAACAAGACAAAGTGAACCAAAGAGGAGAGGGAAAAACTTATCTTCAGTAACAACCATGGGAAGGCAGTAGCTGCTGAAAGAGTAAGACAAACAGATGAAATAATTTCTACTGATGAAATCACCACTTACCGATTTTATCCACCAGAGCTGTAACTATTGATAAGGGAGACCTTGGCTGCATTTCTTGCTTGGTGTGAGTGTAACAAATAAGAACTGCGGAGAGACCAAAAACAGGAGTCAGCTCTCAGCGTTCCTAGGCTTAAACAAAACCTTTAATGAAGCAGCTAAAAGCCATCTTTGCTAAGTATGAGAATTACAGGCAAAATTAAAGTATCATATTTTAGTAGTGCACACAACTTCCACATTTTCATGTATGTAACTCACAGGATGACTATAAAGCAGTGATTCAGCAGCTGTTTCAGCTACAGGTATCATTTACTTCCTACAAAAGAGAAGTTTAGCTGAGCACTTAAAACCAACCCATCACTCCTCTTATTTTCAATCTCATTTAATCTGTTCCCCTTACCCCTGCAGCCCATCTCAGGTCCTTCCTACCTCCTGTTTTGATTTCATGCAGGTTATCCAAGAATACAAGCTATCTGGGGACTTATTTTCAAATACTGGTTCCTTTAATGATTTGCAGACTAGACAAACTGTGCCTTGCAGGTATAAAAGCATAGTCAGAGGTACTTATCACACTGTAATTACTACCAGCCAAACCACTATTTAAACTAATTAGCTCTGCTCACAAGAGCACATCCAACTAAACAGACTCCTTGGAGTAATACAAGGATGCAAACAGGTTTTTTTTTGCAAGTACTCAGATAATTTTCACTTAATAAAGATTTCCATAATCAAAAGTTTGTACTTAATGAGATAAGAGAAAGGAATATCTCTGTCCTTCCAGGTAATCCAAGACATTTTTTCCCTCTAAAAGTACTAAAGTCACAATTCTGAAATCCATTATGTTATCAACTTATGCCATCAATACGACTAGTAAATCTGAATGGGATTTATGACAATCCTATTGCCAACAACAAACTAGAAGTCAATCAGACCTTTAAGTAGTACATATGCTGAGATCGTAGAATAGACGAGGGGCAGCATGAAACAGTACGTTTTCCTGTGAAAACTGCTGACCACCATCCTGAATGTTGTGTAATTGGGACAGAATCTTGATTAACCCAAACAATACATCCCCAGTTTGAAGCCCAGTATGACTACAAACAAGGCAAAGACATTATGTGTTGCAACAGGAAAAAAAAAAAAAAAAAGACTTTCACAGATTTCCAGGGAATATAAGCAACGCACAGAATGAAAAACAAGCTCATATCATCTACCAACAGAAGGTAGCCAACACTATCAAGTGCACTTTTCTAATTCAGGATAGGTACTGATGCCAGTATCTTCCACATCCCAGAAAGAAATATCAATCAACAGTAGTCAAACTCACTGCATCTGCATTACTTGTGCATTTCTTTTAACAGCATAGATACATACCTCCTAAACTGTCAAGATCTTCAAGTATCCTTCCAAACCTGTAAGATATGGGAGGTTGACAATTAATTACCTACATCCATAGTAAATGAAAGTTAATACTTCCTTATATGTGTAACACTGTTGTTTTAGTACCTTACACTGTTGTGTACATTCAGATACTTTTCCCTTATTTCAGGTTGACTTCCTAGAGGCAGAATAACCTCCAAGTAGCTATCTTTCATCCGCCTAGGAGGGAGATCTTCCTGTCGTTTTGCCAATAAAGTATGAAGAGCTTTTCTTTCTTGCATTGCTTGCACGTGATCCCTGGTAAGAAAAAAAAAATACTCTGGTATGGAACATGACAACAGAACTGCAATACTAGATAAAAGATGTCACACTGAAGATTATCAAAATGAAAACAAAAAAGCAGTAGAAGTTGTAAGACACAATAAGTGCACCTTGAAAAGAAAGCGAAATGCAAATAATCAGATATGCTAAGCAAGACTACTGAAGAAAAGTTTTTGCATATGTGTAGCACACACATATTTTGCACTAAGGAGATTAACACAATTTATCTAACTCTGAATGCCACCAAAATTGTTCCCCTTAAAAAGAACAAATCACAGATAATTTAATCTATTTCCCTCTCTCTTCCTACCTAGTTCTGTTATGACTACACAGGAAAGTTATGGAAAGAAATAAAACAGAAAAGGGAGCTTTTTCAGAGTTGTTCTTCTAGCACCACCAAGTCAGAGGGGTTGCAGCTCTCACAAGACAGTAAAGGCCAACTTCTTGCCATTTTTTTTTTCTGATCTACAACATTGGTTCCTTGCACAAGTACCTCCAAGACAGAGCATCCTAGCCCAACATTCACTCTCACCTGTTCCTCCTAGTTTTCTCCCCTTAAAAGTACAACCTCACTGAACAAAGGAAGTATTTAATAACATCCTTGAACTCAATAAAATAGCATCAAAAACCCGAAGTTTAAAGATGCAACAGTTCCAGCATAAAGCCAAAGAGCATGCAAAACTATAAATCCATTTAATAGAGCATGAGAAGGCATAAAACATTAAGTAAACAAACTTAATTTTAAACTTGTGGATTTGTGCCATCCATCCAGTAATGCATGCCTCACTGTCAATACCTGAGTGCCACTGTTTAACAAAACCAATTTGAAAAATAAAATAAACTGAAAGAAAATAACAGAAAGAACATTTTCACCAGAATCAAAATTTGTTTAAAGTTTTGACTTTGGATGGGTTCTGGGTATTAATAATTTTAGACAAAGACTTTTCTGTCTTGAGCTTTAATTTCAGGAGAGGAGAGGTGCAAAGCAGTCATACTTCAACACATTTATATTCCCTCTCTTCTGTTTAATAATTTTGGAGGAAATATAAATAATCCACAATCAAAGAGAGTAAAGTCTAGAAGAAAATTAGGAGGGGGTTCTTTGTTTGTTTGTTTTAAATATGAAATACAGTTTACTTCATCTGGGCAACATGACAATTTCAGAGTTCAGAGAAAATAAAAAGCTAACAACCTCCTCTAGAGGGCTAATGTTTGAAGTCACACCACTGCACAGAAATAGAATAGATTAGATGAGTAAGGAAAGATGTAATGTCCCAGATGATGCCCCTTTATGCTTTTTAACAGATTTGTTTCCAAGGTCTTTCAGTGAAAGGTTTAAGAGAAATTAATCAGACAGTAAATCAGAAATGCATCTACATACACACAGACACCAAACAATAAAAAAACAACTATGTTCTGGTTTCACCAGTCCCATCCTGGCTCCTCTGAGGTCAACAGCAGTGCTCTTCTTGACTTCAGCTTCAGGATGTACTTTTCAGTGTAGGGAAATATTGCTTTCAAGGCAGTAACATTGTTCAACAGATAAATACTGTTATACACTGCAACACCAGCAACACAGTAACAATACTTCATCTGAGTATTAAATAATACCTGACCTAAACATTCTGAGAAATGACCTTATTTCTGAAATGGCCACAACTCTAGCTAATTAGCACTGAAAAGATTGTTTTAATTACAATTGAAGTACAAAATCAGAATAAATATATATATATATAAGCAAGACACGTTTTTCTAGTACTAAATGCCAATAGCCTTCACAAGAGAGAAACCATGAACTAAAGTTTCCTTTTAACAGAATTAATGGCCAAAGGCATTCCTCCAACTTGCATCTCCCCCAGCAGTCCAGATTTAAGCATCTCAGTCCTTCCCTAATTTCCATTTCGGGATTTCTATGAAGCTTTTCACTTAGGTTTATCCTCTTCAGTTATTCTGTGGACAAACTCGATTTAAGCACTAGCTGTTCAGTCTCTACGCGTATCAACTCTTTGTCGCTCCATTTTAAAAGTGGGATCTCAAAGGCCAACCCTATCCTGGGCTGCATCAAAAGAAGCATTGTAGAAGGAGGTAATTCCATCCCTCTGCTCTGCTCTGGTGAGACACCACTAGGAGTACTGTGTCCAGCTCTAGCGCCCTCAGCACAAAAAATATACAGAGCTGTTGCAGTGGGTCCAGAGGAGGGCCACAAAACCAATCAGAGGGCTGGAACATCCCTCCTAAGAGGAAAGGGCTGAGAGATTTGGGGCTGTTCAGCCTGGAGAAGAGAAGGCTCCAGCGAGACCCTTCAGTACTCAAAAGGGGCTTGTAAAAAGATGAGGACAGACTTTTTAGCTGGGCCTGTTGTGACAGGACATGGGGTAATGGTTTTAAACTAAAAGAGAGCAGATTCAGACTAGATATAAGGGAGACATTTTTTACAATGAGGGTGGTAAAAACCAAATTTGGAGTTCCCAGAGAAGCAGTAGATGCCTCATCCCTGGAAACATTCAAGATCAGACTGAATAGGGCTCTGAGCAACCTAATCTTGTTGAAGATGTCCCTTGCCCATGGCAGGGGGCTGGACTACGTGACCTTAAACGTCACTTCCAACTCAAACCATTCTATAATTCTATGACCCTCCAAACCTCCCTGTATTAAACCTATTGTTCTCAAGCACTCCCAGCTAAGAACTCGACGGCTTTTCTTCTTCACATGGTAGCTGACACATACAGCACACTCCAAACCATTTCTGCTGTATTTCATACAGCACAAAAGACATGCCTGTCTAAGAAAAGCACTACTGTGGCTTATCCTGGCTTCAGTCTGCTCTCTTTACAGGGCAGGGACAGTGGGGGAAAAGAAATTAATATAAGATCAGGCTTGTCCAGCACCATTTCAAATCTTAATCCTTGGGTGGCATTTCCATGTGGCACACTCCATCCCCAGCCATTCTGGGTTGCAGGAAAAGCTTGTTTTAAAAAGTCCACTTCTACAGTCCTTTTCAGATGACCTACCAAAAATTTCAAGCCCACCCATGCTTAGGTAGTAGTTATTACTAAGCAAAAATCAGCTCCACAGATTCACCCATTTTCTTTAGCACGCCTATAATCCCATTTAGACAAATCTTGACAGCAGGCCTGGACAAATCAGACACTTCAGCCAGGCAAGCCTTTCCAAGTCTCCACCAGTATACCAAGCGTGAAACAAGAGCTCAGCAAACACAGCCATAAGAAAATCAACAATCAATACAACAATTATGGGACCACCAAACAGCAATGCATAATATCCCCAGAGTGCTATACTTATTCAGAATTGTTAACAGTAGAAGATTACAGTTAATTCTCGCTTATTCAATGCGGTGGAGGGGGAGGAAGGTAATCTGTATGTAGCCAAAATATTAATGATTTAAACTGTATATAAAATAAACTAAAATTAAGTTACAGCGGAGAAAATAAATGCCTGAGAAGCTCCTAAGGAGACAGATCTTAAACTGACAATTTTCCATTGAAATTGGTGCTGCCAGGCCATTTGTAATGCAGCCTGCTTCATGAAAAACCAGCTCAGTTGCCTCTGAATCCAATGAAGAACAAATCTATCACATGGGTAACCTACAAACAGATATCTCAAAAGGTAACAGCAACATAACATTTCCAGTGAGACTCTACAGCTCTTAAATGTCCACCAGACCCAAAGGTAATGGGAGAATCTTGTAAGCATCAAGGTCACTTATTTTGTTTCTTTGGTGCTAAGGATCTTCTTCCAGAGAAATCTCAAGAGTTAGTGATCCACAAAGTTAACAACTCAGAAACCTTGTTTGCATTACTTTTTTTAGCTGGATCTTTTTTTCTCTTGGTCAGTAAGCTAACACAGTTAATTTCCACCTCCACAATGCTGAGTTCTCTCTGGGTTTCACAAATGAAATAAAACACATTTAATGTGCACTGTACCTCCAGTTGGTAGATGCTCCCACTATATCCCTCAATCTACTCCGCACTGAAAAAAAAAAAGAAAAAACTCAGCAAATCAAGCTTAGCTCTGCAAGAGATAAACATGAGGTGGCTGGTGCTAAAAGGCACAATTCTCATCCTAGTACAGGAAAATTAAGCAAATCCATGCAAATAGCAGCCCAGAAACAAAACTTTGGCCAAATTCACTGATATTGTTAGTACGCATATCACAATAATGGGTTGAGTAACATGATTCCGCAGCTCATTGTGTACAGCCAACAAGGGATGCATCTTGAATGTTTGTTAATGCAATCTAACACCTGCATTGCTAATTAACAACTGAAAGAGGCAGCAGCTCAGGATCAATTTTGATGTGAAAATATTGCAGCCTAAACACAAACAAACTGTGGAGATAACACAGATCAGAAAGTCATAGAAGAACATAAAAAGGAACGGTACAGCTGGAAGACAGGGAACGAGGAGACTACTTTTTAATTAGTACCACTCATGAAAGGCAGGTAATGTCAAAAGACTGGCTGTTGCCTGCAGGGTTTGATAGCCTAAATTTTTAGCAGTCTCAAAGAACAGTGTTAAGACACTTGAAGGCAGGCCTATAAAACTGCTTGCGGCACTGTTTACACTATCAAGAGTTAATGCTAGCTCTGCACAAGGTTTTTCCTAAATTTCAAGAATAATCTGCATAAGCAGTTTCTCTACTCTTTCCTTGGATTAGGCTATTAAATGTGCTAATGTGTCATTAAATGTACCAAAGTACTCCATCACTGTGAGGCAGATGAACGTATGCTATTTGGACTGTCTGAAAACAAACAGCAACAAATCACATTCTCAGAACAGAAGAAAGTTATAAGTTGTGCAGTAGGGATCCTTTGCTTATGTACAAAGACTTTTATAAAAGACTGTTCAAAATAGTAAAGGATACATTAAGGAAGGGCTAACAAGAAAAAAATCCAGAATTTCACGACAAAACAAAAAGGGAGCTGCCGGCAACTCAGGAGCTGATCCTTTATACTTTTAGGTTATTGAGACATCATGAGGCTCGGCACTTTTCAAGCTAAATGCCCAGTCATTCACTGTGATCAGCAAGCTGTCCTGCGAACCCTGGAGTGAGCAGAGCCTGATTTCCGAGGTATTTAAACCATAACCCTCCCTGAGCCAGATCCACCCAGCTCTGCACACCTCCTCCCCATACTGTCACTTCAGTTTCTGCTGCTTTCCTGCCCTAGTTATAAAATCATAGAATGGTTTGTGTTGGAAGGGACCTTAAAGATCATCCAGTCCCACCTTCCCTGCCATGGGCGGGGACACCTCCCACTAGATCAGGTTGCCCAAAGCCTCATTCACCCCAGCATTGGACACCTCCAGGGACGGGACATCTACGACCTCTGGACAATCTGTTCCAGTGCCTCACCACCTTCACAGTAAAAAATGTCTTATTAATATCCAATCTAAATCTCCCCTCTTTCAACCTCCACCACCACAGCACCCCTAACATTCCTTTTTCTTGTTCCGTCCCTTGCAATACCCTCAGCTCCTGCCCCTACACTCCCAGCCTGCTGCTGTTTTGCCTGCCATCTAGACAAGCGCCAGCATGAGCTGCAGTTAGCCCAGAGGCAAGGAAAGGGTTGACTGACAGCCAGGCAGCACATAGATCCCAGTCACTCGCCAACTGCGAGCAAACACCATGGTCCATGGCTGACCCCAACACTAGCTCTGGCACCCTAATGAACCTCTGATTCAGAAGCCTATTTTCACAAAGCTTGTGGAAACAGGATTCTCTTTGAGATTTGTGTTCATCTATTTCAGCTGACATCAAGCAACAAAACGTTTTAGAAGAAGAGGGGGACAAGAAGATAGGCAGACAAAGAAAAAACAGATTGCTTAAGCTTCATTTCTTTAGGAAATTAGACTAAAAACTTGGTTTGAAATTAGAAGTTTCACGAATTCTAAAACCAAAAAATTTTCAATTAAAAAAACTGACTGAAAATCTTAAGAGTTGGTTTCTTCTGGAAGCGGAGAAGGCCTGATTCTTTATTTTCCTTATTTTCTTAAGAAGCAGCAGGCTTGTTTACAGAATAGGTACTACTTTCCTGTTACTCATACTCTACCTGTGAAGCTGCCATAGCATGCATTCGATCAATACAGTACCAGCAACAACACCGTTACAGCTTCTAGAATACAAAAACTCATTTCTCCAACAGCGGGCAGACTGCTGCGATAGACAGGGAAATAAATAGCCCTTTCTCTTTGTTTAAATTAAGTTCATCTTCCTTTTTAGCTCTAAAGAAGTAGAAAGCTCTGCAAAAAATCTCAGGTACAAATGTGCAAACATATATATATATATATGCGCACGCACACACACACACACATATATATATATACACACTCTTAGCCCCATTTAATACTTCTAATTTCAATTTTAGGCACAGAAGTAAACATTTGCCAGGCTGAGCACACATAATTTTTATTTTAACGATAAAAAGGACAAAGTGTAAAAGTGCTTCTAAAATATTGCCAAGTTAAATCTATTACATTTTACAGGCTCATAAGTACATAGTTTTCCCCCCCTCCCTGCCTCCAGGAAGACTATATTGCCCTTCTAGATATTAGCTATCTTACAACAGAAATTTAAATAAGTAATTAAGCATAAAAATCCATGAACTCTTTCTCTTTTCTTACTTGGCAAACGTCTTCAACGTGTAGAACAATTACAGCAAAAGGGATTTATACATCGTTATCATGTCATGTATTTCACAGTATCTCTTAAACTGTGATTAGTGGATCATTAATATGAGCAGTAGGGCTGAAGTTTATTTGCGCTATGCTGTAACAAAGGACACGAGGGCAGCTGGACAAGATCACTGCATTCAGCTCTGCCAGTGAGACCCGCGCCCTCTTGCACTGGTGCCTCCCCAGGTCGTATCCCAGTTCAGGGAGACTATCATGATGTATTTTACCACCAGTTTTGGTACAGATCTTGGTCTGGATTTTAGTGAAAGATGCAGATTCAAATGCCTAAAATGAAACTAAGTACTGCAGGAGTTGCTGCGCCAGAGATTTTGTATCCCACAAGCCTCTTAGAAACGTAGTATCCAGCACATCACCAGAAACACAACCGCTGACAGAGGTCTAGTACCACCAATACCGCCACAAATAAGATCAGAGGCATTCACTGAAAGCAAAGAGGCTTTAAGCAAGTTGACAGAGAGCAATAATAACATTTTGGTTTTTGTGAAGGCTAAAGTATGGGAAAAAAGTAGCTGAGTGAGTTTAGCGTTATAGAAAATATTAAGATATGTACAGATTACCACAACACACCATTATTCACATGAATGGGTGAATGTCCTGTGGAATGGAAAACACAGGTTAGACCAACAATTAAAAGAAACAATGCAAATTACATCTAGTAAAGAGCTACCTGATTATATTACCTGCTTGAGTTCTATTTATGCCCACATTCCTTAGTTTTAGTAAATAACTGCAGGCAACCTATCCTTGCCTGATTTAGGGTCATTATCTTTGTGTTTACAAATGAGTTTGCCTTTTCCTTCAAAGCCAGTTCCCAGTTCCTTGGTCTATTGGCTCCATGCACTATCTGCTTGTAATGTAATTCCAACCAGTTTTTCAAACAAAATGCTACCACATACTGTTGACAAACACTATTAACTTTGGAAAGAATTTCAGGAACATTCTTCAGGAAACAGGATGAGAATTATCTCAGAAGGAACTTCCAAAACTTCCAAAGTCCTCCTTCATGTAGTCTTTGGGAGAACCACGGAAGAAGTGAGGGTATTCACAACTGGGACCCAAAGTAGGGAGGAAGCATGTGAAAAGCTACTAAAAACAAGTACCTGATGTTTTGTGAAAGCATGGATACCAAATTAAAGGAAACTCATTAATTCATCAGCAAAAGTTTGTGTAACGCTATTTAAATGTTACAATTTTGGAACAGAATCTCAAATATTTACAGTTATTACAGTCCAAAAAAATACTAGTATTCCTTAGAAACAAATCAGAGGCAAGGCCACAGTGGCCTCACTGCTTCACTATTTTTACTGGCCTATTAGGTGTTACCATTATCAAATATCCAAAACAAAAGAGCAGGGTAATATTTGGAAGCATGCAATATTCTATATCCTTGCTTCTCTACTTTAATCTCCCAAATTACTCTTTATTAACAATAATGAAAATAAGTTCTCTAACAACAAATAACATTCATTTTCCCTTTTACTGGATAACCTGTGTTTTCTGTTTAGAAAAGAAAGAGGAGAAGATCTCAGAAACAAGCAGAACTCCATGAAGGAATTATTCGTATCTGGCTCCAGCCTTTTTCCTCCTTCCCTTTTCTCAGCACATGGGATTAGAATGCAAGAAAACCTTTCTAAAAGCCTTTGAAACACAAACATTATGGTTTATTACTACTGGAGTGCTAAAACAATCTTAACACAAACCTCTATTGACAAGAGCATTTTCACAGGGCAACGCTGCTGATAGGATTAAAAGATTTCTCTAACTCTGTGAAATTCACAGCACTGATACACTAAACCTTCAGTACGATATTATTTCCACCCAGTTCTCAGTTTCTTGGCCATTGTCTCTAGTTGCCACAGTACCTGTCTGTACTAAGTTGGCTTTCTATCTAAAGCCAACCTGAAAAACAGCTGGCCCTCCAGAAGAGAATCACACACTCTTCCAAGACTAAAGACGAAGAGCCTCTAAATCTGTTACTTAGATGATGATTCATATTCGTTGCTATTTATATCTAAACATACAGTGATTTTCTGCTACTTCCTAAAGACATTATAAGCTAATACATGAAGAGCCACAACCTGAAAGAACAAACTCCTTAGAAATATTGCTAAATCTTCTGGAGTATAGCCAATTACTTTACCTTCGAACATGTCAGGAAGCAATGGGGAGCCACTGGTCCCAGAAGTGAGCGTCCTAGCCAGCAGAGAAGGTAGCTTCCTCATGGTGTACAACCTATAGGCAGAGCAAAAGAATTTAGCATCTTTAAAACCAATGCCATGAAAATAATTTAGAATTTATTTTTTGAATGGTGCTGATTACTTCAGAAACCCCACTCCCTTTTTTTTAAGCTGGATTTTCAGAGCCAGATACAACCAGTACAACAGTCCAAGCCAGCTGATATTCCAACTGATACCAGTCCTTATATGAAAACAAGAAGGAAGAATGATTAGCTAGCAGTAATTGTTCTCTTCATTGACTGTTCAAATGCCCTGAGACAACCAGCTTAGACCAAATACCAGCTTCCACGCTGTAGACATCCTAACACAGATGGGTTCTGTGCGCAACTAGGAAATCATGCATGACCCCAATCACACACTTCTCCTGCACTTGGCTGGTATGTGGAATATCCCAACAAGGATATCACAAGGCCTCTTACACAGTTCCATGTAGCTAAGCCTGTTCTTCTCCTCTGTGGCTTACTATGGCTGCAACTCGTAACAAGTTTAAAGTGCAGGGTATAATCCTATTAGCTGTTCAGCAAGAAGCTTGTTTCAGCAAGAAGGGACAGCCATGAAATCCTTCAGAGTATGTAATCTGCCCAGCATTTCAGCAAGTGTTCAACCAGGTATCAGCCAACGTGACTCCTGCAGGCAAGAAAAACTGTGCTAACACAAAAATACACAAAGGGTCAGCAGGAGTAAAACCCTTTGAGACAGCTCATGGCATTAGCCTCACAAGGCACATGAGGTGCCCGTCACCCAGTTTTCTTCAGCTGAGGCAGGTGTTTTACCTCAAAAAAAAAGAGGCAAGTCTCCAGGCATCAGTAGAGAAGTAGGGCCATGTACACACCTCTATATATATCTCCCTCGTAGATATATTTACACATATGTCACGTACACACAAACATCCTTGGCTTGCACATACACCAGAATTAGTTAAGAGACTAAAAGGGGACACACAAACAAAAACCCCTCAGATGCCAGCAGAGTTTCTCTTCTTACCAGAGATCACAGGATCATAAAACGTTTTGGGTTGGAAGGGACCTTAAAGATCATCCAGCTCCAACTCCCCTGCCAGGGGCAGAGACACCTCCCGCTAGGTCAGGCTGCTCAAAGCCTCAACCAGCCTGGTCTTGAACACCTCCAGGGACGGAGCACCCTGTCAACCTGTTCCAGTGCCTCACCACGCTCACAGGAAAAAAATTCTTCCTAAGATATAACCTAGATCTCCCCTCTTTCAGCTTAAAACTGTTACCCCTCGTCCTATCACTGTATTCCCTGGTAAGGAGCCCCTCCCCAGATTCCCTGTAGCCCTCTTTAAGTACTGCAAGCCTGTTATAAGGTCTCTTTAGAGCCTCCTCTTCTCCAGGCTGAACAACCCCAAAGCTCTCTCAGCTTGTCCTCGTAGCAGAGGTGCTCCGGCCCTTGAATCATCTTCGTGGCTTTCCCTGGACTTGCTCCAACAGCTCCACACCCTTCCTGTGCTGAGAACTCTAGAACTGGACACGATACTCCAGATGAGGTCTCCCAAGAGAGGAACAGAGGGGCAGAATCCCCTCCCTCGCCCTGCCGGCCGCGCTCCTTTCGATGCACCCCGGGATCCGGGTGGGCTCTGGGCTGCGAGCGCAGATGACGTGCACGCACACGGAAACCTCCCCACAGCCGCGGCAGCTCCCGCGCCCCACGGCACATCCCGCGGGACCTCACCCCGGCCGGGAAGGGCGATGGGCGGAGGAGCCACTACACCCCGCCGCCCCCAGCCCCAGCCGAGGGCAGCGCAGCCTCCCCTCGGCTCCCCGCCTCGCGGCACGGGGCACTCCGGGGTCCCTTGTCCGCCACCGGGCTGCCGCGTCGCCTTCCCTCCCTCCGGGCACAGCCTTACCGGGCTGCCAGCATGGTGCCCTCGCCCCGCCCCGAGCACGTGGGGCGCGCCCCGCCCCGCCCGAGCCATGGCGGCGCTGGGCGGGAAAGAGCGAGAAGATTGTCCAGCCGAGCTGTGCCTGCCCGCGGCTGAACCATAGCCCTAAGCACTTCGTCTACCCGTGGTTTAGGCACCTCCAGGGACGGGGACTCAACCACCTCCCTGGGCAGCCTCTGAAAGTGTCTGAGAACCCTTTGGGTGGAGAAATTCCTCCTAATATCCAACCTAAAACTCCCTTGGCGCAGCTTGAGGCCATTCCCCCTTGTCCTGTCCCCTGTCACTTGGGAGAAGAGGCCAGCTCCCTCCTCTCCACAACCTCCTTTCAGGCAGTTGTAGGCAGTGATAAGGTCTCCCTTCAGCCTCCTCAAGGCTAAACAACCCCAGTTCCCTCAGCCACTCCTTGCAAGACTTATTCTGCAGCCCCTTCACCACCTTCGCTGCTTTTCTCTGGATGCAGCTCCAGGACCTCAACATCCTGTGAGAAACACTCATTCACTGATAAAATATTGAAATGGGCAAAGTCTTCAAAACAAAGGAAATAATATTTTTATTTTACAGTCCAGGGCTGAATTGGATGCCCTTCTAAGAAAGGCATCACATCTTACAAAAGCAGTGGGTATATATACCAGTTCTAGACAAAGAACCATATAAGTCTTCAAAGAATGCTCATTATTTTTTTGGATTATCCAACCATGTCCAGAGGCTCCCTTCAGGTTATCTCCTACAACAGCTGCATCTTACAAGGCAACTAAGCATATTGACACATTCTCCAGCCCTAAGACAGACTATCTCTTAGCCTACAATAGCCACATCTTACAAGGCAGATTTGTATGACTAGATAATTAAACATACAAACCAGCTGCAGCAAAACTTATCGATTAATTTTCACAGTCCTCGTACTTGAGGGGCCCAAAACTGAACATAGTATTCAAGGTGTGGCCTCACCAGTGCAGAGTACAGGATCACAATCACTTCCCTGGTCCTGCTGGCCAAGCATTGCTGATACGAGCCAGGATGCTATGGTTCTTGGCCACCTGGGCACACTGCTGGCTCATGTTGAGTCGGCTGTCAACCAACACTCCCAGGTCCTTCTCTGCCAGGCAGCTTTCCAGCCACTCTTCCCCAAGCCCATAGCGCTGCACGGGGTTGTTTTGTCCCAAGCGTAGGACTTGGCACTAGGCCTTGTTGAACCTCAGCCCATTGGTCTCAGCACATTGATCAGTCAGAATCAATGGGAGCCCAGGTAGGACCACTGGGAGCTGGATGGATCCACTTGGCGCCACGGCAGAAGCACTGAGGGCTGGGGCACAAGCACTGGGAGCTGGGGCAGAAGGGCTGGGGGCAGTGGCAGAAGCACTGGGAGCTGGGCAGAAGCTCTGGAGCCGGGGCAGATATGGTGGGGCCAGGGCAGAAGCGCTGGGAGCTGGGCAGATGCACTGGGAGCTGGGCAGACGCGCTGGAGCCAGGGCAGATGCGCTGGGAGCCGGGGAGATGCTTTGGGAGCCGGGGAGATGCACCAGGGCAGAAGCGCTTGGAGAAGGGGCAGAAGCACCGGAGCGGGGGGAGGTGCGCTGGAGCCAGGGCAGATGCGCTGGGAGCCGGGGAGATGTGCTGGGAGCTGGGGCAGAAGCGCAGGGTGCTGGGGAGAAGCACTCGGGGCAGCGGTTCCTGCCCTGGCCGGTCACTTGGTGGCACTGTGAGGGAAGGCAATCGAGAGCCGTGGTATTGTCTAGGAAGAAAACGCTCTGCGTTGCCCACAAGCGAATAATTAACACATTTAACTCATTTAGAACGACTTCAGCTTGGAGGAGGGGAAACCTCATCGCAGTCTGCAGCATCCTCACATGGGGAAGAAGAGGAGCGGGTGCTGATCTCTCTCTTCTGGTGACCAATGATAGGACCTGAGGCAATGGCAGGAGGAGGAGCCATCCTATGCCTCTGAGAAACAGGATCCATGTCTCTTTAATATGAGACTTGTGATAGATGGCAGTTTTCCTGTTGAAAGACTGAGACTGAAGTTGCACACCTTGCACACTGTGCTAAATCCACCCGGAACCAACCCTTGCTACTAGCCCAGTTTTTCTCTCCTGGATGTGATGTGAGCGCTTCCCTCCTGCTTCATGACCACATAACCAGGCACGAGCAAGGGGCCTGGTGGGTGAGCCTCCCTTGTGGAGAAAGCAGAGAGCAGGCAGGGTGGCAATCACACCACTATAGCTAAAAGGCTCCTCTCAGCTGGCCTACACCCTCACACATCTTACTTACACGTCCCATCCCCAACTACAGACCTTGGTTATGCCGGCCCATACTGTCACACGCCTCTTGCTACCTGACCACACACAGACCAGGTCTGTGTGTGTACAGAGGAAAAGGTCGAGAGTTCTTTTGGGAAGCTTCTCATTCACCTGGTCATGGGAAAAAAATCTGGAACGCTGGTATGGGTGCGTGCAGAAGTTTCAAAAACCAAGATACCATGAGAAGGATGAGTTCTGGATGGAGCAAAAGACTGTACCAAAAGACAAAAAGATGTGTAAGAAAAATGCCTGCTCATCTTGGGAACTTCCATTAGTTTTAAGGAAAAATTTATTAGATTCCTTGTATTTCTCTTTGGAGCCTGAGATATTGCACCCTCAGAACACTGATTTAAATATATTGCAAGATCAGAGCCAAACCATAAAAGTTACAAAACTGAGGCCTGGTTTATTTTTTCCCAACATTTCTTACAGCAATTTTTATACTCCAAATTATTTGTATGCATGATGTAGATGATTTGTGGATGCAGGCAGAAAACTAGACATGTCTAAAACCCAAATTCATCAAACTGCATAATTAACAAACGAGAGATGAGATCTATCAGCTTACAGAGGCAGGGTTCTAATAGCCTAAATTGTGTCTTCAAAGATAATAATGCAAAAAGGTGGTCCTTTTATTTCAAGCATATTGAAATTCATGTAGTTTTATTATATGAAACTTAATTTTGTGTTGGTCCTGAATTCTGAGCACTGCTACTGCAGTATTTATTTACTATTCTATACTATTCTGATAGAAATTAATATTTTTTTTCTATGCATAGCCTAATGTTGATAAATTGTAATTGTAAGTTGCTTGAAAAAAAATATCTGGAAGCACCTGTGTACTCATAAATATCAATGCAAGATCTGAGTATGAAAAAGAAATCATTCAGTTGAAAAAGCTAAGAATCTTGAATGTTGCCCAAAGACTGGTCTGGAAAAATAGCAGTTCAAAACTGAATAGGAATTGCATTTCCTGTATTTTGCTCCAAGATGGTATAATTTAGATATACAATTTGGGGATATAATTTGGATTGCAATACTTGAAAGCACTTAGTACTGTAATCAAAAATTATTAACTCACTGCATTTTAATGTGGAAGTGGCAGTTCTTTTCTACCAAGAGAGAAGATTTGAAGCATGAGAGAGTCATTCATATAGGAATTCAAGGAATCTTCCTAGCAAAGGAGGAAATGAAAATTTAAAATACCAGAAGTAAAGGAGAGTTTCATTAGTTGAACAGTAAAGAAAGCAAGCTAGTGCCCACTTTCAGCCTTTCCCTCCAGCCTCCAAGATGAGAGGATACTCAGAAATTTAGATGCAAATAAAAATATGTTAACAGTACAAGTGTCCAGCTGAAGTCCCATAACTCTGAATAAATTGTTTGCATCACCACAAAAGGATCTTGAGGTACTAGCATGGCCATTTCCTGTAGCTTGAGACTAGACAAGACCTCCGTCCCCGGAGAGGATGTGGGGAAAGCTTGCCTCAGTAAGATATGTACCACTCTGCGTGCTTTTATAAATACTAGTTCCTGTTGCATGCTAAAAAAGAAAACGGTGCTTGCTGTTTCGCACCAAATTTTCTGTCTCCCCACTTACAAGTAAGATTTAGGGAGGAGATAAAATGAGAAGCCATACAATCTTTTTAGGTAACTCTAACTATTCTACCCCTCAAAGATGGAAGCACCAGCCGTCCTGGCGGAAATGCAGGTGGATTCACAGCAGGTTCTCCATGGAGGCAGCTGCTGGCTGGTAAGAGGAGAGTGAGCTAATTCAGACAACAGTGTATATTTCATTAAAACAGGTTATTTCAGCATCAGTTTACCATAGACACCTTTGCTAGCCACTTTCCAGCACGCCTATTTGCATAATTTGAGAGAAACTTGATCCTTAACCAGGGCACTTACCGGTACTCATTCCCCTGGGGAGAAGTGCAAATAAGCAGGCTGACCACTCCAGGATAAAATCTGAGCCCTACACAAGTCATTAGAGATTGCGCCACTAACCTCAGCTGTGTCAAGATGAAACTAAACCTGCTGAAAGACAAGCAGACCTGAGACAGAAGGAAGAAACTGTAGAATACAACGCCCATCAGTCTCATTCATTCACAAATTTGAGTTCTTTCAGAACCTCTTCATAAAATATTGTTACCATTCTTTTTGATCTTATTCTGAAAAAAATGACCTCTAGTAAGATGTAACTAAATAACTGCAGGACAGTCTCAGAGATCTTGATCTCTTAATTATTTTTAGGCTTTTTATTATCCCTTTTCCTTTTTTTTTTTTTTCAATTCTCTGCATATCACTTCATGAAACTACTTTTGATACTTGACGAAATTTTTAATATTTTTTTCTTCTGCCTTTTGAATTTGAAAGCTAACTCCAATTAACTGTATTCACCGGGGTTACACCAGTACATTTCTGAGCAAGTTAAAGCAGGACTTTCAAAAACAGCCAAGGGGGAAAATGCGTTTTCTCTGCTGCAAGTTCAGCTTCTAAAATCATATGACTTTTCTGACTTGAGAATGAAAGAAACCAGGCACCTTCTGCTCTTACACAACAGTAGGTTTCCTGACAGCCTGACTTCCTCATTGTGAAATGCAAAACAACAGAAGTTAACACAACACAGACACTGTTAAGTCCTTCATAGAGACAGTGTTCCCCATTTCTGATCCCAGTCAGATAATTTCTAGGGATAAAAACAATGTGTATTCTTTAAATGTGTGTAGTTAGGCTAAGTCTATTCTTTACCAGTTTAATCAGTTTCCGTCTCACTAACAAAAAGCCCTGTCCTGAAGGATTCCCAAATCCATAACTGCTGAAACAAACCTTGTCTACCACCAGCCATCGGCTGTGGTTTTGTGTTTTGGAAATACTTCTGGGTTTTGGGCATATTCATCTTTGCTCCAATAGAGGAGCAAACAGAGCCAGTTAGGGTGTTTGTGTAAATCCTAAATTATTCTTGCAGGACTCCAGGCTATTTCCACTGTGTGCCACAGGATTTTCTTGGCTAACACCGGTCACCAGAACACATGCTTCTTTACACAGTTCTCTTGTAGTATCATGTTCCATGCTGGCCCCTCTGTCTAAATGAAGATGAACCTCATAGGTTGTTGTATACACTGAAAAATATAGTGTGAGTGTTGTGTGTTTGGAAATTCAGGTTTTAAGGACTGTTACTCTGCAGCAGTAGCATGATTTAGTTTCTTCCGATACCTCAAATCACCCTTAAAACAAGTCAGATTAAGCTAAATGTAAAATAATAGAACCATAGGATGGTTTGGGCTCAAAGGGACCTTAAAAATCAACCAGTTACAACCCTCCTGCCATGGTCAGGGACACCTTCCACTGGATCAGGTTGCCCAAAGCCTCATTCAGGCTGGTCTTGAACAACTCCAGGGATGAGGCATCTATGACTTCTCTGGGCAACCTGTTCCCATGCCTCACCACCCTCAAAGGAAAAAAATTCTTCCTAAGATCTAACATAGATCTCCCCTCTTTCAGCTTAAAAACATTACCCTTCATCCTATCGCTGCACTCCCTGATAAAGAGCTCTCCCCAGCTTTCCTCTAGCCCCCCTTTAAGTACTGGAAGGCTGCTATAAGGTCTCCCGGAGTCTTCTCCACTCCAGGCTGAACAAGCCCAGAATGGACAGGATAGTTATGAAGTTTATAGAAGAGAGTGAAAAGAAAACCATGCGTGTGCCTGACAAACAACTACACTTCTCATCTGAGTAGTATACATGGTAGGTGTATAGACATGCACGGTCATCCGGACTGGGGCCCAGCTCTTGGTCTGCAGCGCACATCTACATCTGTAGGTGACGGAAGAGCCGAGCAGGGGATGATGCCTGCATCCTTCCATGTTCTAAAGATATTCTGAGGTGTTTATTCCAATTTAATTTCTTCATCACACTCACCTGTCCCCTCAGGGACATCAGGAAAGAGTCTGAGCCTCCCTTGCAGTGTTTTGAAAACACTCCTGTCCTTTGTTCCTACCCCTGGTAAACCGGGTCTGTTACGGTGCCTGTGTCCGGCTAGAACACTTCACGAGCCCAAAGTGCAACTTGAATCGTTTTCCATCAGGACACTCCAGTCCAGGGGCGTACCTTGGGTCAGGATACTCCTGTCCAGGGACATACCTTGGTCCTGGACACTCCCCACCACGCAGGGTTTGATAACCCATCACTGCTTGTTATTTCAAGCAAGTACCAAGAAGCACAGAATGCCCTGAGCTGGAAGGGACCCACGAGGCGCATGGAGCCCAGCACCTGTCCCTGCACAGGACAATCCTGACATTCACACCGTGGGAATGTTCAAGCACTTCTGGAATATTGTCAGGCTTGGCACCATCCCTGCTCCCTCAGGGAGCTGTTCCAGGGCTCCATCGCCCTCTGGGTGAAGAGCCCTTTCCCAGTATACAACCTAACCCTTCCCTGCACATCCTCCTGCCGTCCCAAGGCTTTTTTCCCTTTCTTTTTTCCCCACGCAGCAGTGAAACCTCCGTGCCGAGGTGCAGGCGCGGGGGGAGCCCCGATCAGCCGCGCTCGCTGGGGCACCGACGGAATGCCGGGGGGGGCGGGAGCCCGGGCGATGCCCTCAGTCCTCCGGGGCGGCAGGACGGGCTCCGCGGATGGGATGCGGGATCCTCTCTGCCCCGGACCCGCTGCTCCCCCCCCCGCCCCTCCCCCGACTGAAGACGCAGGGTGGGACCCGCTCTCCCTGCAGCGCCGCTCCGCCCCGCCAGGGAGCGCCACCGCGCGGAGCTGGGGGGAGAGTAGGGGAGCAGAGGGCGAGTCACGCACCACCCCGCAGCGGCTGTTGCTGGCAGGCTGAGGGAAGATTGCCAGGGAGGGGAGCGCCCATTGGCTGAGGGCGGGCAGCACGAAAGCTCTCATTGGCTGAGGGCGGGCTGTACGGACATTCCCATTGGCTGAGGGCGGACGGCACGCGCGCTCCCATTGGCTGCCGCGAGGGGAGGGGCGGGGCGCGTGCGCCTATAAATAGGGCGGACGCAGCGCCGCGCCCGGAGCCGAAGCGGCAGAGGAGAAGGAAGAGGAGAAGAGGATCGTGCCTGCCCAGCGCCGCCGGGACATGCTCGCAGCCTGACTGACCGCAGGTGGCCGCCGCGCCCGGGACACGAATGAAGAAACAGCTGCTCCTCCTGTTCACGCACCGGGGACTCGTCAGCCGAGGGGGTCGCAGGGGGAAGCGCCGCCGAAAATGGCCTCGTTCAGCATCCGCGCCGCTCGTCCCGAGGATTGTCCCGACCTCCTGCGACTGATCAAGGTGCGGGGGGGAAGGGCTGCCTCCCCCACCCCCCGGGCCGGGGGGTCTCGCCAGGCACCGCTTTCCCCGTGGTGGGTGGTTGGGGGGGGGGGGGTGGCGGGAGCTCTGCCCTTCTCTCGGAGCGACAGCAAGCTCTTGCGCAAAGCTGCGGGGCGGAGCCGCGGGGAGAGCCCCGCTGACTTGTCCTTCCCTTCCAGGAACTGGCCAAGTACGAGGAGATGGAGGATCAAGTGGTGCTAACTGAGAAAGGTATAAAAGAAAGGCGCCTGCCCCGCCCCGTTGGAAGCGCGGTGACCGGATCCGGGGCTCAGGTGCCGGTTTACTTTGCTTTTTTTTAGAGCTGCTCGAGGATGGTTTTGGCGAGCATCCTTTCTACCACTGTCTGGTCGCAGAAGTGCCTAAAGAACAGTGGTCTGCTGAAGGTGAGACTTCCCGATGTTTGTTTCTGGATGCTAAATAGACGAGAGACATCGTATACTTAAATATTACCGAATATACCTAAGGTCCCACCAGTGAATTGGTGTAGGAGGAACAGGTTAACCGTTAAATGCAGTAATCTGTAGTGATGCCCTGCTGAAGTAGTTGTTAATCCTGGAGGTGTGGGAAGATCAGGTGTAACGTAATGTGCTTGACTCCAATTAATTAAATGGCTTTTCTTGTTTGACCCTGACTTACCTTTATGTAATCCTGTTGAATCACATTTTTTTCTTTAATTTGTCCCCAATCTTCAGGTTACAGTCTCTAGCTTCGCCATGTACATGGCCCTTCCGTGTACATGGATGGGCGGGGAGGTAACTAAAAGATCCGTTACACAATAAAGTAGATGATCATAATATGAGGTAAGGTCTACAGGGACAAGTGCTATTCCGAAACACTTACCAAAGACACAGTAGAACAGAAGTCTTGATTGCACACTTCTCTTGCACTATGTGCAGAGTGTTATGGCAGATGTAGTTAAATTACTCAAGTTTCAGTTTGGAGTGGGCAGCTGCTGGGAGAGTTGCTTTCTCTCCCCTGTTGAGCCACAGAATTGCAATTGAAGCTATAGCTTTACTTGCCTTTGCTTTATGGCTCTGAAGGTAAAGGAAACAGTGTGACACTCTCAGTGGGAGCATAAGCTGAGGTGCTGGAAATGCTGCTGTAAAGGTGGCCTGTGAGCATGTCTTCTCGCACAGTGTAGTTACTGAGGAGTATATGCTGAAATATCAGTGTTCTTTAGACTGTTTTTGTTGCTAAGGAAGCAGAGTTGAGGTGATAATTTAGACTGTGAACTGTTTTGTATAAGTTCTTGTATTCCAGAATGGAAATGCTGATAAATCTGTAGGATATGTATTTTTTTTGTAGAAAAAAACTTGTGTTCAGCACATACTGTGACTCTGCTTTTGAGGATTTCAGGGTATGGCAAGGGGCAATCTTCATTCTATTAGGTTGATACAAGTTTGTTAGAGCTGGTATTTTCAGTTGTGTGCTTATTTGTAAACTTAATTCTAACCTAATAGTAAATGTCTGCATGTCACAGAGAATCTGTATGTTTAAACATGCATGTAAGACTTTATTTTTGCCTTTTAAATTCAGACTAGCTAAAGTTACAATCATTGTTTCAGGACACAGTGTTGTGGGCTTTGCCATGTATTATTTCACTTATGATCCATGGATTGGAAAACTGCTGTATCTTGAAGATTTTTATGTGATGGCTGAGTATAGAGGTATGCATTACAGAATTGGATGAGTTGCTTCCTGTAGAGCTGCTTTCAAATGAAAACTTAGTTTCTTACTCTGTGTGTGTTTTGGATTTTTTTTTTTAGGACTTGGCATTGGATCAGAAATTCTGAAGAACTTGAGTCAGGTATGTTGAAGTATAAACAAACAACTGAGGACACATGGCAAGGCAGTGTTCTTGCTCTTCTGCTTACTGCATTGAGAGCTTCTCCTTCAGCACTCCTCTAAAGAATTAAAGGAGGTGGCAGGAGTGTTAGATGGCTTAAAACCTTGTCTAGAGTCTGTTAGACAGTGACAAGTGTTGAAGTGACTGGCAGAACGAAGTTGATGTCTGGTGACACACAGTAGTCTCACCAGTTCTTACTAGATTTGTCCGGGGCCGTTGTTTGAAACCAGTGTTGTTGCATGCTTTTGCAGGTTGCTGTGAGGTGCCGCTGCAGCAGCATGCACTTCCTCGTTGCAGAGTGGAACGAACCCTCCATCAGGTTCTATAAGAGAAGAGGCGCCTCTGATCTGTCCACTGAGGAGGGGTGGAGGCTCTTCAAAATTGACAAAGAGTATCTCTTGAAGATGGCAACAGAAGAGTGAGAGATTATTCCAGCAAATAAATTCTTTCTGCGAATGTGCTCTCTGAATAAACTACTTCTTGCTTTCTGTGTACAGTTTGTAGTGGAATAAAGTAGTGTGGATGCTAATAATGAAAATGCTATGCAGATGTGGTCATAGAATAATCGGTACTGTGATCTGGAGTCGAGGCATCTGTGAAGCTGCGTATGTGCTTATGTGCATCCTTTACCAGTGTGGGCTTGTAATCTTTGTATATGGAAACTTCATTCTTGTAAGTGTCATTCAAATGTGTACAATGTACACACTGGTAGGGTTTGTTTTAATTATTGCCTTTTATAAAAATAAATAGTGTTTTCACTTCATGGCTCTAGTTTTGACTTTAATTCTCACATACAGTTTTCCATTAGATAGTGTGCAGGCTAAAACATTCACCCAAACAATTTCATGAACAAAAAGCATGATTTGCCCCAGTCCATGGATGAAAAGGTGTTTGTTCCTGCAGGACCCAGTGCTGAGGTTCTGTCTACCTGTGCTGAAGCTCAGTTATTTGGAGGGGTCCAAGCTCTCCCTTTGCTCCCTCGGTAGTGGAGAGCATCCTGTATAGGGAACATTCTGTGCAATGAACTAAATGGGAGTCAAGAGTTGGTTCATTTGGGTCGTTCAATTAGGCTTCTGGTCTTGGCCTTCTAGAAAGTGACTACAGAAAAATGGGGAGTTTGTGGTGTTGCTTCCTTGAGCTCTTCCACTTAACAGCAGAGCACCTCAGGAGGGCATTGCCTTGAAGGGGAAGATCCATCTAGCTGTTATTTCAAAGTGTAAATCACAAAAATAGGTTTGATTGGTCAGGAGTAAGAGAAAATACTTAAACAAACTACACCATGCTCCCTCTGAGGTGAGCCTTAAAACATTAAAATTGAGTGTTTCTGGTAATCTGGGCTTTGTACATGATTTCAGGTTGGGTGGAGTTTTTCATGTGCTTCAGTGCTGCATAGTTGGTGCCAGTGTTGAACTGCCTGACCTTAAGTGCTGTGTTAAGCAGTGGAAAACTCCGATCCTGTGTGTTTAAACCTTTGTGCACCAGTCAGTGGAAAACAGTGTTGCTCATCAACTTTTTAATCAGCTGAGAAATTTATCAGCTTTGTAGTACTGTGTCTGCCTTTCTCCTAAGTTGCTGGCGAAAGTGCATGCATGCACTTTCATGGTTGGACTGGATGACCCAGTGGGTCCCTTCCAACCTAGTGATTCTATGCAAGTTTTATGCTGCTCTGCTCTTTCTCTGTAGTAACCCCACAATAAAAGGCTGCTTTTGGCCAACACTTCTTTCCCTTCAAAGGAAGGGAAAAGACTTAACCTGCCTTGTAGCATTCACTGGCTTAAATAAAACAAGGTTTTAAACTTATTTTGATGGCTGTATAAACCATGCGTCATCATCTGGAAGATGTCTTCTCATCATAGAGAGTAGTGGGCAGTGATTGCTTCAACCCTGGGTAGTCCTAACCTGAATTCAAGAACAAAGTGTCCCTCTCTGCTTAGCGCCAGCAACAGGTTGTGCGGGGCATTTAGCATGAAACTATTCTTGTTTTCTGTTTTGGTTTTGTTTTTAACTGAGGCGTAGGCGATAGTGTACCAGCTCTGCCCCAGTGTGAGATACGGCTGTCAGCTCTTGCCTCAGGAATGAGAAAACCAACAAGAAACACAGGACTTCTTGGAAGAGAGCTGATGGTAACATATGTCCAAGCGGTTGTCTGGACAAACACGGGCCTGACTGAGCCCAGAATCTGTTGCATAAATTACCCTGGTTTAGGAGATCAGGTTCTGCATAAGAAACAGTCATTCCCAGATGCTACCTATGTCTGTGTAGCACCTCAGCTGTGAGAACATTTGTACCACCTGCAGGAGCCTGAGGCTCAAATCCCTCTGCTGCCCAAGGGGAATAGAAATCTATATTTCTCACTTGACAGCAGATAACTGCTAGACTACGAGCTGCTCTCTGTGCTCTTGCTGAGCCTGTGAACTTCTCCAGTTCAGTAGGCCAAAGGAGTTAAGAGTAAGCCCACCCGATGAACCAGCCTGGTAACTCGAGCTGGAGACAGCATGGGAAGGACAAGACGGTCTCCAGCAGCTCTCGTTGAGTGTCAGGCTGTTGTGTCTTCCCATGGTTGAAGCTGCAGTAACACAGTAACCTGCTTGTGCATCTCAGTGCTAGTGGGATCTGTTTTGAAGTTATTTCAAGCTAGTTCTTTTGGCTCCGTGTATCAGTCCAGAAGGTGATTAATAGTAGAGCAGTTTACAACAGCTTTTATTCTCAAATTAACAGTTCATTAGATATCTAGGACACACCTGCTTCAATTTCAGGCCCCAGACTTCTAGAGCACAATAAGGCTATCAAAGCTGCATGACTGAATGGAACAAGCTAACTAATTAGGCATTATAATCAGGAAATTAAGCAGCATAGTCAAATTATCAATCAATTTAAAGTGTTTATCCTATCTTGTTCATCATCTTCTGCCAGTGCAGTTAAGTATTGCATTTTCTAAACAAATTCTGTCATTGAAATAGCTGAAATAGCTTCTCAGGGAGTCACAGAAAACAAGTGAGGCAGCACTAAATGAGAAGACCTTTTCTAGCCAACTGTGATCATTTTCAACATTCACACATGAAAGTAAAGACAATAGATATCCTTTCAGATGTGACTTTCACTGAGGTAGGAATAAGAGGTAGGAGTTTTAAAACCAGCAGAAATATTCTCTCAGTTACAGTAAGTTTCCAACAAAGTCATGTGCTAATGCCATGGCTCAAGAAAAGACAGACTTCAAACTTCCTCAATAACTTTTTCACAGGCTACTGGGGGACCAAAATGACTCTGTAACTACAATTGAGGTGTACAGCTGAGTGTTTTCTACAGGTTTAGATATGGGAGAAACCTCACTTGGCTTGACTTTCTTAGTTTCCAGGATCATGATTCCAGCAAGCTGCAGTGCGAGCATATGACTGGAGCAAAGCGATACCAGTAGGCTTTGAGCTGGTCACTGGTATCACACCAGTGGGAATCCATCACAACACAGACACAGCAATGGCGTGGGGCCTGCAGGTATGTCAGCCTCCTGCATTACCCTGTTGTCTTGCTGCAGTGCACCTGCCTCTGGGGAAGAGTTAGAATGTAGGTGTTATGACCGTGCTGATAACATCTCCAGGGAGTTGAGGCACAAAGATCCTCCTAGCTTTTGCTCTCAAGCTCATGACCTGGGAAGTCCTCTTCTCACCAAGACAGCAGAAGCCTTCACAACTCAATTTCCATGTTCCCATTGAGGAATAATGGAAAGGTGGCCTCAAGCAAACTTTCAGCTGGAGGATGCAGCAGAGGTCTGTGCCCGGCTGCAAGGAGGAGCGCTGGGCTCACCACTGCCTCTCTGCTTGACATTTTCCTGCTCACAGGCTCCTACACAATGATTCGAACCGTAGCCATAGCAACAGCATGGAAGGAGGCTTTTTTGTCTACATAATTTGAGTTAAAATGTAATATATGCAAGAGAAACAACCCTCCTCCCTTTTTTTTTTAAAGAGCCTTTGCTCCCAAAGTAGTTTAAAAAGCCAATGCAAACTTCTCCCCCAAAGAGCATATAGATGTTTCAATACATTCCTGCACACAGTGTTTTGTCTTGGGAGATATGCCATCCTGGAGCCAGGTCAGCTGAGCATGGAGTGATGCAGCTGCAGGGAAAACACAAGCTACGTATGGAACAGGGACTCAGAGAAAGCATTGCATAACTGGCAGCCACACAGCATTACCTCACGTTGGCGGCTAGCCCAGAGATATGCTTCATGCCTCCCTTTCTTGGAGTTGACGAGAAGGTTTATTTCCTTCAGTTTGCACAAGTTCCCTCCTCACAGCTCCCCTGGGCGCTCCTTCCACATGCCCTGGGGGAGCAGAAGCTGAGGCGAAGGAGTGCACAGGCAGACACGCACGCACACGGGGGCAGTGCCCATGAAACCTGCAGTGTGCAGCTGTTTGCCTTGCTTTAAATAATTCACCTCACGTAACAGACTCAGCTTTGCCCACTTGTTTTGCTTTGCCTGGGCAGGATTACCTAAATGCTTTTTTTTTTTTTTTTCCCCCAGAACTCAGGTTTCTGAGAAGCGGTCCCAATTTAAATAATGGCATTAGCTGCTGTCGGAAACAAAACAACACACAAATACCATGTCTGCCACTGATGTTTAACCTCACAGCAAACTGAAAGCAGGCTGTAACTTCTCCATCCAAGCATGACTCCCTCCCAAGGTTCTTCTTTCTCCGTTCAAGACCCTGTTAACATGTTTTACTGTTGAGCGGGGTTTTGGTAAGTGCAACATCGATGGAGGGCTTTAGAGCCCATCAGGAACTCAGACCAGTCTCTGCAGAGAGATCATGGAGGAGAGGCTGAAGGTGATGATGTGGGCTTTCAGGTACCAGCATAGCCCTGCCAGGTGCACTTCCCTTGTTCCTTGAGCCTCACCCTGACGCACTCCAGCTTTTCTTTGCTATCAGAAATGGTCGCTGTGGTTGGTAACAGAGTAAAGCACTGGTACACACCTCTACCAAAAATGGGGAGGCAGGTGGGGATCCATTTTTCAAACCAGTTTTGGTTTCATTTCACAGATATACTGAAAGCTAAAGCAAGAGATAAAAGGCCCCTGGGGATAATTAGCTTAAAAGAATGAAAAACAAACACCAGCTACAGAAACTTCTCTAAGTTAAATAGTTTGGTTTATTTATGTTTGGACCTTTGCATATTTCCATTGTTCACACAGCAGGTGTGAGGTGGTTGTGTTCACTCAAAGGGAAAATGCATCTCCATTTTCTTGACATCCATCTCCTTTCTCCATCAAAACAAGTTTAAAAGACAATGCTTTGCGAAGACAAAAGACAGGTATCTGTCCCCAGTGAAAGTTTGCTGTACAGCATGATGAGCTGACTTCACGTCTTCCAAATCACTTCCCAGGAGCCGACTGTGTGGAGAGGGGACTTAAAACCCTGAAATTCCTACTAGAAACCTTCCTCCACCTGAAGAAAAAAGGAGCGAGACAGTAGTTTTCCACATGAAAACACATTAGTGTTTCCAAGTTACCTGGATATTGCAATGGTGTTTTCAAAACAGTCTTTTAAGTGCAATGTGAGATTTTTCAAACCTGATTGCTATAATTAGACACCCAGATACCACTGAAAAGGTACCTTTGAGCAGCCTTCCTCTAATTGCTCTCATGATGAGCAAACTCCAGTCTGGGCTCCTCACAATCTCTCTGAACTTTCACATTTGACCCCTTTGTGTAACCAACATAGAAATTCCACTGCACAGAGGAGGAAACAAAAGTAGTTTTGCTCTACAGTCTGGTGCCTTTTGCAGTCATAGAATTAGAGAATCATAGCATGGTTTGAGATGGAAGGGACCTTAAAGATGATCTAGTTCCAGAACTCCTGCCATGGGCAGGGACACGTCTCACCGGATCAGGCTGGCCAAGGCCCCATCCAACCTGGCCTTGAACACCTTCAGGGATGGGGCAGCCACAGCTTCTCTGAGCAGCCTGTGCCGGTACCTCACCACCCTCATCGTGAAGAACTGCAATCAGTTCACATGGTAGAATTCTATTTTTTTCCCGGTCAATTTCATACCATGGGCTTGCACAGACATACAAGAACATTTCCCACCACACAGTCTATATAAATTTTAGCTAGAGTTGTAGACACCTGGGTCTTTTTTTGCTTCTTGATTATTTTTTCAGAGTTAATAATGAGGGAAGGATGAAAATCTGTGTTCACCACTCCTACCTAGAGGTACTTGCCTCTATACAGAGCTGTAGCTTTGCCATTGGGGCAGAAAACATAAAGAAAAAAAAGGCAGGAGGAAAGATCTGCAGCAGTGAAGGGGTGCCGGGTCTGACCACGTCGCATCACAGGGAGCCATATGCCCCACAGAGGCAGTGGCATCAAGAGAAGTGGTTTAGGCTGCATTCTTTCCAGGTAAATGTAGTCAGAAGAAACTAGAAGACTCTTACTTTGCAAAATCAGAAGTCTCAGAGCTAAATTCCTGGGCTACATTAATAATTTCTGGATTATTTTTCCCTCCCATCAATCTTATTAGGATTAGCAAGCATTGTATTTAGTGATGCAGAAGCAGGAATTGTTTGCTGCTGAAGAGCAACAGAACAAGGCAGCCACAAGCACTGGCATCAAAGAACGAGCACTACAGTAATCCAGTTTTTTTTCAAAAAACTAGCTGAAAATTCAAGAGATACCATCAGTGAGTGTGTGCTGTTCCCGAGCCAGGTAAGGAAGCACACCCATTTCATGTAACTACATATCTCTGAAACTGTAAATAAGGCTGATAAAACAAAGTCCACTGCATTACAAAGTACAGCTGGTCCAAATGGCAGTGATGTGAGGACAAGGTTAAAGAATCCCAGAGCAAAAAAAAAAACCAAACCCTTTTCATAAGCAAATACTTGAGATTTATAGGCATCAGTTGTCTACCATCTCAGCACAAGGAAGTAATAAAACAATCCTGTGTTTTCATGCTGAGTTTGCTCTCACCAAGATTTGACTGACGTTTGATTACAGAAGTCCTGCAGGGAGTCATGCCCAGGGGAAACTTTGCATGTGTGAGGAAGCTGTGCAATCACTAGAACCTCAGAGATCCTTTTCTTGCCATTTGGCCTTGGCATCAGCAAGCTGTTATTTTCTGCTGTTAAAAGCCAAAGCACTTTTCACCCCTGCAGTTCAATGTACTCAGACATCCCTGCTTCACTTCCAGGGAGGACCAGTTTTGCCTCTACACACCCAAAGCCCTGTGCCTCTCCAGCACAGCCGAGGCAGCTGGGGCCTCCCCTGCACACGCTTATGCCTGCTTTATCAGCTAGGGTATTGTCCGGAACAAGCACAGGATGGCAAAGGCCAAAGATCTTTTTAACACAGGTCTACAAGCAAGAAAGGTTTGGAAGGTGTAGAAGAGGACGTCACATTATCTCCTGTTCTTTCTTACAGAAGCTATTGAGCCTTTGGGATCTTTTCATTTAAAATAGAAACAGCATCAGATGCTCCTGTTACACTAAAGAACATAAACCCAGTGTAAATCTGCCAGGAGCCCCTTGCAACAGAAGGGTCAGAGACACAAGTACGCCCCTCAGATGCCTGGGCTGCCCCGTGCACTTCACAGCCCCAGCATTATGGGGACAGTGGCTCTTGCAGCTGGCCCTTCTGTTCATGATCTTTCCTAAGTTCAGACATCATGGTCTTACTTTACGCAGCTCCAAACAGCACCCATGTCCCCCCAAACCCTGCATGGGTGCTGCAACTGGATAGAGGGGCACAAAGGTGGTTCTGAGGAGCTGGAAGCCCTCAACTTCTTGGTGCCTCAGCACTTGCCCTGTGCGGAAAGTCCTACTGAGCATTCCATGAGAGAGACAGTTGCCTAAGGAAATGATCACAGTCATCTGCAGGTTTCGAAGTCTCACAGGGTTGTCCCTGGCGCTACTGCAGCCAGTAAAACCTGCCTGGCTGCAGCACAGGGAACATCTTCTGCGTGATGTGCCACGTGAGTGCCAGTCAAAGCCAAAACAATTTCTATTTCCAGTGAGGCTGAGCCCCAGCAACCTCATGACATGGTAAACCATATTTGGGAAGAGCCCAGATACATCCTAGCCAGCTTCTCTGCAGTGGGGCTGAGCTGTGGCAACCAAGATTTGGCCTCTGCCAGGATGCCAAAGCCACAGTCACGGCTGTGGGCTCCCCGACCTTATTACTCTCTACAGCTACCTGAAAGGAGGTCGTGGAGAGCAGGGAGTTGGCCTCTTCTCCCAAGTGACAGGGGACAGGACAAGGGGGAATGGCCTGAAGCTCTGCCAGGGGAGGTTCAGGCTGGACATCAGAAAAAAATTCTTCACAGAAAGGGTCACTGGGCACTGGCAGAGGCTGCCCAGGGAGGTGGTTGAGTTGCCTTCCCTGCAGGTGTTTAAGGAAAGGGTGGATGAAGTGCTGAGAGGCATGGTTTAGGGAGTGTTGGGAATGGTTGGACTTGATGATCCAGTGGGTCCTTTCCAACCTGGTGATTCTATGATTCTATGGTAGGAGCAGTGGCAGAGGAGAAGCAAGCTGAGATACATGCAGGAAGATGTGGGGAGCAAACATGAATTTGTCTCTCCTCAGGCATTTGGGCACCTAACTGGCCAGCACGGAGGCCCCGGCGTGCTGAGGGCAGGGGAGGGCTGGCAGTGGGTACACTCCACCGCTGGTGCCTCCTCAGCAGCTGTTTCACATCATGGAACAGAGGAAGTTCACATTTCTCCTCCTTCAGACAAGGAGGTGTCTCATCTGAAGAGATTTTTGGGCTTGGAATGTCATACGTGAATGGCATGTCATGGGGCCACAGACACACTTGGGTACCTGCTTCACAGGCTGCTCCCTGAGACACTGTCAGGCGTATTCCGAGTTTTATAAGTGAAGAAGTATAGACCCTGCAGTGAAATAGACGGGATTGCCCCAAACTAGCTTTCTGCAACACAGCAGGCACATAACAGAAGCAATTTTTCCAGGGAGCCTTTTTTACCAAAACCCTACCCACCCAGCCAATGCCTCAGCCAGGCAGCTGCTGGAGGTGGGTTCCCGCAGCCACATTTTGGGAGAGCACTGGGGCGTTGCCAGGGCCAGGAGGGTACGGCCAGGAGAATGTTCAGGGCTGCCCTTCAATCAGCCCTCACTGCAATGCCTGGCAATGACCCCCATGGACATCCAGCACAGCTGCCACCACCGACTAAATTCCCCTTTCTTCAATGTAGTTTACTAAATCACAGAGCCTCATAGTTGCTTGTGACTTGTGTAACATCTGGTGAGCACGTGAGTGAGTTCCTCTTCTTTTGCTCCATTAAAGCTATAGTGAAAAGACTTTTGCCACAGAAATACAGTAGAATTTTACTTAATTCCCAGCAAACGCAGTACCTGAGTGATAACGTGCATAAACAGTGCATAAGCTGCACCTGGTCATGATGCATTTTTGTCTTATTTCCATCAAAGCAGGAACAGTAAACTTCTAAGGACCATACTGTGAGCAAGCCTACAGAAAGTGCATTAAAGACACTAAATGCTGTGTTTATGTATAAAGCAATTTAAAAGTAGTTTATTCTTGAGACAAGTAACTGTACTATTACAGCATTAAGCAAGAAGCTTCTACAGCCACAGGTAACAAGTGCATACTATAACCTCTGGTTCTGGAATTACTGCCCACTGGAACCCGGTGCTATGTTTTGTGTGTTCTTTGCCTGGCTGAGAAAGACACACTCAACCCAGCAGCCTCAATGCATTCCTGTCCGCATCCCAGTGGAGTAAGGAGCTGGTCCTGGCAGTAAGGACCAACAGCCCCCGAGCACCCTGGCTGGTACTTTCTGGCTGCCTCTCCGGAGGTGTTACAGGGCTTTTCAGGATCTGAGGATCCACAGTGGGGCTGACTAATGTCCAAGCCACTCTTTGGTGCAATCCTGTTTGTTTTCAAGCAGCCTCTCTCAAGTCTCCTCTCTTTTCCTGGAGGGAAGTGGGTGACTGGGAGCCATTTGGGCTTTTTTTTCTTGCCTTCCATTTTGGAAGACCCTGGACCGCCTGTATCGCCCTGATGTATGGAGTGCAAGGTGTCAGCATCACCTCAGGACCACCATCCTGAGGCTGTCACCTTGCAAGAGGTGGCAGCACAGCCTGACGCCGTGGGTTTGCCAGCATTGCCTGCAATACCAGCTTCCTGCAAAGTGAGCCCTAAAAATACTGGTAGGGCATCCAAAACCTGCCCATTTGTTTTCAGTCAGAGGATCTGCGACACACTCCGTTTTATCTGTCCTTTCCTGCCCTTTGACAACCCTTCACGTCAGTGACTCATCTGAGCACGAACAATGCCGAACCAACTCACTGCTCAGCAGGAACTCTTTCCCTCTGCTGCAGCTGAGAAAAGGTTATGAGAGGCAGCTGTAACCTTCAAGCATACACCAGGAAAAACATCTGGCGCACTTTTCAGCAAAGCATTTAACAACATTTATGAATCCAAAACCACTACTAGACTCGGATTATCATCTGATCTGTTACCTTTGCTTTTGTTTCCTTTAAGATAATCGATGTCTCAAGCTTGCTAATCTATAAAGAGAATTAGGGCACTGTAATTGCACAGACATGCTTGGAGAGGCTGAGAGAGTTTCTTCTTTGTTGTAGGCACAATTTTGCTTCTCTCTTCCTTAATTTTTTTTCTTTAGGACAAATTAAATACATCAGATGAATAAATCAATGGCTAAATCTCCATCCAAGGAGAAGCAAGCAGCTCTTCTGTACACTTTACTAGTTGTTCTGTATGATTTTTTTAAAGGTCTCATATTAATTTCTTTATCCTGAAGTCAAAATGTTTAAATGTCAAAATGTTTACAGAATATATTACCAGAAAAGTCAGCATGAAATATGTCTTTGAGTGTTCCCTTTCAACAGTTAAAACAACCTAATCCTCATGCTTGTTATGAACATACTGTTGAAGAATTGCTGTTTCTACTACAAAATAAACCCCATCCAAGAAGGGGAGAAAAAAAAACTCTCCTGGATTTATTAGCAGGCAGGGTTTCTCCTCTGCACACAAATTAGCCCTCAGCTTCCATTATGCCCTACCACAAAACAAATAACATAAAGATGCCTTGCAATTACAAGGGTACATTAAGAAAAAGTGCTTATAACAAGATTTATGGGGCTACTGCAGCACCTTGAGTGAAATCAGGGCTGGGAGGTCCATGTCGCTGGATGCCTGCTCATCACCAGCCCTATGCATCCTGAAGAAATAAGACGTTTTCCTCCTAAATGGCTGGCAATCACTCATAAAAGTATCCCTTAGGCTTTAACCTTGGGATGAGCGTGCCCGCCCTCCCCCCCACCCTCCCCAAGTTGTACTGCTGAGCTGGGAATAGAAAATGGGAGAAAGGAGAGGTAGGAAAGCAGTCCTTACTAGTAAGGATAGAATCATAGAATGTTTTGGGTTGGAAGGGACCTTGAAGATCACCCAGTTTCAATCCCCTGCCATGGGCAGGGACACCTCCCACTAGACGAAGTCACTCAAAGCCTCACCCAACCTGGCCTTGAATACCTCCAAGGAGGGGTCATCCTTTTCAGATGGTTTTGGCTGCAGGATGCCAAAAGTGCTGCAAAGGGCTTTTGGGACAGCCACCCAGATCTGCAGGGTGTCCCACAAGGGAGGAGAGGCTGCTGCTGCACCAGCATGGGAAGACAACCTGCATGCACCCATGTCTGCGCTGGGGACTGCGACATGCCATGGTCCTGTGCAGCGTACGTTCAAGAACAATGGCTCAGGGAGCACCAGGTGTTCTCCAGATGTGCCAGCACAAAGCCAAGACCCTATACTGGGTCAGACGAGGCCATGGGGCCAGCACAGCTGCCACCACTAAAAATTAACCTGGGTCAACATCTTGATATTTAAAATAAATTATTATTTATTTTTTTTTAAAAGTGAACTCATTGTTCTCCGGCTGTCAAAATAATAACTGACAAGGTTTTAAGGAAACAGTGTCTCAAAATCATCAATAAAAGCTGCTAGTGGTAGCCATACATGAGAAGAAGCTAGAGGAATCCATAAATGAGAAACCTTAAAACAAGAGTGATGAGGTGTCAGAATTCCTCAAGAAAATTACAGAGGCAAGAGAAAAACGTTGGCAAAAAACCTCAGCAGGGCCCCCAAGCCAAGGAGGCGCACCAGGCAAAGCTGGGAAAGTCCACTGGAAAGACTTCACAAATACAGCAAGAGGAGAAAGTCAAGAGAAAACAAGTTGATGCAGAGAATTAAGTCAACATTCAAACATTGAAACATTACAGGATCTTCTGCCTAGGGACCCTAGGGTGGAGCTCCCACAGACATGGGCAGAACGGGTCCCTCGTTTCCACTTGGCAGGGTCAGTGTTCCAGGAGCATCCCTCTGGGACTGGTAGGTGAGCGAGGTGGGTCACACAATGCTCTCAGCACTTGCACAGGCAGAGCAGTTTTTCAGCTGTGCGGGATGAAGGAAAAACTCACACAAATAAAACTGTTCTCATGCCTTTCACTCCACAAGGAAAATACAAACACAGGGGAAATACCACAGGATTACCAATTAAAATTACCATTTCACAGCTACTTAATGGCTATGCTTTTATTTATGGCAGTTTACTTACAATTGATAGCTGTGAGTTTATTCACGGTAGTTAACGCTGTAGCCTTCCAGGACAAAAACCAGGCTCCAAGCCCAGCATGTTCTTAGCTCAGAGACTTGTGACCTGAGGTGTGCAACAGGTTCTGCACATCTGTGTTACACCTTAGCTTAACCCACCAGCAGCCTAAAAGCACCTGGGGTTTTTTTTCCTCCCATAATTCTATTACTTTCTGGTGTGAGTCACTGGCTAGCCCAGGGCTGAGGGTGTTTTTAAGCCACTACTCCTCTAACTTTCCTCAAACAAGAGTCTCTTTAGTAAACTAACATCATCTACAAATAGGAAAACAGCAGAAAAACAATAATGCTAAAAAGCAACCAGTAAATACCCGGCACTATTCCCATCGAATTTAAAAGGAAAGGGAGCAACTTTGGGTCTGGAAAATTTTTCCTCTGAAAATATTAGATACTAAATACGAGGAAGAAATACCAGATATTAGGAAGAAATTTTTTACGCTGACGGTGGTGAAACATTGGCACAGGTTTCCCAGAGAGATAGTAGATGCCCCATCCCTGGAAACATTCAGGGTCAGGTTGGATGGGGCTCTGAGCAATCTGGTCAAGTTGAAAACATCCCTGCTCACTGCAGGGGGGTTGAACTAGATGACCTTTATATTCCCTTCCAACCCAAACCATTCTGTGATTCTATGAGATATCTGACTTTTTAAAGAGTTTGAGTAGAGTTGTGGTAGTAAAAGGGGATGTGCTCACATTTACATTGAGTTACTTCTTTTTTTTTCTGCAAGCTAGGACTTTTTCCCCTTTACTGTTTTCTTTTTGGCCAAAACATGATTGCTGATTTTAGCATCTGTGTGTTTTGCTTTCTTGTACAAGGATAGATCGTACTGATCTTACCCCATCAAGGCAAAAGTGCAGCCAAAGGTTATTTGGCCCCAGGGATGTGTCCTTGTACAGTTGGATGCTGTGCAAAAGCTTCTAAATGGCAGAGGACTCCAATATTATGTATTAATTGGCTTGCTCTCGCTCTCTCTTTTGGCAGAGTCGAGCACATGCACATTTCCTTCTTCCATCAGCCGGTAACAGCTCATCTTTTTTTATTGTCACATGAACCTGGAAGTAAACGCAGAAGAAATAAACACCACAGACTGTGCCTCTTCCAGCAAACCACAGACAGGAAAATAAGCCCTTTGCTTCTCAGCAGCTGAGTTTTCTCCATCATCTTCATTCAGTTTAGTGTACAAAGGGTTGCGCCAAGCCCCAAGCCTGCCCAGACTTGCTGGCGAGGCTGCTGCGTAAGCACCGTGCGTGGCACCGAACCAGGGGCCGAAGCTGACTCACTTGCAGCTCTTAATGCCATTCCTCGTCTCTGGCAGGATATGAAAAATGCGTCAAGCCTGGCACACAATAGTAAACATATTCCTTTGGGCTGGCTTTGGGGCTTTCACCAGCCCGTTTCAGTCCAGGTAGCTTGTAAACAATGCTTTTAAGATAGCTTTTAAGATAGAAGATCAACTAACCCACAGGCCAGCTCTCCAGTAAAGGCAAAGATGATTTCAGCACCCTGCATTGAATAACAAACCTCTTTTTTTTCTGTACAACACCAAAGTATCGCTGTGCTTTGAACGTGCCTTGAACTGAGGTTACCTTTATGACTCATGGCATGAATGAGCACTAAGTGGGCGCATACAAGAGCGCTGTACGAATCAGGAAACGGCTCTTTCAGGTCTCCTTACAAAAGGAAGTGAGTCTGAAGCTTGCTAAATTTACAGAGAGGACATCAGTGAGCTTAATCTAGGGCAGAGGATGGGGGGAAGGGAAGAATCCCTTCTCTTTCACTGTAGGTTGATAAACTAACTCTGCCTGTGTCTGTATACGGTTTTTAACAACAAAGAAAAAGAAAGTAAAAGGTCTGAAACTGTAGTGGTGAGGGCCGCCTCCACAGCTGCTTATAAGCCTTAGCTGGTGCGAGTGTACAGCCACAAAGACTCTTCTGGCTTCACGCTTCAGCACTCCCCCCATCACTAGAAAAATGAGAGTGCTTTTCTACGCCCCTCTGGTAAAGCCGTGAGTTGGCACAGAAGGAGCATCACTGCACACGTCTGCTCAGGGTGTCCTTCCTTCCTCTCCTGCCTCGTCAGACAGTGGGCTTGCAGGATGCCTCAGCACTCTCAGCCAAGTGCTGGATGTGGCTCGCTTTCAGTTCAAAGAAACAGGTTACTTCTTCAAAGCCATGGGTGCTGCGCCCTGGAGTTGAGTGAAGGTGCTTCAGGTTAAGCCTCTCAAGAGATTCTGATGCAGTGGAACACCATATTTTGAATTATTTCAGTACAGGAGGCAGTATGGTTCTGTGAACTTCACACCATAATGGACACCATAATGGCCAAAGAAGGAATAAATGAGGTTCTCCTCTTGTGGTTAATCCAGACACATGGTTGCTGCTCTAACTGTTATCTTAAAATGCATACTGAGCAAGCCCCTGAAGCAAGACAAGGTGTTCACAGTGTTCACACAAGGCCTCCGGTGCTTGCCGGAGACAGTGGTGTCAGGGCTGCAAGCTGCCTTCCTTGGGTAGAAGGACTGAAGAACCCAAGTGGTACAGGGCAGCAGAACAGCCTTCCTGACACAGCATCTGCCTTTACTGCCAAAAAGTGTGTACCAAGTGACCCATCTTGTTACTTCATGTCACTGTCTGTTAGTTTAGTATTGCTGACCAAGATCTGGATGCCGAGACCATACATGAATTACATCCTTTAGCTTTAGTCTCTATCAAATTAAATTCTTCAGTCTTGTGCCAGTTTATATTCACATTATAAACAAAAAGAGAAGTTCCCTGACTAAGCTGTCGCACTGCCCCCACTGCTCTTTTGATGGTGGGTACGAAGACTTTGGGATCATAAGCCCAAGCACAGCTCAGGCTGCTGCATGGCTATTCCCAGGCACACAGTAGCGAGTCATTCAGGATCTTCCCCTCCAGAAGATCCAGCAAAGTTTACCAATAACAAGATCATGACTCAATAACTGGCTCCCTGGTGATGGAGCATTACATCCAGCTTACCTGCCACACCTGGATGTGGCCCACATGACCACCTGGCTTTGTGTGTTAGCTGGTAGATTTAGTCCTTTAAATGCACCCAAAAGTAAGGCTAGGAGAAGTCAAGAGAGCCTGACAGCACAGTCTGGTGCAGGCATTGTAACTCCATTTCCCATGCAGAAAGGTATTTTTAGAGGAAGAAGATTGGTAACCAGCTTTCAACACCAATGCAATGGCCACCAATAACACCAGCCTGAGAACATGGTGAAGAAAGCACCATTCTGGTGGAGACCATGAGTTCCAAGGCAAGATAAAAGTCCAGATAGACACCGGTCTTCAACCAGACATGGCCAGTAATAAACCTCACTGGCATGGAAAGGAAGAAAATAACACATTTGCATCAATGCACCAGCATTGCTTCCAGACAGGCCTTGAGAAAGCTGTCAGCTCCAGTCACATTAAGAACCATACACAGTTAAAAAATACCAGATTAAAGAGGACAGGGGGTTGTTACATAATTAGAAACTTTTTTTTTTCCTCCTTCGTAGTTAAGATATTGTTATCAAAAGTTTTCCTTGTAAACAAGATGCTTTTGTTTCTATCAAAACCACCCCACAGAGGGGTGACCTAGCCAGCTGCTGGGCCATCCAGGTGCAATAGCTGACCCTGCTTTGAGATGTTCCATCCAGGAAGGTCCATCGGGAAGTTACGCAGGGCTCCCCAGCACGCCTGAAGAGCCAAAAAGCTCTTTGTCAATAGCAGTTTACATTACGATAAAACTGGCTTTACAAGGAACTTGGGATTTATAAGAAGGTACAGAAATAACCTTTACAAAACAAGAAAAGAAAAAAAGAAACACATGCAGCAGGGGCTCATGATCTGTTCCGAAGTAAACATGAGATTCTTCTTCCAGGGCTAATAAACAGAGCAGAAGAAGACCCCTTCAACTTCAAGAGCATTCTTTTCTCTAGCTCTAAAATACGATTCCTTCCCTATCAATCTTGCCTGTTCCAGCTCTGCAGTTCCAGCTCTCTTCAAAGGTGACAAATGCAACTAAGAATGCTTCAGAAAGTTTCAGTTACAACCCCTGCTAGTAAGTCTGCGTCTGGGGCCTCCTACAGTCAGAGCACAAACCCGGACACTGGTGGCAAAATACTGCAATTTTTTCGAAGCTGCAAGATTGTGCATATTTGCCTGGACTAACAGGAATATTCCAGGTTGGTGATGCTCCTTCTAGCAAATGGAGAGGCTACGCTGTCCACTTCTATTCAGACAACTAACACACTACCTACAGGAATTGTCATCCCAGCATCGAGGGCTGCATAGGCAAACCCAAGGATCTCCTGTTCTACAATTTCCACAGGCTGCAGAGATTAAAGATGGTGTTTTTCAGAGAGAGCACTGCAACCTGGCCCCAACACATCTGCTAATGGACACTATGGCTGAGGATGCTGAAGTGAGAACACCGTTTCCTCATTTGCAGAGACTCCAGTTACCAAGCTGAAAGACTTCAAGTAGAAGTATGAGCAAACTGTTGACATGAAATTTGGGTGGGGAATATACTGTTTTTAGCCTAATGTTGTAATACCCACAGGCAAAGTCTGGCAAAAGGCAACACACGCATGCACAAATTAGTTCCACGGATCTGTGTGTGTGGGCATACGTATGTATGTTTATGAACAGGGGTCACTGCCCTCCTGTTCTTCACTAGGAAAGTCTGTGCCAAGTCTGTTGGATATTTTACGACGTCTTGCACTCCTACCAGCATGAAACTTTTAAAAATTTATTTCTTGTACTTGTGAAAAACATAGGACATAAGGAAAAGATTTCAGCTAGGGCTCTCTTGCTTACATTTTGGAGCCATCTCCTTGTCACGTGTATATGCAGGTGCGCGAAGACAGCCATTTCCTGCGAGATAAAAGCATTCTGGTTTTATGGCTATCATTTGGGACGTTTTTAAGCAGCAGTGTAAATGTACCATATGAAAATGTGATCAAGTAAAAAGCATTTAAGTCAAGTGATACTTATTTAAACCAGCATTTTTTAAACACACACACACATATGTATGTAAACAAACAAAGACGAATCCTTATTGTGTTCGAATAAGGATTAGTTAATGAAACAGAGTGGACAGAAAGTTTCACTTTGTTCTCACAGGCAGTAAAAAGAACTGCCAACAACTGCATCAAAAAGAATGAGGAAACCACATCTTAGTGGAGTCTAGGGGTGAAAATACCTGAATTATCAAGTAATTACATTCCTCAATACTAACACATCATGTGCCACATATTACTGAAAAAAAAAATACTGGCATCTAAATTTGAATTCCTAACGCAATGGTAGTAGTTTTATCTAGGATATGGGAATGTGTAAGTGAAGGCCTGTCTTTAAGCAAAAAAACAATCCTATGCCTGTATTTCAAGAGTGGTGCAACAGAACAGTTACAGCTATGACCAATATTTCCCAAGTTTCCATTCCACTATTGACAAAAACACGACTTTGATCCTCCCAAGCCTATCTGAATTATGTTGGCAAACTTAAAGTAAAAAACAAACCACATACCCACCCCAGACCCCACATAAGAACTCTGCTCCCTTTGCTAAATCAACATCCATCTTTACCAGCTTAAAACAATCATAAAAGCATGTTGGGGAGATACTGTTTTTCTGCCTGAGGCAACCACATGCTTTATGCCTGTATTAAAAAAAGAGCTGGCCTGTTTCATAATGCCCACACAGACTGGTATTTGCATTGCCAAGATCTGTTTGCTTTTCTCTAAAAGTTTGTGGAATACGCTCAGTCAGAATAACAAGGAATAACAACCATATTTAAAAGTATTCTGAATATGATTTACGTTGTATTTTCTTCCCTGTTCTTTCTGGAAAGTTAACATATAGTAAAAGCACACATCTAATTCCATCCTTCCCCCGTTCTTCACATTCATTGCTTAATGTAGGGACATTTAAGACTCAGTAATAGAGCTTTAAATGCTCTGAGCTACTTGGTTTACAGTAACTCGTGAAGCATCATACCCTAAAAGAGAGACTCATGGGAAGGGCAACAAATGATGAAAGGGTTTTATTGTGCAAAGATTTCAAAATGCTGGAAATTCTTTTGTATTTTCTTTTGCTTCACTTTTTCTTCCCCTCCTCTGGCTAGGAACAAGGAAACAGCCAAGTTATTCTATAGCTGGTTCCCACCACCATAATGTTCTGGTTCCCACTGAGCTGTGCATTCAAGCAAAAACAAGAACAAACATAAACAGCTCCATTCCCATCCGTCTACAGGACAGGAACTCACAGATGCTTCATTATATACCTCCTGCTGGCACTGATGAGGCAGAAGATTTGTATAGAAAGGAGGGGGAGACTCAGACGAAACACAAGAGTCATTGTAATTTTTCTCACTTTGTAATTCTTTTAGCTAAATGTTAGCCAAAATCCGTGCTACTTTATGCTTTTCCCCCCACTGTTAAAAAATGAAGGCATTGTCAACAGCATCTCGAGAACCTTTCACAGATTGTGCAAATGTCACATATGTAAGTTTAAGGAAGACCGGATGAGGGGAAAAAAACAGAAACATTTTGTGTGATTGGAATTTTATTTTATATATAAATAATAACAAGAGACTGAGGAATTCTGAGACTTGCTACTTGCAATGGTGATGCTGCAATGGGACAAGCACTGGCAGACTTGAGTCTCACTGCAGAACTGAGGACAAGTTTTCAAGACTGACCCAAAATACGTAATGTCCTTTCACAGATTCCATACCAGAAGCGCAAGCAGCACGTTGTCAGTCTTTCCTGAGGCAGAAGGCAGATTAGTCACATTCAAAATCATAATGGAGTCAGATGGTTTTCTCTTTCTTGGGAAATTGTTGCTAATATCTGTATTTTTGTTCACCTATAACCAAAGAGAGGGAGACAGAGAATAAGGAGGAGAGGGAGCGACAAAGTAGATTAAATATCGTAGGCTTTTTCTTTCCATAGTCAAAGTGCAATTAAAACTTTGCTCCTCAAATAGATTATGATCAAATTGCCACATGAAAGAAAATTCTTCACACCAATTTATTTGTATCAAAGATATTTAACTCTTCATATTACTGACATCAGAGCACTAATTATCATGTCTGCTCTAGAGAACTCGATTCCTGCTGGAATCTCGATTCAAAACTCAATTCCCAACTGGAATCTTGTGTAATAAACAAATTTTCTCAAAGACAATTCTTTTGCATTCCCATCAATCACATTTTTTCCTAATCTCACTTATTCTGGTGTAAAGATAGGTTACTTTAACTCAAAGAAATGGAGTTACATAAATACAGAGCATAAACAGAGTGAAAATGAGATATGCAGTCTTCATGGGAAAACACAAAGCCATGTCACTTCTGTGCAATTCTTCAGCACAACAGCTGGATAGAATTAAAACTTGCTTCTCCCACGCTGGGATGTGGTTTCAGCTGTAGTTTGCATTTAATTATATAGACAACAAACATACTCTAACAAAGGAGGTGCAATGCTGCTGGGTTTTGGAATGGAGAAATGTTACTGTCTCCAACCCAAAGTGATTTTGTCCTTGGCTGACCACTCACAATTCAGAGACTCATGCTGAGGCAAATCTTTATGAGGAAAATGAGATGGCACTCATTTTAGCAATCATATTCAACTCAGAATATTGCCAACCGTTGAAAATGCAGTGAGACTTTCAGGACTGATCTCATTCAGCATAAACACACGTCTTTTCAAAGATCACAGCAGCATTCTGCAACCTTTGGGATCACCCAAATCCAAGAAAACATCTGGACTTGGGTACAGAGTTAAATAACTGGATTTGATTTCAAGCAGAAGTAACAAATCGCCACCCCCACAGAGCAGCTGAAAATTGATACTGAACTTCCACCATCTGGTTGCTCCAGCTCAAAAATCTAGTAGTTCCATTTATGTACTTCCTCCAGAAAAAACATGTGGGAAAGTCGGTAGATTACAAAACCAGCAGCATCCAGGTACTCCAAGCACCTGAGCAATTGTCTTCACTCTTGAAAAAGACAGACAGTGGCACATGTGCAACAGCAGCTCTTTCTGAGGCTTTCCTCAAAACTTACTGATACAGCATGAGTATATTTATGATTAAAATCCTGAAGAAAAAGGGTCTGGATACTAACTTTAGAATAAGTTTTCCTGAGAGCTTTGTTCCTTTCCTTCCACCCACCTGCTCCTAAAAAGACAATGCATCTTAGGCAAAACCCACCAGCATTTCAACAAATGAATAACGACCTACTAGGAATTGTATTCACACAATGCTGCTAAAAGAAAATAAAAGCTATTTACAGATTTCTATTTGTAATGAACCTTGTAATGAACCTTTGTAATGAACCTTGATATCTGTACAGTGTTTCACATAGATAATCAAAAGTTCAGTTCTCCTGGCTTTTTATAATTTAATAGCTCTGTCCTAGTCCACGATAAGCACAATATTTTAGTGAATTTTAGAGAAGCTTTCTTTCCTCTTGGTTCTCCTGGGTATCTTACTCAAAACAAAATTGTTCTTCCTATTTTTTTTTTTTTTTTGTAAATTTTATTTTACATGGCTATGTTATAAAATACTTGGAAAATATGCATTCTTAAAGACTTCATATTCATATGTCTGAAGGAAAACCTGATATACTCATCCAACGTACCTTTTTGTCTTTGTGAAAATTAGCTATAGCAATTAAAAACACATTAAGGGAAACAACATTAGAAACTAGTTTTGTTTTTAAAGCTGACTACGTGACAGTGGAACATTGCTGTTCATCAGACATGTGCATTCAACCATATCCGCAAACATTTGTGACTGGTGCTAATGTGTGGAAGAAAAAAAATCTGTGCAGTTTTCTAAATCCACACTCTATTCACCCAGTTGCCAGTTAGGAAAAGAAAGAATTTTACTGGTAAATGAAACACTGCATACAAGAATAAAGAGAAGTCCCTACAACACCAGGATTACTTTCTGATGAAAAGTAAGTTTTTAACATAATGTGAAAATAACACAGGGCAAAGAGAAGCACTAGAAAATGCATTCAGAAAAGACATCCTTTATCAACTCATGACAGAGTAGATCTTCTCTGATTTGCACTAAAATGCATCCAATTACACTATCATTAATTATATTAAGCCTCAAATACAGAGCAATTTCTGCTCTGTGAAACCGAACCAGCTCAAAGAAGTTGAGAAGGTGTTTTTGTTTTCCTTTTCTAGAAACTGTAACAATCACAGGACTTATTTGAGTTTAGGAAGCAGCCCACTGGCCAAATCAGAAACAAAACTGGCGTCTCAACTCAGATTTCTGGCTCAGAGAACTGGAAAATGCTGCCTCCACTTCCTCCACATTCGTTCCCAACTGATGAGGCATGTCTCCTTAGGGAGGTGCATCAAGAAAGGTCAGGCACATTGTGGACTGTTACAGAATGCAAGATAATGCTGTACCCTAGCACTGACAAATCTTTAGAGAGAAGTATCAGTAGGAAAGAAGTTTATTTCTCCTCCTTCATGCCTACAGAGGTGCAACAAAGAAGGCAAAGAGGTTTATGATATGGAGGACAGAAATGGAAAGGGAAGAAGGGAAAAATCCCCACTACATTACACCACCTTAACAAAGCCTTCCTAAATTAATTTGGAACCCCTGGGGGAGACATACACTTACTTGCTACACTCTAAAGATGAAGAATTTAGGTAAGTTAAATAGCATTAAGGCTCACACATTCTTGAGAAATGTTAAAGTGCACAAAACTATTAACTCTCTTCCCCTCTTTCTCCATCAATATGAAGATAACTACAAGTCAAACTTGTAAATGTTCAGCTTTTCCAGGTTATTCTACTTTGCTGCTGTAGCCACATACTGTTATCAGTCTTTATCCTTTACCTGTTTGATGCCAAGTGATCTGGTGTTCTACTTCTGGGCACGCTCTTCATTTGAAATAGCATGGATTTCCAGGGGCTTGTCACCTTCTGCATCACCCTGGATGAGAGAAAAATATGCACAAAATTTCAGTTGAGGCAATCCACGATTACTGTTTTTGCTACGACAGAAACCCTCTTCAAAGCTGAAACAAAAACTTCTTGCAAAATCAAGTGTTTTATGAGACTAATTCAGTGTAATATAATCTTCTTCCCAACATTTTCTAGATTTTACTCTTCCTGTAGTCAGCTGAGCAATAAAGGATTTGAAAGAACAAGTAGTTCAACAGAAATGTTTTAATTGACTCATTTTGCCTGCACTAATAACAGCATGAATTCCCACAGAGGAGTTGCTATTTTGCATTCTCTTTCTGTATGGAGTTATACAATAGGCCTCTTTTAGCACATATCCTTTGAGAGAGGGTTCTCATACTTTCCCCAAAATAAACGATCAAGGAAGGAATACAGGATTGTTAGTGTCTGGTCTATCTATGTGCCAAGTATTCCATAACAAACAGGCATTTGATTATAGCTTTAAATAGATATCAATAAAATACTTAAAAGGCCCCACACATGGCTGAAGGGGACTGAAGCACAAGACATAAAAGGACAGGCTGAGAGACATGAGTCTGTTCTGCCTGCAGAAGACCAGACAGAGAGGGAACCTAATTGCTATCCACTGTTCCTTAACGGGCATTTACATATTTGGATTCTTTAATGGGCATTTACATATTTGGAAGAGCTAGGCTCTTCTCAGAGGTTCACACCAAAAGGACACAGAGACATAGTAAATTTCTATTAGAACCAAGAGGAAAAAAGAAAGCATCACACCTCTGGTCAAGCACTGGAGCAAATTCTCCAGAGAACTTTTCTGAATCTCCATCCTTTGAAATAATCAGTGCTTGACTGCACAAGCCTGAGCCACCAAATCTAAGTTCAAAGCCGTCTCTGCTCTGAACAGGCAGCTGGATGAAATGATCAGAGGTTGTACCCCGTCTCAATTATTCTTAAATTCTACACATGAAAATAAAATGGCATTTTCTTTTCATTCTAAAAAGATATATTTACTGATATGACTTAAATGCGATCGAAAAAGTAACAAAAGAAGCCAGAGGAAAGCGGAAAACAAACATCTCACAGAATGGGTCAAATTTATGTCTCAGCACAAATTAAACACTAGGAGTAAGGCACTGAGTCTATGAGACCCTGCACGTGCTGAGACAGAAATATGGACTCAATACGTCAAGATTCAATTATGAAGATTAATTCTTAATTTCTTATTCAAAATATACCGAGCAAGACATTTAAAAGGTAATTCTTTCTTTCAAAAACCTGTTCTGTTTTAATCACTCCTCCAGATATTTCACAGTATAGGAAATCACATCCACACCCTTTTCAAAATAATGATCTACTCCACAATTTTTCTTGTACAGGAACTAAGTTATGACATTTTATTATAATTTATAGTGAATAATCTGACTCATAACGCCTCACGTCAGGGATTACTCAATCCTGAAAGAATGAACTAAAAATAAGTTGTTCGCAGGGAGTTCTATGTTTTCCCACTTGCTGGTTTTAACTCGTAAAAGGCAAATGACATCTAGGTGAGACTTTTTTTTTTTTTTTTTTTTTTTTGGTCCTGAAAGAGGAAAAAAAACCAAAAGCAAAACACATCACAAACATACAGGAAAGCAGGGGTCTTGTTTGGTTCTTTTGTTTGTGTGAGCTGAGTACACAGGGCTTGTCTTCACTAGATCTGTTAAGCCTGAGTTATCTAATTCAAGCCAATCCACCGCTAAACTGTCATTCCTCACACAAACTCTTTTGCTGAATTAGGAATTAAGAAGTTCTTTTAACTCCATCCACTGTATGTGTCCACTACATAAACAGTGACCCTGAGTGAAACCAACCAAGCAGTAACACGAGTGGGCAGAAAAGGACAGCCTTTGAGCTAACACAGGGCATAACCATACCTAATTTTACAACAAAACGTCAAGGTCCTCTAATCACACCCAAAACCAGATCAGAAGCAAGAAAATGCATTTAGACCAATGATCCAGAAGACACGCCACCTCTGCACTATGATGCCCTCTCATAATTAGAAGCAGGCACATGTTCAAGTCAGTCTTTCTACCTTCTGGCTCAATACAACCACTCCATAATGTATGTGGGTGGCCAAAGGAGTTCACACGTCGGACTGCTATCCCTCAGTGGAAGGGGAAATATTTTGCAGCATTCTTGAGCATCTAACAGTTTCAACTGAAAGGTGACTGATAAGAACTCATAACACATTCGTGAAGTGTTCAATACATTTGGATTCCATGGGATTAAAAAACCCCATTATTTGAAATTGAAAATAATATTGGCGCTAAGGGGACAGTACACAATGATTTTTGTTAGGCATCAGTATGAGTGATTAAAAGACACCCCCAGCTTAGCTCACAGCACCTAGTAGAGATACACTGAGATTTAATACTAAACTTAAAAAAATGCAACGATTTCTCTGAAAATTTTCCTTCTATACAGAGAAAAATGCCCCAAAGCAATCTAGCCTAGTGTCAAAACCACAGATGTGGAGTGGCTTTTTCCTCGCGTTACAGTCTTCTCCGATGCAGAAGTTAGTTTCCGTTGCTCCCTCCAAGAAAGCCTTGCAGATGGGCAGGTGCATTCTACAGTGGCACCTAATCTTAGAAATTATAACTCCAAATGTGGGTATACATCTCGCTTATGCTCATGGAAAACTCTGGAAAGGTAGAGTCTGGCCACCAGAAATAAACAACAGCTGCAAAAAAAAACCCAAACAACAAAGCCTCATCTGGGCTCAAAAGTTAATAATTTACCTTTCCTTCTGCCCTCTCTTGTTTGCAATGTATTGCTTGGAAACGTCACTGGTTTAACTTATTCATCCTCTCCCAGTTAATTAGTAACTTACTCTGCTCCTTTCATTTTCAGTTGAGCTTGAATTTAACTGACCTCTCAGAAATATTAAGGTTAAGGGAAATGAGGAGATATGATAAATATATTCATGTAGGACTTAGATATTATCGATAGTTGATGGTGATAAATAGAGTACTGTATTAGGAATATAATAAGAGCGGGCATTGGAAATCAATCTTTATGACAACTACAAGAATCCTCCTCAAGTGTCCCATGTATAGCCCCTTCTATGGCTGGTTTAAAACCCAGTCCAGCTGAATCAACAAATTGTGAAATAAATGTCAGACTTAGAACATAGGTATTAGATTGGATGATAACTGATGATTAAAAGGTCACTTATTTTTGAGTATAGGCATAGACTAGATATAGGTAAAAGTTAATGGAACAACTCGAGGTTTTTCTTTGAAGTTTAAAGGTGAATAGATGTGTCTCAATTGAGAAGATAAGTGACTTGCATGACTGGGGGAGGAACACGACTGGTTGAAGCATCACTTCTGAGCAAGAACCAAAATGAGAGCATGAAGATGAATTATCAAGGTGGACTTTTGTGGACTTTCGGGTTAATGAAGAATAAAGAACTAGGAGTGCATGGAAAATCACCAAGAACTTTTCAAAGAAAATACCTATTGTATAATGCTATGTTAAAATATATAAACATCTGATGATTTTGTGTGGGCCTTTGCCACTCACTGAGGTGATGGCCCAACTCTGAGTTGTGAGTAAAGCAAGCCTAGAGTTACCCACTGTCTGGTGAAAATCCTTTAACAGTTTTTGACACCCCAGATGGGACTCTGGGACACAAGAGATCAGAGCCAGATATTCCCCTGGACAGACCTGTTTCCATCCCTCGAATTGCTAGCAAAAAGCAGGTGAGCTCACCTAGGAGACTTGGGGTTGGGTAATTCCAGACAGATTTATGCTGGGAATCTCTTATATTTAAATTTGCAGAAATCTAACATCAGTCAACTGTGGTACACTCTAAAAGGATGAGAACGACACCCAGCATGGAAAGCGGGATGCCCCTTGCTGAGGTTTTAGAGAACTGCAAAAAGATAACCACTGTCTGGTGAAAATCCTTAACAATGAAGCACTTTTAAAAGTGTTATTCTACGTTGCCCTAAAAAGTCCAGCTTTCTGCGGAGTAGATTCTGTCTTTTGCACTTCTAACACACCCTAAATTCACCACTGCCCATACTAAGGACCCAACCCAAAAGAAGTAATAATTTTTACAAGGTTGACTCTATTTTTGTTCTTACTACCGAAGAATAAAAGGAGAGCATATAACAGTGAACAGTATTTTCTGTCAGAAGCAGATGTTTATCTTTTAGTTCATATTAACAAACTGTTGCTTGTCTGTTCAAAAGTCACTGAGGACAAGCCTTACAAGCATCTGCTGTAGAAAGAAGCTCTCTCAGCTGCTTATGTTGTGTTTTAAAGGATGCTCAAAACACAACTTAGAAACTCTCCTCTTAAAACACAGTTTAAGGTTTACTATGATTGCAATCTATGATGATAACAGTAAAGCTCCCCAGTCAACACGATGACACTACAACGTCCACCAGAGCTTTCAGGTGAGGAAAGTTCAGGTCCGCAGTTTCTTTGATGCTTGTTCTGAGCAAATGCAGGAAACTTGCACCCAAAGCTGAGCAGTCTTTGCATTTGAAAACACTCTGTCACCAGCCAGCACTTAGTAAAACACCCAGAAATAGCCATATAGATATATTTTTAATATATATGTATTTTTATGTAATAAATAGATATATGTAGGTTAAAAATAGATACATGCTATATATTAGCATTGATAAGTCACAGATGGTGTCTATCAACAGATCCAACTTAGTGTCAGGGGAAGAAAGAGAATCCAGAATAATTGAAAACACAGTAAAAGTCTTTGAGTGGTATAAGGACAAGACAAAGTGAGAACTAAGTAAAGAGAATTGGTTTTTTATGTGTTTCAGTACATACTCGCTCACTGGCTGAAACAAAACCTGGGTTTAAGTGACTTGATGCCACAACACAAGTCCTTATCACTTGAAGATGAAACTGTCACAGTATGAGAGCTAACAAGCCTACAGCACAATGCAACAGTACAAATTATGTAAGTAGAAACCAGAGGCAGAAGAGGAGAAGCATAAAGGCTGCATTTCAGAAAAATAAACATCAAATGAGCAGGTTGAGAAGCAGGACCTGATTGTTAGAAACTTACAGCTCGTATGCACTGAACTGTGGGTCTGAAATACTGATCTTTAAGCAGTGTCCTGTAAAGTTACCATTTGTATAGAAAATCACATTCTTTAAGTTTATGTAGTTGCACAAAATCCTTAAGCTGCTGTGGTTCATCCTTCCCTCCTACATAAGGACAGGTTACAAAGCTGATAAACTCAGCCAGTATTAAGCAGATTGCTGCGGGGAAGAATAAAAAAAGGAAAAAAAGAAGCTGGAATTCACTGGCTTAATAGTTCACAGCTAGCTCAACACTTTTGTAGGCACTGGAAGGCTAAAAAGTGTAGAAGAAAAGAAATGTAGAAAAGATAATCTTGCATCCACTATGACATTACTGTCAGATCAGAGGGACCAGTTACTCACAAAAACAAGCTGAAGGCAATGCAGGGTATTAGCCTTCATAATTGCAAACCCCCAGTAATGAAAGCTGATGCCGCCTAAGGCAACTCAAAAGGGTTTAAAATAAACCATTCTAAAAAGTGTATCTGTGTATAAAAGCATAAGTTGGTATAATTCTCTACAAATTTTACACACTACATAAAAGATCAACAAGGTTTGAGCGACACAGCTTCCATTTCACTATCACTTCCCCCTAAAGATTTACAAACTGATAATACTAACACAAAGTCTTCTGATTTTTCTGGAACTCCTTGTGAGTAAAGATCATTCAAGTAAGCAAAAGATTTTCAGAAGATAAAACCCCTAAAATACACCTAGCTTCCCTACAAGTTGGGTACATTTCTTCTACCATCTCCTTTACCTGAGTAAAGAAGAAAATTCCACTATATATCGAGACAAAGCATACAGAAGCTGAACAACTACTCCTGCTGTTCCTTATTAAGAGAATGTTTCATTCTTCTGGAAATAAAAAATGTGAACATTGATTTCTACATAAGGTACTTGTGTAGTTGTAGCAGAGGGCTTTCATCCTGACATCCTGAAGAGCTGGCTCTTCTGACAAGCCAGCTTCAGGATACCAGAATGTTATACTGCAAACAGCATATTCCAAACTTTATCAGACAAACTTGCTCTGCGGAGAAGCTCCAGCCACCAGCAGAAGGTTCTGGAATTCATCTTTCTTGGCAGAACTCAGATTTCAGTTGATATGACCTCAATTTGGCACAGGTTATTGTTTCATAAAACCTTCAGAAAATTAACATACCACATCTATTTTAATGACATATTGCTGCACAAACACTAAGTTATGCACAGCTGTGGTACCTAGGACTATCAAACAAACTATGAGCAACACAACAAATTAACACAAGCCAAGAAGAGCCACCCATGTATTGCTTGACTATTTGCAAGAAAAAACAACATCTTTTGCTCTGGCATCGTTTCACAAAATGGGTTACATCTGCTGTAACAACAACTCAAGAGTAAGATTTATATGTGCCTTCATCAGTTAATTAATCTAACTGCCTACTATGACAGCAAGAAATATACAAAACCAACTCAATTCTTTCATAGGGCTGTGAAACTATGACAATAGTCCCAGAATCTATCCTAGAATGCTTTTCCAATTTCAGCACACAATAGTTAAAAGTATTTGTTTTCTTCCATGACCCTTCTGTATCAGTAAAAGCTCCAATAAAAATGCAATTTATATTTAGAACAGAAATTCTTTTACCGGAAAAGTTGATACTGATTTGGTGGCTCCAATCATCTGTATAAACAAAAAAAATACTTTTTTGCACTAGTATAACCACACAGCACTAGAGACAGACTGAGTAAGTTTTTCTAAGGTGGACTTCACCTCTCACACCTCATGTTAGGGACACGCCAGTATTTGTATGTATAAAAAAAAGGTAGAGGCTTTCATTATTAACTGTGACTGGGGATAGCCTGACAGAACATCGCAACACTACTGGTAAAGAATATTAACAAATTTAGTCTCAAATATAATCAATCCAACCTTTTGGAGCTGGTTCTTTATCATTTGGCTGTAAAAATTAACTATAGATGAAGCCTCCTGAAAGTGCATTGTGACACAGCAGAACTAACCTAGCATCAGCAGCTGAATTTATGAAGCTTTAGGCTGCAAGCTGTGAACTTTCACCTAGGCACGATGAACTTATACTCAACTATTATGGAGTTACACACAAGAAGACCCCAGAGCCAGTTCAAGACAGAAAATAAGAGACCTACAACCAGCTGCAGACCTTAAAGATAAGAGAAGAGATGTCCTGCCTAAAGACAAGGAAAGAACCCAATAAAGAATAGGAAGACCTCAGCCCCTGAAACACCACCAGATCCACTGTTTCATGTTCAGCATGTGAAGAACATATACAGGGACGGGCGTGCAAACACACACACACAAACACACACAACTGTAAGGATATATTTGCCCAGGAATTTTTTTGTTGGGGGCCCTCTCCAGAGGCACCCAGCTCAAGCTGTAATTTTATGCTGTACCACCACTAAATCAGCCTTAAGTATTTACTGTCTGAGATTCTGCCTGGGGTAACGTGGGATAAAGGAAACTGATTTCTTTAACAACTATCTTATACACAGAAAAACCCAAAACAGTTAAACCAAAACAAAAAAACCCAAACCCCCACAATTTCTCAACTATGTTTTTTATACTGCTTCACCGAAGCAGACCAAAGGAAGTTTCAGAGCAGACTTTTTCCATTAGAAATATTTTTCAGTCCACATTCTAGTGACTTCAAAAGCATGTGACTTCTTACAACTGCTGTTCAGTTTCTCTAGACACCATAGAGGCAATACCCTCTCTTTAACAACTCCAGAGGACAAAGAAACAATAAGACTGTCTACTCCAGTGGTCAGTGAACATCTGAAAAGCAGGCAATTTCATAAAGCGCACAGTGCTTCTTCCTTTGAGTCACAGGATTTTTGTTTTTTGCCTAATCTATCAAGTGGCAACAGTTAATGCTAAACAATAATTGATCAGTTAGATGAACTTCAGGAGGAAACCATTTGATGGCAATACACTCCTTTGTGCAAATAACATATTTTGGCAAATAAGGGATGTGATTTAAAGATTCCGTAAGGAGGAAGAGAAAGAAGTGTGTTTACTTAGTGGTCTCTGCAATTTTGCAAGTCGTTTGTTTTTCTGCTGAGGTAGCAAGTGCTTGAATAAGCCTCATAATAAGATGAAAGCTTCAAAAGTTTTTGCCCTCCAATAACAACCACATGTTTCCTTTTGAAAGCCTGGGACACAATAAAATAAAAAGCTCAGCTAATTTTTACTGATGCTGTCAGTTTGTCTTTCTGAAATATTTTAACGTTGCCTATATTTTGGAGATAATTTTTGATAGCTTAGGTTTCAGGAAAGGTACAGTATCATTAACTAACTCTTGTTTATTCAAAGAGCTAGACAAGTGCATTTACTGAGGCCCCTAGGGCCAATACCGGATAAGTAACCACTACTGAAAGTCTCTATTCTCCTAAGACACTGCAGCTGACAGGACATACAAGCATTTCTCCAGCCCAGCTTGATTGGAACTAGTCCCACACCTGGACCTATCCAGGGAACTTGGTCTCATACATGCAATCTATTCAAGTGCAATTGTCTCTCCAAAACACCTCTCTCTCAGCAGCTCTTCCCCTTATGTCTTAAGCCTAGCAGGTTGAAAATACCATGTTCTGGTCAGATAGGACTCCTGGTTTCCAACAACCCAGAAGCTATAAAGTCACTGTCAACCTAGTATGAACTGTCAGCAATTGTAAGCTATGGCACAAACTGGGAGATGCACAGTAAAAGACCAAAACCTTCTGCTGGTTCAAAGTTGTTTTCAACTCACCTGTCAGTTTTGCCAGGCTACATCAAACCACTAACATAAGAGATGGGAAGCAGGGTGCAGCTAGGGCAGGAGTTTGTATTAATAGAAGAAGCACAGTTGCTTAGAAACCAGGCATCAAAGATGCAGTAAGCTTAGAAGTGAATTTGAAACTACAGAAGCTTTATGTTACACACCTGAACTTTTATTTCTTTGAGCAGCAGTTAAAAAACATTCCCCAAAACCCTTATGTGCTCTCCCTGTCACACATTTAATCAACTCACACAGTTCTCCTGTCTGTTACACTCTGCATCACTGAGTCATTTGCATATATTTCCTCAAAGTCAGTCTGTTTATCTGTATCAGAGAGGTACAACTACAAAAATAGCTTGCTCCTGTGGGGTAACAGAAACGTCTGATAGATAAAAAACAATACCCTCAATAAGATATTTAACTCCAGAAGCTTTGGGCGGGTTATAAGTCATGATCAAGACATTATATAATGTAGTGATTCAAAGCCTCATCGAATCTGGTCTTGAACGCCTCCAGGGATGGGGCATCCACAACTTGTCTGGGCAATCTGTGCTAGTGCCTCCACCACCCTCACAGGAAAAAAATTCATCCTAATATCTAATTGCAATCTCCCCTCTTTCAGCTTCAAAACTGTTACCCCTTGTCCTGTCACTGCAGTTCCTGATAAAGAACCCCTCCCTAGCTTTCCTGTAGCCCCTTTCCAGTACTGGAAGGTCACTATAAGGTCTCCCTGGAGCCTTCTCTTCCCCAAACTGAACAAGACCAACTCTCTCAGCCTGTCCTCAAAGCAGAGGTGCTCTAGCTCTCTGATCATCTTTGTGGCTCTTCTCTGGGCTTTGCTCCAACAGATCCATGTCCTTCCAGTGCTGAGGACTCCAGAACTGAACACAGCACTCCTACTGAGGTCTCACAGAAGCGGAGTATAAGGGGAGAATCACCCCTCTTGACCTGCTGGTCACAGTTCTTCTGATGAAGCCCAGGATATGGTCAGTTTTCTGGGCTGCAAGCATGCATTGAGGGCTCACGTTGAGCTTCCCTAAATCATTCTCTGCAGGGCTATTCTCAATCCATTCTCTGCCCAGCAGCGACTGTGCTTGGTGCCTCACCAGAATGCCCAGTTCAAAGCAGATTCAAAAGAAACTCAATTTTTATTGACACAACTAGTTACCTATGATCAAATCTCCAAAACTGCGTATCTCTACAAACTGCTGTTTTTATGACTAGATAGTGACTTTTAATACAGCAACACACAATGACATCATCACACTAGAGCAAATATTCATGAACATTCAAAGGCAAAAAAAAAGGGAATAAGCTAGAAGAATATTCTAATTCTTCTCTTTCAAAGAGGAGCTATGTAATTAAAAAAAAGTTATTTCACATTTTTAAGATGGGGCTTGTAAAATAAAATTATTTTATTTTAAAAAAGCTGGTTCTTAAAGAATCAAGATTGTAAGAGCCTTGATCCCTAGCATTCCAACCACAATACTCCTACACTTCCTAATAAATGCTTGGTAGATTATAGCAAAGAAAACTTCCAAACAGCGTTTCTGAAAATTTAACTTGAAATAACCTTAACATTTTTCCACAGCTTAGAAAGATGGAATGACATCTTTGTCTTCAGAAATGAAAGTTGAGTCAGAGTGGGAAAAACCCCCCACTATAGTTTGTATATTCTTTACCTGAAAATGCAGTGGTAAATTCAGAATCAAGTTTCTCAGAATTCTCACCTTATCACTTTTTTTCACAGATTTCTTCTTCTTAGAATTATCCTTCCAAAGAGATTCTACAGCAATATATCCCTGAAGACTCCAGTCATACAGATGTGTACCAGCAACCTTTAAAACAAAAGATATTAGAGAGCATGAAGTTAATCTGGGAAATATTATTTTGCTTCTTGTTTAAGTGGAACAGTTTGCAAAACATGAGATATTTAACATCTTCCTGTTCAAGCTCAGGGTGTACAGTGGTAATAAACACCTTGAAAAGAAAAAGACATGAGGAATAAGAAAAGCCAACTTGCTAAAAAACTGTTTGAAAAATACCTGAAAATATATCAGCATAAAAACGGGTTGCAATAATGCTGCCTGGAAACAATTCTGGTTTCCTTAGTATTTTGCATTCAACAGATTTAACATATGCAAATTATTTCTTAATTTGACCATACTCATTTTAAAAAACAAAAAATAAATTGCCTACTTGGCTTGTCACTACTTTGCAATTTTAAGTATTCACTGCTTCGACAGAGCAGTTAGAGTATCCCTTTATTTCATTTTATTTGCTATTTAGAATACCAATCCAATTTACTGGTATATGGCTGTAATGAATAACCAGCTGTCAACTCTTCAAAACAGAAGAAAGCTAAGAGAGATGGTGTTTGCTATATTACATCAACAGGTAATTTTACAACAGGAAAAATTGCTAAGTCGAAGTATCTCCTGCCCCTTACATTATACGAAACTGTAATATTCATAGCATCCTTTAAAAGCATTATGATCTTAACAGCTCCAGGCTCGGGTCAGAAATCACTTGCACATCACCATCAATTTTTGTAACAAATAAAGAACAGCAAAAATGGACAATTTGCCCAACTTGCTATTAAACTAAAAAACCTAGGAAATCAAGAAATAAGAAGGTATCACCCTATCTCCCACAGCATGAAAAGCTGGAAAACCAAAACTCTGAGAACAGGGCAAGTATAAATGACATTTCTAAACCAGTTTCTAAATGTTTTAAGTTTTTTTCTGTTTCCAACAATTTGTTGCTTAGAGATGTCCTGAGCCAGAGATTTCTATGTGGATAATAGTGCCCAGGGAATTTCCTTCCTATGAACTTGTTGTACTTCCCCTTGAGCCCCATGCAAACATTTAGCATCCACAACATCCTTTGCCAAGGAGCTCTGCTGCGCACACTTGCTGCAAAGAACTGACTCCTTCTATATGAACAAAATCAAGTGCACCAGTTACATACCACAATGGTAAGGGAAGTGCTTCTGGGCAGAGATTTTACAGAAGAGGTTATTCAATAATTGGAATTAAAAGAAACCAACCAATTAAAATTAAACCAACCCAAATCAGCAACTATGTTTCCAAGTCTCAACTAAATTCAAAACACAGTCTGTTTCAAAGACAAAGAACTAGTATACTTGTCACCACATTTGACAATTACAGTTGAATTTTGGTTTTAAACAAGTTGATATGATGCACTGAGTTTTCCCTGTCTTTGAAGGTGATAAAGGTCATCAATAAAAAACACAGCAATTTTTCCAGGGATGAATGTGTTAGATCACAAACATTACAAGTATAGGCAGTTATCTTCTTTTTCAGTTTCAGGAGTTCATTCTCCAGGATATCAACAAACCAGTTCTGAAGGTCAGAGGAGCCCATGGCTCATCTGGAAAGACAGTGTGATCAGTTGTGCAAGCAGTACAAACCAATCAGGACTAAAAAATAACCACAATAAACAAAAAAAAAGAGGGTTTTTTTTTGTCTACAATGTTACTAATGACACAGTTATCAACATAAAACGTTAAACAACAACTATCCATAAGCCATTTCTTGTGCCTGCTTAAAAATACTTCATTAAAAAAACCCACTCTAAATACATAACAGTATCAACTTATAAATATTCTTATTACAGCAGTCATACAATCAACTGAGTTATGGATTGCACTAAATGAGAAACTGGGCATTCCCACTGCTGGAATAAAAGAGCTGCATCCCAAGGTACAGCAACCCAAGGCAGTCCAGTCTGCCACAGCCAATGAGCATCTGAGCACTGAACACACCTCCTAGAGCTGGGAATCCACACGCATGTCCACAGTTTATATGGGTTGAGAAATACAGTTCTAGAGAGACCGTAAGCTGCAAATTACAGAGTTAACAGGAACACAGCCAAGAAATCTTTATAACCATCCAATGCATCCTCTCATGAACACAACACTGGAGCCATCCATTAGGCTTGTGTGTCACACTTCTCCCTCTCATGGAGCAGCTGAATAGGAAGCAGACAGGTACTGCAGTCGCCATCACTTCTCTTGGGAGTGGCAGATCCAACCAGGAAAAGTAAAAGGAAAAACCATAATACAAATAGTACATTCAATTGTTTGCAGTGTTCAATCAAACATTCATACAAAGAGTTCCTTTCAAAGAGGGATAAATGTTTCCATTCAGTCATCTGGAATTCTTAATTTCTGGAAGATAAAAATTTCCAGCTTGTGTTAAACAACAACATTGATCTCTGTTCAGTGCAGCACTGGAACTATGTCTGTAAGCTGAAATTTGAACAAACAAGTTCAAAAGTCAGATCGAGTGGCTCCCAACAGAGACTCTGAAATACTTTGAAAGTGACCTGCGGTTGCAAACACCTGTACTAAGTGCGACTGGGGTATCATCAGCAGGCTGTAGGGCCTAACACGCATGTAAACAAGCTCCCACATTTTTATCCCAGACAGGACATAAGCATATAATATTAACTATACTGTATGCTATGTGTCAAGATTATTGAGCAGAATTACGGTTAGCAATTCTTTACCTACATTGCGTGCTGAGAAACTAAACTGAGACTCTGGAGGCTTTTCAACATTGACACTGTTAACAAAGCAGTCATGGTGCAGCTTCACAGGCATTTCATCCTGCAGCAAACATGAAAGGAGTGACGCCAACTCCTCTTTTTCAATCCACAGTTCTTGTAACTGTGTCATGTTCTCAGTTGTGCCAGCACAACTGTTTATGCCTTATGGACTGACCTGGGCAAGGGACAAGGTTCAAAAGACATAGAAATAATTTAGTTTGTTGTCAAAGAAATAAAATTACTTATTAGAAAGCTTTTCTTTCTTTCATGAAGAAGGTAAACACATTACTTTAGGAAATCTGAGAAGTTCTAAGAACAAGGAACAAAATTAATTCCCATTATAAAGAGACCGATTTAAGTAACTTCACACTGGGAAGATTTTCCAGATGGAAAATAACCCACAGTAAATTCACAATATTTTGAATGTATCATGATTATCTGGAAAGGAATACAGTTCCAAAAGACAAAAGCTAAATGTAAAGGTTAAAAGGTAAAAGTTCCAACAGAATAAAATAAACTTTAGTATTAAATTCAGTTCCCTTACCACATGTAAAGACTGACCATTTCTTCAAAGTTACATAAATTAAACTAATAGTAGCAGTGGGAAAATAAATCCCTTACAAATCTGTCATTTGTTAGAATGATTATCAAACAGGAAAAAAAAAAGTAATTAGTCTGTGCATTTCTTCCATCTCCAGTGAGAGGAATAGTGTCTGAAAAGTGCTATTACCAATCATGAACTCTATTGCTGGAACTCCATTAGTAACTCATACTTCATAATTTTTATTTTTTTTTTAATTTCCACTTTTACTACTGCAAATGAAAAGGCAGTGATGAAGCACTCACGTGTGGAAGAAAAGTAGGAAGAACATAATATATAGAATAAGTTAAAAATCTAAAATGTATGTTCTAGATGTTCCTTATATTGTTATATGGCATCTTGGCCTGTATCAGAAACAGCATGGCCAGCAGGACCAGGGAATTGATTCTGCCCCTGTACCGAGCACTGGTAAGGTTGCATCTTGAACACTGTGTTCAGTTTTGGGCCTCTCACTCCAAGAAGGATGTTGGAGCTTCATCCAGAGAAGGGCAAAAACGCCTGACTGGGCATCAGGAAAAATTTATTCACCCAAAGGGTTCTCAGGCACTGTCAGAGGCTGCCCAGGGAGGTGGTTGAGTCACCATTCCTGGAGATGTTTAAAAGATGTGTAGACAAGGTGCTCAGGAATATGGTTTAGTAACGGACAGGTACATTTCGACTCTATGATCTCAAAGGCCTTTTCCAATCAAGTGATTCTACGACTCTATTCTATTAACTTGGCCAGTGAGCTTTGTACTATGGGCATCCCTTTCTAGGCTTACAGAATTTTTGAAAGGCCTATGAAACATTGCAGAGTAATTACTAGAGAGGAAAGTGCTTTCATTTTCAGATTAGAGCATAAAAATTATGCATAGTAAGAAATACGCTTAAAACTTCACTTCTTTAAGAAAAATGCAAAAGATTAGAGGAACCAAAACAGTGTCTAGGATATCACACTCTCCACGGAAGTTTCCAAACTCACACATCTAGTGTCCTGACCAAGTCAACAAAGCTAAACCTATTCCAAGCAAGCTTCAGGCTCATGGTCTCCTATCAGATTTTTTGTTACAGTGAAACTAAGAACTGTGAATTAATCAAAGGGCAATCATGCACTTCAAAGTTTCTGCAAAATAAACAAGGTATTGTGAAGCTGTTAGTAGCAAATCCATAGTTAAGACTGAACTGAGCTTCTTTGAAAACAATAACATCAGTTTGAACACCATTCAATCACTTCCCACTTCACTGTTCAGAAGGCAATTAGAATTTCAATACACATTTTCCAACGGAAATCTCTAAGCTTCTTAAATTTTTATGATTTTTCTTTTTCATGCCACTTGCATAACTTTCACTCTGAGAATGAGTCAACAGAATTCTCTGTATTTAGAGCATCTGAAACCTGGAAGCACTAAAAAGAGATTCCATCAAAGATCAGGGTATCAGCAGGCTGGCAGAGTTCAAACAAAGCATTTCCAACTCTCCCTAAGTCAATGAACTTTCAGTTTTCAAATAACATCATGTGTTCTTATGAATATAATCTTTTCATCCTGACATCTCAGTGTCGTTCACAAGTCACCAGTAACTGGATAACCAATTTACCAATGCCCGAAATACAAAATATTTCTGACACGCTAAAATATGTGCACTATGAGAGGTTAACAGCTAGATTTCACAAAGAATGTGGTGGAGTATTGCGGAATCTGCTGGTACAATTAAGTGCGGACAACAAGGCATATAACCTGACATCAGTAGGGGCTGTAAGCAACCACCTGGTCTCTCCAGTTCTTTCTTTCACAGGAAACTCACTTAGACAACTGTAAGTTAACATGTTTCTTATGTGTCTCAAACTACAAATGCATAAACAGAAAACGCATCCAGTAAGCAGCAGAATTCTTAGCCCATTCCAGAACATGCATGCTACCTTTCTTAAAATCCTCTCCAACAGAAAGCAGAAAATGTCAGTAACAATGGTTTATCTCAAAACATTGTTTCTACGATTTCCCTATGGAATCATCCTTCTTTTTTTTTTTTCATTCTTTCAAACCACGTTTTCATTTGCTCTCAAGATATTTCAGGCCTCCTTAGTATTGTAAGTAAACACACCAAGTGCACTTACTAAGCATATTTATGTTCATTTATAATTACTTGAAGTTAGCTGAGTTCCTCAAATTGAATACACTACTGCAGGTGTCAGGGGAAAAAAGTCACTAAAAGAAAGAGAATATCTGACCACCTTTCAGCCTAGGCTGCATGTTCTTTGACAAAATAGCTCTCATTTTCTAAAGTGACAAGCACAATGACTTGGCTTTTAAAAACTGATTGCCAGTTAATTTGAAGGCAGAAAGCAATAACCAAAGTAAAAGAAACTTCTCCCAAGAAAGGTATCATCACTCACCTTTGCAATAGACACCGTTTGCTGAGGGTAATACATGGAGGCACCGATACCCATAAGACCTGCAGGATACACTAACTTCTTTATTTTTGAGCCTGTTCCATAACGAAAAAAAAACCAAACCACTGTTAGACTATATGTTAACCAAGGCAGCTGAAAGACCCAACCCTTTTATTTATAATCAAAACAATTATATTAAATAAAGTTTAGCCTATTTACTCCGCAGCCCAAATGGTTTCTTAAGAAACACGATTATTCTGATCAGTACTTAGTCTTTTAATCTTTTTAAGAGAATATTTCTATTGATGTATTTCCGTAGTGAAAGTGACGTTACACTGCAGTATCTACTGCAGTAATACATAATTTATTTCAGTACTGAAAAATGAAGTAAAAGTCACAGAAAGGAGATATTTAATAACATCGTACCAACTGATACTCTTCTCTAAACCAAAAGAAAAACTCAGGCAAAGAAAAGTTAGGATAGCATTCTTTTCATACATCAAGCAGAATAAAAGACATTCCACTATGAACTTCATAAGCTACTTTGACTCAGAAATACTGATTCTTCCACAACTGCTCTTATGAGTATTTTTTTTCTTGATTCACTATAGGAATTTGCAAAGCACTTGGAAGTACTTTTAAACTGAAGTACTTACGTGATACGCCTACTGCTGCTCAATCCCCAAGTAAATTTTGAACATTTTAATCAATTTTAACTCTCTAATCAATTCTAAAAGTCTAAAATAATTTAACTGCCTGAAAAGTCCATCCTCTTACCACAGTTGGCCACAGGCTGTGTATCCTTGCTGACCAGTGACAATATGCATCACTGCATGCTGCACTTTATCCAGTCAGAAAAGAACATAGAAGGGAGCAAGTAAAGGAGAAAAGCAAGCAGTACGGGAAGAAAAAAGGTCATAGAACAGACAAACAGGAGTCAGGATGCGGTAGTTCTGTTCCTCATAGAACAGCCTGTTCTATATGTGAAGCCACGCATGCTTCAAGTAAAACAATAATGCATTTTGTTGAGGAAATGCATATTAGAAGTGTTTAGTGTTTCCACTAACATATGGTACTGACAAAATGAGAAACTCAACAGTAAACAACAGACACTCATAAAGTGATGTTGCTGTTCTTGTGAAGAGGGAACTTGGTACCAATTAGCTGTAAGAAAGCACAAAAAAAGGCAAGCTTCATTGCATCTTTACAACCGGAAAAACTATACTTTTGTTGTTATTTCTGGGAATGGGGAAATCTTCCTTGGTGATAGCTTGTCAGTGTACCTGCAATATCACTTTAGGAATAAATGTAGTAGTTGAAGATATTAATGGCTTACAGCAGGCTGCTACCTGCTGGAGACACCCATTAGAGGGAAGTTTTGGAATACTCTCACGGATTTTTCCAGTACTACTCAAGAAGGTTAGAACTAACTATCTTCAGCGGCATTTTACACCAAGCTGGACAACTGCACAATAGTCACATCATTAAAACTCTGAACATCGTACTTTCTACCTAGCGGGCAGCTGTATCTTAAGGTGTTATGGATACATCTGGGACATTTTATCTGTATTTTCCAAGAGGGCAATTTTTCCAGTGAGACCAAAGGGGAAAAGGGATCAAAAAAGAGGAAATTTGGTTCTAACTTTCTGTAGCATCAAAATTAAGTGGTTCCTCCTTCTACAGTTTGAATACTGCCTGTTTCCAGAAAAGTATTGTAAACTATAACCAAAGTTTAAAAACTAATGCTCTGATCCTGAAAGATTCAAAATATATATATATATATATATATATATATATATTCGATTCCTGAAAGTCAGATATCTGTAGTATGAGGGATTTTTACTTTTATTAAACTTTAAACTCTTTAATCTTTCACATCCAGCCCCAAGACTTTCCCCTTCACAATTCTCCTAACAGTTGTAAAGGCTGGAAACTGATCTAAATCATAATGGCATATCAAGAAGCAGGAATTTGAAGAGAAAGAACTTAAAATGAGTAAAGTTAGACACCTTGATTTTCATTTAAAAAACCTAGCCAGGGAAAAAAGTCCTGCCTTCATCATCCTCACTGGAAAATTAAGTATATTGAGGACTGGATTCGTAAGTGCATGTAATCAAAGAATGCTTTTCATTTCTACATAGCGAAGCACACACTTCCAGTTTGTTCAACACATACGGGCCCCATGAAAGTATCTTCATCCAAAGCAAGTCCTCGCTAGTATTTAAACTCTAGAACTTTACAGTTCTGTGACCTACGAGTTTTCTTCCTGCATTATTTTGTTTCACTGTATTAATAATATCTTAATGTAAACACAAAATACTTGTTCCCAATTAACATTTCTTAAATAACATTTATTCCTATGAAAGTGTAAACATATTAGTTTCTCCAACTACTGTGATGAAATTAACTATATTACATTTCTACAGCACAAAACGTGCACATATTTATAGTACTATTCATTTTTGCGGAGTACCACCATCTACAGCAGCTCTGTGCCTGGACACACATAACATGGAAGGAACTTGAATATACAACTAATTGTTCATAGTTCAGGAACCTCTGTATTTTACTGTAATTTATTCCTCTGTAGTCTTCTACCATGACGTATGTAATCAAGAACTTTTTAAGCTACAAAAGAAAAATCCCTTGCTACTTTTGCTGTAAGAAGCTAGATTCGGAAAAGATCAGACTATAGCCCAGTAACAAACACAGTATTAGTGAACAATAATTGATGGTTATTACACCCCCTTTACATGTAGTTTATAATTGGAGGAACATTGTAGAAACATGCTTGTACAGTTAAATCAGATCTCGTGCGTCACAGCAGTTAAAAATCAGTACCCAAAAAACTACAACTAAATCATTTTTCCCAAATCACATAAGCAGTTCAAAAGGTTCCCACTTACCTCTAGCAAGAAACAATCCAACAATTCCAGCAAAACCTATCACACCAAGCCTTGGATAAAATCCAGCAGGGGGGTTTTGGAGAAATTCAAAGCCCTCTGAAAAGAAGTCAGAACAAAGTGCTTTAATGTAATGTGAAAGTGGTTTTGTGATAAGGAATCATCAACACATGCTGGCAACTGTTACAAAACAAAGTTATCAAAACACATTTAACTATCATGCACATTTTAGATCTGCTGGCATAAAATTCAAAGCCTTTGAGATCTTCTCTAGTGACACATGAATGAAACTGCACATCGTATTGTATTTACCAATTTTCATAGAAGCTTCTGCCTTTGCTCCTGGGCCATCTGTTTTGTTTTACTCTTTTGCATCTTGATTATCTCTTTTTCAAATTAGTTTTAAAAATCTTTGCAAAATGGATTCTTGCACTTACATGTTAACAGGAATTAGTTTCAGTACGACACCAGACAAAAAAATCAAATAACAGAACAAAGGAAAGACACAGCATAAACAAAGCTCACTCCAAGATTGGAGCCCGATGGGGGAATGGAAAACTATGAAAAACCTTCCATACAGAGGAGTTCAAAAGACTGAGACTTAAGTTTACAGAACAGAGACGCAGTATCCGAAACAAGCTCTATGTGGTATCCATGCTTAGTCCCAATGAGCCTAAGTACAAAAGGATGCCCCCAAAACAAAAATAAATACAGACTATCTGGGATTAATTCATAATACTTAGGAGATCCAAGGAAATAAAAATTAAAAGGTTAGGCATTGCAAACAAAAAACCTAACACTTGCAGCAGGTAATAAACATCACAGAACGTTTCAGTCACCAGGCAGGGTCAAGCAAATACCACTGGCTGGAAATAAATTGTGAGGCTTTTTTGCCCTCCTTTTCCTGCATAACTATCATTTTTACTGACATCGGTCAACATAGATACAAGTCTTGAGCTTCAATTGATTAGAAATGTAGTGTCATAATGACTTACAAGGAAAATTTTAACAGATACACGGTGCAAACAAAGTAGTCTTAAATGCATTAGAAACTATATCTATACAATGATGCTTCATGGAATTCTCTTTTAAGAGAAGATATAGCACAGTCCTCCATTTTAAATTGCTATTTAAGAAAACTAAACTGATTTACCTCTACCATGCTCAACAGCTGTTTCTAACTTGGGCATAGCTTTGGCATAAAGATCCTAAAAAAAAGAAACAAAAAAAAGAGCAAACAATAGTAAACAGATACCAAGTAAGTAAAATATTAACTACAGGTTGTGACTGATCTGACAAAGAAAATAAGAAAAAAAAGAAAAAGAAGTGTAGCATCCCTAAAATAACTTTTTATTCCTACTTCCACCCTTTACTGGCAGGGCTACATTTGCTCAATATTACATTTGGCATAACCTACAGCTTTTTCTCAAAGTAGTCTTCGGACACAGATGAATTATAACACCTCAAAACAGAGAAGTCAACTTCAATATTTCGCTGAGTCACTGATCAGAGAGCTGAAATCCATGATTATCTCAGGTTTCTCATTGTACGTAGGTATTGCAAAAAGACTTGAGTTGCTGCAAAGAATGCAAGTACAACACCGCAATAAACTCTTTCCTAGCGCTTCACAGGGGTACGTGACTCATTCTGCAAAGGGATAAATTCCACTTTCTAAGAGATTAAATTATGCTAACAAAACTGCATTTTGTAAGTGACTTGGAAAACAAGACACTCATACAATGGCCAAAATAAATCAAAGAGCACTGCATCAACCCCACAAACTAGTCCTAGATTTTTTCTAAGACTGAAAATATGCAGGAGGCAAAAGAATTCACAATGCCTTTTATCAAAGAAGAATAAAACACCTCAATAAGAGCAACCCTGCTAATTGTTATGCTAATAATCCTTTGAAGAGACAGTACAAGAGTGCCTATCAACTAGGGAATAAATTCATAAACCCATGTGCCCAAAGCCAATGCAGAGAATGGTCTCGCAACAGCACTTGAGTGTTGCAAGACCCAAGAGTATTAAAGGAGCTGGTGGATGTCCTTTCAAAACTCCTTTCCATCATTTTCCAGCGGTCCTGGCTGACTGGGGAAGTTCCACTGGACTGGAGGCTGGCTGATGTGCCCATCTACAAGAAGGGTTGCAGGGAGGATCCAGGGAACTACAGGCCTGTCAGTCTGTCAGTCTGACCTCAGTGCCAGGGAAAGTCATGGAACAGCTGATCTTGAGTGCTATCATGAAGCACATGCAAGAGAACCGGGTGATCAGGTCCAGTCAACACGGGCTGACGAAAGGCAGGTCTTGCCAAACTAACCTGATCGCCTTCTATGACAAATTGATTTGACTACTGGATGAGGGAAAGGCTGTGGATGTAGTCTTCTTGGACTTCAGTAAAGCCTTTGACACAGTTTCTCACAGCATTCTGCTTCAGAAACTGTTTGCCTCTGGCCTGGACAGGCGCACACTCTCCTGGGTTGAAAACTGGTTGGATGGCCGGGCCCAGAGAGTGGTGGTCAATGGAGTTAACTTCAGCTGGAGGCCAGTTACAAATGGGGTTCCCCAGGGCTCAGTACTGGGTCCAGCCCTGTTCAATGTCTTTATCAATGACCTGGATGAAGGCATTGAGTGCTCCCTTAGTAAGTTTGCAGATGACACTAAGCTGGGTGGAAGTGTGGATCTGCTGGAGGGTAGGGAGGCTCTGCAAAGGGATCTTAACAGGCTGGACTGCTGGGCTGAGACCAGTGGCATGAGGTTTAACAAGGCCAAATGCCAGGTCCTGCACTTGGGGCACAACAACCCTATGGAGTGCTACAGACAAAAAGAAGTCTGGCTAGAAAGCTGCCTAGAGGAGAAGGACCTGAGGGTGTTGGTTGACAGCCAATGCCACCAGGTCCTTCTCTTCTAAGAAGCTGTGCAGGATTGTGCCTAGGTGGCCAAGAAGCCCAATCACATCTTGGCTTGTATCAGAAACGGCATGACCAGCAGGTCCAGGGAGACTATTCTCCCTCTGTAGTCGGCACTGGTGAGACTGCACCTTGAATACTGTGTTCAGTTCTGGGCCCCTCACCACAAGAAGGATGTTGAGGCTCTGGAGCGTGTCCAGAGAAAAGCAACGAAGCTGGTGAAGAGGCTGGAGAACAAGTCTTATGAGGAGCGGCTGAGAGAGCTGGGGTTGTTTAGCCTGGAGAAGAGGAGGCTGAGGGGAGACCTTATTGCTCTCTACAACTACCTGAAAGGAGGTTATGGAGAGGAGGGAGCTGGCCTCTTCTCCCAAGTGACAGGGGACAGGACAAGGGGGAATGGCCTCAAGCTCAGCCAGGGGAGGTTCAGGCTGGACATCAGGAAAAAATTTTTCACGGAAAGGGGCACTGGGCACTGGAACAGGCTGCCCAGGGAGGTGTTGAGTCACCTTCCCGAGAGGTGTTTAAAGGACGGGTGGATGCGGTGCTGAGAGGCATGGTTTAGGGATTGTTAGGAATGGTTGGATTCGATGATCGAGCGTGTCCTTTCCAACCTAATGATTCTATGATTCTATTCTATGTATCCACGCAGAAGTCAAAGCATTTGTTTAAAACACTGCATGGTGAATAACATATGCAGAACTTTCATTTCCTTACTGGCATGAGTGGCTTTAAAATAAAATTATCATGAAAAAAAAGTGTTATCACGCGACAACAACAAAACTCTAAATGGATGTTGGTCTTATTAAAAGCCAATTAAAAAAGAACATGCTCTAAAGATCCCAGAGACTGAGTGAAGTCTGATCTTCTCTCATAGCCCACACATAACTGGCTCGTTTAAATCATAGAATTGTTTGGTTGGAAAAGACCTCTGAGATCATCGAGTCCGACTGTACCTGTCCACTACTAAACTACATCAACGAGCACCTCATCTACCCTTCTTTTAAACACCTCCTGGGACGGTGAACACCTGTGTTTTGAATTGGCTTTCCACATGGTTAAGGGACCAATTATGAAATTGTAAAATGGAAGCATGAACAGAACTAATTTTATGCTCATTATCCTGCGTTATGTTTTTAATTTTAAAGACAACTGAGAGACACCTAAGATGTTATTTTCTTTAACACAGTAGGTGGGAACTAAAACTATCTCTGACTACAGTCAGGCAAGCAAGATGACCCCAAACCCGTAAAGTTTACATGCCCACTTCATAAAATGAGTCAGTAAACCACTGCCAGGAAATGGCTTGTCATGTGTGAGCAGAAGAGCACATCTTATGTAACTGAACAACACACACACAAAAAATAAGGCAAATAGGAAGACAACAGGCCAGTAAGACATAAAGCACTGTTCAAGGCTTACCTGCAATCAATCCAAATGGGCAACTAACCTCATCTAAAATTTCATTCCCAGTTATGCTTAGAGCAGGCAACCAAACAGAACTCATGAGTTTATACTGTGGAAAATGCCCCTTTTCCTTCAAAACTGATAGTCAGTACTGCTGCTACCTAAAGTTGCAAAGATGCAACCAGATGACAAAGATGCCTTCACTTCAGAAGTAAGCCTCAACATTTGCTGGGTCAGGAAAGAGAAGGAAAGCCATTGTACGACTCTGCAGTCCAGTATCAATAATTTGGGTCTTGATTACAAAGATCTTGTTTTTCCTCTATGCTCCAAAGACTACTTCTGTATTTAATGACTGTTTAGCATAAGCATGCCACCTAATAAAATATATAAGAAAGTTTTGGCGTAAGGTCTGGGTCCAGGCTTGACACTACTAATAGCCTAGGATTTTCTCTCTTCCAGAGCACCATGTTCCTTCCCTCAGCATTCCAGTTCAGGAAATATTGACATGTTCTCTGCAGAGTTGTGTTGCATCACAGCTACAGTGAGGACAACTCTATCGCTGCCGCAAAACACACAGCTTGTTCTTTTATGGCATTCTCCTTGAGCACAGCAAGTGAAAATTCAATCACTCTCCTGTATTCCTCAGTCACAAGACATTACTAAATCCAGATACCCTCAGATATCTTTAAGCTTAAAATCTGTTTAGGACAACAGTTCTACACTTTAGTTAATCTTCTTTTAATTCTTTTGGAGGGATACAAAAACGAAAAAGCAGGGGTTTAGTTCAGCAAATTAGTAGAAAGAAACCCTGCTTTTGTGTGAGGAGGAGGTAAATATTATGACCTGAACTGTGGAAAATTTTAAGTAATGCAGCATTGTACACCTATCAACTTTTACTTTGCTGCTATCTATTAATTCTGTGTCTAAAAAAAAAAATCCCAGGTCAACCCTTACCACTGAAGCACTACCAGATGTGACACAAAACCACTGTACCTGACACCAGGCTGTGTATGGCTCCATAACATGCCGTAAACGCGAAACCCCCTCTTCCAGTTGAGTTTGTGGATTCTCCACATATTTAGTCTCACGAGCTGGAGAGGAGTAGAGTGACAGCTGTGAATATCAGCAAACAAGAGGTTAAAAACAAAGGTGTAATTGTGTAGGTCTTCAGGGCACAAACAGTCTAACCAGGGAACACCTAACATGGTGCTCACTACATAAACAACGCATAATAAAAATTCAGGTACAGCTCTGAGACACCCATTATGAACAAAGTTTAATTATATACTACGATGAAGATGACTTCTAATTGCTATGCAATTCACCCATAGCTGCTACATGATACAAGTCACAGGTCATAAATTAGTATTAAACTAGTTTAATGAGAACACAAAACATAATTGTGAAAGATGTTTCTGGTCTTAATCAGCACATCTGGTTCCCAGTTATCAGACTAAATGTACTAGAACTCTAAAATAATCACAATCAATCATTTTCTATATTTGCACAAGCCATCACTAAGGCTTCTAAGTAGTTTGTAACAAAGGTAACATCCGATACAAATTTGTCTGTTTGTTACTGAGCAGGGAAATGGTAGGGCATTCTAATGTTGCGTCAGTAGCCAAATCAGCAACTGACAGCATTAACAGCACCACAGGGATGAGCAAATAGGAGCTGTAACATCTACCATCTGAAAAGCAGTAGGCATCTTCACATAATAAATACTAAAAGACCGTATTTAAGGTTTAGCATCAAGACATATTTATAACAATTACTTAATCATATCTAAAATTGTATTTAATTAAAAAAAAAGATGATCAAAGTCTGTACCGTTGAAAACAAACAGCAGTGTTCAGATCAAACTAAAAACTGTTAAAATTCCATGCTGATGTTTCGTACAAAGAGCTTCTCTTTGACATCACATTTATACTACATTCAGTAGTTTATTGTAAACTAGTATTTACACACACTGTTGCATCGTAGTGTAGCTAGCCCTCTTTTCAAGACAAGTCAGAAAACAACTGCATCTTTATAATAATAAAAAGCTGCTAACCATAACAAAATATATCATGACACAGAACAGGTCCAGAGGAGGGCCACAAAGATGATCAGAGGGCTAGAGCACCTCTACTATGAGGACAGGCTGAGAGAGTTGGGGTTGTTCAGCGTGCAGAAGAGAAGGCTCCTGGGAGACCTTATAGAGACCTTCCAGTACCTGAAGGGGCTACAGGAAAGCTGGGGAGGGATTTTTACAAGGCCACAGAGTGATAGGACCAGGGGAAATGGGTTTAAGCTGGAAGGGGGAAGATTTAGATTAGACATTAGGAAGAAATTTTTCATGATGAGGGTGGTGGAGGCAGTGGCACAGGTTACCCAGTGAAGTTGTGGCTGCCCCATTCCTGGAAGTGTTCAAGGCCAGGCTGGATGGGGCCTTGAGCAGCCTGATCTGGTGGGAAGTATCCCTGCCCATGGCAGGGGGGTAGAACTGGATGATCTTTAAGGTCCCTTCTGACCCAAATCATTCTATGATTGTATTCTATGACAGAATTTGTCAAATAATTTGATAACTCATGCAGCTGGATCTCCCATAATACTTTAAAAAACAAGCATTTAAATCCTTATTTGCCTAAGAAATGCAATCATCTCTGGCAATCATAGTCACAATGAGTCTAATTTTGACCCTGTTAGACAACCTAGGAGCCATGTCTAGCACAAGTGCAGAAGTCACAGAGACAAGGAAATCGCCATCCATTTTACAAACCAGACAGCTGACAGAGTAGATCCAAACAAATACATCAGGAATGCTAAGAAGGGCAGTCAAAACTCCATGTCTTGCACATTCTGCTTTGCTGAAGGTGATGGGCAAGCCAATTATTCAGCACATACATAGCTTCAAACTGCTGCCTCATTAATGACTCACGCCATCAGTGGTGCAGGGCATACGCGCGCCCAAACTAAGGTTACTTCACCAGAGTGAAGCCAGGAGATTGCTTCAATGATTGATCCTCTCCTATTATGCAGGTGAACCACCCCTGCAAATACATCCCAAAGACCTAAGTATGCACAAAAATATGTTTCACTACTTTCACTGCTCATGTAACAACACTTTAGTTTGGGTTGAAGTACTTAATATTTTAAACATTTACAGACTCTCATGGATATGAAGCCATATTTACTCACAAACTAGTTTGTTTGCATTTTTTTTTAAATGTTGGAGACTGTTAAAAGCCTATGCAACAATGCTGGTGAGGCTGCAGTTTGACAGGGTGTTATTTAAAGCTCTGCTGATGATATAACCCAGATATCTGTAACATCTTAGAGAAACAACAAAGTAACAGGCTTTTATTATCACCACTTATTGTAAGTGTTGTTGGTCAGGTCTGAATGCCATAAACAAAGGAAAGCTGACAAAATTCTGGAGGCTACTCTAGTGGATTCAAAGCACCACCAGACAAGAATTGTTGCCTATAAGAAAGAGAATATTCTTAGAAATAAAAAGTTCTGATTTGCTGTTTTATTTGACAACATAAATTAATTTTTATTATAATTTGCCAACAGTACTCATAATAGAAAATACATGATGTTACCTAGATAAAAAGCAAAGAAAATATTCACGTGGACTGGAAATACAGTAAGTAAAGCTACAAACATGAAAAGGAAATTTCTGAATGAAGAACAGAAGACTTTAACGTAGGAAAGAGATCTCGCACATAAGCAAGCCTGATGCTATCAAGCAGAGAGCATCAAATGCAGCCCTTGGGTAATTGAAGCAAAACCGTATAAACATGTCTATTAGTGAAAATAGAGAAGCAAGTTGAAAGGCAAGACTACAAAGAGTGAAGAAATGTATCTAAATGCTTTCACGCCTCAAAACATAATGTCTTCAGAATTCTGTAGTTATTTCCATACAGACAGAAGAGCACTAGGGCTCTGACCATACTTACCTCCTCAATTTTCAGCAACTCCTTTTTGGAAGTCTCCTTCTCTGAAGAGGAAGCATAAACCTGGATAGAGAGCAAGCTCAGGCTAACGGGGGCGGCCCCCAGCCGAATTACCTAGAAATGTTCGAGGAAGAGATGTAAACCATTAAGTACAAACAAAACAGCAACATGCTCGAACACATCCATGCAGACAACACTCATGTCCAATGTTTACATTAACGAGTGATATATTAAGACGTTTGGAAGTTAGGAGAAAGGGGAGTCAGCATTATACAATGTAATGCTCTCAGGCACTCAACGGTAACACCTAAATTATTCAGATGACATTTAGAAAATCCTAAAGCTAAAGGAGACAGTAAATATAGATGCTAATCTCATCAGTTTTCACCTCACAAAAGGATCTGCTGTTTTCTTGCACATGGAACATAATTTTGTCACCTTTATTAGTATAGATATTAAGAACATTATATTCACATTCTAAACAATTTTGTGCATGTCCATTAACACCCGCATTTTCTCATAATTAGCACCAAAAAGTCCAGCATTTTATTTCCAGCTATTGCCTGCATCTAGATTTAGGAATAAAATGAGACCTACAGTTCAAAGTATCAGAACATAATCACTGTAGGGATGTCTCCTACTTTTCTGTGAGATACATGAATTACAATGCTTCACAACAGATACTTGACTGGTTTTTAATGCTTCAGACTACAGTCACACAACAGAACAACTGTGTGGAAGGTGAATATGATTCTTCTTATATTCAGGACCTACACTAAATTATGTTTTTTAACAAGAGAGACTGCTTTAGGTTTAAAAAAAAACACAGAAGATAAAACTTAGCTGTGTAGCAAATCAAGAAGCCAGGGAAAGTACTTTCCAACGAATGCACATCCTTACTAAGAACAAGGTTTAACTTGACAAACAGTAGCTCCCATGGGAAACCTTTCAATGTCTCATATTCATGTTACTGCTTGGGGAAACGTGCAGAGTTACAAGAGCCTGTGGTTTGTTGTATCAGGTTACAGGGTGAGTGGATCTAACAGCCTGCGGCCACCAAACCAGAGAGGTCTGGCTCTGCTCACGGCATCTGTTCCCAGAAGTCCTGCTGCTCACCTTGCCCTAGCATTGGTGGCCGGACGCTTCCACCGCGAGGCAATTCACCTCGCCAACTTGGCAAAAGATTAATCCTGAAAAAGAAGTGGAGAGCTTTGTACTGGGTTAGTAAATTGAATCCGTCCATGAAATTGTTTGACAAGAGCCAAAGGAATCGTGGCCAGGGAAGAAAGGATGAAAAAGGAGAAGGCAGCAAGCCCTCTTCCTTTTCAGAAGCAGTAAGGGTACATTTACATTGACCTAGCTGCTTGTGAAACTGAAGCCTTGGTCAAACCTTTACATCCTTCATGCTCTTATGGTGATAACCAAACCAGCCACAAGACAATTAACTCTGAATCTTTGTTTCTGACCATGGCAGAACAGTTAGAAAATAGTTTTAAAATTATCCAGAATACATGTTTATTGCATCCAGATTTCAGTATTTGCAGCTGAAATTTCTTCCACTGCTTTGCAGCTGAAGTATTTATCAAATGTAACCAAGCGACTCCTCAAACTCAAAACCAGACTCTTTAGTTGTCACACTTCCTCAGAACGTTCATTTATATGTAAAGAAACAGCACACAAGAACTAGGTCATAGGATTGCTTTCCGGAAAGACATAAGGGATCTGGTGGATCAAAAGGTATGGAAAAACATGCTTAACATGGCAGTTTTTCCTTGTTTGTATTTATGGACTCATTATTACAGCACTACAATGAAACACCACAATGACTGGATCATCTCTGTTTCACAACTAAGGAAAGAAATGAAGAATCTTCCTTAAACAAAGATTTTTCACATACTTTCATTAGCCAAGATGAAAACACGAATCCCACTAACCATTAACAACTGTAGAATACACTTCCTCATTCTTTCCTCTCTTTCCACTGAAAAACTGTTCTGTCACTGAAAAGGCAGAAATCTGAAATTCACTTTCATTCTGCAAAATATGCTTTCGGAAAGATATTACTTTCTGTGATTTTTTTGAATGTTTAAGAAAGAAGCACACACTTAGAAAAGACACCAAGACATTCTCTGCTCCATTCACTTTCCTCAAAGCAGCTTAAATTTGATTTAAACTGCAGCAACCAGTTGCCTGAACAGCAACATTCAGTGCAAATATTTCATACAAGCCTAAATTTCTAACAAGTCTAAAACTACAAATAGCTTTGGTAGATCAGCTACTAAATTAATGACATGTACCACACTCTCAAGAAGTTGGTATTATGGGAGGTTTCGGAAATAAGCCTTGAGAAAACACAACTTCTGAGACAGCAACTCAGAGGCAGGTGTCTAATACTCAATTCCTGAACAGGGTGAAAGTTTGTTACATGAATACACATTCACAGTTTGTACATCTTCTAATTAACATTTCTATAAGTGTCCCTAGTGGGGGGGGGGGGGGGGGGGGGGGGGGGGGGGCAGAAAAAGAAAAGAAAAAAGAAAACAATAAGAACAAAAAAAAACACAGAAAAAACAGACCAGCAACACTGAAAAACAGCACTTCAATTACAATTCATTGACAACCTCTGTTTAGGAAAAATAAATCCAGTCTGCTGCATTAAACAATAGGTGGGCTTCTTTTGCTGCTACTAACACCATTTGTGTTGTGTTAAAATTATCTAAATGTCACCAGCAGAAGCAGTAAATCCTAATGTTTTTAATATTTGAGATTTGTATATAAAGATACAAGCGAACAGCAGAGTACAAGAATCGAAGGACCCTGCTTTCACAAACATCAGTGATGACAGAACTACCCATACTGAGAACACCATATTACCCAAATGCCGAAGTGCAGACATTTTCCAAGGGTTTCGTACCTACATTTTACACAAAATTAAGTTAACCACTAAATGTGCAGGAAGAAGCTCTACACACACATGCGCGCGTGTGTGAAAAGGTTTATTTGGTAGTATGAAAGATTAACTGTGCTACTTTTTGTTTCCAAAATTCACTTTAGGATCTCATTTCTTAATTCCATATTAACCATATGTTACTAAGTCAACTAGTTTAGTAAAATATTTTGATTGAGTTGTGCCTTCTGTCTGCTTTGTCTTACAGTTACTCAGTTCATAGCAAAAAAAGAAGAGCTAACATTCTTCTCTCTAGGCAGTGCTTTCTATTTACCTTAAGTAAAAAAGGTACTCAGTTTATCCCTTTCCCCCACTGAAGGATTCAACTTTATCTGTAGACATCAAATCACCCATAAGCAAAATCTGTCTGAAAGCTGGAGGAAAAAAGACTACTGTGTTTTATCTCCTGTTGTCTTGATTTACTGACATTCTTAATTCTTTACTAAGTTCTTAATTTTTTTCCAAGTTATTAACTAAAAAATGCCTCCAGGAAGAACAAATCACTTTAAGTTTCAATACAAAGAGGGGGGGAAGTTAAACATTAACAAGAACTTTTCTCTTTTTTTTCCATCTTGTTTCAGTTCTGTTATTGTTACTACCAGCCTGTCAAAACTGGGGAAAGGAAGAGCAAAAGTAAAACAATCCTTAATCATGCTCTAGTGAGGGCTGATATTTGTCCTAATGCGTGAAGCTGCTGCATTTTTCTCTTTCCACTCTTCCTTCTATATAGAGGAACGAAAAAAACCCAACCAACCAAAAAACTCCAAACAAACTCTTGACTACTCCTGTTTCCTGAAGTACAGCTACCAAGGACAGGAAACCACCTTCCCGTTTGCTCCTACAGGCAAAAATTATGTTGGCCTGAAGCACTGGAAGCTGCCTAACCACAACAGTTGTATAAAAGTGGTAATATTTTGCATAGTACCACAAGTTCATATATAACACCTTTAATGGACAACTCAGCATCATTTACACAGTTCTCAATGATTCTGAGAGAAAATTAATAATTAAGAATTCCAGCAACTGCCTCAACATTGAAATGCAAAACCAATTAAGTTGCGGCAAGAGAAATGCGAGCACAGCCTGCTCAGCATATAGATATATTATCAGTATTTGACAAAAAAATATGGTACAAAAGAGAAAGAATTTCAAGAATCAAGCGTCATCTGTTTGTAAAACAACCTCCAGCTTCTTCAGTAGTCATAACAACCATTTGATGAAAACATACATCTTGCTTTTAGCCTGAAGGGATCTGTGGCAAAGACCTCAGAAGCAATTATCCAATTTGAGCCCAGATCACCCACATTCTCCCCTGCTCAAAAATTTTGCTGGCAACCCACAGGCACTAAAAAGGATGAGGACCTTCAAGACTGTACAAACCCAAACTCTGCAGTGACACCATCTCACAGCTCCATACTGCTTCTGGATCCCAGACTACTTCTGTCTTAATCCTATGATTATGTCTGGATTCCAGAAGTAATTTTAAATAATGAACCAGATGTTTCTTCATGTGGTTTTCATTTTTGTGCAACAGGGCACTCAAATTTTGAAATATTAAAAAAGAGAGATTATGCTGCCTCAACAAGAGTAAAACTAACAGCTGGTGAGAGTCACAGGCAAAATAATGAGTCTACAGCTGTTACCAGACAATATGGATTTCAGAACAATTTTAAGTGAAATACGAAAACCATTGGCTGGGTTTTTGAGAAGCTCTTTATCAAGCAATGCAACAATACAATGAGAGGAAATGCTTTTAAGCTGAAAGTGGGGAGACTTAGATTAGCTCTTGATACAAGAAGTAGTTATTATTACAGAAAGTGGAATATTTTTTATTTAAGCTAAAGTTTCGTCTAAGTAACTGTATTTTTTGAAAGTTAGACAGAATGTCCCTGATAGCATGTTTTCTTTCAGTGTTTTTCCAGGCACTGTTCATTCTTTGCAGATAATACCTTGATGATAACATCTTGTGTTCAGTCTGAATTGTGCTGAACAGATATGACTTCTTCTGTAATCAGCTGTTTGGAGTCTCTCCCTACCTCAAAGACAAGGTCAGGCAGAGAGCTTGCTCCAAGCTCCAAATTAGCAAGAGATTTGACTGTTTTGAAGTCCATAATAACGTTAAAATTAGACCTTGGAAATAATAGAATATGCATAAGATTTCTAGGAGAATTTATACATATGCATGTAAGTTGGAAATACAATCTGTAACCAGCTGTTGTCTCGCCACACACAATTGATGGAGATTGCTCCGTTGTGTTGCCCAGGCCTGATAAAGGGTGCTCACTTTCTAAAACTCAAAACCAAGTCTTAGGGAGTTTATTTGCTTGTATTTTCAGTGTCGATATTAGGAAGAAAATTGTATACGGTGAGGGTAGTAACATTGGCAGAGGTTGCCCAGAGTGACAGCATGAGGGGGAATGGCTTTAAATTTGAAGGGGAGATATTTAGATTAAACATTAGGAAGAAATTCTTCACAATGATGGATGACACTGGCACAGGTTGCCCAGGGAAGCTGTGGCTGCCCCATCCCTGGAAGTGTTCAAGGCCAGGTTGGATAGGGCCTTGAGCAGCCTGGTCTGGTGGGAGGTGTCCCTGCCCGTGGCCGGGGAGTTGGAACTAGATGGGCTCTAAGGTTCCTTCCAACCCAAACCACTCTATGAATGACAGTCCCGTACTAAAGGGGCAGGGGGAGAGGCGCCCCCTCGGCCCGCGCTCCCCGCCCGCCCCCTGCCGGCCTCGCCCCGCCAGCACCACCGCCCCCCGCCGCCTCCCGCCGCACAGCCGCGGCCCGGGGACAAGCGGTGAGCCAGAGGAAGCCCCGTGTTGGGCCTCCGGCTGCGGCGGGGCGGGCCAGGCCGCGGGAGGGCAGGGAGAGACGCGGGGAACGGGAGAACGAGCGCGTCCCTCACCTTCAACATGGCGGCGCCGGGCATGTCGCGGCGAGTGACGTCAGGAAGCCGTCTCGGGGGCGTGGCCCGTTTAAACCGCGCCCCTTTGGGCCGCCGTCACCTGGCAACACGAAAGGGGCGTGGTTTGTCATGACCACGCCCACCGCTGCCCCCGCCACAGGCGCCGGGACCCTCGTGAACGAGAAACAGCGCTCATTGACGCCACGGTTTCCTAGCAACGCCCGGGGGGGCGGGGCTTAGGGGCGACGTGCTCCCTGTCACCGCCCCCCCGCCGCCAAAGGGAATGAATGGGAGCCGGGGCGGGGGGCGGTGTTATAGGGGCGTGGAGTGATAGGAGTAGGGGGAAGGGCTTTAAGTGGGAAGCGGGGACATTTAGGCTAGATATTAGGAAGAATTTCCTCACCATGAGGCACTGGCAGAGGTTGCCCAGGGAAGTTGTGGATGACCCATCCCAGGAGGTGTTCAAGGCCAGGTTGGATGGGGCCTTGGGCAGCCTGATCCAGTGGGAGGTGTCCCTGCCCATGGCAGAGGGGTTGGAACTGGGTGATCTTTAAAGTCCCTTCCAACCCAAACTATTCAACCATTCTATGATATTCGGCTATTCAGAGATGTCTCAGTGCTGGTACAATTTGGATACAGATAAGAGTATTGAGATCAAGGGAGGGTTCTAAGCCTTTCTGACATCAAAATATTAACATAATAAAACTACATGTAATCACCATATCTTAACATTCTTTGGTTTGTGCCACCCAAGATGCAGCATCTACTGAGAAAGCTGGGGTTGTTCAGCCTGGAGAAGAGAGGGCTTCAGGGAAACCTTATTGTGGCCTTTCAGTACTTAAAGGGGGCTTTATAAGAAATGTGAGGAAAAACTTTTTAGCAGGGCCTGTAGCAATAGGGCAAGGAGAAATGGTTTTAAACTTAAAGAGGAGAAGGTTAGGCTAGATATTAGGAAGAATTGTTTTTCACTGAGGATGGTGAAACACTGGCACAGGTTGCCCAGAGAGGTGGTAGATGCCCCATCCCTGGAAACATTCAAGGTCAGGTTGGACGGGGCTCTGAGCAACCTGATCCAGTTGAAGATGTCCCTGCTCACTGCAGGGGTGTTGGACTAGATACCTTTCATGGTTCCTTCCAATCCAAAACATTTTATGATTCCATCATGCAATGATCTCCAGCTCAGGACGCGGCATCTCCAGCCCACTTGGGTAAGCTGGACAGAAGCAAGGTCTTCTCCACTGACATCTGCTGTTGGTAGGGTCTCGTATCCATCCTGTGCTGTGTGACTTGTTACTCAAATCATCAGACATAATGAGTACTAAATTCCTTTCAGATATGATAAACTGAACCAATATTTTGTTCTGCTTTAAATCATTGGAAATTCGTTTTCATATAATCAGTTAATGAAATGCTGCTTTGCTTCTTCAGATTTGCTGGTCCGTAGTTTCTGCCTCTCTATGATTAACATCTTTCACGACACTCAAGGACAAGGCAGCAAATACACTAGCAGGAAAAGCATATAAGTCCATCCAATGAGAATCACAGGATCACTGAATGGTTTGGCTTGGAAGGGACCATAAAGATCATCCAGTTCCAACCCCCCTGGTATGGGCAGGGACACCTCCCACTAAATCAGGCTGCCCAAGGACTCATCCAACCTGGCTTTGGACACCTCCAGGGATGGGGCAGCCACAACTTCTCTGGGCAATCTCACCCTCCTCACAGGAAAAAGAATTCTTCCTCATATCTAATCTAAATCTCCCCTCTTTCAGCTTAAAACTATGATGACCCATCCTATCACTGTACTCCCTGATCAAGAGTCCCTCCCCAGGTTTCCTGTAGCCCCCTTCAGGTACTGGAAGGTCGCTATAAGGTCTTCTCAGAGCCTTTTCTTCCTTCAGGCTGAACAACCCCAACTCCCTCAGCTTGTCCTTATGGGGGCGGTGACTTACTGAATTCAGGTTCATGTGTCATTTTCTGATCAGTTACTAGGACCTTGGGGCTTGTTATTTTTAATGTTTTTTTAATGTAAGATTTTTAATGTAAGATATTTATTCTCATATTTAATCTTGGTCACATAACAGATTTCAAATGCAAACTAGTGCCTTGCTTTTACTGACTACTGTTAATATTTAGGTAGCAATGAAGCTCAAGATGCAAAGATACTTGAAAGTATCTTTGTTCAGATTAACAGTTATGTATGGAAAATGCAGGTTCCATAGGCTGTGCTGTATACTTGCCATCACAGTCTGTTGGGAGGGCACTCCCTCAGGACTTGGGGTGAAGCAGTGATCCTGGCTGCCTGTCTTTGGAAACCTTGTAGGAACCTCCACGACCTGGTGTGGACTGGATGTAGACTCCACCAGGGGGTTCCCAACACCTAAACTCTGCTTTGAAGTGCCATCTCCTCCCTGGCATGGGAAGAGAAGCCTGCACTCCTAATTTAAGACCACAGATAAGAACAGAAAGAAAATAACGTGGATCCTATCTTTATGAGTTTACCCAAATCATTGTCACCTCTACCCCCACCTCAAACTACAGCAATTTCAAATAGTCAACATTGGGTTTCCAATATGAAAAATAGCTTCTTATTAGTCCTGGAAAATTTCATTAAAATATTTTTTATGTGAAAGGAAAAGCACTTGAAGAACATGGTAGGAAATAATTCACCAGGAAGGGTATTGTGGAAAGACAGACAAGGTACACCCTCCCTCATAATCTTAAAATTTCTTTGTGATAATAATTTTTGTTGTTCCCTCTTCAAGAAAATTCCTGCATTTCTTTATTGCAGTCTCTTTATAGACCTGACAAAGCCAGCTATTGCAGGAACAAGTCCTTCCCAGACTACAGGAATATTTAACTTTTGCACTGTAGAACTGAGTGATGCTTCTCAACAAGCTGTCTGTAAAATTAGCAAACAGTCCTTCTTGTTTGTTGGTGCATTGGATTATTGACAGGAGCAATCTGAGGTGAAATAAGAAGGCTTTAAGTTTGTGCCTTTTCTTTATAAAGCTTTATTGTATTTTTATGATGTATTTCACAGGCAGCAGCTGATGCTTGTTAGTTAGCAGGAGATCAGAAATACCATGAGCAAATGGTACAAGATGGGCTCCAGTTCCAAACCCATAGGATAACAGATGAAACAGATGAAATGAAAGACTACAATGAAAGACTACAAGCATGTAGGAAATGCTCTCTGATATTTTATTACAGCTTCAGTTATGAAGATGCCCTCTTTAGCAAGAAAGGGTTATATCTAAAGCATACCTAAATGACTGATGGGTGAAGAATGCTAATGGGGCTCTCTCACCTTTGTATTATGCTTTGAGCAGTTGGTTATAGCTATGGAAAATAAGCAGCCAGGGTGCGGCAAATGTTTGTGGAGAAATGATTTTGCGGTATTTTTATATCAGCTTTGTGAGAGTGTGAGTGAGCAGTTTGCAAAGCAGTCACATTTCTTGATGCACTTTATTCACCTTCAAGGTTTGTTAGAGACAGAAAATGTTCAAAGCTCAAAATGACAGGAGAACCCACAAGAGGAGCGATGGCACTGAAGTGAGTAACAGCACCTGCTCTGGTTAGTTCTCAACCAAAGCACAATCCCAGGCTGTGGGTGGGACCTGCTGTTTTACAGAGGACAAAGACAAGAATATTTCAAGTGCATTGTCTTTTTAAGTTTGGCACGTGAACAGTAAATAAAATACCACTGATGCTGGACATACAATGGCGTATATGTTACATATTTTTGTGATCTATTTATATTCATTGACTACACAGCAATTATCGATACAACTATGTAACACAAACATCTGATGAACAGATAGCTGTTTTATAAAACATTTTAAACCTAACAATTTTATCAGCTCCAGCATCTTCAGTGCATTTTTGTCTTTAATGTGGAAGTCAATCTTTAAAGTGATTGATATGACTGATAAAAAAGAATGGGAAAAGTCTTTAGAGAGAAGAACCATGCAAATATATTAGCTTTCATGTAGGTGTATTGTTCTCCTACAGTCTACCAGTAATCTAGTTGAAAGCTCTGCATACTTTGCTGGCAGGAAGAACTGCTGGAGAAGATTGTCTCTGCAAAATTTCCCTGGAACGACGATAATACATGCCATAACGGATTATGCACAGTCCAAAACATTGTCAGACGGAATTAAAAAAGAGCTGAAGTTTCTGCTGCTGAGGCCACAGAATAAGGAGCTTTGGCATGATTGACTCCTGGCTGTTTCTAATGTAAGAACCTATAACAAGTTTCAGTTTTATTCCACATGCATGTTTTTCACTTTCCTTGCTAACTGTTTTTTTTTTAAATTCTTGTGCAAGAAATATTTCTTTCAGAAATCTGCAGCTCCGAGAAGCTTGAAAATGTTGTCACAGTTCATAAACTAGATCAGTTCAGGCAGAAATACAATTTAAGAAACTTGATCTATAATTCTTTGCCTCAGCCATTACAGTCTGAGCTTTCATATTGTTCATGTTGTATTAGATCGCTTACTTACAGTTTAATTTGATGTCAGAAAAACAAGAACTTTCCTTCATTAGCAATACATCAATGGTTATTTGCCACACAGTTATAAGTAAAGCAGAAAAAATATTATTTGTTGCACATTCCTAGTAAAATGTGTTTGTAACATTTGCCCATTAAATATCAGTGCAGTTACCGACACCGAAAAACCTTATTTTGACAGACCAGCTTATTATTTTGATGTTCTCTTTCATGATAAATCTTGTACATTTAAAAAAAAAAAAAAAAAATTCCATGCACCTTTTCTTCACTAAAATGATTTGTTTAATACCATGACTTGCCACTAGTTTTGCCAGCCTGTTTAGAACTCGTTTTTAAAATAAACTACTTTTATGGCTCTTACAGCTTCTGTGTATGTTTTAAGTTAAAGAAATGCTCCTTGGCAGATCGCTTTTCCTTTCAAATTATTTTTAAAATTTGTAGTTAACAGGAAATACACAACGACAAAGGCTCAAATAAACCAAACTTTCAGTTGCTAAGCAGCTTCACCCAACACCATGAGCCTCGCTTTCTAAATGCTTCGCGCAAAGCACAGCTGGAAGTGATGTGTCAGGTATACAGCTTTTCTAGGTCAGTCTCCAAAGCACGCAATCCATTTCTCATGTTCCCATCACTTTTAGCACATATTTGTTAAACAGCTAGTTGAACTGGCTTTTCCAGGGTCTTCATGAAGGGAGTGTAGTTCACATATTCGTAAGAATACTCTTTCTTTCTTTCTGTTTTACTCATTTCCTAAACTGAAAGAAAAAGGGGGGAGGTCGAACAGATTTTTGTTTTAACTATGCTGTTTTATTTGGAGTGAAACTTACCTTGTGCATTTGCTTTTCCTACTTAAGGTGGGTCATTTTCCAACGTTTATCAGAGGTGCTGTTTTGGCAGCTACAAGGTCTAAAGATTCAGGAAGTAAATTGAATGTTAAAGACAGATGCCATTGTGGAGATCTTTGTGCTTTCCCACTGACCTGCCTCTAATTGCAGCAAAGGCATTACTGTATTCACATTTTGGGGTAAACCAATACTTGAATTTCAGCATGTACTCTCATCAGCTTTGCCACGTTCTGACAGCATCTAAGATATACTTAGTGCTTTTCAAATAAAGATCCTATATTGTAAGACAGGGAACAGGTAGAAAAGAGAAACATATCATGCAAAAAAACCCAGTGTAATCCAATGACATATAGTTTCACTTTTGGTATCGTCATGGTTAAACACACTGTCCTGGTTCCAGCTGAGTTAGTTAATTTTCTTCCTACTAACTAGTATAGTGCTATGTTTTTGATTTAGTATGACAAGAGTGATGATAACACAGGGATGTTTAGTTGTTGCTGAGCAGTGTTTACACTAAGTCAAGGACTTCTTCAGCTTCTCATGCCATGCCAGTGAGAAGACTGGAGGTGCACAAGAAGCTGGGACAGGACATAGCTGGGACTGCTGACCCCAACTGGCCAAAGGGATGTTCCATACCATATGACATGCTTCATATATCTAAACCGGGGAGCTGGCCAGGGGGTGCAATGGCTCAGGGGCAAGCTGGGCATCAGTCAGCAGGTGGTGAGCAATTGCATTGTGCATCACTTGTTTTGTATATTCTGTCATTATCAGTATTATTATTGTCTTCCTTTTCTGTCTTATTAAACTGTATTTATCTCAACCCACGAGTTTTACTTCCTTTCTCCCCACTCCCCATTCTCTCCCCCATCCCCCTGGGCTGGGGGTGTGAGGAAACAGCTGGGTGGTGTTTTTAGCTACCTGCCAAGTTAAACCACAACACACACAAATGTTCCTTCCCTAACTCAAATATTTGACTTCTCAATGCAGTAATTTTTCAATTACTGCCTTCCAGCACCGATGAATGATTCCTCTGTTAACAAGCTGTTAATACTAACAACAGAGATGTCTGCTAACGTGTGGTGTAGCAATTGTCTTCAGAGGACAAATACACGCTACTGGTAGCAGTGAGAACACAAACACTTTTTGATGCTCTCAAGCATGGGACGTACCCACCCATACATAGAGACCAGCTGGAGAACGCAGCAGGTACTACTGCTTGCCGTGTGACATCTTGCATGATACAAGTTATTGAGAAATAGGCAAAGAATTGTGTACTTGAGTAGGGAAGCCTATACTTATGTTGTTAGCTAACTTTCACTTAAGTTCTGACTTGCTTCCCTCTGAAGCCCCTAGGTTGAGGCTTGAAGCCCTACAGGATCCTAGGACCAGAAAAGCAGCAGACCATTCTGCAGCGGTTTGTTGTTCATCTTAAACAAGAACGGAGAAAGAGCCGAGTAGCACATGAAGCACATCCAGATTTCTTATTTGCTGATGCTGCCACCATCATCTAATGTAATACCAGACAAGCAAAACAGAAAGCCTTTATGATTCTATTTCCTGAAGGCAGATTTTAATTTCATGGCTTTATTTGTTCAGTCTAGAGTAAGACTCCTTTTGAAAGGAAAACCCTGTATCTGGCTTTCAAATATTTTTCTTTTCTAGAAATTCATTTGCATACAATTCATCAGTCACCTCTTCATTTTACTCTTCCTAGCTCACTACATTCTCCACACAGCCAAAACACTGCTCTTCTCAAGCTTGAAAGAAGCTAGCAAAAAATTAAGAGGGCATATTTGAATGAGAGAGAATGAGAGGTATGAGGCACAACTGGAAGTGAGATGCCCTTTTCAGGACATAGTCCTGTGTTTTTGTGGAGAATACTCATTAGCCAATAAGTCTCATTACAGTTCCTTCCTCTTTGGTACCACAGCATTTGTTCAGGCTGATTTTGCACCTTTCCATTCCTTTGCCTCACATTCATCAAAACACACCATGGCTGGTACCTTCAAGTACTGCTTCCATTCTGGGAGCATTTTCCACAAAGGAGTAACAACTCACCTCACACACATTTATTCCTGACACGCATTTAAGAAACCCCAAGACATGTTTCAGGGTTCTTTCACAATCACTAATTAAAACTGTCATCTAGACGGTTTGCCCCAAGTGATTACTGGCACCCTTATATCTTTATCATATGTTACCACCTGCTGTTTCTTATAATGTGAAGTCATTTACATTTTTGCCCCACGCCCTACAGAGGATGCCCATGGCTGGCACAGTTGAAGCTTAAGGTGTAGAAACTGAAGGGGCACAGGATAACAGTGCATAGACTGACACTGTCTTTATTTTTAACCCTTTCTCTTTAGCACAGCATTTCAAACTACCACTTCAGTCTTATAAATTAGTACAACATAATGCTGGCATGGCTGAAAAAAAGCAATGCTTTACCTTGCTTTGGCAGTTTAATGGATGAGAAAAAAGTTGTATTTCTCAAGCGTGCTTAAGTAGGTTCTTACCCCTGTATGTGTGTAGCAATGCATGGTATTAGAGGGGTACAGAAACTGAATGTTACAAATAGGAGCAACTTTGCTGAATGTCAAGGGATGGCAATTTCACAAATCAAAAAAGCCTGAGGATCAGTCTATTATTACAGAAGAATGGGAATATGAAGAAGGTAAATTGTATGCCTGCTCCCAGGCATTATCTCTGGAGGATACTGGATGATTTCCATGCACAGCAGATCCATAAATCTTCAGAAGTTATGGCACTGGAAAATTGCTAACCCTTCTAATCACTTTAATGCATTCTGCTCTGCTTTGAACAAGGCTGCAAATCTGAAAGCACGGCTTCCTACACCAGTTTAACGAGTTTAACAAACCATACATTCTTGTAATTAATTTTTACCACAGGAAAAATAAAAGTCTCTGCACTGCGAAGCTAGAACAAAACCAAAACTGAGCGGCTGCGATCGTTTTGTAAGGTTCATAACTTCTATGCTGTACAGCTGGTGGATTATTTGCATGTTAACAATTTTGTACTGAGATTTCTTTGGCCAAAGTATTAAGTTTATTTTACTCACATTGAGGTCGGCCTCACTCCCCTTGTTCTCTGAGAACACTACTGAGCCAAAACCCAACTCTTTCAGAAATCAGCTAAAACACTTCCAATAAGGTTGTTAATTGAATCAGCTCCCAACTTTAAGAAAAGTTAGTAAGTTAAAAGCTATAGTTTAGTTAATTATCACCACCTTTTTTTTTTTTTTCTGACTACGTTATTATTTTTAGTGCTTTGGACAATCTGTCAGGAGAAATAGTGAAGGAAAAACTACCTGTCAGAGTTAGAGAAAGTGAGAGCATGTGTTACATAAGGCAAATCCCATGGAACATACCTCAGCTGACCAAGGACACTCAAGTAACTAGAACTCCATCTCGAGAACAGATTAGCCAACAAGGCTTTCTAAGAGATGCAAGACGACAGCAGATCAACTTCTTGCTTTCCAGGTATGACAATGAAGGCCAACAGTACACCAATGTAGGGGAAAGTCCTTAGGCCATGCCTTGCATTGACACCAGTGTCACCACCACAAGCACAATCCCATGCATTTTGTAGGACTTCAGCAACCTTGGAAGGTAAACACAAGAGGAATACACTGACCACCTCAGAATTTCTCTGCTGAGACTACAAAGTTAAATATGGGGAAAATACTTGGTTTCAGTTAGCATTATGCAATTCTTTTGACAGAGAAGGGGTGGTAGATTCAGAAAGTCTCATCAGTGGTACTCAAATACATATGAACACATCAGTAACATGCACAATTCACCACAAGAGATAAGGATTCTCACTCAGAAAAAACAATTATATGCTTGGTGTAACTCAAACTTCTGAGATGAACCACAAGACAAAAAAGGCAACCCCCCCAATGCTTAGGTGGGAAGAAGGCTGCCAGTTCAGGCCAAAGACAAACCTGTCTGGCAAATTTTAATAGGACAATAAAAGGGTCAACCATTAAAGATATCTATCTCATTAGAAAACAAATTTTTTTTCAGTACCACTTACTGAGCAACATTTGGATCAGGGAGTGCAGTGACAGGGTGAGGGATCACAGTTTTATGCTGAAAGAGGGGAGATTTAGGTTAGATATTAGGAAGAAAGTTTTTTACGGTGAAGGTGGTGAGGCACTGTCGTGGATGCTCCATCCCTGGAGGTGTTCAAGGCCAGGTTGGATGAGGTGCTGAGAAAACTGATGTAGTAGAAGGTGTCATGGCAGGGGAATTGGAACTGGATGATCTTTAAGGTCCCTTCCAACACAAACCATTCTATGATTGTATGATTTATCCATAATGGAAGAGAACTGCTATGAACAGTGACATCACTGGGTGGGGGAATCACATGTCCACATGTACGTTATGAACTCAAAAGGTACAGAACTAATACAGAATCTGTGCGACACCCAAATTTAACAGTTTTCCTTTCCGTATTATGAGACCGCTGTAATCAGAAAAGGAAAAAAACACACCACCAAAACCCCTAAGACCCAGTCGGTAACAAAGAGAGAACATCTGTTGAAATTAAGAATTTCTAGTCAACACGGGAAGATAACTTATACCAACTGAAAGGAATTAACTGAAAAAAAACCTTTGCCAAACCAACATTGATTTCATAGAACACAGAACAAGTGAACGTGGATGACTGAACTATGGCTAAAACAATAAGGCCACATAGTCAATAAAAGCAAAGAATCTGATATGAGCAACTATTGACCAGTTAAAATGAGAGAGCTCTCCTTAGTGAAATAATGGAACTAATATTTGAAATTCCTTATCAGCTACAGAGGTGCTTAACAAGTTAAGTCGGCCAATAGAGCATCCTGGATGAAGGTATTGCCAAAAATACAACCTGGTCCACAGAGAAGGGAAATTAAAAAGATGAGCAAAAATAATTGTAAATAACAGATGTACAGTGTGGAAAGACTGCTGCCATCTTCTCTTCAATTGCATCAGTCTAATACACTTGGTTTCCTTTTGAATCAAAAAATGGTGACACATCACAATTAAAAGAGGCCCTTCCTCTTCTAAGACACATCCCACTAGGACCTGCACAAGTTTGTCCACAGCATTCTCCCATTAAACAGTACTACTTAGTGTAGGATGAAATCAAGTTAACAGAGGGAGGGGGGAAAAAGTTGCTTCATGCAAAAAAAAAGTTTTAAGTCATTCTGAGTATTAAAATAAAATTAAAATGCTATTTTAGAACTCAATATTAAAAAAGACAATTTTTAAGCATTCTTGATAGTAAATTTTTAAACTAGGGGCTTTCATCAAAGTGCCTGAGAAAATAAGATAACCTCCTGTTTTACTTGCCCACCCTGCCCTGCCCCTGTCTTGGTACTGAACGTTGTTCTAATCTTACACTTCAGTCCTGAAATGAAGTTTTCCCCTTCCTGTTGTAAGAAATGTAAAGCAGTATGGCTTGGACTTGTAGCTCTTCGAGGTCCAAGTGTGTGGTAACCACATGTTGTCTCAGAGCCCTCAATTCCGTGTGTTGGACAGCGGGGACCGGTCTCTTCTCCTGGTGGCTGACTAACACCACACTTAGTCTTGACATCGAGTTACAAATGTAATGATGAAGTCGACTCAAAACATTACCGCAAGCTTGAAATACAGAGTAGATACATGAAAGCACCAAAACTGGGAAGATAATAAAGACATGATCTTTAAGCTATATAAGGATACCCAGCTTTTCTCGTTGCGATAACTTTTAACACAATATTATGAATTATAGCAACATTCTGAAGAGCTGCTTAGCCACGCAAACTCTGAGGTCCTGTAGAAAATAATCCAGTGTCCACAACACTTTGACTACTACAAAGTTTACACAAGAGTGTTTAAAGATTAAAAATATTTTATTTACACTTTTCTTTATACATATATTATACATTTTTTTCAGTTTAAAAACCCAACAGCATGCATACACAAGTCCAAGCATACTGTATCCATAGCTAGGGAAAATTACCTTCTGCCAAGAAAACACAAGAAAAAAGGCTTTAAAACAGTTAAAAAGAGGCAATTCTTAAATTATTCAGAGAAGTTTATAGCAGCCCTGGGGTAGTCACCATTAGATAGTTAATCCAAATGTACATATAAGGTCATATACATATTTTTAATTTTCTGAAGGAAAAGTATTTCCAATTGCTAGACACAAACACAGGAGAGATTGAAAACAACTTTTCCTGTTAACTTATGAAATACTTATCAAATACATTCTTTTCAATACAAACAATCTGATATTGTACATTGGAATCAAGTGGGATAGTACAGTGGAATTGCAATCTCCAGCGTATAATAATTTATTTTTTAAAAGATCTAAAAAAATAACAATATATAGGGAAAAATTTAAAATAAAAACATAGCTCACTTTTAACCCTTCACCTGTTCCCAGAACTGACATAAAAGTTAGGTGCGTCCCACTGAGGTAATAAAAGCCCCCTAAGAATAGCTTACTTTACAGTCCTACATAACATTATTTTCTAGACTTAAAATATGTTGTTTTTTTTCCAGAGGCATAAATAAAAACTACCATCTGCAAATAGAACGGGTTTTCCCCAAGCTGTTAACTTCAATATTAATCCAACAGTATTTGAAACTGATCTTTGAAAGTTATTTTTAAAATACTCTATAAACATTAATTGATATTTGGGAAGTGGAAAAAAAAATTAGTAGAGGGAAATCCAGAAAAGCTGTGCTCAAAACAAGTCAGTTTTTCTGCCGCCTGCCACATACAGCTGTTTTATGAAGTTTACCCTCATGAATAGAAACTTTAAAGTTACTCAACAACTTTAAAAAATAGAATACAGATGCAAAAGTAGTCATTAGTATTTCTTTTTAAGCAGCTTCAGACTGTTTTGGAAACATCAAAATCTCAAAGCATTAGCTATAGGACACCAGCAAGCTTTGCTTTAAATAGATTACACATGCTTTCCAGTTATGTTCTTTCCCCCTCTCTTTCAGTGAGCCCTGCCACACGAGATGGACCACACTTATTCAACTAACTTCACCAGGTACATTTTTACTAAGAGAAGGAGAAGGAGAAGAAGGATAGACTTTTTCTTTGATGCTCCCCAACCCTACAAACACTTAAACACAGGCTGACATTTGCACTGTTGTCTTTTCTTTTAAGTACCTTACAGGTTTCTGTTTTCTTTATATTGAACTGTTCACATTTGCGGAGTACACACTTGAAGTGTTAGAAGAACCAGAGGCCCAATTCACTACTTGTAAGGAAAAATATATTTAAAAGACAAAGTATTTCTACAAATGTGACTATTTCTAAAAAGACTGTGTCATATAAAGGCTGATACAAGCTTGAAGTTTATTTTTTAAGAGTTGTTAGCATCTCCCCATAGTGCTTACCCTCCTTTTGCAGAAGAATGGACATAGTGAGTTAATAAATGCTTTTCTTTTTAAATCAATTAGAACTGGTAACTACTGAATCTTATCCTTGGCTTCCTGAATGTCCACTGAAGCTTTGTCTGATGCAAGTAGTTATCCCATTATCAGCATGAAACAACACAGCATTTGGGTTTGTAAGGCAAGAGGTCCTCAAGAAAAACTGGCTGCAAACCTCAAACTAGAGAAATATACACATCACAAACCCTGAGAGCCAGTGAGAACAGGACTGCAGCAACAAGGGCATCCACACTTTTCAAAAAGAAGTACCATAAAAACCGGTTGCCAGGTTGCTGATATGCTGCCGCGTAGCCCCTTGAGCTAGCAATGCCTTCTGAAACAGCAGTCTTCATAAAATCAAGTATTGCCTTCCTCCAGCTGGATCATAGGGGAAAAAAATTCCAGAAGTTTTTTTGCTACCTAATGCCTCCCACCGGGAACCTACTACCAACACTTTGTGGGGGAAAAGTAAGCTATTTCTAGCTTATGCTACGGGGAAAAAAAAATATCTGTCCCCTGAACCCAAATATAACAGCATGAGGAATGGGAACTGGCAGTGTCCAACCTCTTCAGAGGAGCACTATGCTTTTTGGCTATTCTGACCCATTTGAAAACAAAATTTCCTCCTTGAGCTAGTTGCTACATTAAGACATGAAGCTGATATATTTTTGCTACAAATGTGGGAAAAAACCAAACTGCAAACTAGACTGTAACTCACTATGTCCACCTTTTTAAGAAAAGGCAAGCGCACTTATCATTTAAAAGCAGATTGTGTTAAATCTTAAATATGCAGATGAGATCATTTGCTGGTGTTTCATTATGGGTGGGGTGGGAACAGAAGAAACAACCCTCCAAACTTACTAATCAAAGATCATAACTTACCTTTTACTTGACTAAGAAAAGGCATTTCAATGTTTTTAAAACTCATATTGATCTGATCATAATATTCAAAATTTGACACTAATAGGCAGTTCTCACTAGCCAGTTTAATTTTGTTTTTATTTAAACTCTAAATTATCTGCAGCTAAATACTAAAAGCAAACACAGAGACTTTCAATTGAAACATATATATACATATATAAAATATATAAGTTACCAAAAGTAACTGCCTCAAAAGTTCCACCGCAATGGAAAAGATCATGGAAGCTAGTTTTGTATTTCATGTTTGTAACAACAAAAGCGTGGTAGAAATTTAAATTAACAAAACATTCTTGCGTACCTCCACATGTTCTAAACCCAAGCAAATCCCAGTCACTCCTAATGCTCAAAAGGTTACCGTCAGCTTCTCAACAGAGACACAAATTCAGGGAAGCTGCAATCAACAGTTCAAGTTAAGAATTGCACAGAATTATTATTATTACAATCCTGAACAAGTTCCTTCAGAATCAGGCATCTGATGATAAATATGAACTTCAAAGCAGAGCACCTAAAAATGACCTGGTTCTTCATGTTTCAATTGTCAGTATTTACCAATGACTTCAGTGGCAGTTGCTTAGCACACAGAACTTTAGAAGGTGCTTAAATGCAGACTCAAAAACGCAGCTTGAGACACCTCCACCCTTATTTTTAATGTCCATTTATTACACCTGAATCACGGATGGCCAGATATCCAGGACCATGTCCATCCCCCAGACTAGCCCTAGGTAGAACTGAAGTACTCCATACTATGTGTAACATGCCCATGAAAGCCTACTCAAGCAGGATTAGTTTTTGCTGCCCCATAGACTTTTCAAGAAATGAGCCGGTGACAAAAATAATAAAAAACAACTTTAAAAAACTGCTTTATTGTGCCCCATAGTTCCGTGAACTATGTACAGTAGAAGCTTTTTTACTTGCACACAGCCAGCACCTACTGGAATCAGTTTAACTTGGCACCCACGCAGGGCAATATACACACAAGTCTCACAGAGAAACTGAGGTTTTAGTGTAAGCCATGCTGGCTTTAAGTTAAGCTATTAAGAAAGTAAATTAGATCTCTGATTCAGTAAACTGAACTTTGATTTAAAAAAAGACTGAAATTTAAATGTGAGCTAGTCTGCATCAGAAGACTGAATATCAATATTTGGTCCAGTCACTACTGGTGTAAGTAACTTATTACTACTGCTATGGTGCTATTCATTCTCTTTTTCTGTAGAAACATATGGAAAGAAAATAATAATAGATCACTTCTAATCAAAGAAAAAAAACAAAAAACCTGCCAACTTGCCATCCAGCTCCAAATCCTCACATCTCAACCTATATTGAAATTACTACAAAAATATCAAAATACAAGTATGAGGAGTTTGACACGCTTTAACTTCTTTCTATAACTTCAAACTTAGCTTAGGCCAGTAGGTGTTAACACAGGAAATTTAGGGTGATTTTGGTCCCTTTGTAAGCGCATTCTTTTGAACTCCCTGAGAACTGTACATTCCTTTTCTACAGTGATTTCTGACTGGAAGATGCCAAATAAAGTGGTTTTGCATCGCTGCATATAAAATAAAGCCTATTGCTTAAAGTAAAACACAGCAGCGTAAGATTTTACAAAATATGCAGGTGCACATTTCAGCATTTTGCCCCTATACAATTGAACTAAGCCTTCAACTTCTCCAAATCTCTCCCTTAGATTCTGCAATAATAATGGTGTGACTAATTTCACACCATTAAAGACAACCAGAATGTATTTACTGTTATTATTTACTTCTTGGCAGATATTTCTTACTACTGTCAGCAATATGTGCAAGTTAACACAATGGAGTTACGCAAAGCCCTCTTGGACCACACATCTCAATTCAGGCACTCCGAGGTCAGTAGCTACAGTTGTGTAGAGTTTTTTGTACAAGAAACATAACTGGTACTAACCATTCAACCACCTAATTCCACATTTTCAAAACACAGTAGTTCTTAGCAATTGATAATTAAAATAATAATAAGAAGAAAAGATTAGACCACTCCAAGTACAAACAAAACACTCATACTGAAGTTGAGTACAAGCAAAGTTCTGCGAATTAACTGTAGTTTATCCAGTTCTGAAAACAACCACAAGTCAAAGCAGTGCTGACCATTTGCTTATTGACATTTTCCATTTTCATAAAAAAGGAGAATTGGCAGCACATTCAAACATAAAAGAAACTCAGGTGAGATGCGTTTACTTTTAAAAAATAATTTATGAAATAACAATCAACAGTTCATTATGTAACATCGATATAAAGAGTTTAGAGGTACTGAATCAATCAGTATATACTAAAGATAAGATACTTCGATACCAAACGAGGCCTCCAGTTACCCAAGAACTTTGAATTATTTAACTCATTAGAGGATAGTACTTATACCTTAAATTCAACAGATATGGCTGAATCTGTGCACTAGTTAAAATATAATGTTGTAACTGTACATAAAAAGATGTATTTATATAGAGTTTTTACAGTGTATGCACGTATATATATTTTTACTCACCAACAAACACAACGCAGACAATAGAAGGCAGCATAGAAATAGTGTTCTGAATATAAAAATGTTTTCAGTTTAGTAGAAAATGTATAATTTGCATTTTGGCAGACTTACTGGTACTACTGTACAAAACCAGGAAAACAACCATGCAAAGGGGTTAAGATTATTCTTCAACATACATAAGGGAAAACAAAAACACCTAGCAGATTTGAGAATAATTTGCAATTAATGGGAAAAGCACCCAAAAGACAACATAAAAATACAGAAATCGTTTAGTTTTGTTCTTTTAAACCCAGCTGTACCCTAGTACAGATGATGAGTTTTATTCTGATGCTCAATAAAAATGAAAATCTTTCTTCTTTCTACAAATACTTTGTTAAACTCAGCTGATTTCCAAAGCATAGTGGTATAATGGCCATAAAAAAAAAAAAAGACAGAAGACAGTATTATGGACAGTATCATGGACATAAAATGTTACCAAAAAAATAACCACACTCAAAAATATATTTTTCTTTTCCCCTACTTACAAGTAAGTTTGTTAAAAAAGAAACAAAGCTTTTACAATATCAGACCAACTACTGGCTTTTCTAATAAACTTGGCGAGTACTCTCCCTGTACATCCTGTTTCCCTTAAGCATTTAGCAACATCTCTAAAGGAATCCAACTGGTTTGTATTTTTTGACAAATTGGGTATAGCTTTTTGTATTTCATGGAGTAGTTCACTCTGTTTTAGCTGCAACGTCTAACATGCTCCAAAACATATTCAGGAAAGTGCAAACTGCAGACTTGTAAGCCGTCCAGCTTGCATGGCATCCTTGGATATTCATCTTCTTTCCATTTGTTTTCCTCTGGATCAAAGGTGAGAATCGAATCACTGTAATGACCATTGTAACAAAGGCCTCCAAGAACCATTATCTGTTTGTCCAGAACAGCTACACCGTGACCACTCCTACCAATTGGCATAGAAGCCAATATGGTCCATTGATCAGTATCTGGGTCATAAACCTCTGTAGAAGGACAGCCTTGAGATTCAAAGGAGGCCCTCAGGATCACACAGACACCACCAAAGACATAAAGCTTACCATTATAAGAAATCATTTTGTGAAAGCATCTTGCATAATTCATTTTGCACTTGTTCTCCCAACAGTTAGTGACCACTTGTGTTCTCCTTGTTCGCTGCTCTACTGTCCCTTCTTTACTGGGATCAAACACACACACTTGCTTAGAAGTTGAAGATGATGTAATTCCACCAGTGATATACAACTTGTTACCAAGCACAGTCCCTTCATGTCCGTATTTATTGACTGGATAGGGATCCACAAACTCCCACTTATCTTCAGTAATATCATACCGTTCCGTTGAGTAAAATGTTTCATCCCTGGTTCTCCCAGCCACTGCATAAACATACCTCCCAATAACTCCAACAGCAAACTCGGAACGTGGAACAGACATGTCTGCCATTCGTAACCAAGTGTTTTGTCTTGGGTCATATCTAAACACTTTGGATGAAGCGTGAAACTCTCCATCTGGCCCCAGTTCTTCCCCACCTAACAGAAACACAAAGTTGTTCACAATGGCAAGGCAGTCTGGTCGTAAAGGTACTTGCGGACCCTCTAGTTCCCACCAGACCCTCGGTTTGTGCAAGAGAAGAATTTTACTGTTTACCATACTGTGTCCTATCATTCCTCTAAATACTGCAGTCTGGGGTTTGGCAGAACGAATTTTGTTCGATTTCATTTCCATCAAAGGCTGTTGGTGAACGCTATGAAAGTAATTCATGGCTTGGTCAACCTCATGTCGCAGCTGCCGGGAGTATCGATAAAACTCTGATGTTTTTACCTATGAATACATTTAAAAGATATTAAAAGTCTGACCAAGAGAAACAATCCAGAAAACCTAAATTACTTGTGTCATTAGAAGATTATTTGACTTATTTTCATTCAGACAATTGACTTTTGTGCATGGAGGGTTAAACTAACGTACCATTATCAAAATCCAGAAGGTAATTTAGTGATTAATAGCAGTAACTAACATTTACAGCACAATATCCACATGCAGAATTTAAGCTGGAATTAGGCACAACTGAAATACTCTAGTCTAAAAATCATTATTTCTTCTTCCAAAAAAAGCCTCTCTTCATCTTCTTAATCCATAAAGTGCCTAAATTAAAAATGCACTATTTTCCTGGTTTTGAAAAACATTTTGCGCACCCATTCTGTGTTTACCAGTGTCTACCCTAGTCTTAATTTCTGCTGAATTCTCACACCAAGCCCAAGCAGGTATTCCCAAATGATAGGCTCTGCTCACAGAGTTATTTAATTGAAGTGGCAAGGGATGGTACCTAAACACCTTCCTTCTGAACACATGATCGCACTGTCATAACGGTTACTTTATGGTTTCCCCTCTGTGAGTCTCCATGTATTAACAAATACCTTTAACACAAGGGGAAAACACCTCAATAATCTTCCAGTTGTGCATTTATTTGGTAAGTTGCAGAGGTACACTTGAACTTCCACTTCCCAGGTGAGAGTCAGAACTTTTGAAATTACCACACAGTAGTGAAGTGCTGCTTCTCAGTGCCATCTCAAATTGAAAAGAACTGTCCCTGCTCAATTTTCTCAAATTTTTGTCCCTCTCCAGTAGGGGGGGAGAGGGGATTCTAAGAATCTACCTTTCCAGGCAGGATCCCTCCTCTTGTCTAAGCCAATTCAAGTTCCTGAGGCTGGTCCCAAGAGAATACCAAAAAACATCCTCATCTTGAACATTGTAATAAATTAGATCCAGGTAGCCCTCAGGTCACTGTGCAGTGACTCAAGGAGGCTTCGCTCTTCCTGTACAGCCTAGTTGTTCTGGCTTGAGTGAAAGAATTGATTTTCTAACTTTTCAGCTAAACCTCGTCTATGTAACTTCATTTTCTGAAAGTAAACTACATGTTTTTCAGACAAGGTTTGTCTCTAAAAGTGATAACACAGGGCACTGGTATGCAGAACGGCCACTGCTTACATCTGTCCCTATGGAAGGTAATCCTCAAATTGGTGGAATGTCATTAAGGGAAAGGAGCAGGGAGCAGTAGATAGTACAAGTGACTCAAAAGCAACGAGAGTATCCCATTCCATGTACGTCACGCTCAATATAAAACTGAAGGATCATGAGCAAGCCCTCTTCTTTGATGGCAGTTGTCTAATGCAGACCTCATTTGTGGTCTTGCCCCTGATTCTGGATCTGTACATTCCTGAAACCAGCTCCTGAGCACAGCTCCCATTTGCTGCCGAGTCCAGCCTGGGGCCTTTCCCAGTGTCCGCTCTGCAGCATCTATGGTGACGCAATCATAGAGGGGGGGTTCAATTTCATATATTTGTATGTATTTTATTATTTTCTTATTAATAATATTCTCCTTATTTTTATTATTGTTTCACTGAAACTGGTTTAGCTTCCAACCCACAAGTCTCTTTCTCTTATTTCCCTTCTCTCTGTCAGGGGCCTGGGGATTGGGACTGCAACTGCTCATGTTTAGCTGCTGATCAAGACATGTGGGGCTAAACTGTGACAGTGGTCTAACGCAGCATCCTGAATTTCACTTCTAAAACAAATAAAAACCTGCTAGATTTGTCAAATCCACAAATCCTCTATCAGATTTGATCCCAAATAACAGTTTCTTTCATATAACACTGGATTGCTTTCAAACACTCCAAACTCCTTTAGTTCCCACCAGTTCCAAGAAGAGAAGCAGTGCTATAAAAAACTGTCGTGGCACTTCGAAACTTCAAAGCAACCACAAAATAACATCAGAAGTTAGTGTTTTTCAGTATCTGGTCCCCTACACCTTCCTACTCCCGGTCCCAAGGGACAAAAGCCTGTACTGCCACTTACCTAAGGGCTGGTGCTATAAGTTTTCCTGTACATGAAAAGCAATTTGGAAACAAATGTTCTTTATATCTTGTGAATAAAATAGTTCCTTGTTCCATAAACATGTACTATTTAAATTTTGTTACCCTTCTGTTAATTGCTTCTCTTCCTTGTACAGTAATTAAAACATTCTGTTGTCAGATAAATGTTTTTAAAATCTTTTGAGCTGTCATTATAGGACATGATTCACCCAGATTCTGGTATTGTTTTACACACCAGATTTTCCAAAAACCTTGAATATTATCCTACAACTGTAAAGCCCGGTATTGCTCAAGACTTATAATAATTTAATGTTTTTATTACACTTTTTCCTTTCCCTCACTTTGTTTTGACAAATCAACTTATCTTTGTTTGGAAAAAGAGGATTGTCACAAACAGATTGCATATATTGTTCTTGGAGCAATATCCAACTTCTTTGGACTGTTTCTACTGGGGGTGATGATGGAGCAAAATGGTGTACTTAAGTATAGCGCTTATCGAACACCTACAATAAGCCCAACTCTTCTATCTTCTTATTGCAAATAAAGAATATATAAAAAACACAAGAGATCTGCTTATACGGCATAAATCATACACCCTGCCTGACTGAAAAGACTGAACAAAGTCCAGAAGATGGGCTCGGGGGTGGGTGAAGAGAACCACAGCACAGAAAAATGTTAAACACAGAAAGCCTTAAAGGTTACAGAAAATGAAACAGGAAGTCAAAATAAAGAATCGTGGACAGGTTACTTCATCCTTAAAAGTAACTTTCAAATCCTAAACCAGTATGACTATTTCACATATTCCCAAACTACAGCTACCGTTTTGGAATTAAACAAGGAGTTCTGGTCCACCTATATGCATTTAAAGTTTTCTTGGATGATTATGGAAGACAACAGGATCAACATCCATACAATGTGAGGCATGCCAGCAAAGCCTGGCAGAGTTGGAAAATGTTTTTTTCTTTTCCCCCTCAACATTTACAACTCCATCTTTATTTCTAGAAATCGAAATGCCAGCCAGAAACTGGAATTAAAATAAGCCTTATGTATCCTCACCACTCTACTCCTTCACATCGCCTAAATCTTACCCCATGAGGGCATGCAAAAGGAAACAAGAAGTATCTCTAATGCCAGAGACTGAATCTCAAGACCAGGGAATCAATCTATTTGTAGTTTAGTACAAGTTATCTTGACAAAGGCACTAATATCAAAGCAAAGCTTCCATCTTTTACCTTGAACTAGAAAGACATCAAGAAGCAAAACCATCTACCAGTTATAAACAACCCTTTCAGACTAAAGTTCAGGGGAAGCCATCTACAAGAACAATCTTGAAGAGATTAACATGAAAATATACAAGCACTAGGAATTCTTACAATATTCAAGAAAACAAACCAAACCAACACAGAATGCTAGACTATCTAAATTCTGGTTGCAGACTTCCTAGACTTTGCTGTTGAGGAAATATACCAGTGTTTCTAGCATTCCACTTTTCACCAGCACCGCCACCTCTGCAATACAGGAGTGGTACCTCTCCTGAAGCTCAAATGATGTTCTAAGGTGAATGTTAGGATACGTCTATATGAAAGAACAGAGTGATCACGCTTGCTTGATGCAAATGAAGACAAAGCAAATGTGGGGCAGTTTGTCCACTTTCACATTCACACTGTTTGTGTGAAATTTCCCAGAATAATTTGGAAGTCCTACTCAGTTCATAGTAAGGAAAAATCTCCTAACATCTACACTTCTGAATAATTTTACAATGCTTTTAATTACTTGTGTGTACAATTAAAAAAAAAAAAAGAGAAGCACTAGAATTCTGGTGTTTAGATATAAAAATACAACTGTAAGTTGTGTATGTATTTTATGTTCAGCAGATTAAAGATCACAGCTGTCAGGAAGCCTTTTGTGGAACTTGCACCCAAAATACGCTGAAGGATATCCCTCACTGTTCTAAAGCAAGCTTCTACCATTACCTGTAAGTAGTAGCAGACAGTTGATAAACAAATATCTAAGTGCTTGCCAACAGACCAATGTTCCCGTTAAGTTCAAATGGAGAAGCTCTAGAAGGAACATGCACCTAGTTACCAACATACTGAATTAAAGAGAATGCTCACAAGTTTCTGCAAAACATCCAAAGCAGATGAAAATGTACCCTAACTGTGATGAACCCTGAAGTAAAACGAATGCAGGTTCTTAAGAGTACATTATAGACTCTGAATTGATAAAAAAAAATATAAATGTTTTAGAGCATTTTCAAAGTGTAAAGAAAGCCTAATCCGTTATCTGGCTGAAGGGTCTCAAGGAAAGTTTAGACTTCCTTACCAACCCGAGCCTTATTGTAAAAGAGGAATTTAATCCAAGTGCTAAAGCTTTGCTCGTGATTTTTACATTCTTTCCAATTCTTTCTCTTCAGTTTTCTCAACAAAACCTTCTTAGAGGGGTTCTGCTGGGACTGCACTAATGCAAGAGCTCCCTGAAGAGCCTTCCTGAGAACTCTCTCATTGCATCATCTACAGTAGTTGACAGTCAGATTTTTACCTACAGAGGCATAGAATAGCAAAAGTCAAAATCAAATGTGTCAATCCATAAAAGAGATGATGTAGAAAGTAATTAAAAGCATGCCAGCTCTCCACTCACACCCTTCACAGTCAATACCAAAACCATTAAGACTTCACCAAAATCACCATCATCCCTCTAGCTATAGTAAATTGGAGCTTGAATGCATTTTCTCTTCTTCATTTTGAATCAGTGAAACACTCAGTAAAAACTACTGGCTTTCCAAATTAATGCAGCTTATAATCAACGCCTATTTTTCCTCCTGCATTGCAATGCATGCTTTTTTAGTTGCTGCAGCTATGTGAGTTTCAGAATTTCCTTCCTGTATTCTATGAAAAAGTAAAGCAAAATGTAAGCCATCAGTTTCTAATTTGAAGTGATCCCCACAAAACGTGTATCCCATGTTATGTTCATTATCTCCTCCAGTCCCTTAAAACAGTTAAGCAAATTAATAAGCTGCAGGAAGAGCAATGAAAGGTAAATATTCCGTAACACAAGTTTGACTTCTACATACAGATTTCCCCGCTCCCCCTTTGCAGCCATTTACAGTTACTGCTCTATTTGTATTTTTGTTACTTGGTGTTTTAGGAAAAAGCTTTCAAAAGCAGGCCAACTGTATCCTAGGCTGCATCAAAAGAAGCGTGGTCAGTAGGTGAAGGGAGGTTATTACACTCTCATGAGACCTCAGATGGAGTTTGTGTCCAGTTCTGGAATCCGCAACATAAAGATACGGAACTGTTGGAATGGGTCCAAAGGAGAGCCATGAAGATGAGTAGAGATGCTCCAGTCCTCTGATATGAGGACAGGCAGAGAGAGTTGGGGTTGTTCAGCCTGGAGAAGAGAAGGGTCCTGGGAGACCTTATAGCGACTTTCCTGTACCTGAAGGGGGCTACAGGAGATCTGGGACTTCTTACGTGGGCATGTGGTGATAGGATGAGGGGTAATGGATTCAGATTGGAAGGGGAAAGATTTAGATTAGACATTAGGAAGAAATTCTTCACTATGAGGGTGGTGAGGCACTGGCAAAGGTTGCCCAGGGAAGCTGTGGATGACCCATCCTAGGAAGTGTTCAAGGCCAGGTTGGATGGGGCATTGAGCAGCCTGGTCTAGTGGGAGGTGTCCCTGCCCATGGCAGGGAGTTGGAACTGGATGATCTTTAAGATCCCTTTCAATGCAAACTATTCCATGATTTATGAAAACCATAAAAAAGCACTACTTTTGAAGTGGCCAGACTAAATATCTGCTATTTGCACACCTGGTAACTAAATCTTATAATGTTATTATATGGAGTAGATGTTCACTTGGTTCCTTCTGTAGAACTGGTAAAAAAACCCCAGAAAAATCTGGATGGCTCATAATGTGACTCTCATCTCTAGTCACACAAGCAGAGAACTATTTCAAAGGTTATAAAACTGTGCTTACTTAAGTTTTGTAAAACTGTTAGTTCTGCATGTGTAAGTGATGCAACTCAAACTCAGCTACTACAAATACAGAAGGTATGCTACACCTTTTCAGTGAATAATGATGGTCTCTCTATCAGACTTCTAGAGAACAAATTTTTCCTTTTACTTGCAAAAAATTTTGATCTTTTACTAGAGATTATGCTGAATCAAAACTAAAGATTTATCAATCCTACTAAGTAGAATTCTTATTATTTTCACGTCTACGTATTTCTGGCCATATTCTAAGCACAATTATAAGCCTGTCAACATTACTAAAATGTCACCATGCATGTTCCAAATCAAAATTCTGTCAAATAGAAAAAAAAGTCAAATGCATATGTCTAAAACAGCAGCAACCAAAATTACTCTGCAACCGAACATTAGTATGCCTAGCACTAGACAAGCAGCTGTACTTAACTTCCCCTTTCTATAGCACGGGTCATTCCTTAGTTACCTCCCAGTAACTCATACCAGTATGAAAACTGGTATAGGGCTTTGAGGAGCTATTCTGGAAGTGCTACAAATCACATACTGTTTTTCAGCCTAGCCATATAAATATAAAACAATGGCGCCCCTGTGAAGCAAGGACAATGCCCTCAAACAGTATTTTGCTTTCCCTTTTAGAAATTGGCAAGAAAAATAATCACAGTCAAGATAGAATCTAACTCAAATCTAATCCCTCAAATGAGTGGAGCCAACAATCTATATGACAGAATTCAGATGCTCACCACATAATAAATACTGCTAGCAAATCTATCCAAGTCAGCAACAACTAAAACATCAAGTGCAGCAACTATTTAAGATGAGAGGCCTACTAACCTCATCCACTAGATACTTCTAAACTTCAGCATACAAAGTTATAGAGAGAGAAAAAAAAGATAAATTCAACATTTATCAAAGGTAAAGTTACAATGACATAAAATTACAATGACATTTTCTCAAAAGTTACTATTTGCTAGGTACAGAAAAGCACATACTCAATGTGCTATTCATCCTACCTCTAAAGCAGAAGCTGATGCACCTAGTGATTAATAACTTTCTGATCTAAGCTGGGACCTTCTAAATCAGTATGGGCTAGTCATAACAAACCCTACAGACGGGACATGAAAAAAACCCTTTTGATTTTAAGAACAGAGGTTTTTGAAACACCCGTTAGTCCAAGTAGTCTACAGAAACTAAATGGAACTTAAATAGTGTATTAAAAGAAATCATTAGATGTTTGCCTACAATAACACAGACAAACTCAATCACCTAGGAGAAATGCCCTTTATCTTTTATCTTCAACCTCCCTCAAGACTTAATGAAGCCATGGATATGTTTCAAATAAAGGAAACTGTAACATGGGTAGTGGAACTTACGCTTCTCCCCATATGTTTTCCCTTTATTTTCCAACTATTTCCCAAAGCCTTACTTAATGTATCTTTCCGTTTCCTCCCATACATCTATTTCTATTTTAAGGGCTGAGGAACAAAAGTAGTATTTATTCATATTTCAGAAGCAGTTCTTCCAGTGCAGTTTAGAGTAAGCAAAGAAAGCCGCACCTTCACCCCAAATGCACATCAGCCTCAAGGTATAAATCTAGTCACTCATCAAATCCTTTTTAAAAGGACAAGCCATCCCACTTGTACTGTAAATCTCTTAAAAAAATAAAACGGTGTAAGAAATAGAAGAGCTTAAAAGGCCAAAAATATCTTTACTGTGACTTGCAAAGTTACCTTATTTATATACTACAATGGCAGCCATCTTAGAAGCGAGTATTAGAAAGATTACATAAGAGCACATATGACAAGCCAGCAAATACAGAGTTCGCTGAACTGTAAAAGTCAATCTCAGATTGTATTTGGTACATTCACACAGGCATTTAGTATGTGCTGGCTTCAGGAAAAAGGGGAATTCTGTTTGCAGATCTCAAAAAAAACAGTTTTACCAATATTTTCCCCCTTCTACACACAGAAGAAAGAATTCAGAGTTCTCCTCAGGTTACTGCCAGAACACTTAACAGACATGCTCTTTTATTAAAAAAAAAGCAAAGAACGCATGGTCTATATTTTAATGTTTGCTCCAACTGCAGTTGTCCTTTGTCACTTGTCATACTGCATTACTCAATGGTCTATCGCCAGGGCAAAATACAAATACATTCCTAACTGCAGAACTAAACGACATACTTATCTAGCTGTGCTTCCCTCTGCTGAGTTGTCCTGCTCCAGAATCTGTACTGGCTTCTTTCTGTTCCCACGTACAATTTATGGAAAGGGCATTGACAGGTAAAGCTTTTACATGCACATATATAAACTAGGATGCTGAAAACAACTTCTCTCCTTCAGTTGTACATATCTGGCCACTTTGTAATTGGCAAGATAAAACCACCAGAAGCACGGTAAGCAGGATTTAGACACCGATACCAAAATCAGGTCCAGAAGTTACACCTACGTGTAATGCTGAAGGCCAACAAATGCTTTTGACTTGCACATAGAGAAATTTAACTGAATTCAGATTGATGCTTGAACTTGAATCCCAAAACATCACAGATCTGAAGCAGACTTTTTCACAAGTCTTACTATATTAATTGAACTTAAGAATGAACACTCTGTAAATCATATTACTTTTCCTACTGAAGGGCTTAAATTATGTAGTAATAAGGAAAAAGCATTACTACAACCAAGATACAACACAGATACTTGCAGAGTCCAGCTCTTCCTATTTGGAAATGTTTTAAGCCAATATAAACATTACATTACTGTTCTAAAATAAATTTAGGTATGTATTTCGTTTATGTCTCTATGATAAGATAGGGTTATAAATATATATTATCATTATTATTATACATAGTATTATTACTTCCTCTACTCAATTCACACACACAACCCCAAAATATAACTCACTAGTCTCTGAATTAATTAATACCTTTTAGAATTTAAAATACAAATTACTGCTTAAATGATCCAGTAACCTTTAAAAGCACCAAGAACAATACAAAACCTATCTGTATACTCATTAGATACCTATATATATATATATATGAAATTAATTTTCAAGGAGCCAAACAAAAACACAGGCTTTTAAATCCTATTAATTCACTGAGAGGTGAAAAACACACAACTAAAAGCTGTATCTTATCACACAAAATTAACATTGTTAAAACAAACCAGCAGTTTAAGTAATTCCTAACCTGAATACCCTCACTGTTACTAGTCTGGGAGACAGCTGCTTACCGTATTTTGTAATTCCCCACTGTTTACAAACACTCAAGAGATTCTAAAGAACTAGAAAACAACATTTTTTGTCTGTTCTTCAACAAAGGAGTAGAAAAAGCAAGTTTTCTTTTAATATCTTAATACATAGAACAAGTAGTTGAATTTTAGATCACCTGTTACAAAGATTTCTCTGATACTTAAAGTAAATAATTACATTTCACACCATCAATAACTTTTGACTGTATTATGTGCTTGTGTAGAACCAAATGTACATGTAACTTTGCATGATCAGAGCCAACTTCCAACTGCTGTGTAACAGCAAGAGCAATGAAGATACAACAACAAAAACACCCTGCAGATTTAACAGCAGATGCTAGCTTTCCTTTGTAAATAAAAAGAGTCTGTACTTAAAACACATAAAACCTACAGTCACTATGTTTTGATTATACCGATAACAATTATCATGATATACGCCCTACACACTGTACACATCTATACAGTATCTGGAAAGCAAGGGGCAACTTATGAAAAACAGTAAAAAGGATTGAAATAAAACTTGATACAAGTGATCTTATTTTAAAGTGTTCCTTCCATATGAAGTCACTTAAAAAAATGTATTGTAAACCTACCTGTTCTCCAGCCACTGTACATACTATTGTCTAATATCAGATGACAATACTTTTAGATGTTTGTCTTCTACAGGTTTACTAGAAAAATAAATGCTATCTTTTTGTCCCTCCTAATAGGTTTGGGAATCTTACCTATTTAATGACATGCTGCCCTAGCTAAATGATGAATCCTGTCTATTGCTTTTCAAATGCACCAACCTTCTCAAAAACACTGGATGGTGTCATCAAACAAAACCTGATGTTCTGAATGATGGTGTCCGTATGCCTCCAGCGTCTTCTATCATGGCGCAGCCAGGCCTGAACAGCTTCATACAGCTCTATCTCTGGAAACCTGCTCAGATGATCATTATCCAAGTATGACATGAGCTTCTCAAAGCTCAGATATGAAAGGAAGTCAGGTCTGGACATTAGCGGCACAAAATTCTCTAGCAGAAAGGAGTCCAATTTTTCCCTGACTCCTTCGATGTTTACACCAAAATCATCCAGAAGTCTCATAATTTCTGCACAGTTTTCTAAGCAGATTTTAGCTAAGAGAAAAGAGCAGCAAAATTTTACCACCTCTATAAGCTGGACATACATGGCAGCCTGAAGGATTTCATGAACAGTGTTCATACTCAGTTCAATAGTTCCATAGTACATGAATTGGAGGACATGACTGAAGCCTGTAGCTGTGAGACCTTTCAAATGGATTTTGTCCTGATCTCGTTCTCGCATATCAGCTGTGAACATAATCCTGAAGTAATCACTCTGGGTGGCAAGCAGTGCTTTATGGGCCTGAAATTGGTGGTCTTCAATGACAAGTGTGACATCAAGAAGCAATCCCTCCTCATACAGTGCTCTGAATCCAGCAGAGACACTGGTGTCATGGATGGAGGAGCTAAACCCTTCCACGTCCCCTGCCATGAATCACCTGGGGGGAAGAAAAAATAAATAAATAAAAATAAAAATAAATTGTTATTTCTAATAACATATCACAAGCTCTTCTTGACTAGATAAATCCTAACTGACATTGTTTTTATTAAGACTTAAAGTGTTCACCATCCCTTCTGTTTTCCCTTCTGCTGAAAATTCAACTTAAGAAACAACTTAAAACACAAATTTTAAATATTTCTCCCCCCAAAATATTCTCATTTTAAAGAAAGGGTAAAGAACAAGAATAACTACATGATACTGCCAAAGTGATTCCTCACTCCAAGCTACTTAGAGGTCAGATAATGAAAATGCCATGCTAAAAAGGTTGCCATGGTTTTCTTCCTACCCCTCAATCCTTCTAATGATTTTACCTCCTGGGAGCAATAAACACCCTTTGTTGAACATGAAAGGTTTCAGAAAGGAAGTCGAACTTCTTTAACCTCAGAAACAAGCTTCAGTAGATCTGTACAAGGTATAACCTAAAAAAAATTGTCTCTTCAAAAATATACATTAAATTTACTCAAAAGTTATTTCTACGAAACTGAACATTTTCAGAGATACTACCTAAGTTTGTCTCTCACTTCTCCTGTAACAACACAGTCCCTTCCCCTTTTTTTCTTATTAATAGAGATTAATTAGGTGATGAGATTTATAAAGTGCAATATACTAAGACAACAGAAAGCACTAACAAGATTAAGTCAAAGTAAATAATACTCTGTATACTGCATTTAACAAAGCTTAGTTGCTTATTAAGCATATGAACATTTGTAGATGCATAGTGTTACTTACGTGCAAGCTACAGTCAAACTGTAAAGAAGCCAAAAAGAAATTAAAGACTAGCAGGATCCTACCCTACTAAAGTTAAGGAAGACAAATATTCAACAGAAGTCTCTATCAACAACCCTACAAAACCCAGGAATTTCTCACAGTCTTGCTCATCTTCCTTGGGTTCAGGTAGAGTGAAGTTGCATGAGGCAGTCTGAACCCATCAAACAATATATAATTAACAAAAAGGGGAAGGCACACTCCACTTTCCCTTCTCTGTCATTCTAGGATCTGAGCTCCTGCTGCTTCCTTCAAGTCATTTCTGGGTCTCACTGCACTGCCCTAGAAAGCCAATTCAACTCAGAGAAAACTAAACCAATGCAGGGGGGAGACACACAACAATGCATGACACAAACACCACCCTTCCTCCAGCACACACAAAACCTAGAGCCCAGAGAGCGTTCTACTTATCAGTAAGACAATTTCTGACTTGACACTGCAGAGGGTATGGCAGAAGAACCAACCTGATCCCAAAGGCATGACATCACACGTGAGCAGAAACAGGGAAGAAGGGTAACATCTTTCCCTTTTGGCATTAATCAGCTACTAGAAATTCCTCAACAATTTTTGTTTTGCTTCATCCCACCTCAAACTACACTGCAATGTTCATTCAATGCATTTACCTCTGAACTCCCTGTAACAGTAGAAGTTAATACTGTTTTGGCACTGGTAACCTACATGAAAAGCTAAATAACACCAACATCAATGCATTTAAAAACCTGCGAATTGTCAAGGTTATAGAACTTTACAGCAGTATACGGATCTAGAAGTGACTCTAGGTTGGCCCAGGTTTCACAACTTCAAAGAACAGTCACCATGTTACTCCCCACTTCTTCAAGGACCACATACCAGCTGCTGCCATTAACTGGAACATATTTTATTAAGACTTCATCAACAGATAATCATCTCCTCTCCTTAACTTATCAGCACTCATCCCCGAAAACAAACTTGGAGATACTCTTTGTCTATGCAAAACTAAAATGGTGAGTGGGTGTTTGTAACTATACGTCATGGAACTAGCACGGCTCCCACGCTGTTGAAGCCTGCTGACAGGTTCTGTGTACAACAGAATTAATTCTGGGAGTGTTCAAGAAAATTAAGGCCTTATGACAAAATTCAAACTCTTGAAGGTAAGAGCAGCAGCAAAAGAACAAAGCTGACAATCCAATCGCTTTCTCGCTAGTATCCATGATAGCACATTTCCCTCAACATCACTGAAGACAAAGAATAAATTGCTCTGGAGCTTCATGCTGCCAAGTCCCTTATTCCTGAAAGCAGCACATGCCTACCAGGAAGAAAAAATACCATTAAATATTTGTCTTGGTTATTGCTAACTCTTACATAAGAGCAGAAAAGGAAAGAATTGCTCTACTAACTCTCACCACCTCAAAAAAAAGCAACAAACTGCCAAGGACGGATAAAATCTGAATTTTCAGGATTTTTCTTCTAATTACCTTTTTATTCCGTATCAGAAAGCCAAACACTAATATTTTGGGTTTTTTTTTTTTTTTTTGTCTTTCAGTAGAGCACCTGTAACACACAAACATACACACACAGGTCTCTGATGTTTAATAATAGCTGAGCTCATACTTCAGTCTTTCCTGTTCAAGAGCTTTAATGGTCCCTTGCCTTTAGAGGACCACCTGTTTCCATTCAATATACAGCAACTTGAAACAACTATCTCTTAGTTTTGTTTGAAACTGGCCAAGATATTGAAAGGTTACTAGGATGCTCAGATAGTACAACCATGTAAGTTACATTTCTTTAGCAGACCAACTCTGGCACATGGCTCAATTTCAAACCCAAGATCAGTGCAAAAGATGGAACAAGACAATCAGTATTTATAAATGTGAGGCATGAATGGAACAAAACAGAACCACAGTATTGTTTAGGTTGGAAAATACCTTTAAGATCATCGAGTCCAATTGTAAACCTAACACTGCTAAGTCCACTACTAAATTATGTGAACAACACATACGAACCAAACCAGTAAGCTCCAAACACATACCAGGGTCCTTCCCCTTAACTTGAGAAAGATAATTACATTATAGGTACTTTGCTAGTAAAGGGAGAGAAACCAACTTTATATAAAATGGCTTTGAAAGGCCTCTTCGCTGTCCTCAAAGCAGCAAAAAGGAAAAGCTGGCAACTGACGATAAGTAGATAGTAAATGCAACGAGTCCAGAGGAGCCCCTCCAGTGTTCCTGGGCAAGTGGTCCTGCTAAGCAGGAGGTTGGACTAGATGACCTCCAGAGAACCCTTCCAGCCTCAACCAGTCTATGATCAAGCTGCTTTTCCATAGAGTCTGCACCGCGACTTTTCTTTTTGCGACCATCCTTGTAATTCTGATTGAACAGCAATGACACATACACACACAAAATCAGATAAAAGTTACTATTCTTCAAATGTTTAACCTATAAAAAAGATAATAGGTTAGGAATCACCAAAATCCATTTTAAAAACATCCCTTCGTTTAGGGAACACCTTTTAGAGTTCTGATTTTCACTTCTCCCCAAAACTGGCCATTCTGTAAAAATATATTAAAACTAGAAGTCAGTTGCAAAACTCTACCAATGTAACACTCCAAAATTATTACTTCAGAATATTTTAATAACGTGGAGGTTTAAGTCACCTCATCCTTCGTTTTACATCCATGCTTATTTTTAGTAAATCTACAATTTTCCATGTTAAAATATTTTTCTTCCCTAACATCACACAGCATTTAATGGATTATTAAGTAGATACAAAACCAGTAAGACTTCTTCATAACACCATCTGACAAAGCTTCAGAATTCTATGAGTGAAGAGAGAAAGACAACTTGTCTTCCTGAATTAAATAAAAGCAGTAAATACTAATTTTTTGGCATAAAGCAATACACAACACCAGCAGATATATTTTCCTTTACCACATAAAAATGTATTGGCCAGTGCAAATACACAAGGGGGTTAAAATAACACGGAGACTCAGAATCCAGACAGTTAAATGTTTATTACGATCGACTGGAGAAAAAGTCTTAATTTCTATAGCTCATATTCTCAGTCAAAAGCAAATAGAAATCTGATAAATCAAATATTAAGAAAGCAATACAAAATACTCTCAAATGAAGAAATTTTTCTAAAGCACAGCTATGCCATTCCTCCCACACACAGACTTGCAATCTTAGATGTAATTCTGTGCACTGTTCAAATGCTGCAGCTTATTTCCCAGAGGACAATAACATAACGATTTTTTTCATATTTTCAATATAAACACAAAATTCAGAGTTAGATTTTCTTCACTCATGAAAATCACACCAGCACACTTAAGCCTACAGTGGTCTATAAGAAAAATAAAACAAAAAATTTCAACGCATGAACAATAAAGGGGGTAAAAAAAAATTAAAATAATCTAAATAGACATTCTGTGTTTTTCCACACACACTAGAGTTGACCATTATAATGCAGCACAAGAAACAAGAGTCTCTGCTGAAAAGCCAAAGAGAAATACGCTTAACCTTATTAGCTTTTCCTGACATTTCTTCCTCTTTTAGCACACAATGCATTACCGAGCCTACTCTGCCACAATTGTAAAAGCACTTACTTGAAACACCGATTTCTCATCTTTATTCTGCAGCTGTAAAAAAAGCCTGAAAACCCTGTTCCAGACTGCTTTTTCTGGCTAAACAAGGAGAACCTTCTTTCCTCAGGGTGTCCGAGGCTCTTAGTCACAAGAAGAAATGGAATCCAAACGCACAGGCTATACAGAAGGAAGTTACAGAACACCTGCATTTGGCTCATACCCTGCTCGATTTAAATATCTACCCAAAGCAGTAGTTCCTGAAAAAGTCCCTTTTAAATAAGTGTGTTTATACAATATGTAAGCTTATATGCATTTTCTAGGGATAGAAATGTACCGTTCTAGGAAAACATTGACAATACCAACTCTAGCACACCAGCTGAAAGGTAGATTTCTGCTTTCCTTTACTGCTGTTCCTTAATAACTCACTTGAGATGCCGAGACTGAACTAGCAGATTCCATTGTTTACACATCTTGAATTTCTTGTTCATTTTACCTACACCTCATGGAAATTCTGAGAAAGCACATATGTGAACACAGCTGAACAACAAACAGGTTTCCACATTATAAACCACTACAAGTTACACGAGAAGATATTTCACCATACAGAACCATACTTAGGTTAAACAAAGTATTGAAACAGGGCTTAAAATCCAGTATCTGGTTCCATCTATCCTACTCCTTTCATCCATCAAATGCATGCATTTAAGTGCAAATTTTAAAGCTGTAACGTTTTATTTAGTGAGGTGCACAGCAAAGACTACTTTGAGCAGAATTCACTGACCCAAATTTTGTTAAAATAAACACTTCTTTGCACAAATAGGACATTTCTCCATAGTCAAATGTTATACACATGTATGAAAATACAAGAGAGACAGGCATTTGCATATACAAGCAAAACATTCACAACTGCAGATACTGATCACTAAAAACTGGGCCTTTGAAAGCAGTGTATTGCAATGAGTGAGAATACAATGAGTGTATACATACACGTTTCTATGCTATAATAAATAATTTATCCCCTGCATTGAATCTTTTTGTACAGGGTTTGACACCAAAATCATTAAATCTCGTCCAAAACACCATTTTTCATCATAATTTCCCACTAACAGCAACAGAAGAAATTACATAGAAGTGAGATAGATCAATCAACGGTGGCTATCAAAACCTTCAACTTCAAATGTAGGAAACAGAGAAACACACCAAGTTTCCTTATGTGTTTTATATAAAATCCTTTGTGATTAATATGCTAAGTTTGGGAAACAACTTTCATAAACACAATGGTAGGTTCACATTATAAGACTTCACCCCACCTATGGTGAGAATTCTAAAACCATCGCATTACTTCAGAATTGAGAAGTTAAGAGCTTACTGACTGCAGCAGCCTTTCAGAGGAACCAGACTGCCAGAACTCTAGAAATTAAAACTTGAGTACTCCTAAAAACTGTCTGTACTGCATGAAGAATTTCTAAGGGGCATGCATCTGACCATGCCAGCTTCTCTAACAATCTCTGCCCACGTTGCTATCTCCAAGTGATCTACAACAGTTCACAACAGAAGTGGCAATATTTATAACATATCAATTGCTTCTGACGTCATTGGTGGTTACATGATAAACATTATCAGAACTAGTTGCAACCAAACATACTAGAACTCAGTATGGATTGTGTCTCGGCTCAGTATGGTTACATGTCACTCAGTTTGCTAGAATCCTGATGAGTAGTCTTCAGCTATCTTCACAGGGTACAGTACCAGCAGAGAGCGCTTTGTTCTGTGCTCTTTTTGTGAAACCTCTAACTCAAGCAGATGTGTTGGTGCCCTCATAGGCATGTATTCATAATAGGTTTCTCAGCTCATATTGCCATCCATTCTTGAAAAATTGCTATTAGACAATTTAGTATTTCTGCACAGAAGGATCCAAAATGCTACAAGCACACGCACAAATGGAACCACTTTGTTATAAAACACTGTTGAAGAATATAGTTTCCACATATGCTGAATTTAGATGAGTACTAATTGATTATATGTCAGAAACTTCCCATTTTAAAATACGGTCCCTGGCACAGCCCTTAAATCAAGCTTCAAAATGACTATCAAAAGGCTTCTGATGAAAGTACGTGCCTGACAAGCATTTTAAGACTGTCAGACATATGCATCAGCTGTAATTACTTGACCAGTTTAACTTCACCTAACCGAATCTAAACTCAGCTTCTGTCTCATGAATTACCATCAATAAAATATACATTAGTTTCTAATCTTATTAGTCCATTATGCAGATGATGAAACTACACTTCACAAACATTAACACAGTTTAAACCATTTGGCTAGAAGATCATCACATCCCTACACCTGTACAGAAAAACACGCTCCCAAACGTAGAGCAAAATAAGCATTCTTCCAACTACACTTGATACCAGAGCAGCTGCCCAGCATAAAATATTTTAATGTATATGTAAGAATGAGAATTATCTTTAACTAGAAAGTCTTGTATCACTAATACCCAAGAGTATACGGTAGTATTGAAAACTACAGATCTGCCACTGCTCTCAAAGTGGACAAGACTACTCTATCCTGAGTTCCAGCATTCCTTTTACATATATATGTACACATGTATATTTGTTGCTAATGTAATGGCTATTTTTTCCAAATGTAAGAAAAAAATACTAACAAAGAGTGATTTTCTCCTTGTGAAGGTATTTATCAAGGAAATGGTGGCATAATTTATACAGAAAAGTAGCAAGTTAAGTATTTCTCAGTAGTAAAAATCTAAGTGTACTTTTTTATATCAAAGCATCTGGCCTCTCGTCACATAATCTTTGAGCATAATAAAAAGGTAATAAGCTACAAGTAATATTTAAACTACAGTAGTGAAGTAATTTTAATCTAAATTAAGATAGCTGAAATACCCCTTACAATTGTATTATTGTTCTCTGTATGTTTATTGCTAACTTAGTACTTTAGCATCTTCTGAGAAAATTAGATTAATGAGATTGTGCCTTTTGTTCAAGACACATGGCTTTTGACCTCACTGCCAAATGTCAACCTTATCTGTCAGAAAGACAGAAATCTCAAACATATTAAATTTCTACAAATTTTCAATAAATTGGCAGCAAGATACATGAAAAAGACCTGGTGTCTCCAGTCTGAGCTCGACAGTTATCTGTTCTGCCTTGTTTGCTGAAAGGCAAATCAACACACGTGTAGATCCAAACCAGCCATAGGGTATAATTAAGAAAAGTGAAAGGAGATGAGTGACAATGGGAAAGTTTATAGGACATGTGGCAGAAATTAAACACGTTAACTGGGCATTGGAAGGAAGAAATCAGAAAGGAAGCTGGCGCATGGTGGTACGCTGAGGGGATCCGAGTGAACCAGGGTAATGGTGAAAGAGCTGGGTTACTATCTTAGAGACAAGTACACTTAACAATGAAGTCAACAGGAAATCAGACTTCAGTTCTGCCCTTCTATCTAGTAATAGGTTTATGGCTCCCTTATTCCTCCTCTAAAGGAGAAAATAATAATTAAAAAAAAGCATAATTAAAAAAATAATTATTTTTTTAAGTAATATTTCAATATTACCAAAACCAGGCCACGGCTCCAGTACCAATCCTGAGCAGCAATCTACTTGTTCTGCTCAAAGACACTTCCCCCCCACCGTCGCCGATCCCGAAATAGTCATTTTCGGGGCAGGAACTCGGCTGACCTACTTCAGCTCGGCCCCCGGACACGGTTAGCACTGCTGCGCCGGGAGGGAAGGCTGGCAGGCCGAGCTCCCGGAGCAGAGAGGCAGGCGGGCTCGCGGTTACAGAGCCTCCGCGGCACCCGGCTAGGGCCGCCCCTCAAGGCTCGCCCGGCGCGGACGGGTCCCTGGAAGCCGGGAGGGGGTCCGGCGGCTTCACCTACCTCTCGGCAGCGGCGGCGCCCAAGACGCGGCTGCTCCCGCTGGACCGGCGGCAACGGGGGCCTCTGTGTAACATAAAGCCAGAGGCGGCGGCGGAGGGAGGCGCCGGGGGGCTGAAGAGAAGGGCAACGGTTGAGGCGAAGCCGGGAGGAGGCGGAGGAAGAAGAAGAAGGGGGGACCCTGGGCTCCCTCCTCCCCGCGGCCGCCGCTCAGGGGGAGACGGGGAGCCGCCCCCCGCCGTGCCTGTGCCGCGCCGCCCGTGCACCGGCGCTGCCGGCCCGGCCTCGCCCCCGGGGTCCCCGCCCGACCCCCGCCGCTCCCGCTTGTTTACCTTCTGCGCTGCCCAGCGCGCCCGCCAGCGCCATGTTCCACGGCGCCGGGCTCCCCGCGCCGCCCGTCACTTCCGCCGCTACCGGCGGGGAGCGGCACATCGAGCCCCGGGCCGCGCTGGCGGCCCTCGCCCCTCGCAGAGCCCTTACCGGAGCCGAGCCGAGGCCGCGCGGGGAAAGCGGCACCAACGGGCATCGTCCGCGCCTCGCTCCGCAGGGCGCTCATCCGCTCGCCGTCCCGCCTCGGCGCTTCAGCAGCTCCCGCCTCTCGAGCAGCGGCCCCGCGGGGCGGGGGACCGAGCTGAAACCCGCCTGAGCCGCGGCAAACCTCGCTAGGAGCCTGTTGGAACTCCTCCCCCGACAGCTGGGCAGGCGCAGGTGCTGCAGGCTGATCCCGGCTCCCTTCTCCTCGCGGGCAGCCTAACCAGCCAGCGTGGGAACCGGGTCACCAGAACCCGACGGGTCAGGGACGGCACAGCTGCCCTCGAGCATCAAACTGCACGCAGCTCACCGGGAACAGCACGGGTCCAACACGGCTTTGCCTCAGTACAAACATCACCTCCTGCTTTCTCTATCTTCTGGCTTTCCCTCTCTGTTTTTCTCTCTGTTTGCCTCATGAAGGCAAACTGTAGGAGGTAAACTAAACTACATGGACCTTTGGTTTGCCACTTCCACCCCCAAACCACCTGCTACCTGCTGCATACCTCCGCATCACTTTCTATGTCGCTCACTGCTTTAAATAGCAGGCCACACGCTGCCATCCTCTCCATTAACTAACGTTCCCATCCCCTTCACTGCCTATTTTCAGCCTCTCATTACCACCCCATTCTCGATTTATAAAACAGGAGTGTACTTCCTCAGCTGCCGCCCTCAGGCTGAACGTCTTTCCCACCTTTCACAACCTCACACAACGAACCACCTAGTCTAGGCACTGCTTTGCAAAAGACTTCCTACTGCTGTTCCTACTCTGCCCTCCTACTGCTCCCTCATGGCCTGCTTACTACATGCCGCAATCAACTGCCTGCCATCCATTCCTTCACCCCAACGGTCTGACCTCTCTCTACTAGACAAACTTCATCCTATTCCACTTCATGTGCTTACTCATGCAGTAAATCTGCCCTGTCTCCCAGTCACTGATTGGAAACCTGCTACTTGTCTGCTTATAGTGAAACAACCAACCTTTACATACTGACTCTACTGTTCCTGTCTCAAAGACATTCTGTCTTTACTCAGAAGATGTATCTTCTGCCGCACCAAGCACATACACACTTGCATCTCCAGCTTCAGCAAAGAAAAACTGGAGCAGACAGAAAGTTTCTCATATGCAGAAATGATACAACCAAAACTTCATGCATCCTTCTGCCCTCTTCAGACTTTCGACCTCTATAGGTCGGTGAGGGTGGAAAAAGCCAGCAGGGCTGTTTCAGCTTTACCTGTCTGTCATTTTGCTGTTTGCAGTTTCTGGCAAGCTGAGGCGCAAGATGATCTTCAGGTCTCTCCTACACACTGCCACAGAAGAGGACCTCAAACCTAGCCAACAAACAGAAAAAGAAAAGCTCAACAGCTCTGACATGCGTATTCTCAATATTTAAAGGCACCTTCCTCCCACCCCTTCACATTGGATAATTTGCCTCTACCAAAAAAACCCAGAAATATGTTAACAATGACTCAATTCTAATACCCTAGACAAAAAATGTGAGGCTGTTAAATTTGGGCCCTTGAAAATGACAAGCGCTATCAACATTACCTTGGTTAATATTTACATACATAGAGATTGGGTCTAACCCCTCTGATTCAGGCAACTGCACAAAGTTGGTGACTAAGTAATTCCCACTGGCTTAAATGAGACTATTGCATTGAATAAAATTCTGGATATACATTTTTGAGTTACATTAACAGATTATTCCCCATTTCATGTGAATTTTAAAAATTATTTCATCTAGACATGTACATATGATATACTCGACAACTCCTAGAAATGTTTTTACCTACTTTGACATTTGCAGTCTAGACTTTTCCATTTTTCCTTCATGCTACACATATTCCCAAATATAGTGAATCACAGTAACAAGACTACATCAGAATACATTAAATGTATAATTTCATTGTTAAAATAGCAGCAACAGTTTGTGTATTTATTTCTTCCCCCAGATTCCTGACAGGGCTCTTGGCAAGGATTAAATCCTTTCCAAAGGGTGCTGCAAATGTGACAAAATCTGTCTCCATAATTTTACACTGCACTGCATCAGTACATAATTTAAACAGCTAAGTAACTACGAAGTCTAGTATTTTCAGTTCATTTTCATAAAAGACTGATTACACAAGCCTGGACGTAAAGGCAACTACAACCATGTATTGCACCATGTTCCTACTATACTTTGTGTATCTCAGTCATAATCATCTATTGGCTTTCCCAAAAGTGTGATATCCTGTGGCCCCATGAACGATTACATATGAAAACTTATTATCTAGATCAATGTGCAAAACTACTGGGTTGCGAGACACACTACATTTTGTTATTGGCAAGACCATGATACGTACTATAAGGTTTCTTACCATGTCCTCATATTAATTCCTACAAAACAAGAATGCTGGCAATGTATTTGTTCTCGGTATGGCCAGCAGAACTCATCCTCCTAACTCTTGTAGTACCAGGAAAGAAGGGAAACAGAACTATCTGCAAAAGTGGGAGGTTACAAGCACTGTTAAACCAGGTATACCAGTTTCATACAGATTTCCATCATCACATTTCAATCACGTGGTTGTTTGCTCCAAAACCAATTTTTTTGGACCCAAGCAGTTAGCCAGGCTAGATTTGAGAAACATCACATTTTCCATCAGGCAAAGCCATTATGGATGAACAATGTATTTAACCCATTTGGTTACTTACATTGAAACCCATTTCTCTGATCACAAAAGAAATCTTATTTGTAGCAATATTCTCTATGCCTTGTTTCCATGAAGGAGAAGTCAATTCAATTTCCCAGGGGGGGAAGAGTTGTGAATTTCACCTTTAGTCTCTGTTGTACCTCTAAGATGGCTCTCATCACTGGATCAGTAATTGTAATTCCATTTTTAAAGTATTTATGTCATACTCAACTTCGAGCATAGCACACATCTGGTGGGATTTTTAGCTGGTCAGTACAGGAGATTCACGCTGTTTGTATCCTGGGGCAGGGTCTTATGTCCATACGGTCTCCCTACGACCAAGCACTCAGCCTACAGAAGACAAGTAACACGAGAAAGGTTGAAATTCAAAATCTTATCAGGCTGGTGGCAGCAGAGATTACTAACATCTGCAGAGTGACATTTTACTGTTCAAGCAGATAAGCTGATCAGACATCAGATTAGATACACTCATTTCCAATACATACAAGCATATCTTGCTTATGTTTTACCCCCATCTACCTTTCTCCACCACACCCACTCACTTTCTGCATCACATCCACTCAACATCCCAAACCAACCCACACTGCCATGCTGTTAGATATAGAATCATAGTATAGTTTTGGTTGGAAGGGACTTAAAGATCATGTAGTTCCAAACCCTCTGCAATGGGCAGCAACACCTGCCACCAGACCAGGCTGCCCAAGGCCCCATCCAACCTGGTTTTGCACAGTTACAGGGATAGGGCATCCACAACTTCCTTGGGCAACCTGTGCCAGTGCCTCACCACTCTCATGGTGAAGAAATTCTTCCTCATGTCTATTCTAAATCCATCCCTCTCCAGTTTATACCCATTGCCCCTCACTGTCCTATCACCACAAGCTTTTGTCAACAGTCCCTCCCCAGCTTTCCTGTAGCCCCTTCAGGTATTGGAAGGTCGCTATGAGATCTCATAAAACATAAACACAGGATCAATTTCCTTTTCTTGGGTTTATTGCCCAAAGAAGTGGCTGCCCCATTCCCGAAGGGGCGAATGTTCAGGCCAGGTTGGATGAGGCTTTAAGCCCCTGATCCAGTGTCCCTGCCCAGGGCGGGGGGGGGGGGGACTGTAACTGGACAGGCTTTAAGGTCCCTCCCAACCCAAAGCATTCCGTGTCTCCCAACCTAAGCTGTAGCGACAGCAGCACCAGCGCGGAGCGGCCAAGACCTATATGGAAGCACCACCCACACGCGTGTCACTCCTAAACCCCCGCTTCCCGCCCCTCGGCCGTTACCCGCCGGCGCGCGCAGTGCGCAGGCGCACACCCCCTGCCGCTCCGCCCACTGCTGCCCCGCCCACCTCCCCGTGCACGCGGAGCGTCCCCAGAGCCAGCCCTGGTTGCATCACCCAGCGTGAGGGAAGCGTGGGGTCCTTGTCGGGGCTGCCACGCGGCGCGCCTGAACCGAGCCCGCCCCGCCGCAGGGCTGGAAGCGGCCCCGCGCCGCGCAGCGAGGAGGCTCCCCGAGCGCAGCGCTTGGCTGCCGGTCGGTTGGTACCGGGTTGCCGCCCGGAGGCGGCGGCGCCGCTGAGAGGAGCCGGGGGTCAGGCGGGCGCGAGAGACTCCCCGGCTTCCTCTTCGGGTCCAAGATGGCGGGCGACGAGGCCGGAGTGACTCTGGGGCAGCCGCACCTCAGCCGGCAGGACCTCGCCGCTTTGGTGAGGCGGGGGGCGCACGTGGCCGCGCGCGTGGAAGATTGGGGCGGCGGGGGGGGCAGGCGCGCGAAAGCCTTGCCGGGAGGAGCAGGCGCTGGCCCCGCCATTGCGGGCTGAGGGGCTGTGAGAGGGAGCGCGGCGGGGCTGAGGGGAGCTAGGAGGAGTGGGGGGGAGGGGGAGGGAAGTTCTGGAATCCTCAACGTAAGAAGGATATGGAGCTGTTGGGACGGGTCCAGAGGAGGACTACAAAGATGAAAGAGGGCTGGAGCACCTCCCATATGAGGACAGGCTGAGAGAGTTGGGGTTCTTCAGCCTGGAAAGGAGAAGGCTCCAAGGGGACCTTATAGCGACGTGAAGAGGCTACAAGAAAGCTGGGGAGGGACTACTCACAAAGGCTTGTAGTGACAGGACGAGGGGCAATGGATATAAACTGGAGAGAGGCAGGTGTGTACTAGGCATAAGGAGGAATTTCTTCACAATGAAAGTGGTGAGGCACTGGCACAGGTTGCCCAGGGATGTCCACCCATCCCTGGAGATGTTCAAAGCCAGGTTGGATGGGGCCTTGGGCGGCCTGGTCTGGTGGGAGTTGTCACTGCCCGTGACAGGGGGATTGGAACTGGATGATCTTTGAGGTCTCCTCCAACCCAAACCATTCTATGATCCTATAAGGAAGGGAGGAGGAATGGGGGAGAAGAAGGAGAAGAGGAGGTGGAAGGGAAGGGAGAGGAGGGAGTGGGTTGGAAGGAAGGAGGGGGAGAGGGTGGAAGGAAGAAAGGGAAGAGAGTGGAAGGAAGGAAGGGAGGGAGGGAAGAGAAGAGGGTGGAAGGAAAGAAGGAGATGAAAGGAAGGAGGGGAGGAGGTGGAAGGAAGGAGGGAGCAGGGTGAGAGGAGGCATGGAGCCAGTCAGGCCGGTCTGGTCACGGCAGCGTGGGGTGGCTGTGTAAGGCGCTGAGCTTGGTCATGGCCTGAGTTGGGGACCCGGCAGGTTGGCATCCTGGTGTGGTGGGGGAAGATTTTGTGTAGTTGAGGAAGGCGACTGTCCAGCTCTGTTCCATGCTTGTGCAGCCCCATCTCAAGTGCTGTGTGTGGTTTTGGGCACCACAGCATAAAAAAGATATCAAGCTATTGGGGAATGTCCAGAGGAGGGCCATAAAGTTGTTGAAGGATCTAGAGGGGAAGTCGTGTGAGGGGCGCCTAAAGTCACTTGGTCTGTTCAGCCTGGAGAAGGAGGAGACCAAGGGAAGATGTCATCACAGTTTACTGGTTCCTTACAATGGAAGAGGCAGCTGTTGCTTTCGTCTCTCTGGTGACCAATGATAGGACCCAAGGAAATGGCAGGAGGATGTGCCAGGGGAGGTTTGGATTGGATATTACGAAGAGGCTCTTCACCCAGAGGGTGGTGGAGCCCTGGAACAGGCTCCCCAGGGAAGCAGGCATGCGCTAAGCTTAGCAATGTTTAAAAAGCGCTTGGACAACACCCTCTGACACATGGTGTGAGTGTTGGGATTGTCCTATGCAGGGACAGGGACTTGATGATCCTTGTAGATCCTTTCCAACTCAGATCATTCTGTGATTCTATGTGACAGTGGTGGAGATAGGCAGTTCCCTCCTGGTAAGGGCTGTCCTGCCTCGTGGTGTTAAAGGCTCTTCCTTCTCTGAAGTAGTACCATAAGCTGACGTTCTGTTTCCCGAGCATGCTATGTGGATTGGTCACCAGCCCTGTCTGTGTTGGTCTACCAAGAAAATTTTCTTGGTCACCACAAAAATAAGTGGCAGTGGGCTCTTCCTGTGGTAGTCTTGCCCATTAAATGGCTCACCAGGACTGTCTTACTTGTATATTCACACAAAATCAGTTGAAAGTCCTATTGCTGCCTCCTTTGGTTTTCAGCAAACTAGAAGGATTTATTTGTCTTTAACATAATAATGTTTGATATTCTTGGCATTTGAGCACAAGAATTCTTTCTGTGTTATAGCTAAGCATGTTGACGTTCATTAGTGAAGCATGTTAGTAATTTCAAAAAGTTTCTTTGTTTCTGTTCTTTGTTGACCCTGGTATTTGCAAGTCGGAAAGAGCACAGGTGGGCATAGTTGGGAGGGTGGTAGGAATAACCTTTAAGACCTATTCTGTACGTCTTCAGTTAGCCCTTGAATGCTTACAGTTGGCTGCAGCTTGTAGCTGAGCTTAGCCTCATACCAGTCTTGAGGAAAAAATTGCATGTGTGCGTAATTGTGTGCACCAGGAGCATTTCTCTTCATGACAGGATTTGCATCACACTTAAGTGCCTGACACCCTACTAGATGGTGCCATCTGCAGGTCATGTTCCCATTGCTGACTTCTACATATGTAGTCAGCTTAAGTTAGATATACAAGAAATATAAATATAATTGCCTGTGTTGGGTGGACAAAACTTGTTTTGTTTTGTACGTGAACATTTTCCTCGTGTAATAGTTGAGAACAGAATGAGTGAGCTTAAACTTATACACAGTTTAAGCTTACTTGATTGCTAGGCACAGAACCTGCGTATAACAGTGTAAATAATATATGATTTGATGTTGATATGGCTGTGTTATTTATATATTAGTAAAATATTTAAATCCTGTCTTGCACTGAGGAATCTTATGGTATCGTAAATCTTTGCTTGAAATGAGCAGCTCATCCATTTGAATTCAGTGGAGGATGGAAATTAACTGTAAACAGTTGCAAAAATAGTCCAGAGGAACATTTCCGTGGATTTCGACACTTATCCAGTATTTGGACAAATAGCTATAAAAAAACCCCAGCTCTTTCACAGGTCTCTTTTTTAGCTCTACAGAATGTTTTTGTAAGCCTCTTGATTTGCCAGGTACTACCAGTACTTTCATGCAACAGGCTGTTTAGGGCAGTGGAATTTTTTGTCAGGTACTCAAAATAGGAATAACAGTATCTGAGGAAAAACTAGCCATTTGAAAAAAAAAAAACTTAAGTCCGTGGCACCAATTAAATCTCTGACCTACTGACTCCAAAGTGTTTGTTGTGATTATATATTGCCTGGGATGGAACCTTATGCCAATTAAACAACTGTTTAATTTAAAAGTTAATTTGAATTTAAGTTTGTGGGTAGGTAAGAGTGTTTTGTGTGTTAGAGCTTCTTTTGAGTTTTTTTGTTTCATTCTCTTCCAAATTTTAACACCTTGCAGCCTATACCGATTTACAGTTGGTGTTTTGATTTACAACCTATACTAGTTTACAATCAGGATTTTGTTCACTTCTGGTCCTGTTTCACACACTTAAAGGCATATTTAGAATTATTTTAATAAGGCTGCTTGGATTTTGCTAAATAGAACTACTGAATATTTTTTAAGAAATTGCATATAGTACTCTCTAAACATTTAGATACAAGATTAATGAATTCTAAAATCTCTCTTATGCAGGATGTTACCAAGCTGACACCTCTTTCACCAGAAGTCATCAGCAGACAAGCAACAATTAATATAGGTAAAACCAAGATTCTATAAAGGGAGGTGCATTAATGTGGCTCTTTCTGGTGCTTATGCAGTAGCATATGGTACCTATGTGAAAAAATTCTTAGCAAAATAGACAGTAATGCAGATAAAGTGGTTTTATCAAGGCACAGGACTTGTCAAACCCTTTTAATGTGAAAAGCACCAACTTTACTTCAAGAACACTGCCAAATGAAGTGGAAATAGTTGCTAAAACAAAGTTTGTTTTACCTTAAAAGTAAGTGTTGAAATGAAAATGTGAAGATCTGTCCATTGGGACGTCAATTTAGATTCTTCTTTGTTTAAAAAAAAAAGACTACAAAACCAGTACATACACCTGATGGGAGCGCTGCACTTTCTAGCTACAGATAGTCTGGGGTAATTTTGTGTTGATCATAGTGGAAAATTCACAAAATTAAACAATCGTTTATTGACAAACATTTGATTTTAAAACACAGGTACAATTGGCCATGTAGCCCATGGAAAGTCAACAGTAGTCAAAGCTATATCTGGAGTTCATACTGTCAGATTTAAAAATGAACTGGAAAGAAACATCACCATCAAGCTGGGTTATGCTAATGCAAAGGTGAGTCATTACCATAAATCTAGCAAATACGTTGCTGATTAATTTCAGGGTGGAATTAAGCTTATAAGTAACAAACTCTTGATGAATTCAACTTTTTCTCAATTTTTAAAAACTACTTACAGATTTACAAGTTGGATGACCCAAGCTGTTCCCGGCCTGAGTGTTACCGATCGTGTGGAAGTAGCACCCCTGATGAGTTCCCTACGGATATTCCTGGCACCAAAGGGAACTTTAAACTAGTGAGGTAACCGCTGTAAAATGGATGGTATACATTGTGTTTGTTTCCTTTCACATAACTGAAAATAAGCAGGATTGAGCTGCAGGCTGAACACATTACAGCAGGCCATGTGTTCTTACATCCTGGGCACCCCTGATCTAAGGTGTCACCTTAACTGCCTTTTTGTTGTTAATCGTGATGTACATAGTCCACAGTAGAAAGCAACTGTGTCTTCTGTCCTTGGGTGTTTGCAGGACTCTGAAGTAAAATGTTTCTGCTATTCATAAATGTACATTTTAAAGCCACTGTAATGAGAACTAAAACAGATCTCACAAAAGCATCTTTAAAATCCCTTTCTGGAGTCCTAGAACAGTTTTCTTCCTAGAAACAGCGGTTTTCAAAGTTCTTAAAATGAATATTTGAAAGCCTAATGCTCAAATGAGAGATCAGGCCTCTAACTGGAGGCCAAATGGACTTAATTTACTCCATTTCAAATAAAGCATAGCATGGTCATTATGCAAGTATAGTAACCACAGCAGATCTACACGGGTCTTTACAACAATTGCTCAAAGGAGATCAGTCATGAAGACTTATATAGCAAAATTCCTACTTCATGCTTATGTGTAAAATGCATATAGTGCTGTAATCACAGGCTTCCTTCCTTTTTTTCAGATTCCCGGTAGAGCACTTTTTCAAACAATAGTTTCTATTGGGGTGTGAAAATCATGCGGCCACAGTTAAACTATTGGTTAATAGCTTTGGATTCTTTATTTTACTGTTTATTTGCTCACAGTAGAGTTTTAACATTGTCAGTAAAGCGCAAATTAGTCCTTTGCTTTTTGGTGGCATGCTACCAGGAAATGAGTATTCATCACTAAATAGGTTCAGGCAAGAATACGGTGAATCAATTATGGTCTGCACAATAAAATCACAAGGTCGCAACCAAGAGCTGTAATGTTGTCTGTGTAGATAAATCTTTGACGTGAGGTGCAATTATAACCATGTAACTAAAGACGAGTAATTTTCTAAAATTGGAAAATGGGCAACATCTTTTAAAATGTCTGTGAAAAGAGATAAGAAAAATCCTTTGTGTTGTGGTTTTTTTCCCTATTCTGGTGCTTTTAAACCTAGTCCAATTTACAAGTAAATTCGAAATACAAAAGCAGTACCTAATATGGCTACAGGTGTTGAATCAGGAAAAAAGTCAGAAAAAACTATTCAGTAGTCTCTGTTCCTTTAGAATTCTCCTCAAAATACTTTTAAGGTATTACTTTTTAGCACCTGTCTTGAAATACTTGTTTATCTGTCTATTTTAAGGATGTTTTTTAATTTTCCTGTCTGCCTAGCCACTAGTGTAAATCAGTCAGAAATTGTTTATAACTGGCTTTTAGACTTCTTTTTAACCTTTTCCTACAACAGGCATGTCTCTTTTGTGGATTGTCCTGGCCACGATATTTTGATGGCTACTATGTTGAACGGTGCAGCAGTAATGGATGCAGCTTTACTGTTGATAGGTAATGATTGCTACACAAAAGCAGAGGTCTATTTTTTAACATCATGAAGCAACTTTTATATGGGTTTTAAAATTTAGTGGGGAGTGATTAAAACAAGTGAATGCTTTGAGATGTGTTTAAGAAAATAATGCAGTGCTGCAACAGAAATGTACCTTAGCAAGCTGGGTAGCCAGGCTGCTACCAGCTGGTACATCACTGTACATACTAATTAGTCTGGTAGCTGGTCCAGTTGATAGAAGATTTGAAATCTTGTAGTGCTATAGTACTGTAAAATATATATAATTTTATGGAAATAGGTTAGTTACAGGTGTGTTTTGAATTTTGAAGCTTCAGTTTGCTTTAAATGTGTAGCCTTTGTCATAGGAGAGTCCTGGAACGTCAGTACAAACAGTAAACCCAGATGAATACAGGTAAAGTCAAGGTACAGGAGTTTTATCTTGATTTGGCCAGGTTTTTTTCCGCTTTGCACAAAAAGTGAGTAAAACTGATTTTTATATGTCTATTTAGTGCTTTGCAGCAATGATTACTAATGATCTTCTTTAGATGGGGCACGTCAAAAAACAAGAACAACAGCTTCAAATATTGTAGTTTAAATAGTCTGAGACAGCTGATGAGCTGTCATTCCTTCTGTCTCTTTACATCTAGAAAGTGTGATAGACCAAAGTTCAAGTGAGACTAAGCACTGTAATGCCATTTCAAGACAAAGCTGTTTTCCTGGATGGTTGAAATCTGAACCATGCTGATAACTGCCCTGTTCACATACTTGATATTTATTGTATATTACAGAATTTGGGAATCTTTGCATTTTTATGGCTTTAGTAATAAGAAAATGCCATAGAATTTTAAGATATTTATTGAAAGGTGAATTGTCTGCTATGCTGCCGTCAGTACTGAGATGTCTGAAAACTGAAAGGATGGAATAAGTTAAATAGGCACAAGTTAGTTGTTGTGTCTTTGGAAATTTTATAGCTGTGTGTTTCTGTTGGGAGCAAGTAGAATGGGAGAACCACTCTGGCAACCTCTCATCTGTCGTATGTTGTATGAATGCTACAGCCAGCAGTTCTGGGGAAGAATAGGTGCTTATTAACATGGATGCTTCATGTGTAGCTTACAGAGAGGTGACTGTCTTCTTTTTATAAAGATACAATAGAAAGTAGGTGTCCTGACTATAGGAATTTTGACTGTTTCTGTAGTTTCTATATTGCGGTCACTTTTCTTCTTTCAGCTGGTAATGAGTCCTGCCCTCAACCCCAGACCTCAGAACATCTAGCTGCTATAGAGATTATGAAACTGAAACACATTTTGATTCTACAGAATAAGATTGACTTGGTGAAGGAGAGTCAGGCTAAAGAACAGTATGAACAGATTCTTGCATTTGTACAAGGTAAGTTTTCGGCAGCAGAAACCCAGTTACTGGTGGAAATTTGTCAGCGTTGGGACATGGACATAGTGGTTTTCTATGTGCTTATAGAAAAGCTTCTCTTTTAGACAGTGCTGACGTACATAGTCTATTAATCTGAAAAACAGACCTAATCTAAAAAATAGTGCTTCTTGCCTGTTTCAGTACTGCTTACATGCACAATAGTGTTATGGCTGTTTGGTCAGAGCTCTTGATGTAAAACAAGTAACAACAGCTCTTGTCTACTATCTTTCATGGAATTTGTGGTTTCTTCTTGCTACTGTCTCTTCTTGGATTGATCTTTTTTCTAGAGATTGTACAGTGATTTTACTGCAATGCAGGAGAGAACAAAGCAGTACTTTTTAGCACCATCTTGTAGATATAAATGCATTAGTTACTTTTATTAAATCACAAAAGATTGTCCTCTCTTGCAGTCCAGTTCAGACAGGGCTTATCATACTCTGTCCATAAAGTTCTGTTCAACTTTAATTTAGTGCTTTGGGTTTCTTTTTTCCCAGGATCTTCCACTGTTTTCCCTGCTTAGCTGCTTTAGCCAGGGTATGTGAAAAGTTGCCAAGCTAATTTGTCACCATCAAAAGGAGCCATTTGGTCTCTCTCTTTTAGTTAAGAATTGTTGCCTTATGTAAACTGTTCATAACAGCTATATGAGAGTGGCTTAATGTGTAAATTTCTAGTTCTTTGTGTGAGAACAGGAGTTGTCACAAGAAATATAGATTTAATTAAAACTAGTAATATTAAGCAGGATAATGACAAAAATCCTTCCATAAAATTAGGGGTTTTCTAAAATAATGTATTTGGATTGCAAAACTCGAAAAAAAATTGAAAACATAGATCGTTACGTTGATAGGAATTTCAGTCAGAATGAAATCTGTACTGATAGTAATACTGTTATATCAAATACTGAGATATCTGATCTCTCCGAGGAAATTATCTTAAGAATATTCTGATCACAATGTAAGAAGCGCAGAAGATAATGTTTCGCTGTGTTCAGAGAGCAACCATAAAGCTTTCAGTACACATTTATCCATAGGCAACGTGACTACCTCAAAAAGTAGGTCTGGCTGATTTGAGCTAAAATGTTGAAGGGAAGTTTAAATGCTCTGATTCTTGCTGGTTTGTAAAAAACACATAAAATGTGCTTTGAAGTTCATTAGTATTTTTAACAATGACAGAACATTTGGTCATGTTGTTGTAAATACTATATTAAGGCTTGATGTTAAACTTGGTCTTGCTTTAGGTACAGTTGCAGAAGGAGCTCCAATAATTCCAATCTCAGCACAGTTGAAATACAACATTGAGGTAGTTTGCGAGTATATAGTGAAGAAAATCCCAGTCCCTTTGCGAGACTTCACATCTGAACCAAGGCTCATTGGTATGTAAATGCTTAGGTGTGGGCTTTCGTGGCTAACTGTCCACTACCTGTATCTACACTTGGAATAATTTGTTGCTGAATGCTCTAAGGAGGTAGGTTTAAAAGGAACATTTTAGCGTGCTCTTATTTTAAAACTTGCATATTTTCTGAGTCCTGTGTTATTTGTTCATAGTTAATTGTTAAATCTGTTCGAGGTAATTGATGGGTTTTGTGTATATTCTTTGTGTATAACAGCACTAAAATGCAATAACGATGAGAAATCTGTCTTAAATTCATAGCAGCTAAAGGAATGTTTTAAATGTGATTTAACAAAGCATTGACAGACTGTTGAATTTGAAAATGAAATTATTTCCATAAAAAACTTGTTGCGCAGTTAGGTTTTCTGTGTTAGAGTCCCATCTCCTGAAACTCTGTTTTTGTCCAACTTATTTTGAAATTCAGTTCCATTGCAATTAATCCATTTGTTGGCTTTTTTCCCCTCACAAAACATGGGTGATCTACAAAGCCTATGGTCAGAATGCATAAGAATTGACTACATTAAAAAAAGGTTGCAATATTCACAATTGACGTTGTCAGTATTGGAGTTTTTTTTCTAATATAGTTGGTTAATATAGCTTTGCTTTTCTGATACTGATATTTAGTTTAATTTTTGCTGTGCAGAAACAGTTTTAAAAGCTATTTATGAGCAGCTTAAATTTCTTTGAGAATAAAACCAACTGTATACTTAAAAATTCAGAATAATATATTCATCACATTTAGTGTTATGCCTGAATTATGTTTTTATAATATTTTTTTTGTGTATGCCTTAATAAGAAAACAGGTGCAAAGTTGCTAAAGTAAGGCACTACTTCCTTAAAAAAGTGATCTTTATATTTAAGTTGGTTATATTCTCTTCTTTTCAGTAATTAGATCTTTTGATGTCAACAAGCCTGGTTGTGAAGTTGATGACCTTAAGGGGGGTGTTGCTGGTGGCAGTATTCTAAAGGGTGTTTTAAAGGTAACCTTTTCCCTTTTTGTTTTCTGGAGATCTGTAATAATAGTGAGGAAAGGTTTTGCATGCTTAGTACAAAACCAATCTGTGTAATTCAATGCTTTTAAAACTAGAATACAGTCAGGTGGTACCATCCTTTGTCTGTGCTTCATTTTTACTTTACTGTTTTAAAATACCAGAACAAGAAACACAGATTTTTTAATATGTAATTTGTTCCCATAGTCTTCACTTTTGCTAATTATGATACTTGTTATTGCTTACAAAAATTGAAGGAGCTAATTTTTTCCTGTCCTACCACTGGCTGAATTATTGGGAGGGGAAAGAGGGGAGCAAGAGAACTTTAAAGGTACCTCTGAGGTGTTTGGGTTCCCACAGGTGCTCCATTTACGTATTCTGTGTATTTTGATTTTTTTTTTTTTTTTTTTGCTTGTGGGATACTGTTGACAGATAAAAACTTTCAAAGTTGCTCTGTTAGACTGGAAAGCAAACTATGCCTTTGAACATTTTTACAGCTTATATGTTCTTTGTCTTGCAGTTTATTAATGCTGATCACTTACGCATATTCAATTAAATTAATTTTTCTGAGTGCACTAACATTTCTAGATTAAATAGTTAAAAAAATAAACTAAAATTTAAGTTCTGGGACTAATACTGGTACATATCCTTTGCTTAAGTAGTTTTGTAAATTGTCTTCGATACAAAATTGTTATATTGGCTATAAGGTACAGAGCTTTCAGTATTGTTTGCTGTGCAGTAGACAGTGTAACAGAAGTCCTAGAAGTTCTACAGTAGCCTAGAAGTATGGTCTTATATAAATAGTAGATCTTAGGATAAGTAGGTCTTATCTGTGACTAGCTTTATGTTCCTGTGAAACAATCAGTTAATCACTCTAACTTTTGTAATTAGGTGGGTCAGGAAATTGAAGTCCGGCCTGGTATAGTGTCCAAGGACAGTGAAGGAAAGCTCATGTGCAAGCCAATCTTTTCCAAAATAGTGTCACTCTTTGCCGAACACAATGATCTGCAATATGCTGCTCCAGGAGGTCTTATAGGTAAGAATACGTCATTATGAAAAGATCTTTATTCATGCTTATTGAAAACAAGTGATTTCATTCAATAATTAATATGGGTAAAATAAAAATGGCTGTGAGCAATTTTAAATAAATTGTATGTAGACAGAGGCAACATGAGTGTGAAAATTAGATATTAAATAAATAATTTTTCTGGCCAGTGGAGCTCAACTTGCATTGTTAATTGTACTGGCTTTAACAGACTATTTCATCCGTTTAGACAGAGCTCATAGTCTTGCTGATGTTTTGAAAGTGCTCTCCAGGCAACAGGGAATTTCCAGTGTCTTCTCAGTTTGTTCTTTCTAGATTGCCTTCAATTATTTTAATACATAAATGTGACAGCTACTTTTCAGTTACTCCTTGTGGTTTCTCATGTTGTGTTGTAGGTGTTGGAACTAAGATTGATCCAACTTTGTGTCGAGCTGACCGAATGGTAGGCCAAGTTCTTGGTGCAGTTGGAGCACTGCCAGAAATATTTACAGAGCTAGAGATTTCCTATTTCTTGCTGAGACGACTGTTAGGTGTGCGCACCGAAGGAGACAAGAAAGCTGCCAAGGTTTGACCTCTTTTGTGTCCTAATTTTCTTCTTGTGCTAGGTTTTACTAGTATGCACATCTTTTTATTTATGTATTACTTTTGTCTCTCTTTGTCATATGGCTTATCTGCTTATTTAATATTATAGAAGAATCCTTTTCAGAGGAGTAGGAATTCATACCAGAGTAGGTTAAAGTAGCATAAAGTATGTGTCCTGAAGGTAAATATTCTTCTAAACATACTGGTAGTTGTCTTCCTTTGCTCTCAGTCTGTTCATTTGTGCAATAATTACTTTTATACACATGCTGATCTATTTCTTACTTATGTGATTTTTGTAGATTCTGTCTCTGAAGAACTTTTTAAAGCTGAGTATTTTTGAAATACTGTAGTTGAAAGAAACTGAACATGATGCACAGCACAATCATTTTCCATGATCCATTTTGCCAAAATCAAAATAAAAGATTCTAGTTTTCCCTGTTAGCATTAAACTCATATGAACTGCTTCATGCAACGATAAGTTAAGAGCTTCAGTGCCTTCTTTATGCTGTGAAATGAATTATTTTGAGAAATCATTGGTGTATATAGGCATAAGGGAAAAGAGAACATCCAGATTATTTAAAAGGATAGTATAATGATCCAGTTTGTAGCAATATCTGAGACTGAGCTTTTAACACAGGATATGCAATCTTCAGTATGTTTTACAGAAAACAGAAATTTCAAGAAAGTACACCATAGTAAGAAGCTGTGATACCTGCACAACTATATGCACAACGTATTTATGTATTTGTCCTTTCACATATGAACTTTATCCACTGAAGCTGTTACGCATGGTTAATGTCGGGGGCTGTTTATAGTTTTTGCATTTCCCAGTTATATCTTCTCTGTGGCAGCTTGGTAACAGAAGCTACTCAATATTGTCTGTGATACAGTGTTTTATATACTAAAGCGTTTGTTTCAGAGCTTTGTATATCTTTCTTCAGGTGCAAAAATTATCAAAGAATGAAGTTTTAATGGTAAACATAGGATCCTTATCTACTGGAGGGAGAGTCAGTGCAGTGAAGGCTGATTTGGGGAAGATTGTGCTAACTAATCCGGTATGCACAGAAGTTGGAGAAAAAATTGCCCTGAGTCGAAGAGTTGAGAAACACTGGCGGTAAGTTGGTGCTAAATTGGTAGTGTACCTTGTCGTAATATTGTTAATAAAAAATACATGTATCTGATTTTGCTAGCGAATAGGTAAGTGTATGTCTGTTTTTAAAATTCCACTGGATTCTTCTAACACATTGACACCATTATTGTGGGATGCTTCATTTCCAGCCTCTTTTAAGAGTAGTATTGTAATGGGTAGATATCTATTACTTAACACACAAGGAAATATCTGAGTTTGGTGGTCTCTTGCTGAAACAGCCATGCTGTAATTTAGCTAAAAGTAGACTACCTGGGCAGCACAGTTTGAAAATTCTAGTGACGCTAAGCCAAAGCCTGTCTTCATACACACCTAAGGCAGTTATGTTCAACCTGTGGAGCTGTATGTGACTTGTAGCGCAACTTTGAAGTAATAGCAGGGAAGTGAAGGACTTTCTAAGGCTTGATTATTTTAAGTGCTATGAGCATAGAGGAAAGAAAAAAGTGTCAATGGGATTGACACCTTCAAGTTTGAAATATAAAATGGCTGACTACATAGGAGCATCGGGAGGGTGACAATGACAAGCAGAGTTGGTTGATGATTCACTTAAAGCTTGGCGCCACACTTCTCTTTAGATGGTTATTCATACTGTACTTATTACGTGTTCCGAAAGACTACATGAATATGGTGAGAACATAAGAGTGTTTAGATTCATTGACCCTGCACAGTTGTTGTAGTGTGACAGGAAAGTATGAGGAACATACCCATTTGTACAAGAAGTCCCTACTGCCTGAAAAAGAACGAAGCTTTAAACGTATGGATGTATGTTTCTTTTTCAGATCAACAGGAAGGCACCGAGGAGAATTCAATGTTTGTTGTCTCAGAGCTAGCTGACAAAATAGGGAAGAGATTACAGCATCTCTTGAACAGAGTCAGGGGGAACACCCAAGCCGAAATCTAGGACCCAAATTAAGTCAGGGAAAGTTGAAGGAGGAAGAGGAGAAACTGTGTTGGAAACAGTGTTTAACACTGTTACAGCTTTAGATTGGCAGCCTGTGTAAATTTTGGTGAGAGTTTTGTTGCTTCTGTAGATTACTTCCCACGTGGAAAAACAGGACCAAAAGAAGTCCATTTGTCTCTTTTTGGGGGTGGATAAGTAGTGTCAGCCTGCTATAAAGATCCTGTTATTAAAAAGTTGCCTTCTGGGCTGTATTAAAAAGGCAAATGAAAATGAAAGTTGAGAAAAGGGAAAGGAGGAAAACTCTGAAGAGCAGTGTAATAAAATCCAGTTGGAGTGAAGATAGTGTACAGTTGGTACTGTGAAAAGGAACTTGCAGCCTGGGGCAAAGGATTACTGAAAAAATGGAAGAAAGTGAGAAAGCAAGAGGTAAACAGAAAGTAGAACGTAAATGTATAGAAGCATAGAGGTTAAACAGCGAATGGCCAAGCAACAGGATACACTAGTGATTCCAAGGAACAGTGAAGTCAAAGGTGGACTGGCTATAACCTATGGGTCTGGCCCTAAAAAGTGGCAAGTGCTGGCCCAAAATGCATCAGTTCTTTTTCTGGTGTCCAGATACAGGCTCTACTGCTTAGCAAATTGCGGTGAGATGCACATGTGGTTTTTGTGTATCTTCTTGCCAGTTACTGGAAGCATTTTAAGGACAACTGCATGGATAACTTAGCCTGCCTGCTGTTTGTGGAAATAGACGTAGTCTTATTTTCTTTTTAGAAGTGTATTTTACTGAGGCAACAGTGGCCTAAAAAAGAGACCTTAATGTTGCAGAATATAAAGAGTAGAACTTACTGAGTTGAGTTACCTTTATAAGTTACATGTTCATTGGACGTCACAGCTCTGTTTGTAATCTTACTGCCTGAATTTTCACAATTTTATTGCTATTTGAAAGTAATGCAGCACTGCAGGTGTAGGTGAAAGCCATCAAGCTGTGAATACATTTGCAGTCCAGCAGTACAACATAAGTTACAAAATTTTCTGATTTTTAGGTTACTGTCCTTAGATGATTACAAACATTCAGGTATTCTCTGCCCCTCATCCTTTTTTATTGTGTTTTCACTAACAAGTCCATCACCGTTTGGCCTTTGCCCGAACAATTTCAGCAGCTAAAACCGAGCAGTTGGGCTCCCAGTTCCCTTACCTTCCACCCTGAGGGAAACAGAAGTGGGAGAAGACTTGTGCGTTGGAAAATAGAACAGCTTTGATGAAATACTAGTAATGAAGAAAATACTACTAACAAGAAAATAGAATACATACAAATACACAAAATTGCACCCCACCTCACTCTTTGATTGCTGTATGTCACCACAGATGCTACAGGGCAGGCAAGATACGTAGCAGAAAGGAGCTGGGCTCAGGAACTGGATTCAGGAATGCATGGATCAGAGATTAGGGGCAAACAGACAGATGAGGTCCTGATGAGATATCAGCCATTGAAGAAGAGTTAAGACCCTCATGATCTCTGTTTTATACTGAGTCTGATGTATATGGGATTGAAAACTCTGTTGGTCAGTTTGGGGTCACCTGTCTGATCCACTCCTCCCTTCAAGTGTGGCCATTTTTGCCTCTTTGACTTACGCCACTCCATCAGCTTGAGGATGGCTTTGGTTACTACAGGAATAAGTATAAGCAGTGGTCTTTCTGCATACCACTGGCCTGTGTTATCACTTGTGGACAGAAACAGTGTCTGAAAAACATGCAGTTAACTTGCAGAAAATGAAGTTACTTAGATGAGACTGAGCTGAAGTTAGAAAACTGATTCTACTTTAGCTCAAACCAGAACAGTGGTCTTAGATCATGTATGATATGTTGGGTGACAGAGAGGTGGTGGAACTTTGAGAACTGAAAGCATGAAGAATGACAGAATGCTGATATATCCTCAATATTTCTGGCTACTGTTAAAAGTAACCCAAACTTTTTCTTTTTGCAGTTTAATTGGTTGGGGTCAAATTAGAAGAGGAGTGACAATCAAGCCAACTGTTGATGACGACTGAAGAACAAAAGAGTACTTCATTTTTAGAGATGAAGTGCCTATTTCTACTTTGGAGGGAGTATATTTTCACAGTGGAATTGGAAGCTGTGCAAACATTATCGTTGAGCTGTATGGCTGTCCTTGTATCTTTTATTGAACTTTACCCTCGTACTAAAATACTAGTCACTATCACCATTAAAAGTGGAGAAGAATTGGCGTAGAAGTGGGTTTAATCATCCACATTTTAGTAGAAATTCATTGTACATGTCCCATGGCATGTCTAATTTATGTTATTTTGTTACAGACATATTTGTTTAATATCAGTCAAGCCAGCCCCAGTGTAACACGCAAACCATAAATCTGGTATTGAAATAAAATATTGCTTATTTTCATTAATTCATACATTTTTTTGAGTAACAAAACACTGCAGCAATTGTTTAACCAGTAAGAATTAAAAGCAGAAAACCCGAACTCTCCTTGAAAACTAAGTACCCTTTATGCACAACATCTTGTTCTTTTAGACAGCTGTTTAGAGCAAAAGCTTTCTTCCTTAGTTCGTATAGTTCTGACTTTAGGATTCTCGTTGTATGGTAATGTCCTTGGTAATTAGGACAGCAATGTTGACTGACTTAAATTTGTCCCTTCCAGTGTTATAAGGAATTCCTCCTGAGGGAAAAGAAGTAAACTGGATCTGAAACGGCAGTACTGTCTACCTTATTTTAGAATTTTATTTTATTTTTACAAAAGGAATGAGATTAATTTGAAACATAGGTGTTTTTCACTCTGTGTGAGTGACCTGAGAGCGCTTTATACAGTAGGAGTAAACTGCTTATTTCGAAGTTGTATTGGGTGAATAGCAGGTATGATATTGAACTAGAAAATATCCCTTTGACAGCCTTTTCCAGAATGGCTGTGGGGAGCGAGCAGAATTCGAAGTGAGATGAGGAAAAAAGGGTGTAAAACCACTTTTGCTTCGCTAGCCTGAATTACGCTTCTTGGGAGAAATGGAATGTAATAAACTTACTGTAGGGTGCTAATACTTTTATCCACTTAGGTTTAACTCCTTCATTTGTACTAAAGAACATAGTTCTAGGTATTTCATATACTAGATTATTTAGCAAGTCATGCTGCTTTCCGTGTTTTTATACAAAGTACTGTGTTCATTTTCAAAGGCTGGTTTCAGTTGTGTTCAATATTTTCAAGGCCGCTCTAAAGGTAAATACTGTTTCACACATGAAAGTGGACATTGATGAAGCAATTTTGTTCCTGATTTTGCATTGTACTTTGTGTTGCCTTATTCCATCTACATTCCTGTACTCAGTTTCTCCATTTGTAAAGTACTTCTACCTCGCGTGGTGTTGAGTAAACATTAATTTTTGTAGAGTGCTTTTCCTTTTTAAGAGTCAGATGCAGTTCTTCCCGATTGTCCTAGTACTTGACCAGTGCACAATCTTAAACCTGTCCGTTTCTAAGACTGCATCTTCCATGCTTTAAAAGCTCATTTCTACAAGTCTGAATTCTAATTTGGGAGCATGAGGGTGAGCACAAAAGGGAAAGTAAGCTGCCATCAGAGTGAAGTCTAGTCCAAAGGGTTCTTTCAAAATGCACTGAATGTATGGGTCTAAAGATACAGAAACAATGAAATGCTGCTGAGAAATTGGTTAAGCACCCATAGGTGATTTTAGGCATCCAGATATTTTGGAGATAGGGCCTTAATGTCTTGATCTGCAGTTTAAAAAAATAAAAGTGCCATAGTCTTTCCAAAACACTTTGTGTACTCTTTGCTTACCATGGGTAGGTAATAAATGCAAAGTACAAGTATCATCCTAGTGCTAGGATTAGTAGCCAGCCTTCTACTCTTCCTCTAAAAAGCTATAGGTCATTACTTTATTTAGGTGTGAAACATGATACTGCTCTAGTTGATCTCAGATTTATTAGGCGCGTACATGTTAACAGTAGCATTAAGAAATACTTTGTCCTGTTACTTCTGCAATATTAAGCAATATTCTTTTTCGGAGGGTGTGTGCAGGAACTTCTAGGAACTAGAGAGAAAATAAGAGGCAATGAAGTGCCAGGGTTGTGAATTTTGCTTCTGCAAAATTCTTGCATCACCCTGCTTTCACAGGGGCTCTTCCAGGCTGGGCTAGGCCAGGCCTTTTTTTTTCTTTTTTCCTTTTTTTTTTTTTTTTTTTAAGCAGCTACAAGCTCTGCTGAGGCAGTTTCTTACATTCTGGACTGTTCTCTGCTTCCTTCTGATGGTGCACTTGGGTTCACGTATGTTGTGCAGAAAAGACTTACAGAATAGTGCGTCTGGCTTAAAGCCTGTTCCTGGTTGTTCCCAAGAGAAGGGAGGTAAGGAGCATATATAGTCTGAGGTGTGAGCTATGATGTACGTATGGTATCAGCCGTGTGTTAAATATCCTGTCACACGGGGTGGGGGACAGGTAAAGTGGAAATTTCTCTTTTGCCACCAAAATGTTACATGTCCTCTAACTGGAAACGTCTGCTGGCCTGAGTAAGTAACAGGAATATTTTAAGACTTTGACCAATTGAATCACGTGACCCTGCAGCATCAGAGAGCCAAGTATGGACACTAAATGTAAATACATGATGTGCTGATTTGTCTGTACCCATCCACTGTGCATCCACCGAATTGTGATGCTGAGATACAGGTGAATGATATACCAATGATGTATGAATGATGGTGAAAGAGATACCAGGCAAAACTAAGAAATTTGAAAATGAGATTTTCTTGGCCAGGATGAAAATAGTGACAATTCACTTGCAAGCTCTCTCACTTTACCAAGGATTTGTTTCAGAGTGATGACTTCCTTTTATTTTTGACCCTTCATGTGTCAGATTTAGCTACCTGAACATAGATAGGTGTGCAGTTGCATTTCGAATGGGTTGGTTAGCCAGGGCACAAGTGTGGAATTGGCAGCTGTCACTCGCCACATGCTGGAGCAGTACCTCGATAGAGTAGGGTATCTCGGATGGCACCAGTACCTACACTTAGGTAACTGCATCTCTTCTAATAACCTGTCAGGAATTGGCAAGTAGTACCTGGAACAGTGGTACCTCTTTGCTATGGGGAGGAAAGTGCATCACCTCAATACATAATTTGCAGAAGACTTCTGGTATCTGAGGAACCTACCAGACCAGTGCAAGGTAACTAAGCTACTACTTGTCATGTTTTTGTTTTGTTTTCATTAACCTGTGATTGGTTCTGTATTAAAACTGGTAAGGAATGCTGGCTGTCGTACCGAGTTGCGGTGACACTTTGCTGATTAGTTCAAATTAAACAAACTACTTGAGAAACAGTTCTCCATTATGTTCATCCAGATCACAAATACTGCTTTGCTCTGCAAACCACTTGCAGTTAAAATTCAGGTTGGTTACCTAGTTTAAGAAATTAGATTTTCAGAAGGCAAATGTAGACAAAACTTAGAGTAGTTCTTCACCTTAGTCTTTTGCAAATACCAAAGGGCTAACTACTGCTTCACTTGATTTTATGCATACAAATGAGGTTATCAATAAAAGTGGATTCTATTTTCCTATTATTTCTCATGGAACTTAGATTTAAGTTTAAAACTCAATAGAATCTCTGGGAGGAAAGTGTGGTTGCTCTCCAAGGCTTGCATGCATCATCCCTGACCTAGGGTAGCTCTCCAGCACAGTGCTGTGTATCCCAGCCGTTGTTGCTAGAGCTCGTCCAAATGCAGTTTTTCCACTGGAGATGGTCCTCTGGGTCTTGGTTGGTTTGTTTGGTTTTTTTTTTTTTTGAGTTTGTTTTATTTGGATTTTTTTTAATGTTTCTGCTTCCTGTTCAGATGGATGTGAAAAACTTATTAATGGAGCAAAACAGTTTGAAGAGAGTATGAACACCATATTCCAGACAGCAAGGGTCACATCTCCTTCACAGCACAGACTTAACACCTCTTTTCCACATAGATGTAGAAGCTGAAGACTTTGTCTGCTTGTCAAGGCACAGCACTTGCAACAACTGCTGGAATGCTACAGGGAGTTGGAGGATGTTTTTTGAACCATTCTAATTAAATCCAGATGGAAAAGGCAACTTCCTCCAAAGTGGAGTAAACACCTGCAGAAGAGCTTGTTCTATTTATTCCTCTTCTCCCTTCCCTTTCTCCTACTGGTTCTCTTCATGAAAATGAAAAGTGAAAGTGATCCCTTTATTGCCCAGCCCTGTTTGTACGGAAGGTCTCATTGTCTTCTAGGTTAGCATCAAGTTACTAACAGTGAAAAACATAATATAATCATAGAATGGTTTGGGTTGGAAGGAACCTTAAAGATCATACAGTTCCAGACCCCTGCCATGGGCAGGGACACCTCCTACTGGATTGGGTCATTGTTAGTGTTTTTCTGGTTGAGGCACCAAATAGTTTTGCACAGGGTTAAGAGGGAAGGTGGTCTGTCTTATCATACAGTATTTTATATTGGCTCAAGTTGAGCTAAAGCACTGTTAAAGGATACAATGCTGAATGAAGACATTGCTGTGCCAGGCTGCGTTACATCCATATTTAAGGCGGCAGCGTGCCATAATACATCATCCTTCTCAAATACAAAAAAGTAGAGGTCTTGTGTGCAATGGCACGTGGCCAAGGGACCATGTCAGTAGTTATTTCTGAGACTTCAGTAAGTAAGTATTCGGGAAATGCCATTTCCAGCCAAATCTCAGATTCCATTCTGAAAGGATGAAGCATCCATTTTCCATTAACATCTTTGCTGATTTTGTTCCAGTGTTTTCAAAATCCAAAAGCATTTTAAAATTATGTTTTTGTTGCATTAATTTTGCAGCACTTTCAGAAGTTCTTTCTAGCTTACCACTGGAAAAGGAGTTCCTAGTGTTTTTCTGAGCTGAGTCTTCTTGACAACAGCCTCAATAGTACCTACATCAAAGATTTAAACTCTTGCCCCCATCCTGTTCTCATGCTGGTTCCCCATCAGCGCTTCCACCAGCTACGCGTGCTCCTGCCGTTCTGGGTCACTTCTTGCTGCAAGTCCGGGGCTAAACATTTACAAAGCTTCAAACACTTTCCCTCCCTTTATTGTAACAATACATTGCACGAACTGCTGGTTTCCAAGCCCTGCCTCCTCCCGACCATACGATGGCGCTCGTGCATGCACGATTACGTTCAGTCACCTCTTTAGTGCAGTCCCCAGACTCCTCCTTGCTTTGGCACAGCTGGCTTCATAGCTGATGTTCACTTACCATGATGCTAAAATTACAAACGTGTTGCTTATTTCATAGGATCATAGAATGGTTTGGGTTGGAAGGGACCTTAAAGATCTTTCCATTCCATCCTTCCTACCATGGGCAGGGACACCTTCTACTGGGTCACTTTTCTCAAAGCCTCATCCATCCTGGCCTTGAACACCTTCAAAGATGGGGCATCCATGATTTCTCTGGGCAGCCTGTTCCAGTGCCTCACCACCCTCACAGCAAAAAATTTCTTCCTAAAATCTAACCTAAATCTCCCCCTCTTTGAGCTTAAAACCATTACCTCCATCCTGTCACTGCATTCCTCGATACAAGAGCCCCCTCCCCAGCTTTCCTATACTGCCTTCAGGTACTGGAAGGTCACTATAAGGTCTCCTGGAGCCTCCTCTTCCCTGGTCTGAACAACCTCAACTCTCTCAGCCTGTTCTTGTATGGGATGTGCTCCAGCGCTCTGATCATCTTCGTGTCCTGCTCTGGACTTGCTCCAACAGATCCATGTCTTTTGCGTGTTGAGGGCTCCAGAGCTGAGTTTTGGAGTTACACAGTTTCTGTAAAGGTCCATCTATATATGCTCATCTAATATCCTATACATCTCCCGTCCATCTTACTGGCATAGGGAAAGCGCTTCTTTCATACATTTCCAGACTAAACTGAAAATTTTTAGAGAGTTTTTGGTATGCAGTGAATATTTCATCTATGACAGTCAAAAACTGTACGTAGGTGATAGAAGTTCACAAATAAGTTCTCCTCCTTTCTTACCTTGAATGGATTAAAAAAACAAACAGGCAAAACTTGTAAAATGGACAGTGTGCAACAAAGAAGGAGAAGGAAAGAGAGTTTTAGTGCCGAGGAATGGGAATTTTGTTCAAGAAATTACCTCAAACATTTAAATAAATATTATTCACTGCCTTTTAAAAATACAAGAAACCACAACACCATACTCAAACATGGATGACAATTGTGAAAATATTTTGGATGAAATAATGTTGCCACATATGACATTTACTCATGTTGCACAAGGCTTCATTACATTATTGGAGAGTACGTATTTATATAACACGAACTTTTCTGTTGAGGCAGTTGCTTAATAAAGCCTGGAATACTTCTTTTAATTGTTGAGTACATTTGCAAAGAAAAATAAATAAATAAATTAAGATTCACAAATTAAGTCTCTGTTCTGCAATCCCAAGGATTGAAATGAATCACAGCACTAGCTCTCCTCTATTGCCTCTTTGTGGACACTGGTAAAAGAATCTAACACTTTAGACAGGATTCATTATGTTATTTAGAAAGCCTCTTCCCCTTCCAAACATGACACAATTCTATGTTTAGTTATTTCAGTGTATTTAGTTTGCGATGAAGATCCAAAAAGCATTTTCTTCTGCAAATGTGGTTCCCTGGTTCATATTCCTTCCGGTTTTTGCTTAATCATACATTAGACTACGTAATCTATTATGAATCTCAAAATATTTAATTTGTCATGTAATTGTAACTACTACACACACAGAATTAAGTGTCAGCTTTTGCAGGTTCCCATTCAAGAAGATGCTCTTACCTTAAAGACTAGCATAGAGAAATAGAATACTTTTTCTTTTGTGTTTTTCCCTGGCTACAGCCAAAATGCTGTTGATAACATAAAGTTTAGGAAAAAATTATTTTGCTTTCTTTAAATTGTTTAGCATTTAACCCCATGGCAGTGATTGTATGCAACTTAACCCTTTATTAATCTAAGATGGAGCCACACTTTTCACCAAAAAAAAGGGTACGAGAGCGTAATTAGTCCTCCCCCAGAAATCACAAGCATTCATGTATTCTCCATATGGTTTTGGCTTCTTGCCTGGCTGGCTGATAATAGGTGTGCTGAACATGCTGAGCCAGCAAACGCCAGTACAGCGCTGGAGGTAGTGCACCTATATGCCTTAGGCACACAAATTGTCCTGTGAATACCAGGGGAACATTACGCACTTAAAGGTAAGCTTGTGCTTTAAGTATTTCAGAAACTGTGGCCATAAATGACTTCCATTTCCCTGAAGGCCTAGTTCTTCCTTTACATCACTTGCTACTTCACGCTGTTGCTATTCTACCAGTTTGTATATCCATGCTGGGAAATTATTTTTGCGGCTAAAACTTTGCGTTTGTCTTCGAAAATGTTTTGGGCTTTATGGGAAGGTGTCTGTTTTGACACTTAATGTCACAGAAAGCACAACCTCACAGCTTACGGACTGTTGAAAAGCTGCCACGCATATTAAATAAATCACAAACTCCGATCAAATTAAATAGAGCACAGAGCTCACATCTCAAGTCATAGAATCATTGAGGTTGGAAAAGACCTCTACGATAATCAAGTCCAACCATCATCCCAACACCACCATGCCTACTAAACCATGTCCCAAAGCGCCACATTTACATGTTTTTGAACACCACCACTTCCCTGGGAGCCTGTTCCAGTGCTTGACTGCTCTTTTGGTAGAGAGTTCTTTTCTAATATCCAACCTAAACCTCCCCTGGTGCAACTTGAGGCCATATGCTCTCATCCTATTGCTTGTTACTTGGGAGAAGACACCAACACCCAACTCTCTGCAACCTCCTTTCAGGTAGTCATAGACAGTGATAAGGTCTCCCCTCAGCCTCCTCTTCTCCAGGCTAAACAACCCCAGTTCCTTCAGCCACTCCTCATAAGCCTTATTCTCCAGACCCTTCCCCAGCTTTGTTGCTCTTCTCTGGACACGCTCCAGCACCTCAATGATATTCTTGTACGGAGGAGCCCAGAACTGAACACAGGATTCAAGGTGCTGAGTACAGGGAAACGGATGACTCCCCTGCTTCTGCTGGCCACACATTTCTGATACAAGCCAGGATGCTGTTGGCCTTCTTGGCCACCTGGCCACACTGCTGGCTCATGTTCAGCTGGCTGTCACCAGGTCCTCTTTAGCCTGGCAGTTTTCCAGCCACTCTTCCCCAAGCCTGTAGCGTAGCCTGGGGTTGTTGTGGCTGTAGTGCAGGATCTGGCACTTGGCCTTGTTGAATCTCATACAATTGACTTTGGCTCTTCGATCCAGCCTGTCCAGGTCCCTCTGCAGAGCTTTCCTGCCCTCAAGCAGATGGACACTCCCACCCGGTTCGGTGTCATCTGCAAATTTACTGAGGTCGAGTGAGGACAGGGAGAGACAAGGGGCTGCTTCAGAAAAGCCCTTCCTTTTATGAGTTGTATTTGTGCTTTGCTTCTTACTTTTGCTGTGCTCTTAATTTTGAGTCACATCGGTCCAATCCTGTATGACAGTTTCGAGTAATAACACGTACTTTTATGTAGAAGTTTAAAAAAGAGATTGCTCCTATCTGTGCCGGAGGAACTCAATTTTCAGTTAAATGTAGAATTTTTCATCTGAGGGTTTCCAAATAGCCTTGTGGCTCACCCAGAGCACAGTTAGTGTGGCTACGGAAAAGTTTTGAGCAAATAACACCTTTTCGAACAACTTTTACAACCCTCAAAAATCAGCATTGTCTTTACTGCTACTCTGGCAGCAAATTGTGTTCCTATTAAAGTCTCACTGAAAGGAGGGTTTGTCCCTCGGTGTAAGGGTTTGTTTTGTAATGCCCTGCTGTCTTGTTAAACTATTTATTAGAGAAACAGGGAGGGGCTGGCACAGTCCTATTTCAAAACACAGTGCTTATGTAGTCACTGAAGCAAAAAGCCCTCAGGGCCATCGGCGACTTTTTAGCCAAAGAAACAGAAATACCTTTTAACTGTTTAGAATTTTCCTGGCCTTTTAGATCTATCAGTACTGACTTCCAGCAACTTAGTGGGCTGAATATTTACTAGCCCTTTCACCTTTATTACATGTACTCACCAGCAACTCTGGAGGCAATTATCTTTCATTCATGGACAAATAAGGCAAATGAAATGTGAGCTTACAGTATTACAGGGTAAAACCTGGATTTTTTAAATTTTTTTTTTACCTTTCCCCCCTAAAACAATGAGACTTTAAACAACGAGGATGTTATTTCAAGTTGTAGAATAAATAATTAACCTCCCTAACCAATTAAAAATTCCTTTAAGTTTGCACAGCACTTAATCAGGAAGTGTTAGAAATAAAATTGCATGTGAAAACCTACCTTTAACAGCTAAGTAATGAGGCCTACTGAATATTTGTAAACCAAGATATTTCAAACATTTTAATGCAGCCAAATAACTTGTCAGTTCTCCAGAGGATGCCAGAGACCCTTGCTAAACACCAGCAATGCTCTGCTGTTTAAATATAAGATCTTCTTTCAAAATTTTTTTCTTTCTGTAACTTTTCAGTTAAAAAAATCACTCTAGTTGTCTTTTTCTTATCTTTGCCTTTTTTTTTAAACAAGGGGGAAAAAAATCTGCATCTTGATCTCAGGCAGCTGTAAAAACAGTGTCTGGAATCTTCCCAAAAAATTCACTTTGAGGCCAACACCCCTTACAGAAAATGTCAGACTTGGGAGAGCTGGCAAAGTTTTATGAGTAGCTAAAAACCTGTAAAATACAAAATGTCAGACAACTTAAAAATAAGTGACGCTATGCTGCAGACTGCTGTTATTTTTAAACAGAGAGGTTATCTGAGAAAGACACACAGAGAGAGATTTCATGTTGGCCTTGTAATATTTTCACCAATTTAAACTTAATAGGTCAGTTAAAACCTGTTGCTTTGTGTACCACCACCATAGGAAAGGCTGTAAAAGACCCTCTTCTGATCTTCCTCTACACTATCCAAGTGCAAGGTCTTGGGGTCAGGGCAGCCTCTGGCATCATACAGGCAGGAGAGTGAAGGGATTGGGAGCAGCCCTGCTGAAAAGTACTTGGAGGTAATGGTGGATGCAATGTGCAATGTGCGTCCACAGCCCAGAGAGCCAACCATATCCTGGGCTGCGTCACAGAAGTGCGACCAGCAGGTCAAGGGAGGTGATTCTGCCCCTCTACTCTGCTCTGGTGAGACCCCACCTGGAGTATTGTGTTTATCTTTGGAGCCCACAGCACAGGAAAGACGTGGACCTGTTGGAGCGAGTCCAGAGGAAGGCCACAAAAAAAGACCAGAAGGCTGGAACACCTCTCCTATGAAGACAGGCTGAGAGAGTTGGGATTGTTCAGCCTGGAAAGCAGAAGGCTCCGGGGAGACCTTATTTTGGCCTTTCAGTACTTAAAGGGGGTTTATGAGAATGACAGGGACAAACATTTTAGCAGTTCCTGTTGCAATAGGGCAAGGGGTAATGGTTTTGAACTAAAAGAGGGCAGATTCAGACTAGATAAAAGGAAGAACTTTTTTTATGATGAGGGAGGTGAAACACTGACACAGGTTGCCCAGAGAGGTGGTAGTTGCCCCATTCCTGGAAACATTCAAGATCAGGTTGGACGGGGCTCTGAGCAACCTGATCGAGTCGATGATGTCCCTGCTTACTACAGGGGAGTTGGACCAGATGCCCTTCATGGTCCCTTGAAACCCACACTATTCTGTGATTCTGTGATTCTTGTCCAGCACAGTACATGCAGATGAGCCTTTTGCACTCCTCTTCTGGGTTCAAAGACAGCTGGTGCTTCCAGCTGGTGCATCCATTCCATCAGGATGTTCTTTACTTTGGATACAGTTCTCTAAGATGCACAACAATATTTGATTAAAATTCATGTCAATTAGCAGGCTAGTAACTTTGCACACATTTTTAATCACACTTTTTTATATGCAGGACCCCTTAGAAACTCTGTCCAAATCAGAGTCCTTTTTTCGGATCACAAGCAACCTTGACAAATAGGTTATTCTCAGATAACATTTCATTGTTCAACCTGTGCACTTCCCACTCTTCTGCTACTCAACATCTCACCCGTATCATTATGAACTTCCTCCAAACGAACATGTTGCCAGGCTTCTTTTTGATAGATTTTCCTCCGATACCTTATTTTTCAGCATTACACAGATCCCAGCAATGTCTGCATTGAGACTTGGGAAAATTACATTTTGCAATGCCATGAAAACCTTCCTTGAAAGACTTCTGACGATTTGATAAGCATTTTAATGGCAATTTCTTCAAAAGAATTTTGTATACTAATACACGATCGTTCGGGTCAATCTTTGCTTCATTACTTCATTCATGGCAACTAGTTTTCTCATCAAAAGGGAGTATTTCTTACAGCTTCCTTCATCTTCCTTCGCACTCAAGCCTTCGGCTCCGAAGCGTTTTGGCTGCCTGTACGCACAGGCAGATCAGTCAGCATCACAACTTTGGTTGTCTAAATTTGTCCTAGATTTGGAGACTGACAGATGTAGCCAAATTCAACCACACTGCTGAATAAAACAGGAGGGCACTTCTGGCCTTAGTGGTGGTTATCAAGCTGCACCACGAGGTGGCTCAGTATCCCCAACTTCTGTTGGCACTTTTGCCCCTAAGCTCCGTGGGCTGAAGTGAACCCGTGGCTTCATGCTCCACGTGTTGGTACGGGCTGTAATGTACCCACCTCAGCGGCCTGGCCATTTGTTCTAACAAACATCTGGCCAGATGCTACCCAAAACCCAGGCACTGTGACAGTCTGGACACCCTTCCAGCTTAGGTTGTGCCTTCCGGGCCGTTTTTTCCCAGAAGCTATGTGAAGCTTCCTGCCAATGCAAAGCCAGTTCTCTCTTCAGGTCTCTCCAGGGAGAACCCTGCAGACCAATGGCAATCACAAAGTCTGGACAGATGGGTCAAAACCATTTCACAGCCTCCTAGGGGAGGGTGAGGGGGAGCACACCAAGCCGCAGCATTCAACTGGTCCTCCAGTTCCATGGTGGAGGCAGGTCAAGTGGCAAACCCAGGACTGCTAGTCAATGAAGCAAGAGGACATGGCAGGTGACTGTCCTGGAGTTGTGTGGTGATTTCATCCTGTCCTGCCTCAATAGAGGCAGATAAATAACAGAGCCACTTGGAGAACAGGGAAGCCTCTACTTGTGAGCAGGCCAATTTATCACTAAGTCAAACTGTCTGAATCATGTCTTGGAAGAGGAATGCAAGGTGATAGAGCCTTTTGGTGCTCATGGATCACATATGCATAATAAGACCTGGACAGTTTTATAGGCTTGTGATCCCCTACTCACCAGAAAGATTAATCATATGCACCTTCCATTCCTCTGTCCAGCATGAAGGCTAAGCTGTGATTCCTCATAACGTGGCCTCACACCTCAGAGTCTCAAGTCCTCTTTGTCGGACTGCATCTCTCCTATGCTGGATTTCATAGAATTATAGAATAGTTTGGGTTGAAAGGGACCTTAAAGATCATCCAGTTCCAACCCCCCTGCCGTGGGCAGGGACACCTCCCACTAGATCCGTCTGCCCAAGGCCCCATCCAACCTGACCTTCAACACGTCCCGAGACGGAGCATCCACAGCTTCCCTGGGCAACTTGTGCCAGTGTCTCACCACTCTCGTGGTGAAGATATTCTCCCTTATGTCTAGGAATTTCACTGGATATGACGATGTTGGTTCTTTGACCATAATATGATTCAGCACTTCACACTGTGGATAAAACATCCCGTCAATTCCAGATGACTTGAACTGTCTTCACTTTTCTGTAGGCAGTTTCAAGGGACTTTATTTCATCCATCAAGATTTTGTGCATGGCCACATGCCTCTATCAGAGCAGACAGCAATAACTAGCACTGCTTTGGAAGGTTCCCAGAACTGTGTTCTTGGCAGGATTTTTGCTCCCAGTAAAAGGAGTTGAAGAACCTCCTCCTCGGATCCATTTTGGGCACGGTGACTGGGATTAAATAATCTCCAATGCATTTCCTTGTGTGGGTCACAGCTCATTTTTCACTGGATGTTTCCAGGTTGTGCACAGAAACCCTTAAGACATTTAGCGTGGAGCATTTTTGGTGAAGGACCAAGTGGTTGCCAGGACACCTGACAGGCTGGTGATGGCAACTCGGTGGCAATATTCTCTTGTAGTGCCCACAGAAAGACCCTTTCCTAAAGTGGCCAGCAGTGAAAAACAGGAACAGGGTCTCAGTCTGCCACTAAAAGCCTCGGCAATACTTAGAAATATTGATCCTGTAATATCCGAGACTGAAGAGAGGGGAGAAACAGGCACTGCTGGCCAAGCGCAAGCCCCAGAGCAGAGGCACTAAAAGCCTCTGCAGAATTAATTGTCCCTACAGGTTACAGATGGTTTAAACACTGGTTTAACATACAAATGCAAATTAAAGTCTGGACAATTATTTGGAACTTTTGAACAGCACTATGAAGACTACAAAAAGGAGCAAGACTTTACTGGTTACTACAGAGCAACTGGACCTGGGCATGTCTTGACAGAGCAAAAGGAGTGATTTGAAACTATTCTTTAACAGGAAACATCAGGATACTAAAAAATATAACTTCAAGAAATTATATTCTTCTGGATGCCTGTACTTTCCTTCCAGTTTTGAAAGGGCAGGGGAGGATTGCCTTGGAGGGCCTAGCATGAATTTCTCTATCATATGAGCCATTAACTTTCACTCACTTTGTGAACCAAAGGACTTGAACTTAGGCAAAAATGCCAGGAAGCCATCCACTCTGGAGCTGAAGACATTCAAGGTAGGAGAACTCATCTTGTTTACTGTGCTTTGCTCACAGTTGATCACCTTATTCAGACAGCCAACTCCAAGCTTTTAAATTGAATTCATTGTTTTTAAACTTCCAGCTGTCAATTTAAGTTCTGTCTTGCCCCAGACCAAGATGATTTCCCATCACCAGGAAAGCACTATATAATTGATGTATCTCTATTTTTTTTTTGTTCCTATTGTTATTAAACAGCTAGAGACGTTTAAGCCTCTGAATCCTTTTACAGTTCTCTGTGGCCTCTCCAGTTTTCAGTCTACATAGAAAAGGGGACCCACCAGATACAAGCTCACCTTATATCTGCCTCCTCCACTGTTCGCAGCCTCAAACTGCACTAGTCCTTCGTCCCACGTGCTTATCAGAGTCTTGTGATTTTGCTGCTTTTTAACCAAGGATTCAGTACTATCTCCTAGGTATATGACTGGCATTCATTAATTCTAGATACATAATTTTGCATTTGGACTCATTAAGATGTAATTTATTTAAGTGGTTCCATTTAGAAAGGAATCTGAATTGTGTGACTGTTCTGCATTGTCTTCCTCCCCATCTGTACTTACTGACTCCAGCATCTTTGTCACAGAGAGAACTAAAATCAGTGGCAACACTGCGATGACTTCTAGACCATGGATGGAAGTGTTGGGCCAGACATCATAGCTAAGGCTCCACTTCTGTGAAAAATCCACATTTATTTTATTATATTAATAATAATATTATATTATATAATATTGTATAATAATATTATTATTATTTATTGTAATGTTACTTATTTCTTCGGATCTGTCAGTCCATCAGCTTTTAAGCCATTTAATGTACTATACTGAAACTAAGTGAGACCCACTGGTTTGTAGTATGAAGCCCATTGCCAATGTCTACACCACCTACACAATTAATTTTGTGCTGAAGCTTCTCACTTACTCAAGTAATGAGGCTTGGTGTATTTGCAAAGATCTTTTTTTCCTTAAGCCACGCTTACTGGTATTAGTTATATTCCTGCCCTTTTATTCTTTACCAAAGAAATCCCATGTTTTCCAGTTTTTACTGAGGACTGACTTGATCATGACAGACTGGCTTGTTTGTACTTGACTTGTCCTACTCAGACAAATAGGAACCGATATCACTCTTTCTGAAACGGCTCAAGCTTTTTGAGATTTACATTTATTATTGTAAATGGACCAGCCGCCTCCTCTGCTGACAAAGGCAGGCAGGAGGGTATTTCAAGGCATGTACCCCTCCACATTTTCCCTATACTTCTACTTCTCACTAGGTTACTGTCCAGGAACAGCTCATGAGGTTTAACAGACTTTTGGTCTGACAACTTTTGTTACATTCACTTTTAAGACTCCAGGATTATCTGGACCTACAGATTAAATACTGTCAATAGAATGACTGCTTATCCCTCATAATTCCTTCATTTTGGGACCTATTCTTACAAGGATTCCCTTTCAGTGTAGCTGTCCAAAACAATGCATGAAAAACATTCCTAGTACAGTTGCAGCTCACACCTAAAAATGCCACCTTGGCTGACAGGCTCTATGCCACATTCCTTTCATCCTGACTAAATTAATTCTAATAGAGGAACTGACCTTCCTGGCAAACCTGTCCAAGGAAAAGCTCACAATTTAAACCTTGCAGAGTTGTTTTTTAGACTGAAAACTGCTTTATTTGATCCTCAGGAACTACAAACACTTCGCTGTTTTTGTCACGTGGAAAATAGAAACACTTATTCCATCCCTCCTTTTTCACCGAGTAATGGAAATACACACTTGCTAAAACCTCTTGCTGCTAACATACTGCCAGGCTGTCTGTCCTCTGCAGTCCTTGTTAGCAGCAGTTTTAGTGGTGATACGAACAGTACGAAAACAAGAACACTAAATACTTGGGTGTTTGAGTTCTTTTGAAATCCACAGTTTTTAAAATGCATGTAGTCTTTGATACATATATAATGGGCTGCTTGAATTGATATCTGGAATGTTACTAAATAAGCAAATTAATTTCTCCTGGATATCACAAATGGTTTATCGGAGAGCAGTATTACACGCGCTGCCTCAGAATCCTATCAGTAAGTTCTTGTATCTCACTACACTAAACTCCTGTTTCCTGTGCAGTTAGTTTCAAAGGTGGACCACAGCCAGCTAAAATGAAAAGATGTTTTTCCCAACTCTTCCTTTGTGTATGTTAGCAGCTCCTACAGTTACAAACCAAACTTTTTTACCGCTGTTACCAGCAATCTTGTTAATCCTCCTTAGTCATTCCTTTTTAGTCAAATGACTGCAGGTAAGTATCCATCACTGCACACACAACATTATTAATAGCTAAAATAGAAAAAGTTATGGAAGACTTGAGAAGCTTGGATAAGATGACAATATTTTCTCTTTATAGACAAGCTTTCAAGTGGAGGCTGGAAGACAGAAAAAATATTCATAGAATTTCCATGAAAATGTATTAACAGAAGACTATTCCGGGAGAAATCAGGACACTTTCCTTCCCCTGGTTGGTCTCCTACCCAGCTTCTGATTTTTTGTCCATCACTGTGGCTGCACAGGAAAAATATGAACAGATCACTTCAGCAGGCTCTGTATGTTTACTGCGCAGTGAAATAATCTTGACTCAACTCCTAACAACCACTCATCGCCAGTTGATAGGTTTGTCAGGGTTGAGAAATTGCTACTGTTAAGGCAAACATGATAATGTAACTGGATGATAAAATAACTCAATTTCATTGTAGATGAAGAAGCAAGCACATCTTTACATAAAGGTCTTCAAATCAGCCAACACAAAGTTGGCCACCCTCAAATGAGCATCTTTTAACCTACGGCTGTTACCAATAGAGGAGCTGGAGCCTGAGAAATCTGGTGGCGTTACTCGGCACACTGGTGCCTGCCGAGGATGTTACCAGTACCCAGAAAGGGATCTAAATAAGATGGAACTGTGACTGAAAATGGCTCTTAACTAATTTTTTCAATTTATCCACACATAAATGATCAGTGACATGGATGCAAACATCAGCCATACTGACTTACAGTTGTAACATACAGTTACAATTTTTCATGGATGCACTAACTTTTTTTAAGACTACCTAGATGGAACTTGATCATAACATCGTAATAGCCAATGTAAGAATTAAGTGTCCAAGCAAGAAACTACCAGCACACATTTTCAGAGCTAACTCCGTGGCTGCTAAGTTCAGGCATCTTTTTAAGAGGACAAAAGCAAAAGCCACAAGCTTAATTTGCTTTTGTGAGGGCAAAGTCGGATACAGCATGGTACCTACTGCTAACTGACACTTAAACAAGCTCAAGATAGAAGTGTAAAGAAACGCTGGATCACAGGTAAAATGCAGAGTAAGGGAAGAGCTCTGTTCGCAGGACTGTGAACAACTGAGCTGTAAACTTTTATATATAAACTATATTCTGGTATATCAAATCTGACCCAACCTAATCACTAATTAAGGTCAGAAATCCTATTGCTCACAATGTATTTTTACTATTTGCCTCCTCCAATCCAAAAGTACAAGTTACAAAACCAACTGTGTGACTAAGTTAACCTAGGTTGTTAAAAAGTGGTGCAAGCACACCTATTATATCCTCAGCTTCCAAGTACATTCCGCACTCAAACATCAGCTGTGAAAGCAGAAAGAGCTGTGAGTATCAGTTGTAAACATGGCTTCCTTTCTGGCAGCTCCATCTGCGGGAGTTAACCTGTTACGGATCATACCAAGGAGTTTATGTCCTATTGGAGACCATAGAGCCTGGGGACAAGGTTTTGGTCATGAATGCATCAGGACAAAATGCCTCTGTAATGACTCCAAAGCTGCTACTCAGACAGCAGCAAAGGACAAAAGGATAAAGGCAAAAGGGTTACTTGCTGTCGACAGGGTGAATGGCCGACCAGTCAAGAAGTTAAGATTCAAATTCTCACAAAACATCTAGCTCTTTGCCTTTCGAAAGCATCACAGCTCTTCTGGTCTTCCCCTTCAATAATGTTAAATTTCAACACACTGAATCTCAGAGGGTAATGTATTCTGGACTTCCATTCCCTGTGTGAATGGCAGTTAAAATGTCCTTGGAACCACAGACCTCATAGGATACCCTGCTGTTCATTACCATTTTCTATGTGCTTTACATTTATTAAGCCAGCAAAAGCTGGCTTAACAAAAATGTAGAATCATTCAAGTTGGAAGGCACCTCTGCAGACTATCTAATCCAAGCCTCCTGGCTCAGTGCAGGGTCAGCTACAGCAGGTTGCTCACGGCCATGTCCAGTTGGGTTTTGAGCATCTCCAGAGAGAGAGCCTTCACAATCTCCCTAGGAAACCTGTTCAACCATTTTAACAAACTGACAGTAATTTTTTTTCTTGCATTTATATTGAATTTCCCAGTTCATACCATTGCCTCTCATCCCGTCACTGAACACCAATGGAAAATGTCTGGCTATGTTGTCTTTATTTGCTCCATCAAGTATTTTTGCAGCAGGGCAAGATCCCCCTTGAGCCTTCTCTTCTCCAGGCCGAGCAGACCCAGCTCTCTCGGCCCCTCCTTGTATATCAGATGCTCCAGCCCCACAACTATTTTAATGGCCCAGCTCCTGTGAAAGCATTGTATAAAGCAGGCTAATAGATATGTGTTCCAACCAAGGACTTTACCAATGCATAATTAAAACTAACAAATAGTCTGACCATTTGTTACCTTTCTATATTAGATCTACCCTGCTGTTGATAACGAATCTACCATCATCTTTCTCTGCTCACAACCCTTTGGCCTCTTCTATCCTGACAGGAGCATTTATTTAAGGTGGTTTTACATTACTATCAGACTCATGGTTAAGCTCAGCAACTCTTTTCAAAGTAAATATTTTAGGACCCTCTCCTGCAATACAGGTCTGGGCTCATTCTATAGAAGTTTAACTGTGACCTTGATGGAATTAATGGGACAAAGCGATCATGAGACGATAGGGTTTCCAGTTCTAGGTGAGATGAAGAAGGGGATTAGCAAAACAGTCACATTAAACTTCCAGAGGGCAGACTTTGGACTGTTCAGAAGGTTGGTTGGCAAAGTCCCATGGGAGACAGTCCTTAAGGGCAAGGGAGCCCATGAGGGCTGGACACTCTTCAAAAATGAAATCCTAGCAGCTCAGGAGCAAGCCATCCCCATGTTCTAGAAAAGGAGCCAGTGGGGAAAAAAACAGCTTGGTTGAGCAGGGAGATCTTGAGAGACATCAAAAAGAAGAGGAATGTCTATGAGCTTTGGAAGAAAGGACAGGTGTCTTGGGGGGACTACAGGAAGGAAGTGAGATCATGCAGGTAAAAAATCAGGAGGGCTAAGGCCCAACTAGAAATCAAATTGGCTAAGTCTGTGAAAGATAATAAAAAACCTTTCTACAAATACATTAACAAGAAAAGGAGGACTATGGAAAATATTCAGTCCCTATTGGATGCAGAAGGAACAACAGTGACAAGGGATGGAGACAAGGCTGAGGTACTTAATGCCTTCTTTGCCTCAGTCTTCAATAGTAAGGGAAGTTGTTCCCCCTGTGTACAAACCCAGGAGTTAGAGGAGCAGAATGAGGCTCCCATGATCCAAGAGGAGGTGGTTAGAAACTTGCTTGCTCAGCTAGACACCCACAAGTCTATGGGGCTGGATGGGATCCACCAAGGAGTATTAAAGGAGCTGGTGAATGTTCTTTCAAAACTCCTTTCCATCATCTTCCAGCGGTCCTGGCTGACTGGGGAAGTTCCACTGGACTGGAGGCTGGCTGATGTTGTGCCCATCTACAAGAAGGGTTGCAGGGAGGATCCAGGGAACTACGGGTCTGTCAGTCTGACCTCAGTGCCAGGGAAAGTCATGGAACAGCTGATCTTGAGTGCTATCATGAAGCACATGCAAGAGAACCGGGTGATCAGGCCCAGTTAACACGGGTTCATGAAAGGCAGGTCTTGCCAAACTAACCTGATCGTCTTCTATGACAAAGTGACTCAACTACTCGATGAGGGAAAGGCTGTGGATGTAGTCTTCTTGGACTTCAGTAAAGCCTTTGACACAGTTTCTCACAGCATTCTGCTTCAGAAACTGTCAGCCTCTGGCCTGGACAGGTGCACACTCTCCTGGGTTGAAAACTGGTTGGATGGCCGGGCCCAGAGAGTGGTGGTCAATGGAGTTAACTCCAGCTGGAGGCCAGTTACAAGCGGGGTTCCCCAGGGCTCAGTACTGGGTCCAGCCCTGTTCAATGTCTTTATCAATGACCTGGATGAAGGCATTGAGTGCACCCTTAGCAAGTTTGCAGATGACACTAAGCTGGGTGGAAACATGGATCTGCTGGAGGGTAGGGAGGCTCTGCAAAGGGATCTTAACAGGCTGGACTGCTGGGCTGAGACCAATGGCATGAGGTTTAACAAGGCCAAATGCCAGGTCCTGCACTTGGGGCATAACAACCCTCTGCAGTGCTACAGACTAGGAGAAGTCTGGCTAGAAAGCTGCCTGGAGGAGAACCTGGGGGTGTTGGTTGACAGCCGACTGAACATGAGCCAGAAGTGTGCCCAGGTGGACAAGAAGGCCAATGGCATCTTGGCCTGTATCAGAAACGGCATGACCAGCAGGTCCAGGGAGGTTATTCTCCCCCTGTACTTGGCACTGATGAGACCGCACCTTGAGTACTGTGTTCAGTTCTGGGCCCCTCACCACAAGAAGGATGTTGAGGCTCTGGAGCATCTCCAGAGAAGAGCAACGAAGCTGGTGAGGGGGCTGGAGAACAAGTCTTACGAGGAGTGGCTGAGAGCTGGGGTTGTTTAGCCTGGAGAAGAGGAGGCTGAGGGGAGACCTTATTACTCTCTACAACTACCTGAAAGGAGGTTGTGGAGAGGAGGGAGCTGGCATCTTCTCCCAAGTGACTGAGGACAGGACAAGGGGGAATGGCCTCAAGCTCTGCCAGGGGAGGTTCAGGCTGGACATCAGGAAAAAATTTTTCACAGAAAGGGTCATTGGGCACTGGAACAGGCTGCCCAGGGAGGTGGTTGAGTCACCTTCCCTGGAGGTGTTTAAGGGACGGGTGGATGAGGTGTTGAGGGGCATGGTTTAGGGATTGTTAGGAATGATTAGACTCGATGATCCAGCGGGTCCTTTCCAACCTGGTGATTCTACGATTCTATGAATTAAAGTGCAGGACTTAATTTCTAAAGTATTATGGTTCTGTTTCTATTCTCAGTATCGTGGCTATAATTTCCATGGTGCTGGGAACATGTTTACCATACACTTTAATGAAATAAGCTGCAAGCACCACCCAAATTACTTTTTTTAAGCCCATTTGTTAAGATAGAAAAGACTAGCGCATAAAATTAAAGCTGAGTCAAAGCTGAACCCAAAGGCTCATTCGCAATGTAAACAGTGCACGTAAGCTGTCTGTGGCCAGATAAGTCACATATGCATCACTTGATAAGTCCAACAGCCAATTTCCTTCCAGCTTACTTAACTAGTAAGAACAGCAAAGCAGCCTCCTGACACCCTAACCCCACAATTACACAAGAACTCCAACCCTATTGGATGTACCTCCTCATCACAATAAGGACACCATTATGCATTTTCTGATGCCTTGAAAACTTTAGGATGACTTTTTCCTGGATGGACAGCAATTGTCTTTTTTAAAAAGAAAGGAAAAAGAAACCCACCCAAAATATTAAATCCTGATTAACCTTCAGGATCTTTAAGATCCTTCCAACCCAAACTATTCTATGACTCTATGACAGAGATGAGAAAACACTGCTGGACATTCGGTTTTAACGGCACATTTCTAAATTTCTACTGTCCATGCAAAGTACTGCTGTTCCCAGGAGAGCAGTGCTGCTATCACATCACGCGTGGTGTGGCGGGCCCACATTCCACAATGAGCGTGGTGAAGCACCGGCACAGGTTGCACAGGGAAGCTGTGGATGACCCATCCCTGGAAGTGCTCAAGGCCAGGCTGGATGGGGCCTTGAGCAGCCTGATCTAGTGAGAGGTGTTCCAGCCCACAGAAGAGGGGTTGGAACTGGATGATCTTTAAGTTCCCTTCCAACCCAAACCATTCCATGATTCTCTGACACAGACGCCCTGTTTCTGGCTGCTTCCTCAACATTGTTATCCACAGCGATTCCCACTGCCACCCATGCCCAGCACCAGGGTGCCTCCAAACCTCTCAGTCCTTGGCCCCAATCCCTGCACACCCGCTGCAACACAGAGTTCATAGAACCATAGATTAGTTTGGGTTGGAAGGGACCTTAAAAGATCATTTAGTTCAAACTCCCCTGCCATGGGCAGGGACACCTCCCACCAGACCAGGCTACCAAAGGCCCAGCCAGCCTGGCCTGGCCTTAAACACCTCCAGGCCACAACTGCCCTAGGCAACCTCTGCCAGTGCCTCACCACCCTAATCATGAAGAAATTCTTCCTTATATCTATTCTAAATCTGTCCCTCTCCAGTTTATATCCATTCCCTCTAGTCCTATCACCACAAGTCTTTGTGAACAGTCCATCCCCAGCTTTCCTGTAGCCCCTTCAGGTACTGGAAGGTCGCTATCAGGTCTCTCTGGAGCCTTCTCTTCTCCATGCTGAACAACCCCAGTTCTCTCAGCCTGTCCTCCTAGCAGAGGTGCTCCAGCCCTCTGCCCATGTTTGCAGCCTTCTCTGGGCTCGGATGAGCTCCCACATCCTAGAACAAAACCTCCCCGCTTTCGCCCCCCGGGCACCGCGGAGGCCCGTCCTGCGGCGGGCCTGGCCTGGGCCTGGCCGTGGGGCGGCCCCCGCCATGGAGGGGCCGGGGGGGCTCCCCGCGGCACGGGGCTCGCGGGAGGAGCGGCGGGGACCCGCTGGCGGCGGCCCCGGGGCCTCCCCGCGCCGGCGGCACCGCGCTCCCTTCCGCCCGTGCCCGCTCTCCCCGCCGGGCGGTGACGTGAGACGCGCTGACGGCGGGCCCGGCCCGGGGAGCTTGGCCGCTTCCACTCAGCTCCGAGCTCGGCCCCTCCCTCCCCTCCCGCCCAGCCCCGCCGCCGCCGCCGCCGCCGCCGACAGAGGCCGCGCCGAGCCGAGCGCCGCCCGCCCGCCCGACACCCGCACGGTAAAAGCGGCGCCCGCCGCCTCGCCCCCCGCCGCCCGGCCCGGCCCTGCCCGCCCCGCCAGGCCGCGGTGCAGGCCGCGAGGAGGCCGCAGCTAGGCCGCGCCGCGCGGGCCCCGCCGCCCCGACACGGGCCGCCCCGAGACGGGCCCCGGGGGGAGGTGGCGGGCGGCGAGCGGGGCGCGCCGGGGACGGGGGAGGCGGCGGGGTCGGGGTGACGGTGTGGGGGAGGCGAGGGGGATGGGCGCGAAGCCCCGGGCCCGGGCAAAAGAGAGTAATGCGGGGGGGGGGGTGTTGGAGAATGTCTGGAGGAGGAGACAAAATGGCGGCGCTCTGAGGCGGGGGGGGGGGGGGGAGCGGAGAGCACCGGGCGCCATCTTGAAATGGGCCACTGTGCGCGCGCCGCCGCCCCGCGCCGGAGGGGGGAGCCCAGGCCGCGCGCGGGGATAGCGCGCGCGCAACCTCCCCCCCCCCTCCTCCGCCGAGGGCTCCACTCCCGCCTCCCAGCGCAGCCCCGGCCCTGTCACACCGCGGGGTGTCCCCTTCCCGCCCGGTGTGTGTATATGTGTGTGTGTCCGCTCGTGATGACCCACCGCCTCGCACTGAACGCGGGGGCGCCCCTTGACACCCCTCGTTGTCGCCTGGCGCCCCCCTCCAGCGCAGAGGGAGGCGGTGACCGGGGGGCAACGGGGCCATTGTGTGTCTGGGCTCGGTGAGCAGAGACTCACAGAATGGTTTGGGTGGGAAGGGACCTTAGAGATCGTCCAGTTCTGACTCCCTGCCATGATCTTCCAGGTCTTTTCCCACCTGGCTATTCTCTGATTCTATGATTTTCCCGGCTCGAATGATTTCAGGCTCCCTGAGAAATACGGAGAGAGTTTTACTTTTTCTGTTCATTTAACACCCGCAGCGCTGAACCTATGACAAAAAGATATCCAGATCCTTTATGAAATAGCAATGGGAAACTGTTCCCCTGCCAGACTGAGGGAGATGCATGCAGAAATAAAAGGCTAAATGGCGACACAGTCACATTTGTAGCGCTGGTTTCGTTTTTCTACTTTTTATTCTATTTCTTAGGTAAAAACTATACTCTATAGGGGTATATTGTACCCCCATATACCCTATATAGGGAGTATAATATGTATATATGGCTGTAAACTTAAGTCATCTCCACATAGGCAGGGCTGGGGGCATGGACACAGGGAGTTTTTGCTGTTTATGCTTTGATTTTTCTGGTATTTAATATATACCCCTCTAAGTGTATAATTTTCTTTTTTGTGTTTTAACTTTTGGTGTGTGTGCATTTGAGAGCCGGAGCATACTTTGCTTTCCCTGTAAGTGGGTCACATAGGGAGAGTTGTGACACGCCTGTGGGAGTGTGGATGGAACCCACAGTTGTCTTGTAACTGTGGTGAAGCTCAGGGCTCAAACCCGATTGGGACATGCGGGGCGTGCTGCGGTTCTTAACGTGGTGTAGCAAGGCACGACGGGAACTTGGTTATGGCTGCACACTAAGTCATCTTCGTGTAGGCAGGGCTGGGGGCATGGATTTGGGGAATTTTTGCTGTTTATGCCTCGATTTTTCTGGAAAGTGTCAGAGTTGTGCTGTGTGGGCATTTAGTTTGTCCCTGACCCCAGATAAAGAGTTGTACTGTTCTTTCCTTACCAGTAGGCAGAGCACTATGTTAAATGTGTCTTTTCTATAAGGATGGCTTTCCCTTTATCTTTTTTTTTCCTTTTTTTTTTTTTTTTTTAAACTTGGACAGTTTCTGTGGCATATTCAAGCTCTTTCTTTTACGGAACTTTTAAAAAAACCCTGTTTTTAAAGTTGCTCTCTCTTTAAAACATAGCAGCTCATCTTATTTCCTTTTATTTCATCTTTATTACCTTGCTAGGCCTATTGACTAAAGGATTTGTAATACAGGAAGACTAGTGCAGTGTCTGCGTTGCTTTTCTTGACTGATTGTACTCAAGATCAGCTTTATGTAAAATATCCATTTTTATTTTGGGAGATTACTTTATTGCTGACAGCTTAATGCCATTTCTTCCATTGATAGGTAATTTTTTAACAGTCCTGCCACTTGAAAGCATTGCCTTGACTTTCGCAAAGCCAGAACAAGCCAAATCTCTGAATAAATAGGTAAAAGTCCATTTGTAAGAAATAACTTCACAAACAGAATTAGGTGTATTTTCAGAGTTGTGTTAATTCTTGTTCATGTGAAGCTGACTTAGATCCAAGCCAAGTAAAGCATGTGGATGTTTAGTTCTCTTCGGAAATGCAAACCCTGGTTTTAAGTGCCTAGGCTTTTTCTGTTGTAGGTGGGAGAGCAGTTCTTGAATTGCTGAGATTTGAACAAAGAACCATGTTGAGAAGGGCTAAGTATAGGGAAATGGCTGGGCACCTTCTTCTCTTTTGAGAGTTTTGGTTCCCCAGCTGGAACTGAAAATGGATTTTGTCTGCTTCGGTGCCAGAACCAGCTCCTGATGTAAGTGTTGGCTGGAATATTCTGAAAGATTTGAGGATTTTGAAATCTTGCAGGGAAGTAAACTGCTGAAATTGCTTCTTGGCCTTTTGGTACCACAGAGCTTAGGGCGCTTGCCAAGAAATTTGAAGGTGTTTGGTGTGGTGCTCACAACAAGCAACTCTGGTATTTCTCCTGTTGAAGAACAATGTCTTCAACACAGAGCTGCCAGTTAGTACAGCACCATGTGGCGTACCTTCCTTTGCATGAGTGAATCTTGGGCTGCTGTGCTGGCCCACTGCTCAGAAGAACATTAAGCAGGATGAAACCCAGTATTTTCTCATCTGCGGGTTAGAGTGCTCAAAATGTGAGATGGTTTCAGAAACTTTTTAGGGATTTTTTTTTTTTCAAATCCATGCAGAAATGCCTTTATGCCTTTTTGGACTCCAGATTTTGATTTAGGTGCTTTTATAATTTTCAGTAGTTTAATTAAATCCTTTTTTAAATACCTGCCAACTATTCTGGTCCTCTTTTTGCAGCCAGTTTCTGTGGAGATGGGGTATGTGCCCTAGTGGATCACTGTTAAAGCCTTTGTGTTCCTGCACAGGAGTAGATTTTTGTGTACATGAATTTGTTGGCTGGTTCTGGGAACAAGAGTGCGTTGTGAGAAACGTTAGTAAGAAACTCATTCAGTGAAAGCATTGGCCTTTTTTCCTTCTTTAGGACAAGTACCAGAGTATAAATCTGTGTCCTTCCTTAGACGCAATCTTGAAAACCCACATGTCCAGAAAACTTCTTCAGTTTGTGTCGAACCCCGAGCCTTTGTTTTGCAGCTTATTATGCGTCTGTAGGTGAAAAAACCTCACTGCTACTGAAGAGGCCATGTTGTTATGCAGAGTGTGCAGTTGAAGGTCTGCTGAGCTATCACTCCTGATGGCAATGTCTTTATGAAAGCACGCTGTTGTGAACACAATGGAAACTCATTCGTTTTGGCATCTGTCGCCTGGGATCTGGGCAGCAGTGAGAGGAGCAGCAAAGAGGTGGCCACAGTGGCCTTCTTCTGGAAGCTGGGAAGTAGCAGTGGGAGCCTTTGTGTCTTATGGGTGAAGAGGACAGAAGGATTATGGAGAGCCTCACTCATAGAGACAGTGCGGAATTTGAGAGAGGACAGGATAGAGAAAGTACGCGCATGAATCATAAGCAGTAGGAGTTTGTGGTGAAGCGATGGTCATGTGGGTGTTGAAAGCAGGAAGTGGAGAAAACGAATGCCAGTTCTTCCAGTAGCTAGTGGTGAACTTACACTGCAAACTGGTTGGTCCCAGCTGAACATATCCTAATGTTTATGGTAATACAGTCCTCAAAAGTGCAGGCAGAAACACCATCTTGACTTTTCCCAGAGAGCTGGACAGCAAGTGCTGGCTGCCTATATGTGTGTTGTCCGAGGAGAGAGGCGATTTATTTCCACCAATTAATCCCCCTTGCCTCCTCCAAAACCCTCTGAATTGTTTGTAAAATCTTCACTGCAAACTGATGTGTAGGGTGGTTTTGTGTGAATGGTGAGAAGGTGCTGTATTTGTAAGCTGGAACAATGAAATTGGCAGGCAAGGAGGTAGTGAACGTAGGCACACAAGCTGGAGAAGAAACAACAGAAAAATGAAACTAATACTGAAGATGGCACAGAAAAGATGACAATGAATAGAAAAGACATTTGTAATAGACTGGCAAGGTGTGTACTGAACAGATGGAGGCAAACCAATTTGGGGATGAATAATTCTTGCTTAAATCTATGAAACTTTGTTATTCTGTTCTTGTTTCTGTGGCATGGCAGAAAGTGATTGCCATCAGTCAAGCCATGTCTTGTGTCTGAGGCTGAGAAATGCTTTTCTTCTGCTCTTGATTCTGATAAAAGTCTATGTTTTAAAAGCCTGTGGGATGCACTGTTCCTGCTAACAGTGGGTGTTTCTGACAGAAGTGCTTGACAATCAGAATAACTGTGAGGTGATTCATATCCAGTTGGACGCCACAAGGATTTGTTAGCACAGCTGTCTTCAAAATATAAGGACCTTCCAACTGAACATCGCGCAAATATGGAAACCCTTGGAAAATTATTGGACTGCCGCTGCCTTTCTTCTAGTTCAATTTCTGGCTATGTTTCTCCCTTGTAAAAATGCATTTTCTCATATATAAATTAGGTGGTTAGCTGAGAAGAATTGAGCCAGAAAGGTGGTGAAGTCTGGAAAATACTTGCTATGGATTATGATTGTAGGCCTGTGTTTTGGACTTTCTTTTTTATAGTGGTTTCCCCTCCCCATGAAGACTTAATGTAAATGTGAGTTGATATAATTCAGACAGGTTGTGATTCTTAGGGAAACCTTGGGCAGAATCTTAATGGGTTCTCTAGGTATTTTGTGAAAAAGTATCAGGAATAGAATCGCCTCTTCCACTTGAACAGAAACACATGCAGAAACGTGTAGCAACATTCTGTTGCCTCTTGCTGGTTCTGCACTTAGGAAACTAGTTGGGCTAAATGCAAGGGAGTAGAACAAGTTTATGTTCAATCACATTTTACCCGACTAGGTTTGCCTGATCCTAATTATAATGCACGTATGTAAGCAACAAAGTTTAGGCTGCAGTTTCTGGTTTTAGGAAGTATTTAATTTTGTGTTGTTTGGTTCCTTTTTAAAGAAGATTGAAGTCTTAAGTTGTTACTATGCGTTGAAGAAATGTTGCCATTCTGTTCAAAGTAATTTGGTAGAATATGATATTTGGTAGTTTTTGAGAACTGGTCATGTTTTTTAACACAAGAGCAAATAGATCCCTTGTCTCGGGACGGGAGTTTTCAAAATTGTCACATATATGGGGTTTGAAAACATATAGTATTACGTTTTGGAAGCAGTTTATAGTGCTGATTTCAGTTCCTGAAGTGACGTAAGAGTAGCTTCCTCCAGACTGCCCAAGTATGAACACAGGGGACATGAAAAGTGTATTCAGTATTTCAGATTATTGACCATCTACCTTTAATTTACCTTATCAAGTGTTATTGGTTTGACAACACTGTATTCCCCACCACCCAAATAAGACTTGAGTATGAGCTTGTGTAGGCTTTGCCTTAATTTTTTTTCTCTGTAAGATTATGAGGAAATCATATTTTCACATCCCTTTATCAGCTGCGTTTGTGTTTGTGGAGCTGTGGGGTTTTGAGAGATGAACCTGGAGTGCTGGAGCTCGTACTCCTCTTACTAAAACTCTGGATGTTCCTAGAGTATTATTTCTGGAATCCCAAAGAGGTGCCCTGAGTGAAATCTGGTCCATCTTAAAGTCAAGAGATGTATCTGTTAATTTCCATGAGCCCAAAATTTCTGCTTTTCAGTCCTGAGGTGGAGACAAACTTTGTAGTATAATAGAAGATAAATAACCTTTCTTCTTTACCTTCTACAGGCACTGTGACTGATGAGAGTTAAAGGCCATGGACGAAGATGGGCTTGAATTGCAGCCACATGAGCCAGATGCATTTTTTGATCCAACAGGTCTGTCAGGAGATAACACGTAGATAAGAGTGTTCACATCAGATGCTATTGACTGTTGTTTATTTTGTCTGTGCTTAAAAGTGCTATGCTGCATCTATGCTTTTGTATAGAGTCATTGCTTTCGGTTTTCAGTTGTTTTTATTACTCAGAGCAATATGAATAAGCTGTTGTTCTAGCAAGTGATAGTTCTTTAGATTCTGGGGGAGAGCCTAAAAATTGGTAAGCTTTTCCAGGAGATAAAATGTTCATTTTGGTAGTGTTAGCGCCTACTGAAGATTTGCTCTATTAGCTCCTCTTAATTGCTTATAGGCTGTTATTCCTCTTTTACTAAATTGAGAGACACACTTCCCCCCCAGAGTGTTATGTCCAGTTCTGGAACGTAAGAAGGATATAGAACTGTTGGAATGGGTCCAGAGGACCACAATGAAGATGATCAGAGGGCTGGAACGCCTCTGCTATGAGGATGGGCTGAGAGAGTTTGGGTTGTTCAGCCTAGAGAAGAGAAGGCTCCTGGGAGACCTTATAGCAACTTTCGTGTACCTGAAGGGGGCTACAGGAAAACTGGGACTTCTTGCAAGGCCATGTGGTGATAGGATGAGGGTTAATGGATTCAGATTGGAAGGGGAAGGATTTAGATTAGACGTTAGGAAGAAATTCTTCACCATGAGGCACTGGCACAGGTTGCCCAGAGAAGTTGTGGATGCCCCATCCTTGGAGGTGCTCAGGGCCAGGTTGGATGGGGCCTTGGGCAGCCTGATCTAGTGGGAGATGTCCCTGCCCATGGCAGAGGGGATGGCACTAGATGATCTTTAAGGTCCCTTCCAACCCAAACTATTCTATGATTCTATGAAATTGCAGTATAGTGTAAAAGTTGAAGTAAAATAGAAGTAATTCACCTGGGTTTTACAGTTTACCTGCTATTATAATTATGTTTTCCAGGAGCTGATGCAGGACATATGGATGGAGATCAGATTGTTGTGGAAGTACAGGAAACAGTATTTGTTTCAGATGTAGTCGACTCAGATATAACTGTGCATAATTTTGTTCCTGATGATCCAGATTCTGTAGTAATCCAAGATGTCATTGAGGATGTTGTTATCGAGGATGTTCAGTGCCCAGATATTATGGAGGAGCCAGACGTATCTGAAACTGTCATTATTCCTGAACAAGTGCTGGACGCAGACGTAGCCGAAGAGGTTTCTTTGGCTCATTGCACTGTCCCAGATGATGTTTTAGCTTCTGACATAACAGCAGAAGCAATGTCTATACCAGAACATGTACTGACAAGTGAGTCAATGCATGTACCTGAGGTTGGACATGTAGAACATGTAGTTCATGACAATGTTGAAGAAGCAGATATTGTCACTGATACTCTGGGAACAGATGTTGTTTCTGAAGAAGTCTTGGTGGCAGACTGTGCGTCAGAGGCAGTGATTGATGCCAATGGAATCCCTGTGGAACATCAAGATGAGAAGGGCAACTGTGAAGATTACCTTATGATTTCCTGTAAGTGTCTGGGTAAAGCCATTGAAATTATTATGATATGCGTCTGGGTGGTGCTTCAGATACCTGAGGGAGGGCTTACGACAGTAACAAAACTAGATTTTCTGTGTTACTTATTGAAATGCAGATCTCTGAAATGGGGGTAGAAACATGTACTAGCTAACATTGCGGGTGAAGCTAGTGGAGAAAAATACTGGCAAACGCATGTCTGATTGATTGTAAATCATTTGTGTAGCATTTTATAGCATGTGCACAAAAGAGTAAGAATTCCAGTAAACTAAATGTCATATACGTAGAAAGAACTGAAAGAGAATAAAGGTGGCGTTGTTTGAACATGCATGTATATGCAGGCTACTAAGGTTACTGCCAGATTAAGATAAGAAAAGAAAATACTTCATGAAAAAAGGGAAAGTGAAAACCCCTGTTTTTTTGGAAGCCCAAATGACAGTTTGTTATCCTTGTCTTGTTTTTTGCTAAGCCCCTACCAACTGCCATTTATGGTTAGATACAGGCAACAAGACAGTTTTCTTTGCTATTAGGATGTGTTTTATTCTCTTGATTAAGCAAAGAGCAGAGGTATGCTGCTAACACAGAGAGTGACTATTGCTGCTCACAGCTGAGAAGCAACTGTGAATATCTTACTCTCCCTTAGGAACAGCGGCACAATCCATTTAAATCATATTTCAAAAGACTTGAAGTGGAGGGTAGAGAAAAACAGAGCATATCATCAATCCATTTTCCACTGAGGATATCCATTTGTGCGAGCTAGAGCTTACTCTAAGTGTGTTACTTCTTATAATGATTACTCAATGCAGCACCTAGGAACATCCGTGTGTCACTGCTGAACATTTGTTTGTCGTAGAAATAGAAAAGCTTTGTTAGGCTGGTTTGTTTAATTGCCATTTCAGATGCTTCACGTTTGTCTAGTATTAAATGACTCCATTGGTGAGGCATACTTCATGTTCTGCTTCAGTTACCTTTTATTACCTTTTTCTTTTTTTCTTTTTTTTTCCCTTTGGGCACTTTTTTGAAATGTACAATAACTTGTTTTAATGTTATATTCTGTACTTACGGATTTTAATATTGCTTCTCCTTACCTAGGATCACTGCATTTCTTAATTTATCATCTCTTGAGTTCCTTGAGTAACCTTGTGCAGCCATGTTTTGAGTTTATATGAGGTACAGTTAATTCTCTATTATCTGGGAAAACAATGAAATGGGATAATACAAGATATGGATGACACAGAATATTGTAAAATTGAACTGCAAGATCATACTGAGGTGAAATAGATCAGTGATGCTGCTCTCCGAAGCAGTATTTATCAAAACTAATAAATGACCTCTATATATTATGGTACAAACTGTCTGATTCTGGACTGGAGTTAGATCAGATGAAAGCAGCTCAAATGCTTCTGCACCTGCAGCATAGTTAGACAACAAAGTGGATAATCCACTTCTGGATATTTGAGGCCTGTATAAAGACTGCAGTGGAGATTCTTACCTGTTTCTTAGCTCTAGCAGTAGTTCTTTAAGATGCTGTTGCTCCTGTCTCTGCTCACTCTTCTGCAGGTTGTTATCCTGCAGCACGGGCAGTAGAGTGAAGCCTCTGGGGCTGCTGTCACAGGAATACTTTGCAAACTGTCTGTGTAAATTCAAGTGAGGTGCGGGTTGATACCTATCCCATCCAACCATTGCCAGTGGCTGAATAAGGGCGGAATGTCTTGGTAGATGCTGTATTGCCTGAACCCTAAAATACCCGCCCACCTAGGCAGTTTTCTTAGATATGCCAGTCATCAACTGGTGGTAACTGGCAGAAAACATGGGAATTTAATTGTTTGGTTTTGCTGGGATATTCTCAATTTTCAGTCATGTATTTCTGCAGTGTTTCTGCATACTGTTATATACTAAATAATGTTATTTAGTATTAAATGCTAAATTTGGTATTAAATACTAAATAATTTTATTTAGTATTAAATGCCTGTCGATAGTCTCAGAATGTACTTTATTTAGATTCAGAACCTTAAATAAGCCATCATTTAAAACAATTGTTATACTACAAACATGCATTTTTCCTATTTATGTTTAAAATATTAAGCGTGCTCTACAGTTCATTTTGATGGGAAGTTCCCTATTACCACCTACTGTGTTTAAAGCCTGCATAACAAGTTCTTCTGGTTGTCGAGTCAGTCTAGTTCTTTTCCATCAAGTCAAGACTATCTTACCAAATAGCCTCTTTGTTGTATGGAAAACACTGTTTGAATTAATGCCTCTTTTTTTTTCTTTTTCATTATATCAGCAGTCTATGTGTTTATTGATCTTTTGGCTTTCTCAGTTCTTCAGCTGAACTTAGTACCAGGTTGTTTTTTAAAAGGTAGTAACATCATCAGCCTAGTTTTTTAACTTTTTCATCCTAACCAGTAAATTTGTGCTTGATTCTGGCAAACCTCCCTGAACTGCTGGGGCAGATGTTGAAATATAATTTTGTCTGCCTTTACAGTAGCCAAATGTAGCTGATTCCCAGATCTGGGAGCTAGACTGTGTTCTTCAGGATGCTTTTGCCTGTTGTCTTTTATCTAGTCAAAGCAGGGGATGACACTTTGTGTTCTTTTTGTTATAAGTTTCTGGTCCAGACTGTTCTGTGGAAGTTACTGGCAAAATCTCCTTGCTGTCTTCTTCCTATCTTGTGTCTGTCTCTAAGCGTTTCCATTTTTGTTCCTAATGAACTGAGTCTACATTGATTTTCTTAAAATAAGATAGTTTTCTTAGCTTTATCCTGAAATACCTGTTCTGAAATGACTAATCTATATGTGCTTTTTAAAATGTTCCGTTCGCGCCTCCTTTCTTGGTTTCAGGCTGGTTTGTCTTTTCAAAGAATACTGCCCCTGTGGTTTTCATTCTGTGGCTTTGCTTCCATAAACTCAGTATTTTAGTATTTCTTTTCTCATTTAGATTTAATTTAGCTTCTGCATTGGTATGCCTTTGGTTTTTTTTTTTCATTTCCAAGATAATGTGCTTCTTGGCGCAGCTTATATTACCACTTACCTTTTGATGTACTCACCTTTTTTCTTGCATACTTTATCTTTGCCCTCAAGCTTCATTTTTGGTCCATGGTAGATTTGGGGTACTTATTGCCGAGCAGAATCGGATATTAATTCAACAAAGAATGCAAACTGGTACTAGTTAGTAACTTGAAAAGGATGCAAGGAGGCTTGATAAATCATTTTTTCTTTCACATATGCCATAACAAGCCAGTTCATGAGTTTGGTCAGGAAGGGCTAAATTATGTTCTGGCTCACATTGGTATTAATTATATGGTAGTGAATTCTAAGGCTTGGAAAATTGTTCCTTTCTAAATGAAACAGTACTAGTGAGATTAGCTAGTGTTTGTCAACACAACAAACCCCTCCGTCTCCCAGCATTTCCTAACCAAAGAAAGGACTGCCTGACACCTGGCTATAAGATGGAAGTGGAGATTTTTGCTTGCCTGACTTTATTCAGTTTCGCAACATAAGATGCATCTCTGGTGTGAACTCATTCCCTAAGACACAAAGTTGTACTCTGGTGTACTCATATTTAATTGTGGTAAAAATGGAGAGGCACAAAGGAGGTTCAGCAAGGGGCATCTGCAGAGAGGGAACAGTAGCGTCACGAAGTTTAAGCTGCAGTTTTAGGAAGTTATACAGTGTTTGCAAATACAGCAGCTGTGTTGTGTCCATCCATATCCTTACTTTGCTCCAAGTTAGTGTCTTTTGTTTGTTGTATCTGAATTAATGCTTTACATTACCAGAGTCAGAACCCAAGGTACTCAAAGAGAGGGAATAATGACCATGTCTTTTCATACGTCATCCTTGTTGGATGTTTAAGTTCAAACCAATGGATCTGATCATCAAAACCATGAAGTTCATGCCCAGTAGACTTGTAGTCAAGAAAACAAAATAGTTTTATTTGCTTGGGGTTTTTTTAGCATTCTTTTTCACTGGAGAATCTTAAAGATGCAGGAAATCATGCTTTTCTTTCTGTGAGGTAGAACTTGCTGCTGTGCTTCTACCTGACCACTGAAAAGGCACCTATAGTTGTTGTAGCCAAGGCTGCTCAGATCACCATGAGAGGTGAGGAAGACGAGAGTTTCCTTGGGCTGAGTGATGCCTCAGAGCTTAGTCTTATTTGTGTGCTGGGGGAAGCAGGACAAGAAGGACAAGTGTTAGATGCCAGTTTGGAGCTCAGGAGGTTCTTCTCTGCTAGACTGCTGCCCAGAGGGAAGCTTCAGAGACATGGGGTACGCTGTTGCTCATGTCTATCAGCAACGGTATTACAATCAAAATAGAACAGATTTCTGTTTCCTCACAGATTAGGAAACCTGCTTTGCCGTTTAAGAAGTAAAAATTGCTTCTTCAGTGGAATAGGAATTCTCTGCTATTGAGTGAAATACAAGTAAAATGTTTCAATCACGGATAACTGAACAAAGTCTGTCTAGGGGATACAGCATGCTTTTAATCTATTTAACAGAAAGCAGAATGGTTAGCCGTGGCCTTTTTTATTAAGAATGGTTAAATAGGATTGTTTATTTTGTAAGCAGGAAAGTATTCCACGATGCAAAGAGAATAATTTGGGAACGTAAGGGCTGACAAAATAGATGATTCTTGTCTAATTGTTCCATAGATGGATTTTAACCTTTCTATGTTCTGTAGATGTCTCTACCTGGTATAGAGACAGACTTTGCCTTAGTATGTTTGTGAGAATTGTTTTGATGAGTTATTTAGCAATAAGCTCTCCGTGCTTGAAAAAGGTGAAAGGTTTCTTAGTGCTTAAGTGAATTTTACCTTTTACAATCCTTTTATGTTCCTCATTAATCCCATATAGAGGAGGAGTTGTAGGAATGAATAAATGTAAAAGCTTATGGAAACCATTAAAAAAATACAGTCAATTAGAGATATTTGCATTTTTCTCTTCAGGAGTGAAAGACTACAAGGCTACTAAGCCTGTATCCGCTCATCCATTAAATATTGGGTGTAAAAAACCAAAAACCAACTTGTTTTGGGGAAAGTGTATGTGCCATGGTTAAACATATAAGCAAATGCAGTACACAGGATCTTGGGCGAGCGTTTGTGCTCCTGTTTAGGGAAACTGCCCTCATCTAGGTTATAAATGCTGTTTTTATTATCAGTGCGCATATTTTAATAGGTGGATAAAAATATAGGAGATAATTATTTATGACATTATATGATTTTTTTAAGTAGACAGTATTTTCTAGGAGGCAAACGCAGTCATTTTCATAGAACACATATTAAGCAAACAATCTGTTGTTAATATTGCCTACATCTTTTATTTCTTTGCTTTACTCTCTATTCCTTTCTTTTATCTATTGGTCTCTTTGTCTTGACTACCTTGTAGTGTAAAGTAGAAAATGATCAGTAGATAGGCTTTAAATATGCCACATCTTTCATGTTGTGTGACACCTTTCTCATCTGTTTGTGCTTTTAATAAAAATTCAAGCATTATCTTTATATGGAAGCAATTATTGCAACATTGGAGAAGCGCATATGTTTTTTCATTGTTTCCTGCAGTTCATGGTATGCAAGGAGCAGGCTCCTCTAATCAGTGAAGTCTGTGAGAAACATCAGCCAGCTAACCATAGAATGCATCCCTGGAGTTGAACTTACATAAAATAAATGTTCTGTCTAGTATTTTTTCTCTTTTTTCTTTAGTTCGGAGAATTAGTCTGATTCCACTCATTTACCAAAGTAAAGCTACCAGCTAGTAAAGGGGAGGGAAATCATACATTTAAAGTTTTTTGTGTTCAGTTAATATCTAATTAAATGGAGGCACGAGACATTGGAATAATGCAAGTCTGAACTTTTTTCTAGCATATGACTTGTGATTTAGTTTAGTAACTGTCCAACATCTCTACTTAAAAGGAAGTGGTCTCTTGCCACCTTAACTAATACTGTTGTACTTCAAACATTGGTCAGTCAAGAATTTATGAATGTCATTTTCTCTTGATTGTGAGACAGATATGTGGAGAACATGGAAACATAGGGGAAGTGTTAAACAGAAATGAAATTTCATAAATGCTGCCACAGCATCAATGAATCAGTGTAGATAAATGCTTACATAGCCATAAGATGAAAAAGTGTGGAAGTGGTGCTTTTCATGATGGAAGCTTATTCTCTTCTGTCTCTTCTTCTGATTTTTACCTTTTTTGTACCTTTTTTTTTTTCCACCCTACTTCTCTTCCTGTTACCTGTTTGCTACTGTACTGCAAATACTATTGCTTTTCAAGTTTTTCAGGGACATAGTTTTCAAGTATTGCCGCCTGTCAAGAGTGAAGTTTTTTTCATTTCGGATGAGAAAAGTTGGCCTAATATCTTACACATCAATTTCTTCGTGGTTTAATGGTGCTGTTAAAAAATATCTGAACCAGTTCTTACATTTTGAAAACACTGTTGAGTATAGAGGGAAATCAGGGCTCAACAAGCTCTTAACTTTTATAATATTTTTAAATGATGTTATTTACAAGGTGTCTTTGAACCCTGGAGAACTTATTTCAAAGAGTAAATGGAGCATAATTTTGAGATTAGAATTTTTCTGTTGTGTGGCTGTTAACTGGATATTTCCATATATCTATGGAAGTACAAAACTCTGTTTTGGTTAAAAGGAATCGGCGCATTTCACATGGTGCGCATAGGTTTGGTTTTGATTGCTTCAGCCCTACTTCCTTGAATATATTTCAGCATCAGTTGAGCTTGGTGGCAGGTTGGCAGACTCTGCTTTGGCTTCAGCAGTGTAAAATCAGTTGACGCTGATTTGAAAGCCTTCCAAGTACATGCATGTGACACCGGAAACAGCCAGTTCTCCTGCAGCCAGTAGGAGAACAGCTATGTAAACCTAGTGTAGAAACAAAAGCAAGTTTTCTTTCTGTCAGAGTTCCAGTGACATTTGATGTTTCGTGCACATGCCAAAGGACTTATGAAAGTGTACTCAATAACCAAGTATGCCTACTCTGGAGTGATGTAGGTTACATAGTCCAAAAGATCGTCCTAAATGTTTTACTTTTTAAATGCTTTGGGGTTTCAGCTACAAGATGTGACATTATCCCATGGCGCAGAATAATTTTTTAGACATCTTATTGCTTGAAACATTCTGTGTGGTGGCCATTGGTCATGAACTTGACATAAAAATGTGAAATGTTTTTTCTTCCGCTCCTCTGGTGAAGAGAGAGAGAGAGATTAATTTATTTTAGTGCTTCATAATTTAATGTTATTCATATTTCTTTGTGAATAACAATGCCTGATTGAGAAATTGCGCTTAAATACAGTTGTATTTGATACACGAGAGAGTACACGCGCTAGTTCATCTAAATTAAAGGCTAGTTTATTGACTTCATGGCAAGAAAATAATAGGAAAGTTTTGAGCTTTATTTTTTTAAGTCAATTTTAAACTAAGTGAAAGACTTGCAGTTGCTGAGTAGCAAAGTTATGATTTAGTCAAGAGGGTGGATTAATGAGTAAAATGTGCATCCCTTTTAAAGTATTTTGCACATGCTAGGCGTAGTAGTTAAAAATTCTAGAGCATTTATGGGATGGTTCTTACACTTCCTTTAGTATCAATTTCATTCCTTGTTCTCATGAGTTGAAGTTCTCTTGGCTCTGAGGGAGCCATGTCAGTCTCCAAAAGAGACTTTAGATAAAGTCACAAGTTGCAGAAATACATGATGATCATGTTTAGAATTCTTAAATAATCTCAACATTCAAGAAACTTCAGAGAATCTTGCGATTTCAGAAGCCTCCGAAGGTCTTGAGATGCTGGGTTTTATTTTTGTGAACGCATATTTAGCAGTTATTTTTTGAAAACCTGTGCTTGGTGAAGTATGATGGGTTGTGTGTGTGTGTGTGTGAGTGTGTGTGTACCTATGTTAGAGTATGTCTTAAAAGTCAGAAAGGCGTTCCTCATAAGTCTGGCAGTTAGCCATATTTGTGTGGGAGGCCTAGGCAAGTTACGGCAATTCAAGCTGAAGTGTGATGTCAGTGCATTTGTGAAAGGAGGAGAGCAAAATTTGAGATGATAATAAGGAGAGTGTATAGGGCTACAGCGTAAAAACCAGAGCAAATCCCTTTCAGTAAGGGCACCATGAACAATTGGTTGAGTAGGTTTACTGGTGCAGTGCTTTTGCACTGCCCTTGGTCCCACAGTTGTCGAGTGGATGAGAGAAGTGGAGGGTTTTCTTCCTGTAGTTTTCATTTAGGTTTTCTCTCCAGTCAGCTGAAAAAGCATTGATAACACCACTTTGCAAGGAGCCAGGTCTGAGTGGCAGCAGTCGTACGACTTCCGCTAGGGATAGGATTGAGCAACGGGTGATGCATTTGAAAAAAAGAACAGTTAATAGCTTATTAGTTGACAAGGAGAAAGCAATTAAAACTCAGAATAAGTGAAATTATACCACAGAGTAAGTACTAACGTGCAGTTTCTTCCTACCATCATCTTGCTGTAGATCACTGTTTCCCTGTTAGCGTTGCCTGTTGTGGTGCATGTGCTCCTAGTTATATCACTGCAGTACTTCTGCACTTCCCCCTCAACTGGAAGAAACAGCTTGAATTTATTTTTGTGTTCATTGTCATTGTTTTCAAGGATATGACAAAACTATTTATGGGTAGGTTCTTTATCACAGCTTTTTAATTTTAAACTGCTTCCAAATTCAAGTAATAAAGTAACAAAGTCTTTCATATATGTCTGCCTGTATATGACCAGATAATTGTAATAACTTGTTTTTGTAGTGGATGATGCTGGTAAGATAGAACAAGAAGGTTCTGCTGAAATTACCATGGAAGCAGAGACAGAAAGTGGCTCTTGTAAAGTGGATGGCATTTGTCCAGAAGTCATCAAGGTCTATATATTCAAAGCAGATCCTGGAGAAGATGATTTAGGTAAAATTCGCTTATTTTACAGTACTCCAACCTGACATTTGAAATTTTGCATAATTAATCTGTGGTTTCTCTCAAGCCATCTGTAAAGAGCTGTGAGTCTAAATTTAGAGAGTTACAAACGTTCAGTTTTCGGCAGTTTACCATAGAATGTGAACAAAGTATATTTAAAATATTTTGCTCTGGTCTTCCTAATTAGGGGGCACAGTAGACATTGTGGAGAGTGAGCCAGAGAATGACCACGCAGTTGGATTACTTGATCAAAATAGCAGTATTCGTATTCCAAGGGAGAAAATGGTTTACATGACTGTAAATGATTCTCAGCATGAAGATGAAGACTTAAGTAAGTAGGTGGCTTTCATCTGGGAGCAGGGATTTTCACTTTCAACAGTGCAGTGTCCCTATTAATTTTTTTCTTGACTCCTTTTTCTTGTAGACGTTGCGGAAATAGCTGATGAGGTTTATATGGAAGTGATTGTAGGAGAAGAGGATGCTGCAGCGGCGCATGAACAGCAAATTGATGAGTCTGAAATTAAAACTTTCATGCCCATAGCTTGGGCAGCAGCTTATGGTAGGTAATACTCAGTGAATTCTTTGTGGTGACACTGTCTATGTTGGAAATGTTTTTTGGAGGATAGTAACTAGAGTATGTGTGATTTTGTGTTTGTTTTAAAGTTTGAGTTTAAGACATAACGAGCCTTATACTTAAAAAGAGAAAAAAGAGAGGCGTTGTAGGCAGGCTGTTTCTTATTCCTATTTTAACAGGCATTTTCCTTCATATTTTAATGATGTGGAAGGGGAAGAGCACAAGCTTTCAACTGAAAAATTGCATCTCAAGTGCATCTGTCCTTCACAGTTTTAGGACACAGTAAGAGCCAACTTCTAAACGTGCTTTGACTAAATGAAGCAGAAGAAATAGAGGAGTAGAGGACAAACCTTAGATTATATGGCTTCATGATGTGGATTGTGGTGATGGTGCCAGCAAAGAAGTGGTAGGGAGGTGCTGGGAATGCGGTGGGGGTGGAATCACAGACATAAGGCAAGGGAGGGCAAGGTTTCTGGGAGCAGCATGTTAGAAGTTGCTTAGGAGATGGGTGGTAGAGCACCTGGAGCTTTATCTTTGGGCATGTACTGGTGAGTACTGTTTCAGTGGAGAAGAAAGGATGGAAGTTAGGTCATGCAGGAATTAAAAATGAAGTGAACTCAAGACAAAGTTGTAGGCTGAACTTTCAGTGATTTTTGAGGAGGAGAAAATTGAGCAGAGTGTATTAAGAACAGAAAAATAGAATTGAAAAGAGAACTCAAGCCTGTGGGAAACAGTGGAGTTATTGCATTGTCAGCAGTAAGCAACCTAACATGCAAGGTTAGTGGTGGCAGGGAAGGGAAGAAATACTGTAGCATAAAGGCACGAAAATGGCTGAGGTTTTTCTTCTTCACTTGTCAGAACTCTTTTCCACTTAAAAAGGGATTAAGAGCTGCTAACAATGGCATCTTGAATATTAAATTTGGTTGTTTCTTGTATTGTAGCAAAGCCCAGCCACACCGTGTTTTACATTCCAGAAAGTTTTTGCAATTTTATTCTAGTATTAGAAAATATTTGGGGTGTGTTTTGTGTTACACTCTGTAAGGACTCTGCATGCGTGTCTTGCAAACTTTCTACATGTAAGATGTGAAATGAGTATTTATTTTCAACTTCTGTCACATGCCACGCTTGCTGCTCACCATTTGAGCGTTTATATCAGAATCTTCAGGCTCTGCACATGCCTGTTCCTTGCTCTGAGTCATGTCATTCTCAATACTCTACTAAAGGGACAGCTGTTGAGCGTCTCACACTTCTTTCCATTTCAATCTTCCTGTCTTATTTGTGTGCTTTGATTTCATTAGGAACTGTTGCCTTCTATTGATTCAAGTAAATAATTAACCACAAAATTTATTAATAACATTTACTTATGCCCTTAAGTCACCAATGTGAAACTGATCGCAAATAAATAACTTTTTGAATATACGGATATATTACTTGTAGTTTTCATGTTTTTTTACATCCAGTGATGTGATTTGTGTATTAAACAGAAAGCTTTGTCAGGCAGATTGTTTCCTTCTTTCTGTTCTACAATATTGAGCATGTTCTTCGTTCCCAGTAGAAAGGATTTGTGTTAAAGCATCAGGTGTGCAAATAGTAGGCAGTGTAGTTTGTGTGCAAATTTATGGGCTGTTCAGAATATTTTGATCAGGGTTCCAGTTCTGAAACTTGGTGTGTGAGAAACTTCAGTCAGGTGAATTCAGATCTTCAAAAATGAATGGGAGCTCACATATGAATGTATCTCAGGACTGCGAAGAAAATGGGGTACAGTTAAATACTGTGACATGCTATTGCTTACTGATGTTAAACATTTGGGGCATAATTAGCAACCAAAGATATGCTGAAGCCACCGCATTTAAAGAACTCTGTGAAATGGAAACCCATTACTTCCTTTAAATTGTGTACTCCTATAAAATTAGTTTAACAAAACCGGTGCTTCCAGATTCATAGTAGCAGACATAATCTGTAAGTTGCATACAGAGAAGTTTTGCGGGTCATCCTGTACATTATTATGGTTTGATTAAATGTCTAGATAATAGATCGTGATTTCTTCTATTATCATTGTACAGTTTGTTGCTCAAATAATCTGTAGAGTAATGACAGCAGGTAACTTTTTACCTTATCTTGATAGGTAATAATAATGATGGCATTGAAAGTCGGAATGGCACTGCAAGTGCTCTTTTGCACATAGATGAGTCCGCTGGACTTGGGAGACTGGCTAAGCAAAAACCAAAGAAAAAAAGGAGACCTGAGTCTAGGCAGTATCAAACAGGTGAGTAACTGGCAGCTGGTTCTACTCCATTCCTCTCTACACTTACCCACAAGCAGGTGTGCTTTGCTGGCGGGGTGTGCAGTGTCTTGTAAAAACAGTGATTATTTGGGGAATCAGTTTGTTGGCAACACTTCTGCATCATAAATGGGTGCATATTTTATTTTGAAGTTTTTAAATACGTAGCTGTTTTGGATTGTGGGTGGTGTTCTGAAGGAAACTGTCTCTGACATTAAAAAAATGAGCATCATAGCAAGGGGGTAGAAACCCGTACACTTAAATTGCCACACCAGTTTTCATGTTTAATGTAACTTTTTTCAAAGGTGATGTTCGATAAATAGTATTTTGTAGTAGCACTTTTAAGAAACCCTTTTTGTCTTTATTGAAAATATATAGAGCAATACATTTCATAGTATAGGCTCAATAAGTCACTGGAAAATGTGAAACTTATATGTTACAGTACGTAGTGTCACTTCTATACTCTTTCCTGTTTTAATGGTGAAATAAATTGCCCTGATGTTCACATCAGTGTTCTTACTTGCATCTGTAAGAACAGATGTACTGCTTTGGCATTATTTTATTTCTGCTGTTAATGTGTTGTGGTCTGTATGATTATTTGGTCTGATAAGGTTGAAAAAGCATATGACTTTTCTTCAGTAGCCTTGTCTTAAGGATACTTAAAGTTTCTTTGCAAATCATGGCTTAACTATAGGAGTCCTGTTTCGTCTGGCTGAATTTTACTGAAGTAGTAAGCAAGGCAAGTTTTAATCTTAAAGTTTGCTTTTTTTATTTCCAGCTACCTAGTTAGTTGTCCTTCTAAAATATTTTTTGAAAAGAGAGGGTTTTAGCATGCCTGGACAAATGTAGGTTAGATAAATTGGGCTGATGGATAGTTCCGAAGTTTTGAGGTGTCTGTATGTGAAATGTGTGGTCACCGATTCCTGCGTGTTGCCTCTTCAGACTGTAACTGTGACAGATGGCACAAGAAGGAGGTGTTAGTTTTGGGGCATGGAAGTTGTAGTCAGCGGTAGGTGATTAAACTGCCAGATTAAACGTCTGTGTACAGATATGTGGGAAGTCAAAGAAAATGACGAGTAATTCTTACTATGTGATACTCAGTTTAACTAATTTGCTGCTGTTCTTTGCATCAGCACGCGTTTCTTTATGTAGTCAGTGTGTGGACTTGGTCAGAATTTTTCAGAGTTATTTGAGGTAGAGAACAGCTGGGTGAGCTTTGCTTGTTTCCATCAAAAAAATATTTCCTTTTTCATAGTAATGAATGAAAGTAGTTATTCCCTCAATTTCTTATACTTAACTCAGTAACAAGCTTGTTTATTTTATGGTAAAATGTGTGTGTCTGGCTCTCATCTTGTTTACCAATTCAGCCTGTTATTAAGGCTGAAATATGGCATTTATTGAAGTGTAATATTGTGGTATAATACTGAAGAAGGGTTTTTTTGTTTTTTTTCAGCAATAATCATTGGCCCCGATGGTCACCCATTGACAGTCTACCCCTGCATGATTTGTGGAAAGAAATTTAAATCCAGAGGTTTCTTGAAAAGGCATATGAAAAACCACCCGGAGCACCTTCTTACCAAGAAGAAATACAGATGCACAGACTGTGATTACACTACGAATAAAAAATTAAGTTTACATAACCACTTGGAGAGTCATAAGCTGACCAACAAAACAGAAAAGCTTATTGATTGCGATGAGTGTGGGAAAAGCTTCTCTCATGCAGGAACTTTATTTACGCATAAGATGGTGCACAGGGACAAAGGAGTTAATAAAATGCACAAGTGCAAATTCTGCGATTATGAGACAGCAGAACAAGGATTACTGAGTCATCACCTTTTAGCTGTCCACAGCAAGAACTTTCCTCATATTTGCGTGGAGTGTGGCAAAGGATTTCGCCATCCATCAGAGCTCAAGAAGCACATGCGAATCCACACTGGTGAAAAACCGTACCAGTGCCAATACTGCGAATACCGGTCTGCCGACTCTTCTAACTTGAAAACTCACGTAAAGACTAAACACAGTAAGGAAACACCATACAAGTGCGATATTTGTTTCCAGACTTTTCCAGATACCAAAGAGCTGCAGCAGCATACGATTATGCATCAAGAAAGTAAAACACATCAGTGTTTGCATTGTGACCATAAGAGCTCAAACTCGAGTGATCTGAAACGACACATAATTTCGGTCCACACAAAAGACTATCCTCATAAGTGTGACATGTGTGATAAAGGCTTTCATAGGCCTTCAGAACTGAAAAAACACGTGGCTGCTCACAAGGGTAAAAAATTACACCAGTGTAGACATTGTGACTTTAAGATTGCAGACCCGTTTATTCTGAGTCGACACATACTCTCAGTTCACACAAAGGATCTTCCATTCAGGTGCAAGAGATGTAGAAAGGGCTTTAGGCAACAAAATGAGCTGAAAAAACACATGAAAACACACAGTGGCAGGAAAGTTTATCAGTGTGAGTACTGTGAGTATAGCACTACAGACGCCTCAGGCTTCAAACGACATGTTATTTCCATTCATACAAAAGACTACCCTCACCGTTGTGAGTATTGCAAGAAAGGTTTCCGAAGGCCTTCAGAGAAGAACCAGCACATTATGCGGCATCATAAAGATGTTGGGCTGCCTTAAAGTCTCTTTCACGGACTTAACGGCTGAAGTTATAAAGGAATTTTTGCCTTTCAGGCAGTTAGCTTATTTTAAAGCCAATCACCTGCGATCACACACACACACACACAAAAAGAAAAACAGCAAAAAAAAAAACCAACCCCATACTGTGCATTTGATTTGTTGCTGTATAAAAATAGGATTATTGCTTCTAGTTGACTTTTATACCTTTTGTTCAATAGCGTGTTCTGAATTCTATTCAGTTTGTTTAATGAATGAAGAAAAGATGGCAACAATAAAGTTGCATTTAATAAAGTAAACCCTGTCTCTTACTGAATTTTTCAACATAATAGTTTATTTAAAGAATATTTATCTTACTGACCTCCTTGATACTCACAGTGTCCATGTTAATGCAGTTTTGTTGTGAATTTTAAAAAATATGAATTTTTTTCTTGATAAAGTTGTCAAAGGTGTGTATAAAATGGGGAATTGTGATGTTGAAGATAAAAGTCTCTGGGGCCCACCTGACTGTCGTCTTGTGACTATACAGACTTTGTGGCAGGTTAACTGTTTTCCATTTGAGGAGCTACACATCTAACTTTATTGTGGAAAACTTATTCTGTGTTTTAATTCAGGTTGCAGAAAGGAAAAAAAAAAATTTAAATTGCAGCATTTGCTGTCTTTGGTGAATTGAAAAGTATGCTCAAATACTATGTTCATTTTTCTGTGCTTCTTTGTCTTTGAAGGGTTTCGCGTGTTATGAATGAGTTGGGTTTTTTCGATTTACCGCAGTCTTAATGTTGGAAACGTAAAATACTGTTGTTCCATTTGCGGAGTCAGTAGCTCACAACTATCTGTATGTGCTGGCAAATGTACCTCAAACCTAATGCTTTTATGTGTAGTAGTATTTCTTGGAAAGAACATTTTGTGGTTCCAAGCCACGTTTTTATTGTGAGTTGTTTTAGAATAAAATTTAAGACCAAGAGGTGCCTCAATTTTGGAAATGAGATATTTACGGCGAGAGTGTCAAGAGGGGGATGGAGTGGAGCAGATGCATTCATAAGGAGTAGAGATGTTTTAATGTAGATATTTTTAATAAGAAAAGTAACTTCTATTAGTACCAGAGCTGTTTCTGAACCGAATGTTTTTCCTGAGCCATTGGCAGCTGTGTTAAGCTGGTGTTTATTAATTAGTACAGTATCCAGAATTAACCCAGTTCTTGTAATCTGTTCATAAACAGCTGGGGGAGCATTACAATTATATGTAATTTTGCCACCTGAAGACTATTATAAAGTAGCGCCATATCATTTGCTAATTGCAGCATAAACGCACCAAGCATGAAGTCATGTATCTAACAACAACTATGGAGCAAAAAAAACCCAAACCATTTAATTACATGCCAGCTTTTAGGGCCCAGCCCCACTCCCCTCACTCAAATTCCCACCAAAGCCGGTGGGAATTGCCATTCCAAAGCTGGTTGGCAATGGATTGCAGAATACAGGCCTGGCTGCCTGGCGGCTTAGTGTGGATTTGTAGCCAACAGCTGGCTCATAGAGAGGGTTCAGAGCCTGGCCCTGGGTTGACTCTTATTTCTAGGCAGGCAAACTTCCTATTCAAGTCCAACAGGAATTGTAGCGATGGTTTCAGGCTTGAGGGTGATAAAGGGACAGAGGTTTCCTTCCAGATGTGCATCTTCTGAACCTTTTGTGTTTGGTTTTGTTACTGCTCAGCCCTTCTGTGTTTCTCCGTAAGCTCAATTACTTGTGTTTAATTTGCAGTTCAGGAGAGTTGAATGCCGTGTCAGTACCTTTCTTGTATGTTTTTTTTTTTCTTTCGATGCCCATTTAACAGTGCCCTCAAACACTGGCCAGGACGCTCGTGCATCCCATTGCCACAAGTGGGCCGTGAGCCCATCGTGTGTAAGACCTAGAAAGATGTGCTGCGCTGTCTCTTCGTTGAAATCTGGTGAAGCCAAGTGGATTTTCTCCATGGCCCTAGCTTCTGTCTTTGCCTACTGGTTGCCAAATCAGACGCAGTAAAACCCAGCACAGATTTTCCATTTGCGCATTGCAGGATGTACCTTCCTGTGACTTTGTTTTTCCCCTCCTATGTTCAAAGAAATTTTCTAACTGGAAACCTGATAAGCGTACAAAATCTGCGTAAATTCCCATAGCATTGCTGAGGATTTTAGCCATTTTGAACTTTTATTTTTTTAAATAAGCTGAAAGACAAAGAACACAACTTTACGTATTTTCTTTCTCTTAACATAGCCTGGAATCATACACACTTTTTTTTTTTTTTTTTAAAGCACAATGTTCAAACTTCTTTTTTTTAATAACTAAGGGTTTGGTCCAGTGGATTTTGTAAAATGTATTTGTCTGTATAAAGAGAAAAATGAAATTATAGTTATTGTTAATGTACTGACATTAGTTACAGGTTAGTTTTAATTCTTAAATAATTTGCGTAGCAAATGCTATAAAATGGATGTTTCAGTTTAATGTTTAAAAAAGGTACAGATTTTTACAAGGACATAATATAAATTATTGTTCTGTAGAAAATACCCTGTTAAATATTGTATACGTCCTTCCCTCTGTACACTTTGTAAAAAAGTCAAAAGAAAAAAACAAAATACATAGAATCATATAGGGATGTGTGACATTATTGTAATTGTGTACTTGATAATAACGTGAAAAAAAATAAAATTCAAAATATTTTCCTGTTAATGAACGTTCAGTCTGTTTGATGCCAGTACTGAGATCAAGCCTTTTTCTGTTTTTTACAAGGGCATGCAGTGATAGGACGAGGGAGAATGGCCTTAAAATGGGAAGATTTAGATTAGATATTAGGAAGAATTTCTTCACCACGAGAGTGGTGAGACACTGGCACAGGTTGCCCAGGGAAGCTGTGGCTGCCCCATCCCTGGAGGTGTTCAAGGCCAGGTTGATGGAGCCTTGGGCAGCCTGATCTAATGGGATATGTCCCTGTCCATGGCAGGGGGTTGGAACTGGATAATAAAGCTTTAAGGTCCCTTCCAGCCCAAACCGTGCTAAGATTCTGAAGGACATGGCCACTTCCAACTCTAATGCACTTTATTTTTCTGTTCCCTGTTTTTCAGCTCATTTTGTGCAATGCTGGGTGTGGGTGACTCAATCCCTCCTTTGGTTGGAGCATATCTTTGCAACAAAGTTGTTGAAAGTGAAAGGCAGGGATGGCAGTTCTTCAAAATAGTGTCTGGTTTTATATTAAAGGACTTGTGTCTGTTTTATAATACCTTCATATTTTTCAGCAAGGTGGTTGCCTACTAAGTGCTAGTACCCTGTCCCAAAACGCCACCAAACCCTGAGTTCCATGAGGTATCCTGCTGTTGTTGAAACTCAGTTAATATATTTCTTCATGCCTTTTCTTTTGGCGTGTGAGCCCCCGCCAGGTGCTGCCGCTGCCTGTTGGGCTGGTGGGAGCCCAGCTCCCTTCCCCTCTGCTTCCCGCTTGCCGGGATGGGTGAGCGCAGAGTGGCTCAGGCAAGAGCACACCCAGGCTGTGTGTCTGCCCATCCTCAGCGTCCTGCCCAGCTCCTCTGCCCGCTGCTCTTTGGCAGGGCTGGCCCTGGCCAGTGGTGGGGATGGAGAGGGCCTATGGCTGCGTTTCCCACCGCTCTGTGAATGCTACAGCCTGGTTAAATAAAGCTGCTCATGTGGGAACTCTTTTGATAATAGTTATTCCAGCACAGGTCATTCTGCTTTAATGGTGCGTGTGACCTAATGTCACCCCCTTGCCCCCTCTAACCTAATGACAGAAATGCTGTCAGCTCTCGCTGCCCTCTGTACTTGCCTGAGAAGGGAGGAGGAGAAACATAGAGCTGGTGTCTGCTGGCCCACATACCTTCGACATGTTTTGTCCAATTAGTTTACTCTCACTGGATACCTTTAGGAAATGCTGACTTGTTCACACACCTCATCTTGGTTCATCGTGCAGCCAGACTGGCATTGGGCAACAATTCGTAGTAAGAAGCTGTCATCTCACATTGCCAGCAGTCTGCTTCTGATTTTATTTGTTTTCTTGTCTTCTCTGTTTACCCGATGTTTCTGATGTACTGTTAATCATGAAACTGTATGTTGAGTATCACAGAATTATAGAATGTCCTGAGTTGGAAGGAACCCACGAGGGTCATCAAGTCGAACTCCTGTCACTGCATAGGACAACCCCAACATTCACACCATGTGTCTGAGGGCATTTTCCAAGTGCTTCTTGAATATTGGTCAGGCTTGGCACCATGACTGCTCCACTGGGGAGCCTGTTCCAGTGCTCCACCACTCTCCGGGTGGAGAACCTTTTCCTAATATCCTACTTAAACCTCCCCTGGCACATCTTCCTGCCTTTGCCTTGAGTCCTAGCATTGGTCGCCAGAGAGAAGAGATCAGCACCTACTCCTCATTCTCCCCTAGTGAGGAAGCTGTAGACCAGAGACATTCAGGGCACTGGAGAATAAATACCTTTATTCCTTGCTGCTGTGAGGAAGAGCCAGGACCAGTCTTCTAGATCATGCAGACCAGCAAATCCCACTCTCCTCTTGGATCTACCCTCCCTCTTCTTGGATTTCTTTAGCTGTGAAAGCCTTGCTGCTTAGCTACCAAGCTCTGCTGAAGGCTCCCCAGCTTGCCCTGCTACCTGCAGCCTGCATGGGTGACATCCCCCTCTCTGGGTCACAACAGCAAAGGCACCCAGAGTGATGAGGCAGGAGAGCCTGGATGCCAACCGGAGTTCTTTGACAGACTTTATTGCGAGCCAAAAGGCTGTGTCACTAATTAGCAGCTGCTCACTGCAGTTCGCTGGCTTGTTAAAGGTAGTAATTAAAATTAAATGCTATATCATTAATAGCATTAATATGTTAACAATTATGACAGGTAGAAAACTGACCAAGGAGTGTCTGACTGGAACCAAAAAGCAGGTCAGCAGAGTGGTCAGGAGCAAAGTAGTTGTCAACCTACGTAAAAGGCAGGCACGCCAAAAACCTTTTACTGGGTGAAGTTTGAAGGGAGGATTGAACTGGTTTCCCTGAAATGCTGATACAGAAAAGGCAAGCATTTTGATTCTTTTTCTATTCTAAGAGTAGCAGAACAGTGAAATGAGGTGGGGATGGCTTTTTCTGTACCTGTGGCAATCAAGAATGCCATTGATTTCTATAGCTGATGATAGCTTTAAAAACTTGAAAGCACAGGTGCTTCAGAGGCCATGTAGTGTACAGATTTTTTAATACTTACTGGAATCCCATAGGAACTCCACAAATCTGGAAAATCTTACTGTTGAAGGCAAAACTTCATAGAATCATAGAATAATTTGGGTTGGAAAGGACCTTAAAGATCATCCAGTACCAATCCTCCTGCCATGGGCAGGGACACCTCCCACTAGATCAGGCTGCCCAAGGCCCCATCCAACCTGGCCTTGAACACCTTCAGGGATGGGGCATCCACAACTTCCCTGGGCAACCTGTGCCAGTGCCTCACCACTCTCATTGTGAAGAAGTTCTTCCTTATGTCTAGTCTAAATCTGCCCCTCTCCAGTTTAAGCCCATTTCCCCTTGTCTTATCACTACAAGCCTCCCTCCCCAGCTTTCTTGTAGCCCTCTTCAGGCACTGGAAGGTCGCTATAAGATCTCCTTGAGCCGTCTCTTCTCCAGACTGAACAACCCCAACTCTCTCAGCCTGTCGTCGTATGGGAAGTGCTCCAGCCCCCGATCATCTTTGTAGCCCTCCTCTGGACCCGTTCCAACAGCTCCATATCCTTCTTATCTTGAGGATTCCAGAACTGGACACAGTACTCCAGATGAGGTCTCACAAGGGAGGAACAGAGGGGCAGAATCCCCTTCCTCGCCCTGCTGGCCACGCTTCTTTAGATGCAGGCCAGGACATGGTTGGCCTTCAGGGCCGCAAGTGCACATTGCCGGCTGATGTTGAGCTTCTCATCAGTCAGCACCCCAAGTCCTTCTCTACAGGGCTGCTCTCAATCGCATCATCCCCCATCCTGTACTGAAACCAGGGATTGCCCCAACCCAGGTGTAGGACCTTACACTTGGCCTTATTGAACCTCATGAGAGTCTCACAGGCCCACTTCTCCAACTTGTCCAGGTCCCTCTGGATCACATTCCATCCTTCCACTCTGGCAACTGCACTACTCAGCTTGGTGTCATCTGCAAACTTGCTAAGGGTGTACTTGATCTCACTGTCTATGTCATTGATGAAGATATCAAACAGCACTGGTCCCAGTACGGACCCCTGAGGGACACCACTTGTCAAACATCTCCATCTGGACATCAAGCCCATTGACCACTACTCTCTGAATACGACCATCCAACCAATTTCTTATCCACCGAAGAGTCCACCCAACAAATCCATATCTCTCCAATTTAGAGAGAAGGATGTTGGGGGGGGACCACGTCAAAGGCTTTACAGAAGTCCAGATAGATCACATCTGTAGGTTTTCCCATGTCCACTACTGTGGTTACCCCATCATAGAAAGCCACTATGTTGGTCATACAGGACTTGCCCCTGGTGAAGCCATGCTGGCTGCCGTTAATCACCTCCCTGCTCTCCATGCGATTTAGGATAGCTTCTATGAGGATCTGTTCCACGATCTTCCCAGGCACAGAGGTGAGGCTGACAGGTCAGTAGTTCCCAGGGTCATCTTTTCTACCCTTTTTAAAAATGGGGACAATGTTACCCTTCTTCCAGTCACCAGGGACTTGTCCTGATTGCCATGACTTTTCATGTGAGTAATGTCAGCACGAGCCCAGGCAAAATATTGGGGTAAAGAACTGCTGCCATTAGGACCATGTAAAGAACATGACAGGAACAGAAAATGAGGTAAACACTATGAATGCATCCTATGTTATAGATACAAGGCATAGATAGATAGACAGACAGACAGATAGATAGATAGACCGACCCTAGCTTTGAACAATCTCCTTCAACACCTTGGTGGCACAGAGCCTGTGTGATGAGCCATCCCTGATGTCAAAACATAATTCTCCACAGACATCCCCCTGAGCTCCACATACCACCACCATGCCTGCTTGCCCCTACTCTGCCTCTCACCTTATTATCTATTGTGGTTTAACTCTTGATTCAGGCTCAGTTCAAACAGCTCCACCATGGAGCCAAGGGTGGGGTGTCAGGAGCTTCAGAATAGGTGATTCCCATTGTGGTATCTGTCTCTGCTTGCCCCTTGTTGGGGGGATACCTATCCGTCCTGCGGCCCCAAGATGCCGATGCCCCCACGCTGGCCAGGGGCTGATGTACGCGACTGAACATCCTGGAGTCTCTTTTGAGGAGCCAAGTGCTTGAAATCAGGTTTTCGATTGAAAAACTTACACTCCATAATCAAAGCCCCAGATGGGTCACCAGCACTTGAAAAGGACATTTCCAGCAGGGACCACAGAGATGCTCATGCCTTAGGAAACAGAAAGCCATAGAAAGTGTTTGAGATTTCTTTAAACTGAAGTCTATCACATTGGCTTGAACTCAGAGAACAACGTATGAGTACAGTGGTATGAGTCCAAAAATCCTGCCTCATCCTACTTAGGCTTCTTGGTCTCAGTTCAGTTGCTCACATCTAGGCACCAAAAGCCACTTGTGACCATCTTGGGATTGCCAGGTACTCCACAGGCCTCAGGGGAGATCTGCACTCCCATGGTGTGGTGCCCAGCACACCTCCCACACCACTTGGAGCCCATGGAGAGGCAGCAACATCCTCCAGGGATGTTTCCTGCTTGCATCCCATGGAATGATGAGTCCTTTGAAATAAATATGGATGAAAAGATACTTTATGTGATGTGTGAAAGAGGAGCTAACATGGACACAATGAGTTTTTCTAAAGCTGATACTGTACAGAAAGCTTTAAGAAGTCTTGGAAATGTTTTGTTGACACAGCCCAAGAAAACAAGGAATGCCAGGACTGTATCCATTTGAAAAGATGAATCATAACTAACAAGCACTCACAGGTAGGGGAGCTGGGATGTTACAGCAGGTCAAACGACTGGCAGAGAGTGCTAAGAATAAAGAAGTACTTGAAACTGAGAAAATGAATATGTACTTGATAATTTTACTATATCTTTAAATGTAATGATGGTATCATTGATATCATATTTTGCCTATCTACGATGGGCCTATTCAGAGTTTCCTTACTTGTTAGGCTTTCGATGCAGCAGTTTTGCTAGGAAGCCCTGTCAAGGAGCGGTGGTGATTCCTTGTGGGCAGTCAGAGCAATGCTGACACTGAATCAGACCCACTGAGCTCCTTTGCAGCAGTCACCTCACTGGACAGTTGACCAGTATCACAATAAAACTAGCATGTACGCAGGGAAAAAAATAAACCTACATTGCTGTATAACAGTCCTTTCTATATTACAACATACATCTTGCAAAAAGACACCGGCAAGCCAGGGTGATGACACCGCCTCACAGCAGCTGCAGAGCGAGGGAAGGCCTGTCCTCCCTCTTTTTAGAGCAGGTTTGTGGCTCTGGGCTGTCACCACAAATTCAGATGCTTCAGAGGTGCAGGCACGGAGCCTGGGAAGCATCAGGAGAGGGTGATTGCTGCAGAAGGGCAAATACCCTGCACCCTAAGTGTCCTGTGCTGGTGTTGTCCCAGAAATAGGGTTCTTTACTCAATGTGCAAAGGGCCAATCAATACACTGAGTCAAGGTAGTGGTTTTTATTTCATTTCTGCAGGATCTGATGCCAGGCATTCAAACACAGGCACCACATCTTGTCAGTCTCATTATGGGATATTTATAGACATTCAAAGAACCAAGACACTCACTTTTCTTATTGGTTCATTATGATTTCATAGTAGAAGACCCCTATGTGCATGCTTACAATCTACTTAACTACTCATTAAGCAGGAGGTGTCTTATTTACATCTAAGATCTCCATCTGTGGGTGTGACTTTTCAGTGTTTAATTGCCCTGAGGTTAGTTATGGATACAAATCTTCTGGATTTTATTCCAGTCTTATCGTTTCATGTGAACATGAGATCGACTACCTTCTTCATTAAAAAATTACCAATTATCCCTGCTATGCACAGATCCTCAAGCACCTGCATAATGTTACAAATCCTCTTTTAGTTTGCCAAGTTACCCTTATCTTATTAATGTTTGTATTTTTGGCCCTGCTTTATTCATCACCAGGATTTCTGTGTAAGCTTAAAGAGATCCACCAAAGGAGGGCAGGATCAGCTCATCAGATCTGCCTACAGCAGGAGGGATGAGGGAACTGTATTGCTGAGGCCAGGTAGCTCTTACCTGCAAACATGGACCAAAACCTGCCCTGTAATGGGGCTGTGAAGTGCCCACTGTGGCACGGCTGGTGAGCAGGATCCCCTTTTAGCTGCCTTCTCAGGTGTCCAAATCGCTCGTGCTGGGTCATGGAGTCTCCTGAGAGATCCGTGCAGGGAAGGACCTAGTCCTCTCTCCTCCTCTGCAGGGAGGGATGGCCACTGGGCTGGCAAGAGTGGCTGAGCAGTAACTCTTTTTCTGACAACATGTGCCTTTTTGTAGTTGAGAGCTATTGTAATGAGCTGCAGGAAAAACCAAATGTAACATGAATACCCACCTGGCTGATCACGGCAGGGGTGATTACAAAAAGGACTGTCAAAAAAGAGATTTCCTTCCTGCTGTAGGAAGACAAGGAGGCTGGGGAGGGGACACCAGCAGTAAGGCACCAGCTGCATCCTATTTTCCATTGTAAAAGACCCACTCGCAGCAAAAAGAAAACTCCACTACTTGAAGGAACACCCCCAGTGAACCAGGGAGACAAAGGACTCAATTTACCATCTCTGTTTAGGTAAATACAAGTTGGAGAAGACAAGGGGTGTCCCCCAGAACATACAGCCACCTGTAAAATACATCAGTGCTTGAGAGGTAAAAACATTTGTCAAGTGATGTCTGTTCAGTGTGTCACGGGTCTTACCTAAGAGGAAACCACACAAATTGATCTTTACTCTGAAAGTCAAAAAAACCCCAAACCCTCAGATTACACAGGAGCCTCTTAGAATTGAGTTTTGCGGTTTCTCCCCTTTCTATGTATTTATTTCTATTTTTTTGAAGAATATACAATGAGCTGTAATGCAAACGACAGATGACATGCAACTACTCCCAAAGGTTCTGTCTACATTAACCAGCAGGCTGGATCACCAGAGGAGGACCTGTAGCAGAAAAGGGTGAATGCCAAGGGCACCGTGTCCACCCTTCAGTCACCTCAGTGGCTTTTGTATGGTTTGGATGCCCAGGGCTGCTTCTGTGCCACAAGATCACCGCCGTGGGGCTGGGCACATCTTTCCAGCCTCTGAGACACATGGTGCACCCTCTGCTGCCAAGCCCCAGCCAACCACCTTACTGCCCCACAGACGTGTTTTTCTTCCCCATCCCAGGATTAAGTAAATTCTTTTATCCAAAGCCTCATCAGACCTGCCAGTGCTTAGCTTGTTAGCACTAAGAGGCTCGTGAGCATTAAATTTGTCATCCTGTTAGTGGGACCAGCGCAAAAACCTGTAAGATTCCAGTTCTCTCTTAGGGCTGCCCAGTTCAAGGGGTAAGCAGAAATCACTGAGAGATGGGTTTTTTTTTAGTTTTCAATTGGCCTGGCCAAGATCAAGCTAAACGATAGAATCACAGAATTACAGAATAATTTGGGTTGAAAGGGACACTTAAAGGACATTTAGTCCACCCTCCACACAGTGCACAGGGACATCTTCAACTGGATCAGGTTGCTCAGAGCCCCGTCCAACCTGACCTTGAATGTTTCCAGGGATGGGGCATCTACCACTTCTCTGGGCGACCTATGCCAGTGTTTCACGATCCTCAGCGTAAAAAGCTTCTTTTTATCTAGTCTGACTCTGCCCTCTTTCAGTTTAAAGCCATTACCCCTTGTCCTATCATAACAGGCCCTGCTAAAAAGCCTGTACCCATCTTTCTTACCAACTCCTTTCAAGTACTGAAAGGCTGCTATAAGGTCTCCTCGGCGCCTTCTTTTCTCCAGGCAGAAAACCCTGACTTTCTCAGTCTTCCTGAGGTCCCTGCCCATGGCAGGCGGGTTGGAACTAGATGATCTTTAAGGTCCTTTCCAACCCAAACCATTCTATGATTCTGTGTTTCTATGATTTTATGATTCTTTCTTCATAAGAAAGGTGTTCCATCCCTCAGATCATTTTTGCATCTATCTTCTGGCCTCGCTCCAACAGATCCATGTCCTTCCTGTGCCAAGGACTCCAGAGCTGGACACAGCACTCCAGGTGGGGTCTCTCCAGCGTGGGGCAGAGAGGGAGAATCACCTCCCCCAACCTTCTCGGTTGCACCTCTTCAGGCGCAGCCCAGGGCGCGTTTGGTTTCTGGGCTGCGAGGGCACACGTTGCTGGCTCCTGTTGAGCCTCTCACCCGTCAGCACCCTCAAGCCTTGGTGTCCCCAGGCACGCTGGGGTGCCCTGTGGTTGAGCTGCTGGGTCTTGAGGTCCCGAGGTCCCACATCCATCTTTCAGCCCCCGCACCTTCCTCGCCCCCCGCTGCCCCGGGGGCGCTGGCCGCCAGAGGGCGCTGCCGGACAAGGAGCCGGGAGCCCCGCAGGGCAGAGGCTCAACCTGGGACAGGTTGACCAGGAGACCTTATAGCGACCTTCCGGTACCTGAAGGGGCTACAGGAAGCCTGGGGAGGGGGTCTTGATCAGGGAGTGCAGTGATAGGATAATGGGTCACGATTTTAAGCTGAAAGAGGGGAGATGTAGATTAAATTTTAGGAAGAAATCTTTTATTGTGGGGGTGGTGAGGCGCTGGCACAAGTTGTCCAGAGAAGTTGTGGATGCCCCATCCCTGGAGGTCTTCAAAGCCAGGTTGAATGAGGCTTTGAGCAATCTGACCTACTGGAAGGTGTTCCTGCCCATGGCAAGGGGGTCAGAACTAGGTGATATTTAAGGTCTCTTCCAACCCAAACCATTCTATGATTCTGTGATCAGCAAAGTTGTTTCGCATGGATGGCAGACCCGGGATCGTCTTGGTGGACGCAAGACACCTCTCTGCAGAGATATTGTCCCACAGGGAATAGGAGCATTAGCCCCTGCATGTACTAGCTGCTTTATTCCTATGAAGAAGCTAAACACCTGGCTCTGCACTGGCAATGAAAGGAGGTGGACCTTACCCCACACTTCTTGCTCAGGCTCCATGCAGCTGGTGCCCTGCCGAGCCCCCAGGAGTGGGACAAAGCAAAGATGCCCTCTCTATTGGCCATGGCAGTGAGCAAGGAGACCAGGACACCAACATCAAACCAGTGCCACCAATTCACTGGTGAGGGATGTTGGTTAATGTAAAGTGTGGATAGGATTATATGTTGTCTCCATCATACAGGCAAATACATTCATCACAGTTATTGTTGTTACAGTGAATACCAAAGGAATTACTGATTCGCCACTTAATTTCCTCTTTCCCTACTCCCTCCACCTTTCTTTTGCTTTAATAAACTGGTCTGGAGCCAACTGCGACATCAGGTTAGCAATGACTTTAAGCACCATTTATGCTGCTATCATGGCAATTTAAATTGTCACTTTCTATTAAAAGGTCTAACTCCAAATGGGTTTAGCTGAAAGCGTTTGCACTGACAGTGCAATTAAAGAAAGTAACTCTTTTCTCGGGATGTCAGAGCAAACACATTTTAAATAAAGGTTCAGAAGCACCTTGCTAATTTAAACTACAGTATAGCTTTCTAGTGAAGAATAATACTTGATACAGGGATTTGTTTCCATGCTGTATGACAGTTTTCATTGTCATTGTAAGACACTTAAAGGAGTGATGTGCCAAAGGAGTCTGGCAGCCTTTGAAAATTTCTCCTCACAATAAACACAAGTAGTGCTATATAAGCAAAAGCCATCATTTCTCAGCAGATATTCATGAAAATATATTAATCATGCTCCTATAAGACTCTGATTTACAGTCTTGCTTTCCTCCAGACAGTTTGTAAGAACAAATATCTGGATCTCCATCTGTTTTTTTGTCTCTAGCTATACCAATTGTATTTCAGAAATATACCATATATGGTGCACTTCGCATGTCTCGCATTCCTTTTATCTATGGCTCTTAACATTTTTATAAATCATATTGTTTTGCAGGAAAAGAGTCTCCATTTATATTGTAGCTCATCTGTAAAAATCTCATCCATTTCCTTAACTGGCTGCTAAAACACAAAAGCACTTTTTTGCAAGCTCTGTGGAGCAGTGGCAGAGCCTGTGCCTGGCTGGCTGGCCAACTCCTCCTTTCCTACCTGCTGTTCCTCAACATAACCCTTCCTCTAGGTTTGCCCCTTTCCTTCTGCACTGGGCACAGGCAGGTCCTCCTTTAGCAAACCTCTCTGGGCTCCTTATCTGCTTGAATTCTATCCTGCATGTTAATACTACTTTTCTTTTGGTATCAAAACCCTTTTTGCTGCAAGAGGGGTGCTACTATTTCACATATAAAAAGTGTTTTTACATCCTGACTGAACTGCTTAGCATGAATATTATAAATCACAGCATCACAAAAATATTTTGTCTCCTCTTGGATTGATTTTCCTTATTCCTATGAAAGAAGAAGCCTGAGAGTAAGGCCTTTTTAGTTTTTTAAAAGAGTTACTAGACATCAGACAGAATTACGCAACTGCAATCTTCAGTGTCTGTGCCTTAAACAAGAAGTTGAAAAATACCTGAACAGCTTCAATAGTTTCTATTTCATTTTAATGGCTTTAAAGATTCTCCAGAATCTGAGAGTGTCCCTTATATTACGACTGCCATGCTTTCTCTGAAGTGTATTACATCTGCTGGAAATAAACGAGTCATAACATTTAAGCTCCCTCTGTCCCATTCTCAGTTAGTAGTTATTGCTCTGAAGGGCACAGAGGCACATCTTGAGATAAGTATCCACAGGATGGTTATGGATATGATTTTTATGTCTACGCAATTACATTTCTAGCTATAGAGTGCTCCACATTTTACCACTTCACTGCAAAGAAAAAATGCAGCAAGAGAGATTGATTTATGGCTGACCCTTAAAAAAATAATATGCAAGGGAATAAGATCGAAAGTAATTTTCTTTACAGAATTATGAATATTATTCTGCTTCATTTCTTTTTAAGAAAGAGACCATGAGAAGAAAAATGAACTGGGATTCTGAGGAGAAATGAAAGAAAGATACTGCATAGTTGTAGAAGAAGGGAATTGGGGGCACAAATGGACTTTTTACTTAACAATTTTGCCATCACAAAAGTGGAATATTTGTTAAAACGAAATCTTTTCACGAGAACAACTCTATTTTCCATTTTCAGTGGAGCTCTTGCTTTATGCAAAGCCTGCACACAGCCTCTCCTCAACATGTGTCTTCTAGCTAGCTTTTCTTCCTTCAACTTTACTTTCTAAGACCTCCGTTTTCCAAAGCTTAAAAGAAATGTTTCTTTTTTTAAAATAGCGAAAGATTTTTATAAGGCAGAAGAAATCGTTTACTGTCCAGATCTAATTTTGGATTAGAAAAGAAAAAAGAACTGAAAAATAGAATCAGATAAAAACACTCTTCAAGGACAAATAGCATATGCAGGATGGATATGGGAATGTGAAATGCCAACATGCTCAATTATTAGCCAAAGCAGGTGAGGGAAAATGAAAGAAATCTGCAAAAGAATAAGCTACCTTCTTCATTCTGCAAATATCCATATGAGTCTGAAACTTGGGGGCAGTGTGTGATAACGCTGCATGGTAAAGAAGAGAACTATCTTTGATAGCACCTCAATAGCACCAGGTGTTTTCCCTTTCCTGGGGAGCACAGCTTCATCCAAGCCCTGTGCCATTTTCACAGACATGGTAGCAAACGAGAAAACTGGACCCAAGTGACAAATTTTGTGTAGCTATTTCTTAGGTTTCCCTGTGGCTCGGTGGAGTGAGCGCCTCCTTCTCTCCACATTTCTGCTCCCTAGAAGAGCCTCCCAGGGCCTTTCTATCACTGAAAAGCGAGGCCTCTCGTGTTGGGCCCTTGTAGTTGGATGCAGGAGGTTAGGAGAGGAAGGAGAGGAGGAGGAGCTTGTGTGTGTGCACGTACTGGCTAGGAATAGCAGAGTGCCAAAGTCTCTGGCTCCATCACTCCCAATACTATTCCTGCTGCTAGGGGATGATGATGACCCCGATGATGGTGAGGGTCACCCCCACGGACACCCTCTGTGGGAGACAATCCAGCCTCGCCTGCATGCATGTGGTGGCCACCCTGTTGTGAAGCCTGAGTGTGGAGGACCCCCTGCCATGGCAGAAACGTGCCTATGGCATGGCCTTGGCCTCCTCTTGCATTGCATCCTCCAGCAGTGGAGTCACAGCACAGCCCTACAGCCTGGCCACAGGCTTAAGAGCGTGCTAACTCCATCCTGGCTCAGCCAGGTTCATCTGGAGGGGCTTCCCCTTCACCAAGGTTTAATTGCACTGGGGCAGCAGAGGTTCACCTATCGCTGGCAAGGAGCTCGCTTTTGTCACTTTACCCGCGTTACACTACTGATTAGGAAATATTCCTTCGTGGGTTCTTAGTGCACTGAAAGAACACTCCCAAAGTAGTAGCTGGACAGGACTATTAATCGTTTTGAATTAATTTTTGTGAAATTAATCGTTTTACAATGATTTTGGCAGAACAGCCCTGATTGCAGGGAGTGGTTCTGTCTGGCAACACACAAGGAACCTGCCAAAACCAAACAAAGTCAATAGCTACAGATAGGTGATCTAAAGGTGCCTCTTTGTTCCTGCCTAGCCCTTCTAGCAGAGCTTGACTGGGAGGACAAAGGGCCATATTTAAATGGGGCCATTTGGCTCCAATCCTCTACTTCTCATCTTCCATGAGAAAAATGACACCTAACCATCCTCATACTCTGGGAGTTCACTTTCCCAACTCATCCTTAGACACAAATTAATTGCCTTCACAGCATTATTTTAGCTCAGGATGAAACAGAAAACATCACCATGCCCTCCAAATCGACCTTAGCCTGCACGTTTGGGTGCTGTGGCTCAGGCTGGCACCCCAGTTGTGCGAAGGGACCCCTACTTGGCTCTTGTGCCATTAACCACGCTTGGCTCCTGCTCACACCAACACACACGAAAGGCCTCCTCTTGCTCACACCAACACACACGAAAGCCCTCCTCTCTGCTCTTGGTTTTCAGATCACAAGAAGCATTTTCCTGCAGGTGGCAAGGAACTCCAGGCTTCTTCAAATCCTTTTTCCTTAGAATCATAGAATCACTAGGTTGGAAAAGACCTATTGGATCATTGAGTCCAACCATAGGCAAGCTGTATGGCTGTGCTCTGTTCCTGAGCTCTCCTTCCTGTCCATTTATTGCCAGATATTTTGGTAGGTCAACCGGCTCAGGCTCTATTGCCATTAAAAGCTCTGTTTGTTTCACTTTAACAAATGACTCTTAACAGAAACACTTCTCAGACCTAATGAAGCAGCATCAGCCATGCAAACATGTTTCAGGCCTGCTCACTGGCCTTTTCTTCCATTCTCCCCTCTTTCCCATGAGATATCGATAGGGTTTCCCTCCTTTTTCAGGCTTCCCTTCCCCTCTGCAATCCTTGCATGGAATGGGGGAGGGTGAGCGTTCACTTCTGCTGAAGAGCTTTGCCACTGAGGTTGTACCAAATATGCAAAGTACAATGTGAGTCATTTTTCGTAGGTGTATGGGAAGACCCTGACTGTGTAGTTTACTTCTTCTTAACCAGCAAGTATCTGCTGCAGATGCAGAGGTAACAACATAATGACATTTTAGAATTATTTGAGCATACAAAATATACACAAGTGCATTCATAAATCAGAGAAGGACCCACATTCTACAGACAAGCATCTAGAAAACCAAATATTCCAGGGATGCAGCTAAGCACATAAAATGGTTGATGGGTATACATTATAGCACATATACAAGGACAGCGTGAGAGAGCTTGGGCTGTTCAGCCTGGAGAAGACTCTGTGGGATCTTTGTCATGTATAAAAATACCTGATAATATTTAAATATAGTGGTGGTAGTGTGGAGATATATATATATACATATATATATATATAAACCTGATGAGATTTATAGAAGAGCAAAGATCATCGAGTCAAACCCTTCCCCATGGCACTCAGTGACAGGACAAGAGGCAACGAGTGCAAACTGAAACACAAAAGGTTTTATTGAACATAACACTTCCTTACTGTGGGGCTGATCAAGCCCTGGCACAGGCTGCCCAGACAGCTTGTGGAGTCATCACTTGCTGTTTTCTGGACATCCCGCATGTGGATGAGAGTAGTGGATGGAGGATTAGTACCAGAGCACAGCTGAGAGAGATGCTCTTCACTGAGCGCCCACAAAAGCAGTGAGTTTCTTGGGTACAGGTATATCTCCTGAACTGGTTACTGACTTTGCATCATGGCTTCTCGGAGACACTCTCAGCTCCACACGGTTTTATATAGGTCAATAACTTTCCAGTAGGATAAAACCAGCTTCCACACTGTCTGATAAAGGCAGGGGGAACTGCAGGAAGAAAGAAAAGAAAGGCATGGAAACACTCCTTCTTCCAGAAATGCAAACAGAAGCATAAAAATGCGTTTGGGAACCATACTGAGTATATAACAATGCTGTACTTTATATCTATCTATTTTTAAACACCAGAGGCATTATACCTGACTTTTAAAAAAGGGATTAGGTTCAAGTGTTGCAAAAATAGCCCAAGAACCATTAAAAGTATGATTTTGGTTTTAATACATTTTCTTCTAGCTTATTTGAGTAAGCTGTTACAAGCCTGGTTCATGGAATGATGAGACTTACAGACATCTATACCTTCTATTGCATTCTGTTCGATCTTTTTTGGTTTGGGTTTTTTTTTTTGTTCTTAAGGATATAGATCACACTTTCCATACTCTTTTTTTGGTGAAAACATATTTTAAAAAATGGACTTTTAATTTGATCAAAAGCTGAGATCCTTTCAGAAAATAAGGCTTCAAGAAAAATACTAATCACTACAGAGTTTCCATACTTTCTAGAGAGACAACAATGCATTTTTTTTTCCAAAGTTTCACTGAATTAGTATTATTGACATGAATGTTTACAGCCATAGTAAATCCCAAGCAATCATTGTCAAATGTTTATATAAATTACTTTTGGGCCATGCAAATGTTTGCACTGTAGAAATTGGACCCTAAGTGTTACCTGTCAGACAAGGTAATAATTTTCTATCGTGTGACTCGCCTCCTCCCCCCGCCAAAATACACAGCTCAGCGTTTGGGTGGAACTTATTCAGCTTCTTGCTTCCACTTACAAAGTCAGAATGAATCGCTGGGGAGTAAACACTGGAGAAACTGTAAACTGACTACGTAGAATTGGGAGATAGAGGAAAAAGAAACAAAGGGCATCAGAGAAATTATTCTCTGAAAATTATTATGTGGGAATGACAGTTCTGAAGCAGGACAGATACCGTATTATTCAGCTGTCAGCAAGGGCTGAAAGATGCAGAGGGAGCTGTGATGGCTGTGCTGTGAAGGTGCTAGTCAACTTGTCAGATGCTAGGAAAGACAAAATTGGTGGCAAGAGGAGATAATAGAAGAGGCAAGTGGAGGTAAATCAGAAAGATATTAGACTAAGGGAGAGCTAACGGATGCTGCCATGGGAACTGCTAAGCAAGAGAAGGAAAGCTTGCTTGGGTCTCAGATAGACCACACACCCTGCAACTTACACATTAATACAAACAATTTCTGCTGTAGGACAAAAGGATATTCTAATAAAATAACAAAAAGATGAGGGGAAGAGAGAAGGAGTCTGTCAGAAATATAAGCCTTATCTGAAAATATTTAGTGAATTCATCAAACTCAAGAGAAAGATGTGGAGAAAAGGTCTCTCTAGGGGCTGGCTCATAGTCTGTTAAAATTGCTTCTGCCTTTTGAGTCTACCTGCAGTTAAAAAGCTGCCTAAGGTTACTGTATTTGAGCCACAAATCTTTTTTTGGAAGTAAATAGATCTATTAAAATGTCACTGACACACTGCTGTCTCGTATCTGAAGGCTCCTCACATCTTAAATCTTTCCAGTTTTTTTCCAGCTTGCTCAAGTCGGGCTAATAAAATTAATTATCTTTTCACACAAACTTTGCCTTAATAGAATGCAAACCATCTGTTTTTCTTTCTATTTCCTTCCTATGCTTTTTTTTTTCTCTTTTTAGCAATCTCTTTATAATGATCTTCGTCCCTTCAGGAACACAGATCCATTGCATGTCCTGAGATGAGATGATGATATGTAAGAGGAATGTGTAACAGCTGTTTGGAAAATGGTTCAAGACATTTAAAAGAAGTGGCTGGCAATACAGTTCCTACTTCTTCTAAAGCATCTCCTTCCTTCCTGAAACAGATGCTGGTGAAATTCACTTTGATAAAGTCTGCACTTATATTGACAGGTTTGTCTGCGCAATATTGAAAGGTTTGTCTGAGAGAATAGAGTTCTGGGACAGGAATCAAAAGAGGTTTTGCTGATACTTAAATAAGGTGGACATCTGGGATATGCTGCTGCAACTATCCTCAGTCATGCAGAAATGCCATAGAAATCAGTTTAGTAATTTCATAGTAGCCTCAAAGCAGGGAAACTTTGGAGAGACGTGGCTGGTCTTCTACTAAATCTCAGCTGCTGGCTGGTGGGTGAAAGCCTAAAGCAAGTCCTGCACCCTCAAGGTCCCAGCCCTCACCAGAAACATCACACACGTCTCCTTCTTCTCTTCAGCCCCAGCCTTCCTATCCCTCTCGAGTTTTCTGTGGAAGTCCCAGAGTACCTGCTATAAGCATGGGGTGATGTTCTCCTCTCAGGTTAAAGCCTGCCTGTGGCCCGCTGATGCCACTTTGCTGCCATGTCCACCATACGTAGCACCAGCAGTTGGACCAGGGCTAGCTGCCAGGCTGTGTCTGTGGTGGATTAGTCTATCCTCATGAAAACTGCAAAAGGGGAATATGCAAGGTGTACCCTATCCAAAGTCAAGTCACCTAAATGTACCTGTTTTGCCCCAATCTCCCACCAGATGTGGACCTTCTGGAAGTGCAAGAGTACCAAACTCTGACATACAGAGTAGGAATTTCTATCATAGCTTGAAAGACATAATCGGGACCTCTCAAGCTGTCTACTGGCAGATACTGTATTTGTTTGCTTCTAGAAGGCCAGGGTTTTGGTTTCATCCAATGAAACAGGCACTGAGCTTTTGCTCAAGACATCCCTCCAGAGTTAAGTCAGATATGATGTCCCGAAAGTCCTGCTCTGCTGTCCTCTGTCTCTGCAAACTGGAGCCCTAACTCACAATCACCCAAGAGCCTATGTCTCAGTTCAGGATGACTGTGGTGTGTGCCTGTGTCCTATGCGTATATTTGCTCCAGATGGAAGAGGATGACAAATAAACAGTTTGAACTAAGTAGAATGAATGCATGTGAGGAGTGGAAGGAAACTGCATTCAGATAAAATCCAGATATGTAAATTGTTGATGACAATACTAGTCACATCTATTCCACTTCAAATTGTTTTTCATTTCTGGTGGGTCTTTACAAATTTACTTAATGTGTAATCTTCCATATCTATGGATCACAAGAGTTAACACTATCAGGACTAAATCAGTGTTGATTAGACAGAGCTGCATTAGGAGAAGGCGGCATTTTTGTAGTGTATTTGTTTAAAGCATCAGAAATGAAATTACGGCTGTCACATTCCATTCAAAGGTTTGAAAGGGCAGAAGCGCACAGAAAATGAAACTTCTAAACATACACTCACTACAGTGATGTTCTTTGTTTACTTCTTAAGCTGGTATGAGCCTAATCTTTCAGTTATTTGGTGATGACTTTTTGTACTGCTTCAGACTCTCTGCTCTTTGGATGCCCACAGACTTCTAAGCTGTACCCCCCAACAGCTGCTACGATGATCTGACAGCTGCTGATAGGATGTGAATATTTATAGCCACTCGTGGTTCATTATGCTCAAGGATTAAGCTGATCTGCACGTGTATTTTGGCTAATACAGATACCAGCTAATACAATTATACGGTCACTCTCTATAAATGAGGCCTTTTACTCTATACTTTGGAATAAATTAGAACAGTTGTGCCTGGCAAAGCTAAACATATGAATTTGGCAACTGCTTTCTAAAGAATAATTTGAAAACTATACATTTCCAAATATGAAGAGTACCAGAAGAATTCACTTGTCTACTTGTATAGTGATCAAGAAACACTTCATCGTTTCTTCTCCTTTTGCAGCCATCTCTGGGAGACCTTTCACCACTCTGCTGGGCAAGAAAGGGCAGTTTTGCCGTTACACAGACAGAAAATCTGAGACTCACACAAGTCACTTGACTTTTACAATAGCATGAAATAAATCCTTGCCAAAACCAAAAAGACACCACAGCAGTTGTGAATCTGCTTCATTGTATTCAAAACCCCCATGTTTCTGTTCAAATGCAGCTAGAGTGGAAACAAAACATGGGACCTTTAAGAGAACAACATCATCAAACAGAAGAATGGTGCAGGTTACTTGTTATTAAGGCAGTACTAACTAGATGTGACCAGCTGTCACTGGAGAACACAAAAACTGGCTGTCCCTTTGGAAAGGACATAGCCGCTTTCTTCGATGTCCCCCTTCCCTCTGGCAGCAGGAGCTGCTCCTGACAGTCTCTGTGAGCTCGGAGAGGGTCAGCAAGACCCCGAGGCAATGGTGCAGGCACACCAAGCCCACCAGCTCCCTAAGGTGAAACCCCTCCTGGGTGGCAACAACTTGTCAAATGTTGTAAAAACATCCAAGAGTGCTAAAAAGTCCAGAAAGCTACAGGGTCTTTCACAAGTTAGAGGTTTGGGTGTTTTCGTGTTCTGCAGAACTACAGATATTTTTGGAATCTTTGTAAGCCTTTACTTGTAACATTACTTGCAAACTGAGCTTCAGAATTTCTGAAGCTGTGTTTATGTAAGGGTAAAAAGTACAGTTTCAGGCTGCAGCATTGATTTTTTAGGTAGTCAGTCCAGGCTTTTGCCTGGCAGTCTCATCAATATGGGGACTGAAACTCGCACTGACAATGTTTTGCATATGTACATGTATACTTTTTTTCTTGCTTGCTAGTGTGTGGTCTGCTGGCTACAGAAAACAACAAAAATCTGGCTTTGGAGAATGTTCTGGTTTGGGTTTTTTTCCAAATTTCACTATTTTGTTATTAACAGTTTTACTATTGTGTGTGCATGTTGTGCTTTTGTTTGGATTTTTTTTCCTCTTCTCAATAATACCAATACAAAAAGAGCAAAGAAACACTTCAGTCATGTTATGACCTGTGGGAAGAAATGCGTGATCTGTCTTGCCCAGCATCTGACTGTTGTGGAAAAAGCAGACCTAGTCAGTAATGGCAGCGTGCCTGGGATGCCGTCTTCCAGTCAGAACACCATCAGCAACTTCTAAAGAGACCTCTGCTTTTCCTTCCAGGATATAGCTGTAAAACACGGTCTCAATCGCAGTCATTTTGACTTTACATGTCCTATTCCATAAAGAGATCCTTAATTTTTGTCAAGGTCTGCTGTCCTGAATTAAGTTGAAAAGCAGAACTTTTTATAAGCAAAAAATAAATAAATGAGATTGAGTGCAATTTCCTCATTTTGAGACATTGCATTTTGATATTTGTTTTTATTTTATTGAGTTACAAAATGTCTCAAAATTTGCTTTGAACAGCAAATGAAGAATGGTTCATGTAGGAAATATCAAATTGAAATGTTTCCACATGAATCATAGAATTAACCCAAGTTAAAAAATAGTTTCCTGTCAATAAATCTTTTAAAATTCGCCCCTTTTATCTGAAGCTTCAGTTCAGATGAACTGGCATTTTTGACACAAAAACTTCTCAAAATACTTGACAGCCCTTCTCTACAAGTTGGGGATTATAAATCAAGACTGGGCAAGAAAAATCTGCAGCATTTCACCCTGGGGAAAGAACTTCTTAATCCTAATCTATTCTTTTTGCTGCTGCAGATCTGCAAGGTTTGTCTTCGCCCATCAGTGCCCTTGGACACATATGAGATGGTCACAAAGTGGCACTTATGTGGTCCTTAAGACATATTTGTCTTACTGCTCATCAATACTTCTTTGGGGAAAAACTTCTTCCACTGCTGAAAAGCTCTGCAATCAAATATATGTACTTTATCACAGCGATGGCAGAGAAAATGCACTACCTGCCTCTATTCTCCCTCAGGATGCTGATTGTTGGCTGCCCCCCCCCTTACTGCCAATTTAGGGTCCTAATTTTATAAGGTTCTTACAGCTCTTTGTTCTACTATGAAGCACTGACAATTTCCTTTCTGTTGTTCTACTGCCACATCCAATTGCTCATAAGTTACTTTAAAAAGGTAAGACAAGGCAAATAATTACTCATATCTAGGTGGAAGTATAACAATACATCACAAAAAAAAATAGCTCGATTTTGCCTTTTTATATTTCTTCCCTATATTGACTGCCAGAAACTGATTTGCCAATTTGGTAGTGAGATAAAATCAACCTTGTTAGCTTCAGAATTAATGAATGCCTCTTTCTTTTCTCTTTTTTTTGTCTCTCTACTCATAAGACTATTTGTCTACACTTTCCTCTTAAAAGCACAGATGTAAAGCTCCTGGCACACTTGATATTTTTTTCATACAGAAATTTATTCATCTGAATATGTATGAAAATTACAATTTAATTTTGTTATCTTAATTTATTTAATTGTAGTCACTATATTTCTTTATTTTTACAGTTGATTGCCAGGATCCAAAAAACTCACTGATCCTATTATTAATTTCTTTATCAGTAATATAAGTGTTCCTTCTTTCATATTAATGACCCATCTTTTCTGAAATGGGCAGTTTATTACTGGCAGTAGCTGAAAAGTCAACAGCTTTACAGTGGAAAAGACCGGGTTGCAGCTAAGCTCAACTGTATGATACACTACAGCTAACAAAAGGGATTTTATTTCATTATTAAGTCTGTACATGCCTTTGGAAGCTGGACTATTTTAGTCGACTTTTCCTAGCTGGTTGGGTATCCAAACTTGTGAGAAATCTGATATATGGTCCTATGGAACTGAAAATTGTTGCTTTATTTTTCTAATACAAACTCTTCTTGTTAGCTTGAACCCAGCCGAACATAATTTGCCCCCCAGAAAAAGTATTAATGTATTTCCCATCTGCACTGGTGATGATGATGGTGTCTGCTAGACTTCCCTACAAACAAAATATATTAGCCTATCCTATATATCCTATGTGATGGAGCTTAGAGTTTGCCCTGTGGCAGCCTGCAGGCTCTCCTGCTGTTCAATTTCTGAGCTAGGGCTGACATCAGGATTTGTCTTTATGGGCTTGGCCCACTGAAGTGAGATAGAAGGGCTGTGTCACCTCCTGAATACCAGTATGGCTCTTTCAGGGAGAAACCACGGATGCCATCAGCTCCTCTGGACCACACACTGCAGGACAATGACCACAACAGGCATCCCGTTCAACGGAGATAAGAGGACCCAGTTATTCCTGCAGTGAGGCAAGCGAAAATGAAAGTTATCATAAAACCAGAAGAAATATAAACATATGCTGTGCTCTTTAAAGGAAGAGCACACTAGTAGATACAAAGGGGCATGTTCCTTGAGAAGAAACAAACCTGAGCAGTACAGTATCTGGAAGGGGACTGAACCACAAAATACTTCAAAGACCCTGGTAAAAAATGTGTTCACCCGTGGTTTTTATTCTGAGGAACCATGAAAATCTCTTGATGCATCTAAATGCCTAGGTGGGCATTTATAACTAATTTTCTACTGCTGAAGGTGTTTGGTTTTTTTTGTGGCAAATATCATATATTAAACTAAAACTTTAAACCAAAAGGTGGAATAGTGAAGCTGGGAAAAAAGCGTGCTTAAGCTTCTGAGATTTGCAGAGCAGGGCACTGCTGAAGATTGTGGGCTAAGAAAGTGTGCATAGAGCAGCAGACCTGCAGCTGTGGAGGAGTCATGGCATGTTCTTCAGTTTGATTTATTAAATGCAAGGACTGTCAGGCAAATATTGTTGCCAAGAAATAGCCCAGAATATGAAGAAAAGGTGATGCACACACTCCATACTCATATGGCAGCTTCTAAGAAGTGGATCCAATGTTCGACCCAAAGATGGCACATGGTGTTTCTAACAAAAAAGACATTGCAGAAGCTATGCGGTTTTGTTTTCAGACTCTGTTTTGTGCAAAAGACTCCAGTAGAAGAGAGGGAGTAGGATGGATTCTACAGCAGCTGGGAATTAATCCTTAACCTCTAAACTTCAACCTGTTACTTTTCTATAGGTTTGACACAGGAAATTCTCTAATGCCGTCCTAGTGTATGCCGCAGTATTTGCTCCAAACTGGTTTTGCTGATTGACTAAAATATGACTGTCAAATCCAAAATTGTTACTGCATGGATTCTTTAATGAATCCATAAGTCAAAGCAGACTCCGGGTTTCTTTTAAACATGGCAAAATAGCCATGATTTTGTCACTCCTGTACTTAATGTGTGAATTTCTTTAACAAAAGCATTAACAGACCTGTCTCGTTCAGAAAAGGGATTCATGGGAAAGCGATTTTTGTTTTTAGCTTTGAGGGAATACATGGAGCTGGCTCTGTTGTCTCTGCTCAGGAAGAACCTTCAAAGGCCTTTGGCCATCTTTCCGTCTCAGGAAATCCTAACTTGAACTTTCGGTCACATTTCAGAATATGTGATGTCCTTCAAATAGCTTGATAAAAAATTCAAGCAAATTTGGTAGAAAATACCTTGTGTATTAAAGTTATTTCCCAAGATTATGGGGAAGTCTTTGGTGAAGGGCTGCACAAAAAGTCCTTTGAACATTTGCTACATTGACCAAGCAGCTTTCCGCCTCCACAAGCCCCTGCAGAGAGCGTGGTGCCCAAGGCTACTCTGACCAGGCTGGGGTGAAGGCAGACACAGAATCATAGAATAATAAAGGAAAAGTCCTCTAAGATCATCATCAAGTCCAAATGTCAGCCCGACACCACCACGCCTACTAAGCTGATACAAGAAGTATTCACTATTGAAAAAAGTGCAATATTTTTTATTTAAGCTAGAGTTAAGTTTCATCTAAGTAATTGTATTTTTTTGAAGTTAGACAGAATGTCCGTCTGATAGCATCTTTTCTTTCAGACAGTGTTTTTCCAGACACTTCATTCTTTGAAGATGATAAAGTCTTGTATGACCTATGCTGAATGGATGTCTCTTTTGCAATCACGTCTGTTTGGAGTTTCTCCCTATCTCAAACGCAGGGTCAGGCAGAGCTGGAGCCAGGACCAAATTAACAAGAGTTTTGACTGTGGTGAAGATCATAATAACATTAAAACTAGTTCTTGGAAAGTAACAGAATATGCATAAGATTTCTGGGAGAATTTATACATACGCGTGTTAAGTGGGAAATACATTCTGTCCCCAGCTCTTGTCTTGCTGCACAGGATTGAAGGAGATCACTCCCACGTGTTGCCCAGGACTGGAAAAGGACGTTCGCTTTCTAAAACTCCGAAACGAGTCTTAGAGAGTTTATTTGCTACCGTTTTCAGTATCAAAACCAAGTCCTGAAGCGCCACATCTACACGTTTTTTGTACACATCCAGGGATGGCGACTCCACCACCTCCCTGGGCAGCCTGTTCCGTTCTTTCAGTAAAGAAATTTTCCCTAATATCCATCCTAAACTTCCCCCGGGAGTTCCCCGTCCCCCCTCAACTGGCAAGACTGGGCAAGACTGGACCCCGGGTGCCCCAACCCTCTGCTCCTGGGAAGGGAAAGGCATTCCTGCAGGGACCCGAAGGGACTTGCCGGGAAGAGCCGGGGCTTTGCGCGGGGAGCCGTGCTGGGAGGCAGCGCGGGTGCCCGCGTCCCGCCTGGCTCCCGGGATAATCATTAACCGCGCGGCCGCGGCTCCGCAGGGACCGGGCGGGCACCGACCCCGCCGACCCCGTGCAGCTGCGCGGACATGGAGGGGGACAGCAACGGGACCCTCCGCCCTCCCTGCGCCGCCGGACAGCCGCCCTACGCGCAGGAGATGCTGCGGAGTAAGCGCCGAGGGAGAGGGGTGTCCCCCGCCCGCCGCCCTGCTCCTGCACCCAGCCCTGCCCCTGCCCTTAAAACACCGCTGCCCCTGCCCCAGCCCCTGCTCTACCCCAGCCTCCTCCTCTGCCCCATCCCTCCCTCTGCCTCTGCCCCAGACTCTGTCCCTCCCTCTGCTCCTGCCCGTTCCCCTGCTCCTAACCCTGCCTCAGCCTCTGCCCCTAATCCACCCCTGCCCCAGGCTCTGCCCCAGCCCCTGCCCTAGCCTGTCTCTGCCCCAGCCTCTTCCCCTGCCCCAGCCCCTGTCATAGCTCCTGCCCCTGCCTCTACCTCCATCCCCGCCTCTGTCCCAGCCTCTGCCCCTGTCCCAGCACCTACATCTGCCCCAGCCTCCGTCTCTGCCCCTGTCTCTACCTTCATCCCTGCCTCTGCCTCTGTCCCAGCCCCTGTCGCGTCCCCAGCATCTGTCCCAGCTCCTACCCCAGCCTCTGTCCCTGTCCCTGCCTTTACCTCCATCCCTTCCCCAGCCTCTGTCCCTGCCTTTACTTCCATTCCTGCCCCTGCCCTACCCCTGCTGCTGCTCCAGCCCCTGCCCTTGTCTCCACTCAGTCCCTACCCCTGCCCTGCCCCTAACCCTGCCCTACTTCTGCCCTAACCCCTACCCTCCCCCTGTTTCTGCCCGCGCTCCTGCTCCTACATCTGTCCCTGCCTCTGTTCCAGCACCTGCTCCTGCCCCAGCCTCCGTCCCTGTCTCTGCCTCTGCTTCTGCCCTCACCTCTCCCCCTACCCTGCTGTTGCCCCTGCCCCTATCCTTACTCCTCCTCCATGCTTCACCTGCAAGGAAATCCCCTGGCCAGAGACAGGTGGCTGCCTCTGGCTTTGGAACAGGGAGAGAGGACAGCGCAGCCCCCAGCCGGGGTGTGAGGAGACAGGGTGGTTGGTGAGGGGTAGGGTGGATGGCTAGGAGTGCAAGGTCCCCCCGGTACATGCTGAACCTAGCACTGAACCAGCCCGTAGACTTGGGTCTGGTCTCAGGCTTCCCCGTGGTGAGATCTATGGTGTGGAGATATCCATGGAAATGTGGGCTGCTCCTCCTGCAGCCAAGTCTGGAAGTGTTGGGGTTTTATGAAGCAGGGTAGGGTAAAGAGGCTGGGGCAGAGGCTCACCTTCGCAAGCGCTGTTTGGTGTGCCCTTATATAGGGTATGGCCACAGAGGGAGTTAGTACCAGTGATGACTGTGAACTTCTAAATTAAGCATGACTCCATTGCAGTGCTTTCTTCTGTCTTTGGACGCACCCTTCTTGGGAGAAAATCTACCTCAACTGTCAGCTATGGCCAGAAGTTGATATCCATACCTCTTGTCAAAGGAGACATAAAACACATCAGCTTTGGGTAAATGTTGATGCCCATACCCAATGTTAAGGGAGAAGTAAAAAAAAGGACTTGGTAAAGTCATCAAATATTATCTCAGGCTAGATATAGCCAGGGCTTATCCTTACATCATTCATGTGCCTTACAAACTTACACTGAGCCTCTAAAAAGTTTGCATGCCTAAAGAAGTTATGCACAAATACGCCTGTGAACATGCAACGGAAGCCAAAAACTGAGTAAATACATTTTTTGCTTGTAGTTTGCTTGAAAAAGTTCCCAGAATATGTACTTACCATATTCATTTATATTGTGTATTATGTATTTATTTATACTCTGTTAAGTATTTATATTCATCTAAGAACATTTGTCCTGGAGCACTACTTTTCCGACGGGGACTTTTGCATAATGCTTTAAGAACAAAGAGGCATATTCTCCCCATATGCTATCTGTGGAGCCTGGAAGGATTTAGTCATGAACTTGAACTCCAGTATTTGAATCATTTGATGGAGTCAATGGTCCACCTATGTAGCTAAGGCTGAGTGCAAGTCCTTGCTGGAATATGACTATAGAGATGGTGTCTTTACATTAAATGTTTGGAATGCTTATGAAATAAATCGGAACTTTCTATTTTCTTCCCTCTCTCTCTCTGCAGGCCTTGACCTACCAGGGAAATTTCTCTTTGCAATCTTGACTCTGATGACTCTTATTGCCAATCTGGTGTTTATAGAGGAAGCAGTCTATATCTACAGGAAAATCCCTTCCACCAAAAGATCAATCATAATTTGGATTAATGCTGCAGCTCCAGTAAGTTATCATGGAAAAGAGATTAAATTGAATGTTCAAAGTTTCCCTGGAAATCCGCACAAACGTGCTTTATCTCTGCCCTTCACATAGCCCTCCTCCCTCTCTCTGTAGGTGATTGCTTCTACTTCATGCATTGGCATGTGGATTCCTCGCTCAAGCATGTTTACAGATTTCACAGCAGCAGTGTGAGTATTCTGCTTGTTTCTAGACGGTTGCCCCAAACCCTAAATTTCTTCTCTTTAAACATCTGCTGCTCTTGGTAAACACAGTCATTTTGTAAATGTGACAATTTAGTAATTTTTGGTTTGAGTTGAAATCTCTTGGCAGCTCTTTTCTGAGAGGTAGAAAATGCTGAAGCAGTTCCCAGTACTACAGTCTCCTAGTGTGGAAACCTCAGTATGAAAGATCTGTGACTAGCATGTAATTGATCCATTGGATTGACAGTGGCTTTGAAGCAGTACTCTTGCTTTCCTCTCTCTGCGTGTCCTGTGGCGTGAGACTCTGCCCTGTGACTTCTCTCCACTTCTACTAATAATGAGCCATGGAGGCCTGTTATTAATGGTGGCAAGTGAACTTCCAATGAGTATATCAATGTAAAAATGTTCCGCAGTTGTCCTGATAAAAGCACTCTCTGTATGAGCGTGACAGCTCTGACGTGCATAGGAAAGAAGAGAAATGTAGTCCTTGCTTTCTGGAAGCGATGGCGCAACCGCGGTAGGCAGAGCCAGGTTGGGGGGATGCCACAGCCTTGGGCACTACACAAAGGGGTAAGGAATGCTTTTGGAACCCACTGCAGGACAGTATCACAGACACTCTTGAATTGCATCACCTTTTGCTGCATTGCATTTACTAAGAGAGTAGAGTAAAAAAGGGAAGGAAATCACAGTGGCAAGGAACGCTGTGAGTGTGCAGCAATTTGTGCAGGTAGCACAGATTACAAAAAAAACTTCCAAGGATACAGTCGTATGGCACTTTAAGCCTATCTGAATCCCCTCTCTTCCCTTGCCCACTACTACTCACGGTCTCCAGCTGCACAGCAAGCTCCTTCGAGGAGGCAGAGCGGCTGAAGAGGACCTCTTTTCTTTGGTGGGGTTGGATTTCAGTAAGTCAGTTCCCTGTATCAGTTTTGGACAAGGAGGAAAGGGCGGTTGCATGATCTGTAGTTCCTGGGAAGGGTTGAGAACATGCAGCTGGTGAAGTAGGGAGAGGTGGGGTTGCAGCAGTCAGTGCTTGGATCAGCTTTGTCTGCAGAGAAACCACACCTCAAGTGGGCCAGCACATTCAGTGATAGCTAAATAGATGTACAAACCTAGCCATATTTGTTGTTGGGTTTTGGAGTTTTTTAGAGGAGGAAGAGGACTTGTTATAAAAAGTTTAGACCAATCCGTAGTAAATAACTGATGGAAAAATCTGGCCATAATGACTTCGTTGAGAAAAGCCTGTGGTTTAATCTCTGCCACCGGCCACCTGTGCAGCTTTGAGAAATCCCGCAGCTCCTCTGTGCCTCGATTTATTCCTCTTTTGGTGAGGATAGAGCAGTTCTGGTCCTCCAAGGTGATGGAAAGCAGAAGTTTTTTCACAGCTAATGCTTGAGTTTTTGTTGATTGCAAAGCACAGGCTGTAAAAACCCTGGACAGAAGGAAATACTGGCCTGTGCAGGCATATGAGAGACACACAGGGAAGTTTGAGCTGTCCATTTTTTTCCTCTCCTAGATTTTTTGCCATAGTTATCCACAAGTTCCTGATGATGATGATTAGTGAGTGTGGAGGTCAAAAGCTGCTCCTCAAGCGCTTTGAAAACGGTCACTTCAAGATCAGCACTGGGCCCTGCTGCTGCTGCTGCCTTTGCCTCCCTCGTGTGCGCATCACTAGGTAAGTTGCCCTTTAAGATTTCCCAGATGGAAAAACGGCTGATGGAATTTGGCCAACTTGGCAAGGCCAGGCTTACTGCAAAGGGCCTCCCTGCTTCCCGAAAGTCAGTCTCAAGCTGTCTCTTTTAAACAGTGCCATCGCTTTGGGGCTGTACACCACTACTAATTGATTTCATTTTTATAATGCAGAATTTTGCATAAGAGTCGAGGGCATAAGCTCTCTCGATTTAACCTTGTGCAGTGTTCCCACTCATAGTAACATCAAGCACAGTGGTTATCTCCCCAACTAATCCCATTCTTTTCCAAGAAAACATTTCTTTAGTGAGCAGTGGTGTGTGGGAGGAGGGCTTCCTGCTCTATAAAACATAATAATTGAAATTTCAGTTTTGTTTCATTTCAGAGGGGACCGAATGTCTCCAAAGCAGAATTGTCAAATTGAGGCTGTCCTGAAAGAAAATTTCTCTTACTTTGATGAAATTGAAATGTTTCATTCTGATTTTGACTTTAAAACTACTTCAGATTAAAATAATTTTTAGATTAAAAAATGATATAATTTCTGGAAAGCTTTGATCTCAATAAAATGGCTCTATCTGGTGAGGCAAAAGCAAATATTTTCCTCTATTAAACTTAGTATTAATGCACCTTTGAGAGGTGGGGTAAGAACGGAGAGCTGCACTTACGAGGTATGATATACTGTAAAATAAACCCTGCCTCTTTTGAATACTGCCTGGTGGGGCTCTTTCTCTGCCTAGAGTCACCCCGTCGTGTACACGCTGCTCCACAGCCTGGAAGCCTTGTGCATTTCCCAGGGCTTTCCTACTGGCACAGAGCATGAGAATGTTTCTCTCATTAAAAGCAAAAACTGAAGGACTGAATGAGCAAGACAGAGACTTTTCTATGAGGGCCTGGACATTAGTGTCAGAGGGACCCTCGGGATTTTATGGTCTGGTTAAATGATAGCAGTGAATAGAACACAGCAGAGCAGTTCGTGGTGCTTTTGCAAAATTTATTGATTTTTATTGTAATAATTCGTGCTTAAACCACCTCGTTCATTATTAGAATTTAAGCTCTTGGTTCCATCCTTTCATGTTAACGGAATAACAGACATTATTTACATGGAGGGGGCACTAAGACGAATAGATAGCGAAACAGTTGAAAAGTATGCCTTCAGAAATGGATGCGATACAATGACATGAAGTCAGCAATTACTGATATGGATCTAAATGACTTCTACTAATTTTCCTGGGCATTGGTTCAGGCTTGTTTCAGCAGTCAGAGCTGAAGAAATGCCATGGGACAGAGCTGTGCTACAGATCAAACGTGTCACCAGTATATTTGTTTTTCTTTCCATGTCTGTCACCCAGTGTACAGGTTGTGGTAGCTGGGAACTTGGGAGAGGATCTTCTACTCTGCCCTCCTGTTGATCAGTCCAGTGACTGCTTAGCCAGGATTATATTAGCTAATATTAACTCTTTTCAGGAGATAGATAGTGCCTACTACTGCTGGGAGGAACGACAGCTGTCTGTTCAAAAAAAGGCTTTTTGCTCTACAGAGAGCTTAGGGCTCCTTTTCTGGCATCTGTAGCACTGGGAAACCCATCTGCTGTCTCTGCTTCTGACTTTTCCAGCCTTTTCCCACTACAGGGTATGTTTGCATTTTTTTTTTTAAATAGGAGCAAACTGTAGAGAAAAGTCAGTCTCGTATTCCTCCTGTAGGTATTTTCTGGGGAAACAGGGAGCTACTCCAAAGGGAAGGCTTTCTTTTAAAAAAACACTTGTACTATTGAGCAGTCCTGGGAAAGCTAACAAGGTGCAGGAGGCAGATGGGACAAAAAACCAAGCCATACAAGAGGGAGAGACGTGGCAGAAGTCTGATGGTCAAGAAAGACCGACTTGTGTTGACAAGGGAAACAACTCATGGCATTGCGGTGGCTGTACTGCTTGTCACATTATTTTTAGAGCCCTTTGGGAATAATAAACCCTTGCAAAGGCACACACACCAAGTGACTGGGCAGTTGCAGGTCTTTCCACACATGGTTGTACTGTTCATAATCCTGTGGTTATTAGTTATATTAATTAAGCAGTCCCTATAACTCTTGGTTCAAGGCTATATGCTGTAGCACACTAAGTGGCAGCCAGTTATCTGCTGAGGTGCCTCAGATGGCAGTGTCAAGGGCCCAAGGAGTTACACTGAAGACAACACTGACAACGTGGGAAATAATGCACGGTAATAGACTAAACTGTGAGCCAGCTGTAGCCACCACAGCTTGTCCTGTAAAGACCAAAGGGCATTCAGGTCAGTCAGCTTTCATGCCCTCTATTAGAAAGTGCATCTGCCCCTTTCTTGGTGGACTTTAATACTGTCTGCAAAGCTTACTGTGTATGGGCTGTGTGCTGGACCCACCTTACGCTGAAAAAGGGAATCCTGAGCAGTCCTGCTGGCTTTGTGCGGTTTGTCAAGTGAAAGGTAGTTCCTTTCCCCTGCTAATGTACAGAGGAGCAAACCCAGATGGTTACATGGTAGTATTCACAATGCATTGAAAATCTACCAGTCATTTCACTGAGGTCTGTACAATTCTCTTTCTTCACCTACTGCAGGACAGGGAAGTGTCTGAACAGGAAGGCTGAATTGCCCAATATCATCAGAGAACTGAAACAGGAAGGCAACAAGGCAGGAGCAAGTGGCATTGTTGTTCAGAAACCGGTTATGCTGCTGCTGGCTCTCTGGTTAGCTTCAGGGCAGAGAAAGACATCGTGTTTTGCCCAGCTTTGGTTAGTATGTAATTGCTGCAGAATAGGAAAAGTACTATTTTTATAGAGATTTTACTAAATAAACACTGGATAATTCTTGGAAAGACTTTATAATCTTGAAGCTGTTCCTGCCCGGATTCTGTGTGCTACAGAAGTGGAAAAGTTTTGCAGCTGACAGCATATGTTATCAAGGTCGCTAATAAGATTTTGGCCTATGTGATGATCTTTTTTCCCTCCTGGCCAGGCGAACCCTTTTTTGGCTGAAGCTGGGCACCTTTCAGTTTGCTTTCCTTCGACCTGTGTTCATGTTTTTATCAATAGTGCTTTGGACTAATGGCAATTACACCCTTTACAATGTAAGTAAATACTTTAATCAGATATGATCCACAAAATCTGCAGGGTTTAGGGCTGATGTTAGCATCTTAGCCTATAAATAAGCTGTGAATTACAACTAAACTACCTGAGAGCACTTCCAAGTGAGTCCTTACTGTATTCTTTAGAGACCTTAAAGCATATCACTGATGTCTTCCTCCAGACTCTCTGTTTCCTGGCTTCTCTTGAAAAGAAATTGGCATCAGGCTATGTTCCACTATGTTTCCTAGCTTGTATGGTTAGAACAGCAGGACTGCAAGTTGCCCTGTGGGATGGATGTACTTGCCCTGCCTTAAAACCCAAGTATATGTACTGGCATGAAAACAGGAAGCCTAAGTCTATTTTTTTTCTGCAAATTGTGGTGCAAGGTAGAAGAGATATTACTGTACTTCTGCTTTGTACCACGTAAACTGGAAGATGATGGAAATGTCTGTATATATAATAATTTTGCACCTCTTGGATAACTCAGATTAAAAGTAGTATTTTTTTTTGTTGTTGTTTCGTGGTAAAAAAATAAATGATCCCATTGAGATGTCCTGCTGAATATGCTCTCGTGAGCTGCTGAGCATTCCTGCTGGGGTCGGATCAAGGGCTTGTGTCACTTTTCACCTTCCCAGGCTGAACAGATTTATGTGTCTGTCCCTGGTGGGTAAGAGCACTGTGTTAACACTCCTGTTAGTACTGTGCAATTTTCCCATGCAAACTCCAGCAACTGCTACAGCCATCAGCTTTCACGGTGATAAAAACATTGTAATGTCCGCATCATTCAGTTCACAACAGCTTCCTGGAAACAGTGAAATGCACTGTATAAAGTTTTATAGGTATGGTTGTTTGATTTGCTTCTCAGTTATCTCCCAAAGGAGCTGCAATATGGATTAGCTGCTTCGTTGGTGTCCTCACCATTATTGCTCTGTGGCCAGTTGGAATCATGTTTCAACAAGTTAGGACTCTCCTTAGCTGTAAGAATATCATCACAAAATTTGCTCTTTATCAGGTGAGAAGTTTAATATTTCTCGTAAGAATTTCTCTTAACTGCTGATATAACACTGTCTCTCTGGTTCATGGTACTCTATTGAAAAGTTACAGTATTTTTTTCCCATTAAATGCACTGTGCAAAGGCATATTTTTGCCTGATTAAAGCCGCATCCATTTGAAGCACTCTCCTCGTCCGCTTTTCAATTTCAGCTTGAGCTAATTTACCTCTGGTCTCTCAGGAGTGCTGGAGGTGTGAAAAGCACATAAAATCTATTCCTCTTTAGCCAATTGAAATCAAACAGCACCTTCTGCGAGACTTGAAGGAAGCTTTGTAGATGCACTATCCTGAAACAAAATGTTAAAATGCTGCTGTGTACTCTTAAAAACTAGGAGAAGATGTGGAGCGTTGTGTGGGTGGCTGTTGTTTGAACTGTTTCAGCATGTCACAGTGTTCTGTTTTGACAATATTTTTGTTGGCCATTCTGCACTTCAGAATTAGATAATAATGAGTATTCTGGCTGAGACTCATTCAATAGCAAGGAACAGAAGCAGACTGCCCGCCCCCCCCCCCCCCCCCTCCTTCCATATCACCCTGAAGAGAGTATAGCAGAATCCTTGGATATGCATCCTTCTTGGACAGGACACATAGAAAGGCTTCTGCACTAAGGTATCTGTTAAGTAAATTATTAAACTTTTATAAATGCAATAAACAGTGTAGTCACCCCTGCAATGCTGCATTAGGGTGAATCCAGGTTTAAGATGGCAAACTCTCTTAATGTGAGGGTTTATACTCATGCAGATAGACCAGCAGTTAGAGACACTTTGATATCTCCAAGGCAGTGAAGGCCTAGCTCAGCAAATAGCCGGTAATATGATTGTAGAATCACGAATCATAGAATGCCAGGTTGGAAGGGACCTCAAGGGTTGTCTGGTCCAAGCTTTCTTGGTAAAAGCATGGTCTAGACAAGACAGCCCAACACCCTGTCCTGCTGAATCTTAAAAGTGTCCAGTGTTGAGGAATCTACCACTTCCCTGGGGAGATTATTCCAACGGCTGATTGTTCTTATTGTGAAAAATTTTCCTCGTGTCCCATCAGAATCTTTCCAAGATTAACTTGTACCCATTACCCCTCATCTTTTCCATGTGACTCCTCTTAAAAAGGGAGTCTCTACCTTCTTTGTAGCGACTCTTTAAATACTGGAACATGGTGGTAAGCTATCTTTCCTCAAGGCTGAACAAACCCAGTTCTCTCAGCCTTTCCTCATATGGTAGGCCCCTCTGTCCTTCAGGCATCTTTGCAGCCCTTCTCTGGACCATCTTCAGACTGTCCACATCTTTTTGCTATAGTGGGAACCAAAACTGAACACAGTGTTCTAGGTGTGGCCTGACAGGTGCTGAGCAGAGTGGGATAATGACTTCTTTATCTCTGCCCGTGATGCCCTGTTGATGCAGCCCAGCATCCTGTTGGCTTTCTTTGTTGCAGCAGCCCACTGTTTGCTCATATTGAGCTTGTTGTCCACCAGGACCCCCAGGTCACTTTCCACAGAGCTGCTCCCTAGCTGTGTAGATCCCAGCCTCTGCTGCATTCATGGATTATGTTATTCAAGACCTGTCCTTCTTGAATATCATAAGGTTCCTGTTAGCCCATCCTTCCAGCCTATGCAGGTGGCTCTCCCTTCCAAAGTTTGATATCATCAGCAAACTTCATCCCATCATACACTTGATCCCATCATCTAGATCAGTTATGAAGATATTAAACATCATTGGGCCCAATATCCATCTCTAGGAGACCCCACTTATGACAGGTTGCCAGTTCGAAAAGGAGCTTTTTACCACCATCATCTGGGTGTGACCTGTCAGCCAGTTCTTCATTCACCCCACAGACCACTTCTCTAGACCGTAACACATCAGTTCCTCTAGGAGGAGGATATGCGAAACTGTACTGAACGCCTTGGAGAAATCCAAGTAGGCAATGTCCACCGCTTGCCCCATGTCAGCCTAGCAGGTTACTTCATCATAGAAGGCAATCAGTTTTGTCAAACACAATTTGCCCTTGGTGAATCCCTGCTGTTTTTTTTCCCAGTCATGTGCTTCATTTAACTTGCGGTAGCCCCCAGGAGCATTAGTTCCATAACTTTCCCAGGAACTCAAGTAAGACTGATGAACCTGTAATTTCTGGATCCTCCTTTAAGCCCTTCTTGTAGATGGGGGTGACAGTAGCCTTCTTGCAGTCATCTAGGACATCTGCTGATCTCCACGACCTCTCAAAGATTATGGAGAGCAGCCAGTTTCAATTCGAGCTGAGCTTTTGCTTTTCTAACCGCATCTGTGCATGCCTTGGCAATGCCCTTGTAGTTCCCAATGGGTATTCTCTGCTTTTTCTTCTCTACTATGCATCTTTTTTGGTTTTGAGCAGACTCAGAAGCTCACGTCAAGATAAGGGAGTCTCTTGCTCTGTGCAAGTGCTTGTTGCTGAAGCCAAGCGTTGGAGAGTCCTTAATTGCTTCTGGCAAAGAAGCGAGTCCCGTATAACGTGAAGAGCACCACATCTCCCTGCTGTGGCAAAAAGAGGAGACAACAGAAAAAATGTTTTTCGAGTCCTTCCTCCACTAAGGGAGATCATAAGCTCCTCGGTTAGATTAACAGGAAGCTTTAAAAACACTGTTACCTATTATTTAGAGCTCAGTATTTTTTAAAATCCCAGCTAGGAGCTCTGTGTATATTACACCGCCCATATGAAGGGCTATGAAGAAACACTATTTGAACAGAAGCTTAATTTAACACTCATTCAGAGCAATACCAACCTGACCTAAAGACAAATTCTGCAGAGTGGCAGGGAGTCTGCTAGTAGATGGGAGGAGGGGAAGGGCAAGAAAGGAGGAATGAAGCAAAAGAGGGTCTATCATGAAAGCAGAATTGTTGTATGGACTATAAACATTTTCCTGGTAGCTAAGGCATCTTTTTTTCTCTTTCTGATGCAGTTTATCCTCATTCTGAACCATCTTCAGGCAGCTATTATCAACATCTTGGCCATGCAAAGAATTATTCCCTGTGCCCCGCCACTCTCCTCTTCAGCAAGAGGAGCACGTAAGTTCTTTTGGGAAGGATGTTGTTCATTTACTTGTAAAGGTGCTAGTTCAGTGTTGCTAACTGCAGTAGCTGGTGTTTGCCCCAAATATTAGTTTCCTGGGATCATGTAGCTTTTGGAGAAGCTGAGCTCTTACTTTAAAAATATCAACAAAAGCTTTATAGCTCTCACAATTGCAGAGAAAAACTTTATAATGAGAACAACTGGAGTCAGAAATGAGAGGACAAGAAATCAACGTGCGTAGTTACTGTTAGATCTCTTGCATTTTGAATGTATAACTTATTGCGTGCTTATTTATGGGCAATACTGTAATTCTGTAACTGATTTTATTCCGGATTATGAGAGACACTCTGTTATAGGGGCAGGATGGTAAAGTTTTTTCCTTTTGCACACATGAAAATTAATAAGGCAAGTATTCATTTTGCACCTGATAGTCATTTCCCCCTTTGGGGGGCTTTGTTTTTGCCTCCCTTTCTTTTGATAGATATCACCCAGCAGCTGCTCATCATGGAAATGTTTCTGATAACCCTAATCTCAAGAGTGGTCTATCGGAGAAGATACAATGACCTAGAACCTCCAGACTGTACAGCCAAAGAAGATGGGGATGACAAGCAGACTCCTGAGGTTATCCTGAATGGTGCAGTTAGTGAAGATGGATTGCCAAGAGTTTAGAAGCCCTCTGCGCTCCTGTTCCACCGGAGCTGTAAGTTCAACTTCAGGAGCTTGTACATTCTTGCACCACAAATAACCACTGTCCATGTTGGAACAACTTCTGACATGAATGCCTGTGAGCTGCAGCACTGAAAGGACCACTAGTGGAAAAGTAACCCCATTTATTCTGCAGTATCATATACACTGTGAGAGTGTTTTCAAACCAAATAGTTTAGTAAGATTTCATACCATGTATTTGTATCCTGTTACTGAGCATTTGATGGTAGCCACATTGTCTTACAACGCAGTTTTATTTCATTTTCTTGTGTTTTAGCTATTAGAATGGCTATGATTTAAAGTTAATCCAGAGTCACTCTTGTTTAGCTCTTTTGACTTTTTAAAATCTTATTTCAGCCTGGATTACTGTCATATGTCCCGCACAGCATTTTCCCACCCTTCCCACCATTAAAATTTATCAGCTCTCATTTTATGCCACAAGCTCACTATCTAATTCCAATCAGTAAATACATTTGCATGTGTTTATTCTGAAATTCCCAAACTTGTCTGGGCTCTCCACCTCCATAATTGATGATCTCTTCAGGGCAAGACTTTCTACGTTCCTTGCAATCACCTCCTAACTTGATAAATACACAGCTACTCTTTCTAACTACTTCACCAGTAGATGTTCTTCCTAGGGAAGGCCAATTCTCTGTTCCTGGCCTGGAAAAATAAAGTAGGTGTTAGAGTCTGAGATGTCTTCTGCCATTGTTCTGTGATGTTATGTGGTGCTTTGTTTCTCTGCTTGGTACATGGGAATAATGATACTCAGGATTGTTGTGTTAAAGGTGTCTGTGAGGATAAGGGCTATTGAAAGGAATTTCTTTGAAAAAATTCTTACCTTCCCAGCTTCTTCACCTCAAATCTGACCTGTGCAGGCATCCAGTAGGACTTCAAATATTACAGGATCTTTTTGCAAATGATGCTGATGTTCTTGGATGAACCTAATTGCTCACTATAATTTCTAGTATGTGCTTAGTAAATATTTAGATATTCTGATTCTTGGGACATGAGGTGCAGCACCATTTCCTAGCACTCGTCTGACCTCATCTAGTGTGAGCCCTAGGCACAAACATCCAACTGATGGAGCAAGACTGCTTATTCCATGTATAGGCTGGGAAAATGTTTCATTGGAAAAGGTGTTAATAACATCTTTTACCTATACTGTATCAAATTAAACTTATCATCAGAGCAAAGCTAGGCAGATATTGGGGTTTTATTTTTAGTTTATAAGGAATTAAAAATCTACTTTCAGTTTGGGAGTTGGTGGCAAATGTAATATTCTGAAAACAGCTAGAGAACCACCTGGAAGTAGAAAAGGGGATTAAATTATTTTCTTTCTGATTGAGGTCAGGAATGACATTTTCTCTAACAATTGAAGGAATCCATTATAGCAGAGAAATTGAGTTATTTTTATTTTGAAGTGGTTGGAGCAATTTTTATATTTATTTTTTTCTACGTAGGTAGTCTGGGAAATCAATACAGATTCTTGTGCTCATTATTGTGAAAGAATCTGCATTTTTTCCTTGAAAAATAATTTAGGCAAAAATTTTTACTCTGCATTACAGTTTGGCAGTAGAATTAACTGGGATCAGCTAACATATTCGTAACATGGGAAATTTTAATGTATTTTCACATTAGGGATGTTAACATATTGCTAATGTTGCTTTATGTCTGGGCGGTCTGGGCTACAAGTACATCTGTAGACTTGCAGAGCAGTGTTTGATTTCGTAATGGCATCGGGAATGGTTGGCTGTGAGTTCAACCGGTTTCAAAACTGCAAAATAAAACATTTTGAGTTGCCAGGGTATCTTTGTGAATTGCTGTGGAAAAGACTTTAATTATTAGGGTAAATGAGACAAATGAGCATTACTGGAAAACGTTTTCCATAGCAGTTCTGCCTGCGGCGTGCCTTGGTGGGTGGGATCTGCGGCGTGGAAAATCCATGTGCTGTAGCATGGACAATGCATTCAAAACCAGATGGAGTGTATGGAGAAGTGGTGGTCTCTGGAGGTCCAGTGAAGGCAGCTGCTGTGGTGCAGCAAGAGTCTTCGCCCATCACTGTTATACTAGTTATCTGTTGTTATCTCAGAAGTGCCTGTTAACCAGATCTTGTAGGCATCAGTAAGGGTGTGCTTTAACCACAGTTGTCACTGGCTGTTATGCTTTTGGGCAGATATTTAATATTTGTTGTGAAAATTCAGCAATAGAATGTACCGTGATGAGTGCTACGTAGACTTCAGATTTGGCAGTGAAGGCGTTTCTTTTTACTATGTGCAGTCATGAAGGTGTCATTCCAAAAACCATTTGCTCTACGCAGAACTCTTTTCAGAGCAAAATTGGATGCGCTTTATCTTAAGTACATACCTAAGAGCTTTCATGAGTTACAGCTTATGTGAATAAAGCAGAATGTATGGGTTTCGTTGTTACATTTTTTTGTTGATGTTCTTTCTTTGGTTTAGCTTTTAAAACCATTTTTTGTTCCTAGCTCTGGCTCGGAGCAATGGCTGTAGCCTGCCTGATCCGGGCATGGTGTCTCAGTAGGCACCTGGGAGCTGGCAGCCAGGGGCAGCAGGTGGCCTGCATTGCAGTGCATTCGTTCGCGTGCTGTTGAAATGAAAAACATTGCAAATCACAAGCTCCAGGTTGGACAGTAGGCAGTCTGAGTACGAAAAAAAAAAAACCAAAAAAAAAGCAGGAAATTCCTTCATTCTGAGTCCTGATAAGGATCCCTTATCAGAACTCAGTGGAAAAAAAAATATCGCTTTGAATGCTCTGTTTATGATTAAAGCATTTTGAAAACATTTAACAAAAGGTAGAACATAAAATTTCACAACTAATTTTATACAGCTGCTGTAAAATAATGAAGGTTAGGGTGAGCACATAACTTTTATGTTATGTTTGCTTGGATTACTGGGCATGGAAGGGTAAATGCAATTTTATTGGTGTCTTTTTTGATGATAAGAGACCAGCACCTTTAAATAGAAAGATAAGCATACACAGAGATGTGTCATCAAAGGTTAAGAAAGTTTTGGCATTTGGAAGCTATTCATGAAAACACAGGGGAATAGATGAGTTATGTGTTCTGGGTGGCCGTGCATTAAAGATGCAGGTATGAAGGTGAGCACTGACTATGGTGCTTCCTGGACATAGGGGCATGCAATGTGAGCAGCACACCCAGCAGGAAGAGAATGAACATTAGCACTTTGTAATGTTGCAGGAGTGCATTGGTAAGAAAAATCTCCTCAGTGCCCTTCTTTTCCACTGTCGCTCAATATTTTGTTTTTAAAACAACACTAATCGAGTGACTGCTGTTCTAGAAAATGATGATACTGGCATCCCTAGGTAGGGCTAGGTATGGGGAGCAGTGAAGAGTGTATTTAAATGCATGCCTTTGTGTTTCACGTGTGTCAGCAGCAAAGGCCTCATGACTTAATAACCAAAGGATTTGTTTCAAGTGTGAAGCGGGTTCTCTGCTGATTGTGGACCTTTCTGTCTCTGCATTCCCCCTCTAAATGTCCTTTCTGTTATTGCACCATCACACTTGCCCCGCCTCATTCTCCCTGCTCAAGAGAAAAAGATGAAGCGCTCCTAAGGCTGGACTCTGTGAGGAGGTGCAAGGGTGTCAGTTCATGCCTGCGGACTAGGGCAGCCAGGCAACATGAGCCTCCTTTCTATACACTGTCCATTTCCAAAGAAAAGCCAAGGGAAAAAAAAAAACCAGAAGACAGGAAAAGAGCTGAATTGTGTCCCATGGTTCTGAGAGCTGGAGTAGGGGAGGAAATTAGGTAACACAAACAATGGTAAACTGGACAGATTGGGGAATAGGTAGACTTAAGGTAGAGGAGCCCAGAAGATTACTCATGAATAACTGAGAGAGGAAGCCAGCAGACATTTGATACACAGCTAATGAAGATGCTAGAACAAATCACTTGCAATGACCCCACACATTTGACATATTGCCACTTGGCTTCCTTATCCTTTTAAACAAGGTCTGACTGCTGCTGGCAGTTTGAATGCTACTGCTTTTACTGACAGCCATTCATGTGTTGCTTCATGTGTTCACGAATCTACTTGCACCTCCCTAGCTCCCAGGTAAAATGGATTACTATTTTTAAGATACTGTTTGGAGGGGAAGAGGGCTAGGTGACCCAGATTTATTTTCTTTTTACTGTTTAAATGTCGTTAAAATTGTTAACTAGATAATTCTAGCAGTTGCCTGAACTTGGTGAGTGTGGTCATCTTTATTTTAGCAAAGGGGGCCTGAGGCAGAGAAATCTAAAGAGCCACAAAGGGGAGTTTTCTATCAGCTGGGATCAGGCTACAGAAGTTAACCAAAGTTCCACTCCCTGTTCTGAAAAATGCTGCCTCTCAAATTTGGTAAGATCACAAATTAAGCTAAGAATGTATGAATTAAGTAATGGTTAGGTGAGTTAGATCATGGTTAGATAATGTGTCCACCAGAACAACAAAATGTGTTGCTCTCAGTTTTGATATCCTCATTTGAGTAAGAGCTACAGGTCAGAGTATCTCTTCATTGGTTGTGGAGTTGGTGTGAAGAATAGATTTATGTGTTGTTGCCTTGTAAGATAAAGTAGGCAGAATATCTTAAGTTATTTTTCTCTGCTAAGTCACACCTTAGTATAACTCATCACAGATCACGGTGCAGCCTTATGCCCACAAACTCTTTATTCTTTCCAAACTTCTCAAAATCACAGTTTCTATTAAAATGTGCGTCTGTAAAGAGAATCAAAACAGCACACTGAAAGAGCTCGGAACTCTATTTTTGCAGAATAATTTTTTCCTCCCATTTCTCAATTCTTGTTACCCTTTCTTTACATTCAAAAAGCTTTTTACGCCTATATTCATGACACTTACTGCCAAATAATCAAGCAGTTGGCATGCCAGCATAGCACTTGAAGGCACACATGCTTCACAACATACCTGAGGCAGCTTGAAGTCTCTGAGATGTCTTTATTGTTCTTCAGAGAAAAGAAAACCCTACTGCAGAAAGTGCATTGAAAAGCAGGAAGAAGATTTTATTGAATAAATTTTACATTTTTGTGGGAAGAAACCAGACGAATTTTGGCAGTATGTTGGATGTTCTTGGTCAGTTCTAGGAGGAGAGAAAAATTGTCCAAAGGCAATTTCCCTTTCATTTGTGGATGTCTCTTCCTTTCACAACTACCTTCTTTAAGACCTGACTGCTCAGCATCCGTCCTGTGACCCATCATGCAGACAGGGTCATGGCATATGCAGAAAACAAAGGGTAGTATAATATGTCTTCTGTTTCCTTTAATGCAATTCAGCAGCTGAAAAGCAGCAGTTTCCCGGCTCAAAATTCAGGCATTGGATCACAGATATCTCTTGGGATCTGAGGCATAGCTTTGGTGTACACTGAAATTGATTCAGACATCTAAGAGAACAGATAAGCTGTGAGAAACCGCTGCAAGACATTCTGCAGGGCAGAGCCACGAGAAAAAAAGGTGAGATTGCTTGCAAAGGAGAGAGTGTTGACACAGGGATAATTAGCAGCTCAAGGGTTCTTGAAGAGAAAAACCAACATGAAAAAAATCCTGCAGAAACAAAACCAAGTAGCCTGAGGATGGCAGTTTAGCAATATCAGTGATCGGCCCATTGCCAGCTGCAGCAGAAGCCAACCCTTCCCCTCCTGACTGAAGGCTGCCCAGCCAGCGGTGACTCCTTGGATGCCTTATCAGGGGTGTTGAGCGCATTAGCTTGTTAGCTCTACCTGCACTTGGCATATATTGACCAACAAATCATAAGTTATCCTCTCTTAAACTGTGAAATCCATTTTGTAAAGGCTTGGTACGTAGCAAAAGGCACTTGCATGAACTGACCCAGAAGAGGAAGGTTACAAAACAAGAGAGAACTATTCAGTACAGGCAACACCACCTCCTCTATCACCCTTTGAGAACCAATGCCTTAAGAACAAAAGAAGGAGTTAGAAATAGCATGAAAACCACTTATATTCATAAGTTATATTCATAATATTACATTATATTCTTCCTTTATTGCAAATTGCTGGGAAAGGTGGGTTTCTGTGTCTCCTTGTAGCCTCGCAATACCCAGCCAGCAAAGGGTGTGAGCTAATTGTTAAATTCAGTTCAACAAGTTCCTCATTAGGGGGAAATTACCTGAGTTTGAAATCTGCTAATTTTCCAATCAGGGTGAGTGTTTGCACTTATGATTTGGAAATAATTAACACATGGTATAACATCAAAACCTATGTAAAGGCTAATGGTAGAAGGGCTAATTTCCTTGGCATGAAAATGGTGTGCTTGGTTTCCCTAGAACTCTATTACTACCCTTTCAGTATCGGTATGTGCTGTGTAGGGTGTCCCAGTATTTATTTAGATTGATTCTTTTTAATGTACTTTTTACATTAATTTTGAAAAGTTGAACAATTATTTCTCAGGCCTATGAGTAATTCATAAAATCATAGAACAGTTTGGGTTGGAAGGGACCTTAAAGATCATCTAGTTCCAAGCCCCCTGCCATGGGCAGGGACACATCCAAGGTGCTGTATTTATTTTTTCTTCTTCCTGTCAATACAGACTTCCCAGAATTACTTGCTTTTATTCTCTCTAAAAGCTAATCATAATCTGATATTTTAGACTAGAGCTTTAGCCTGAGTTTTGCAACGTCCCCAGGAGACCGATGTTCTGGTCCTTAAGGATGTTCCTAGGGAGGTGAATGGGTTGTAGTATTTCGAAAGAAAGAATGTCCAGGTAGAACAATTAGTTGGGAAAGGAGATGTGTATATGGAAGAAACAAATATAGTTGGAAAACATGAAAGAATTTTTTTACCTTAGAGTGCAGGTTATTGATACCACCCTGATCATCACCACTTCTATGTATTTTCAGATAATATTAGCTGGTCTAAGCCAGATATGATTTCTGGTAAATGAGCTATCCTTTTAGCTTAGAGCGTGGCACTAGTACAACTCAGTGTATTAGTGACCTCTCACCATGAAGTATGCAAGAGAGAGGAGTGATTTAATCTTTGGTAGCTGAGACAACTCCACCCAAGGGTGTCATTAGTCCCACTGCTGTGATTATACTGCAGCTTATTGACAAGAAGGGTGTAACTTAACAGCTACAGACAAGGAGAAGAGCCGGTTCCATGTGAGCAGGCAGCATGCAGCAGAGCACAGGTGTATTATGGGGACCATTATCTAGTCTAGAAGCAGTCCAGATTTGGCCACAGGCACAATGACACAGAGCATGGAATGTGAGCTCTGCCTGCCCATGATGAGCATGTTGGGCTTTTCACTGCCTTTTGTCACCGTATGGCCTTTAAACCATTAAGGCCTCCAAGCAGAGTCTCCCATAAAAAAAAGCAAGCCATAAAGCATAGGGTAGCTTTAAATGACGTCTGACCTACCAAGAATTCATCAGGATCCTTTAGACAGAAAAGCTGTCCTGTGAAGCCCTAGGAGGGAAATGTGTCTCTTTCTGTGCAGCCACATCCACGGATTATCTATCCCAACTCTTTGCACTGAGATAGGAGCTGTGTTTCAGGTACTGCATTAACATCTCTGATTTAGGTAACCTGTTTTGAACACTTCCAGTATCTTAATAGTTTTTGGGCTTTCTCTTCTTAATGCGTTTTCGGATGAATGTAAACAGAGCTTGCATTTCTTCCTTCACAGAAGCAGTTTCTGTGATTTGCGTGTGTGCCCACCAAGTAGAATTCAGGCTGCCAGAAATGCTACACACAGGTGGTAGGGATTTGCATTTTCATGCAAGCTGATGATGACTCCCTTTCCTGGTCATTTTTGCTTTTTAAAGCTTGTTGCTTATGAATTACTGTTGCTTCTGAAATTCTGGACTGTGGTTCTTGCATCCATTTTTCTGTTGCTCTGTTTCCATTCACCAGACTACTTTTGTTCATGATCTCAGCTGCTGCTGCTTCTGTGCTTCAGGATAAATTGTTCACATGTGAACTGGTTATTTTGGTTACAGGCAATATTTCCTATGTCAAATCCTGGGAGCTGTGAGAGAATCTTTTTTTCCTCTCTCTTATATGGAGCATCTTCCCTTGCTGCTCACACGTAATGTTAACAAGAGAGTACGAACAAGTGAGCCTGAAGGGCTAATACTTTAAAATTCATGGTTTTGATTGGAGATGTTTGTTTGTTTTTCTGAAGCTATTTATTTCCCCTATGTGCTTTATTTTCTACTTTGAAAAAGGATCAAATTTCAGGCTTTGGTCAAGTAACCCTTATTTCACAAGAAACAGGTTGGCCATTTCACTCTGTTTCTTACTTAGCAGCTATTGTGTTACAAAAGACACACCTGACAACTTGGAGATAATTTTTCCTGCAGTGCCAGCTGCCTTGGAAGTTGCTGAGGAACCTACAGAACACAAGCAAGGAAGATCAAAGCTGTTAGGTCATCTGCCGGATTGAGTACTGCCTGTTGTCCGCCTGTGGATAATGTTAAGGAGATAAAGCTCAACCAACCACTTCTTACTTCCTCTCTTATCCTTTTCGTTACCTGCTGCTTTCTACTAGGCAGCATCTTCTTTCATGTTCCCTCCTCCCTTTGAAATAGTCCTTTCGGAGGCCTAAAGATCACAGCCTCCCACTTGTAAACTGCCTGGGGAGAACAGCCCCTACCACCAAGATAGGAGATGTCTGATGAAGTCTCCTGGCAAGATGCTACGTTGTTTGGCTGCCTGCTGCGGACCTAAGGCCATTCTGAGCCCTCAGGTAAGTGGCTGTGAGGTTATGGTGGTCTTTGCTCTCAGTATGATTATGTGACAGAAAATCAGCCAGCTCCCAAAAGCTAATAGTAGTCTCTTAAAACCTGGAATGCGTTAAATGTTAGTTGGTCTCTTACCAGCAAATTGTGGATGTCAAATGTGAATCTCTTTGACACCCAACAATACCGTAAAAAACACATTGAAAATCACTAACTCTTGGTGATTCTTGCACACACACCCCAGAGTGTGTGCAAACACAAAAGCCCTCCTACAAATTCTCTATTTTTAACCGATATATACAGATTTAACTGAGCGACCCACAAAACTGGTACCAAAGTACCAGTAACACACGAACACTAGGCTGAGCATGCCAAATGAAGTATTTTGGGAGCTATTTACATCCAATCCAACATAAAAACTATTTAACTACAATTTTTACGCTGAAATTTCCAAGACACTATCAGGGCTATCAAGCCATTCTCTATTTTTAATGTAAATTGACTTGTCAAGCATTGGCCTGGCAGAGCACCCCTTCGAAGGAGACAGGCAGGGTTGTGCTTTGTTCAGATCATCCAACTCCTGAACATGATCCACAGCTTGTCCTGTCCGTGTTACAAGGCAGCAGCCAGCACCAGACGTGTGGCATAAAAATCAGCTCTCACGTTAGCCTTGCTTCTTCAGGAGAGGAAGTTTTCATTTCTGTGGCTCCTTGGAGAAGATCGTGATCATCTGCCCAACTTGCTGTCTGCTGAGTCTCTGTCTTTTTTCTTAGGGTATCGCATTTTCTTCCCATTCAGTATTTTCCAGTTGGCTACTGCTTCCTCAATCAAACTGCATCCCTTGCAAAGGAATGAATTACAATTTTCTTGTAATGATTGTAGTGGAATATTTAATTGCTTTTGTAACGTTAAAGAGAAGACAACTCTAGTATGATATCAACACATTTGTCATCATTTTTAGACTCCCTCCCTCAAGGAACAGAATGCTGATAAATGAGGAGAGATTAAAAGGATTTAATTTGGATTTATAATTCTTAAATTTCTAGTCTAAAACCACCCTTTGAATGGCTCTTTTTGAGGAAGCGATCGAATCCTTTATTAGTTTAATAGGATTTGGCTAAGATTACTGATCTTATCTCATCCCCAAGCTGGATTTCCATCAATAGCCTAAACAGATTTCCCTGACACTAAGGCAAATCCTCTCTGCAAATAGTTGCATCATCTCGGGACAAGACTTGCTACCAGTGCTTTCCTTCCACACGTGTATGCAACCTCTCATGAAATCGTCTCCCAAGGAGAGGCGAGAAAATTGTCACCAAGTGCCAGCTGGCTGTTTGGTTTTTCTTTAGAATTGTGTGATTAATTATTTCAAAATATTCTTATCTTCTGTGTAAATTCTTCCGCCACCCAAAGCTGGGCAAAGGACCCCTGAAATTGTACTATGCTAAAAAAATTGTAGTGAGAGACAGTTAGTAAAACTTGAGCCACCATTTTTCCCCTGGTCTGAATTCCTGCATTCCTGGGAAGCTACAGGTTGACTGCCTGGCAAAGTGCAACAGCTATCCCCATCCATGAGCCACCTCCAGGGGATTGTCTCTTTTCCAGTCATTGGTAATAGCTGAAAATGGCAAGTATGTGCAATGTGGTGTTCTCCCTGCCTCCTGCTTTTCTTTCTGCTTGTCCTGTACTGCAGGTAGAACACTTGGGTTTGTAGTCTGTACTGTCTTGTCTTTCAAATATTTTTTAGCAGAGAACTCATATCATTTTGCTTTTCTAGGAAAGCTGAAGGCCACGTTATGCCAGATGAGATTTATTTTTTAAATTGTGAAAAAATTCTCGGAGAAGTAAAATATTTCTCATGAAAAAAAAATGTTAATCATTGCTCAGTGCTCTCAGAGAATAAAATGCCTTTATTTTTTTTTTTTCCTGATATGTAAAGTCTGCACTGTTGTCACTCTACATGTCCCCAAGCAAAGTCTGTTTGGTCTATTCTTTGGTGGTTCTACATGGCCATAAGAGCTAAATCAAGTTAACACAGTTTTTTGGGGTTTTTTTTTTGCAGCTAACATGTTTAGCTTTTAAACTTGCACGTGCAGAAGTGGCTAACAGGGCAAGGGGAGCTACCTGCCAAGAGGGACAGTCACCAAGGATAATGGCAGTAATTCCCCAGTAGCTTCTGTCTCGGAGATTCTAGCACGTTGTTCCTGGGACAGCCAAAGAGGCTGGAGCTTATATTTGTGCCATAATGGGAGATATAGTTCAATCCTATTTGATTTATTTTTATTCTATGGTCTCTCCAGGAGCTTTAGTGCTATGTCTTGAGAAAGAACTCCAGGATGCTCATGAAGTCAAAATCATTGTATGGGAGGTAATTCCCCACTCTGGTTAGAGAGGAAGGAAAAAAAAGAATATGATAGAGTACTTCTATGTCTCTCACACACAAATGCTTCCTCCCTCCTGTTTCCACATTTCTTCACAGCTGAGGAACAGAATGCAGCACCCACAGGGTAAGGTAGTTATCTGACAGATTACATAGTGATGGTAACTGCTGGATGCTCAGCGATTCCACCTAAGAGTAAGTAGCCTCTAAAGGCAGAACCCACTCCCTCTTCCCTTCTCCAGGAACCAGACTACCAGCAACCATGGTGACACCAGCAGCCTGAAGCATCCAAAGTAGCATCCGTGACATACAGATGTTCTGAAAACCAGAAATGTGAGGAATTCACAAAGGCTATATTCACAAACGCGAGGGGCTGTGCACAAAGGCTTGTAGTGGTAGGATGAGAGGCAATGGGTAAAAACTGGAGAGGGGCACATTTAGTCTAGACATAAGGAAGAAATTCTTCACCATGAGAGTGGTGAGGTACTGGCACAGGTTGCCCAGGGAAGCTGTGGCTGACCCATCCCTGGAGGTGTTCAAGGCCAGGCTGGATGGGGCCTCGGGCAGTCTGGTCTGGTGGGAGGTGTCCCTGCCCATGGCAGGGGATTGGAACTATACGATCTTTGAGGTCCCTTCCAACCCAAACCATTCCACGATTCCATGCACGCCCGCCGGCCGCGCTCCGCCCAGCCCAGCACAGTCACTAGATGGCGCACTGAAACAACGCACTGCGCTTCTTCCCCTCGCTCCATACCTGCCGGAGCTGGCCAAGAGCTTTTCCCACGGGAGACAAGAGATTCTGTGAGGCACGGTCTCGTTCTGTCTGTATCCTAATTTTCACTGCAGTTCTCTGCCTTCAGTCGAATTAGTCTTGCGCCTTTAATTTTGGCTCGTTTGGGCTGCTTTGAGGAATGTCTGCACAAGGTGAAAGGAGACTGCCTTGCCACCCCAGCAGCGGTCCCACAGCCGCAATATTAGGGGTATCTGGGATTTACTTTAGGAGAAATAATGCATCCCCTCCTGGCTACTGTTTTGAATGAACAATATATCCCTTCCATCATTTTACTTGCACTCCCCAAAATACTTAGTGGGAGTCACTGTCTTTATCACTGCTGCCAGCAGCATAAGCAGTAAGAACCGAAACTGATTTACCTTCTAACCATCCCCATAGAGAAAAAAACATAAAGCAAAACAGGTGATGGATGGCAGTTTGAGTTTTTCTTGCTCTGCTGTATTAGTCCTGCCAGACAGGCACTATTTCTCCTTCACCACACAATACACTTTTGTGTTGCAAAGATGAAAAATGCAGTGAAGCTCCTCCTGTTGCAGCAGCTTTAGCTCTGACTTTCAGCCTTACCGACACAACTTTTATGCTTCGTGAAGCTACATACACATATAGCTCTTGAACCTTGCCGTCCAAGTGGAGGCACTGGTGTGGGGCCCTTGGATCTCCAGCTTGTGTTGATGTTCACCCCTTTCGGGGTCTGTTTTGGTGATGACTTTTTGGCCTGCTGTCCGAGATGACAACAGGAGGATTGCACTGGCGACTGTGGTGACCATTGTTCTGCTTCATGCCCTGATGGCTGTTGGCTGCTTGGCACACTTTTTTGATGCTCCCGAACTGGATTTTCCTGCATCTGTTGTCCCTACTTACGATGGAACAACAGGAGTAACAAAGAGTTATTAAGTATGATTACAATGCCCATTTCTCCATGTGTACAGTAATTTTATTTTAGATAAAGCAAAAACCAGGTGGCACAAAAAAAATAACTCCTCAAGGATGCATTTTTACTGCTTATCAGACTGTGTCTATGCTAATCTTTCATATTAGATTTGCATTTGTGAAACAAATCTCCCTTGGCTTGCCCAGGGAGCTGATCTCTGAGCATTCTGGTGGGATGCTTTTTGGGTGAAGCTCAAGGGAGAGAGGTGCTCCAGCTGTGCATGTAGCACTCCTCACTGCCAGCAGGCTTTCAGCCCGTGTGACCAGCCTAGAGCTAGGCCAAAATGCGGACAACAGAGATATCGAGTGTTCAAACCATCGCACTGCACAGATTTACACCCATGGTGCCATATTAACTGACAAATGTAAGCAGAGATACTGTTCCTGACACTTAATGTGAAATTTCCCCCAGTCTTCATTTCCAGAGCAGTCCTTGAGTTTGTCCTTCATTGATCTCAGTAGTGTATGTTGTTTCCTTCAAATTAAAGCTTTTAGAGAATTTTGACATCAATTAGTGAGAACGTGCTTAATGTGTGATATTTTTCTTTCCTCCTTTCTACTTGTTCCTGTATGAAGTACCAGTCATGACTATCCCAGTGATTTGTTCTTCTGCAATGTCGATGGACATGGTACCAGACACAGAACAAATTCTATTTTCTACAGAGAAATAGTGTAACCCACTGCCCTACCGCACAGTCTGTGGTGCGTAGGGCTTGGAGCATTTCAAAGGTATGCTGTGATTTGCTGTCCAGGAGGATTCAGTCAGACAGAGTAGCTGTTTTCAACCTTGCTGTTTTTCACCTTTTCATTCTGGTTTGGAATTGGATGTGTAAAATCCAATCTGCCCTCTAGTGAGAGACTGTTCCTTCCTTCATCTGGTTAAAGAGGCACTGTCAGAGTTTAATGCGGTAGTTCATTCTCCATTTAAATACTGCTAGAGAGCCTGTTGATGCCACTTACTAGTGGAAAAAAATTCTACAGCCCTTCAGAGCAACCCCTTCTGTTAGACAGCAGTCCTGTCTAGTCATGCATATTATTCGTCTCCATTTTGGTTGATGGTGCATGATAACCTCAGGGCTTGAAGTTGTGGCAAGTAGAAATGAAGCATGGGGAGAGGAGGCAGAGAGCCAGGACTAGCACTCACACCTGCAATCTTTTCTCAATGCATAATTTTTCCTTGGACACCTTCTACTATGCCGAAAGACTGCAAGTTCTAAAAACACATGGTAACTATTTGTATCAGGTAACGCATACAGTACATAGGTACAGCTAACAAGCTACTCAGCTAAGTATTACTTAAGTAAGAACTATTACTTAAGTACTTAAGTACAGAGTACTCAGCTAAATATTACAACTATTACCAGACAGGCAGGAAACTGTTGGTCAGGAGGGGAACTTTTCATTTCCATGGCTCTTTGCAGAGGATTGTGATCCCTCCCCTGGCCAAACTGCTGTCTGATGAGTCTCTATCTCTTTTTTTAGGGTGTTGCATCTTCCTTCCTCAGTATTTTCCAGATAACTGCTTCTACAAATTCACTTCTGCCTACGTACTTACTTTCACATGGCTTTAGCTTAAACTCTTTCTTGCAACTGGACAACAACTTTCTAAGCAAAACTCAGCCCAGGCATTATAGCTGTGCCACCATAAAAGCAATCCTTGGGTCGCAGGCAGCTGAACATCTGGGCTGCTGTTCAGTGTTTGAAAGTTAACTGCACAATGTCATCAGGATGAAGGTAAAGGCATAATATTGCTCTCTGTCATGACACCTAGTCTAGTGTCACACTGATTATTAACATTGGGTTTTTAAAATTATGATCAGGGCAGGTTAGATTTCTAGCCATTCAGATATTTTGGCATGATCCTGGAGTTCAGGCTCATTGTAACACCAGCAACAATCCTTGAACTAATCATTGATTGTATCACAAAAAGTCAGGAGGCTTCATGCTCACAAGCTCTCCTCCTACTTGGGGACTTCAACCACCCAGACATATGCTGGAAAAGCAGCACAGCAAGCTGTAGGCAATCCAGGAAACTCCTGGAGCGCATTGAGGATAATTTCTTAGCCCAGCTGATAGAGACCCCCACCAGAAGCAATACTGGACCTTATGGTCACCAATACAAGCAAACTCATCAGTGACATTAGGATTGGAGGCAGCCTGGGCTGCAGTGATCATGCACTGGGGGAGTTCGAGGTTCAGAGGGATATGGGACAGGTGAGGAGTATAGTCAGGACACTAAATTGCAGGAAAGCAGACTTCCAGCGCTTCAAGGAGTTACTCGGTAGGACCCCCAGAGACATGGTCCTCCGAGACAAGGGAGCAAAACAGAGCTGCAAAGTATTTAAGGAAGCTTTCCATAAAGTGCAAGAGCGCTCAGTCCCCAAATGTAGAAAATCAGGCAGGAAAGGGAAGAGACCGGCACGGCTGAGTCGAGACCTGCTGGTTAAACTAAAAAAGAACAGGGAACTGCACAGGCAGTGCAAGCAGGGACAGGGAACCTGGGGCGTGTATAGAGATGCTGCCCAGTTGTGTAGGGATGGGGTCAGGAAGGCCAAGGCGCAGCTGGAGCTGAACTTGGCAAGGGAAGTAAAGACTAACAAGAACTTTTACAGGTACGTCAATCAAAAGAGGAAGGTCAAAGAGAACATACACCCACTGATGGTTGGAAATGGTGATCACATATCACCAGATGATGAGGAGGCTGAGGTACTTAACAACTTTTTTGCCTCAGTCTTCACCGATAACCACTCTTCTCACCCCTCCTGGGTCATGGGACAGCAAGATGGTGACACCTGTGGGATGGTGACCCCCTCCCACAGTAGAGGAGGATCAGGTTCATGACCCCCTGAGGAACCTGAACATGTCTATGGGACCTGATGAGATGCATCCCAGAGTCCTGAGGGAATTAGCAGATGTGGTTGCCAAGACACTCTCCATGATATTTCAAAAGTCACGACAGTCAGAAGAAGTCCCTGGTGACTGGAAGAAGAGTAACATTGTGCCCAGTTTTAAAAAGGGTAGAAAAGACCAACCTGGGAACTACCGACCTGTCAGCCTCACCTCTGTGCCTGGGAAGATTATGGAACAGATCCTCCTAGAAGCTGTGCTAAAGCACATAGAGGACAAGGAGGTGATTAATGACAGCCAGCATGGCTTCACCAGGGGCAAGTCCTGTATGACCAACCTAGTGGCTTTCTATGATGGGGTAACTGCAGAAGTGGATGTGGGTAAACCGACGGATGTTATCTGTCTAGACTTCTGTAAAGCCTTTGACACGGTCCCCCAGAACATCCTTCTCTCTAAATTGAAGAGATATGGATTTGATTGGTGGACGGTACAGTAGATAAGAAACTGGTTGGATGGTCGTATTCAAAGAGTAGTGGTCAATGGCTCAGAGTCCAGATGGAGATCCGTGATGAGTGGTGTCCCTCAGGGGTCCGTACTGGGACCAGTGCTGTTTAATATCTTTATCAATGATATTGACAACAAGATTGAGTGCACCCTCAGCAAGTTTGCAGATGACACCAAGCTGAGTGGCGTAGTTGCCACATCAGAAGGACGAGATATCATCCAGAGCAACCTGGACAGACTGGAGAAGTGGGCCTTCGAGAACCTCATGAGATTCAACAAGACCAAGGGCGAGGTCCTATACCTGGATCAGTTCAATCCTCCTTTTCAGTACAGGATGGAGGATGATGTGATTGAGAGCAGCCCTGCAGAGAAGGACTTGGAGGTGCTGACTGATGAGAAGCTCGATGTGAGCTGGTAATGTGCACTCGCAGCCCAGAAGGCCAACCATATCCTGGGCTGCATCAAAAGAAGCGTGGCCAGCAGGTTGAGGGAAGTGATTCTGCCCCTCTATTCCTCTCTTGTGAGACCTCATCTGGAATACTGTGTCCAGTTCTGGAATCCTCAATGTAAGCAGGATATGGAGCTGTTGGAACGGGGAGGGCCATAAAGATGATCAGAGGGCTGGAGCACCTTCCCTACGAGGACAGTCTGAGAAAGTTGGGCTCGTTCAGCCTGGAGAAGAGAAGGCTCAGAGGAGATCTTACAGTGACCTTCCAGTACCTGAAGGGGGCCTGCAGGAAGGCTGGAAAGGGTCTATTTGTAAACGACCAGGAGGAACAGGTATAAACTGGAGAGGGGCAGATTTAGACTAAATATTAGGAAGGATTTCTTCACAATGAGAGTGGTGAGGCACTGGCACAGGTTGCCCAGGGAAGTTGTGGATGCCCTATCCCTGGATGTGTTCACGGCCAGGTTGGATGGGGCCTTGGGCACCTTGCTTTAGTGGGATATCCCTGCCCATGGCAGGGGGATTGGAACTAGATGATCTTTAAGGTCCCTTCCAACCCTGACTATTCCATGATTCTATGATAGAAAATGTCCCACAGGCTCAGATAGATTGTCCTGATGGTTACTTTAAGACATTAAGAAGGACCCAGTGTGCCAGAATGCTTTCAGCGAGACATGCTGGGTTTGAAATAGGCTGTAAAAGATCTGAACAACAAATTGTGTGGTGGAATCTTTTGCAGAAAACAAAAAGAATATTAGAATTCACGTTTTGAAAGTTCAGACATACTGGAAGAAGATCAAGGTTTTTGGATAGCAGATCAGAAAAGCCCCCAGGTATCTGATAATGAAAAGAAGCACTTACTTATCAGAAGCCACACAAACGGAGAATGAAGAATGTGATCTTGGTGGGGCAGCTGGAAAAAAAACTCCTTGATTTGCCAGTTAATCAGAATGTACTGCAGAGAAATCAATATAATCATAATTTCATTTGCTATTTATTTCTGGCTCGTATTTTCACAGGCTTTGAAATGTGCATTTCATCAGTCATCTACTCTGGAGAGGAATGGCATGAATTTCAACACTTCTGCTATTTTTGCCTGCAAAATATTCAAAATTGTTTCTGCAGAAGCTATAGGCAGCAGTGGGGGATATTTATTTAAAGAGATTTGGAACAATGGATCACTAGTGATTAAAATAAAAATGGAAATTACATTCTGGATGCAAGAGACAAATGAGTATTGCATTTACAATGCTTTGGCATTTTGCATGTATGAACTGTTTCTGAGGAGTTGCATTTTGGAAATTTTGAAGCCTGGCTGTTTTTTGAAGCCTATGAAAAATGCAGATTCAAGCTCCTCATTTTATGCTAATGTAAACAGGTGAAGGAGAATACCAGTTTGTTGAAACAAGGGAATTAGCATGTGAATGGGAGTATCGGACTTCTTCCGCTTGAAAAGGCAGTTTTCAAAGTAGAAACTAGGACTTCAATATCATGCTGTGATTTTTCTCTTTCCATGTCCCCAAATCATGTTACTTGTAGTGCATTAACAGCCTTCGAGCCTGTACCCCACCAGGCTACAGGCGCTGTCATTTTAGCTAACAGCCATAATCTACAAATCTAACCATCAATGACCTGACTTGTTTTCTCTCCCTGCTTCCTAATTCTTGTTTCAGAATTCAGTCTCAGTTTTCTGGACTGCTGATGATAAATATACTTACAAAGTAAGAATCTGACTGGGAGACCAGTCTGGACTCTGTCCTTCCCTGTCAAATCAATTTTTTCAGAGGACTGCATTGTCAGCCTCGCCAGAGAGGCTTGCCTTCCGTGCTGATGCATTCCTTGCAAACAAAACAAGCTTGCAGAAGTATGTTGCTGAATAAGCTAGATGGCAGTGACACAGAAGAATTAGTGCCTACTGAAAAGAAAAGACTTGTGGAATTAGTTTCAGGACTATTTCCAGCACAAGTGGCCATCCACATCTCTAAAATCACACAGCTCAAACAATCTAGTCAGGTACTGTAACATGCCGAGCCACCTTCACCAGAGACTATCATGTTCTTCACTCGCATCAGGTAAAATCTCAGGAATCTGTGCTGTGAGCAGCTCCCCAATGAAAGAAAATTTTTGCCTTTTGAGCACCTCTCCTTCCTCTCCCCCACCACCACTCCCCCCAACTAGCCATGGTAACCTGCTCTGTGTTTCAAACACCTGCTTGCATTTGTGTAACGGTGTGCGTGTTTGCTCTCCTTCATTGCATTTTATTTGCCTTTGATTAATGATTAAAGCAAAACAAGACCATTGTAGGTGGTTTTAAAGTCACTCTTCTATTAAGAATGGAGCTTGCAGTGAGTCTGCTGTGCTGGCATTACTACTCCTGCCTCTGGCAGCACCAGAGCTGGGGCCACTCGCAGGTACAGAGCATAACGTTGCCCTCCAGACGAGTCCTGCAGATATGACTTGGCATGATGTTCTCTGCCCTGCCTGGCCTGCTTTTATCTGTGAATACATTCACATAATTTTGAAAACAACATTATGTTTCATGATATCATGGAGATTTTCCAGTTCTAGTCCTCTTATTTGTTTGGGGTAATCATGGTAGTCTTATGAAGTAACACTAGTCTGAGCTCCGTAGCAACCGGATGTTCCCACTGCAATATTAGAGAGCAGTGGCTAAAATCCACTTCTGCTGCACTGCCAACTGGAAAGGTGGCAGGAGGTGCAGTCGCATTATGCTGCTTTAAAGGTTATAAAGCTCTTCTTTCTCCTGGCAACTTCAATGTTTGCCTTTCTGACTAAGTGACTGGCTCTTTGATGCAATAGCTGCTTTGCTCCCTAGGGGGAATGCAAGTCACTCAATAAAACAAGTGATTACAGTCGTCAGATTACAAAGGTTGTTTGTTTTTGTTTGTTTTTTAAAACAGATGAGATGTGTACTTGTCTTGATTGCCCTACTGGGCAATAAAAGTTTTCTAATCAGTTCAGTGAAAATCTTGATTGGTACAGAACTGGTGTCGGTGTTGCCTTGTAATGAGATGTAATGTCTCCCAAAAGGATTTCTTGTAACACACTTGTAATCTTCTCAAGAGAAGGAAATTGAGGTGGTAGCTGGTGGGAGAGAACACACCGTTTTTCAGTTCAAGTCACCCTGACCATCCTTTGAAGGCAGTAACTGTTCACATTCCTAAATCTGCTTTACAGATCACTGATTTAAATGAAATCCCACCAGACGTCTGAATCGGAAGGCTACTGCTATGATTATAGTCAGGTCATGCTTAAAGCTGAGATAATTTAATATTGTTGAACTCAGTGTTGAACACTGAGTGACTCTACTTTACCCCGGTTCCTTTGCATGCCTGGAAAGCATCTATAACCTCTTCAGCATTTTGGTGAGGAGAGGGCAAGTAATAACACTTTTCTGCTTCTGCGGATTTAACTGCCTAAGCTGGCACAGCCTGAGATTGGGTTTGTGCTCTCAGAGGCGCAAGGAGGCGTACCTGGGAAAGGAGGAGGGGAGGTGGGACAGCCCCTTGCTTCTGCTGAGGTGCTTGTTGCAAGGTGTGAGCCTGATACAGCCATACCCATCAGTAAAGAACTTTTCACTTATTGGACAAAGAATCTCAAAATTAGGTCGCATTGCAAAGTCCAAGTGTTTGTAGACAGCCCTAGGTGACAACTCAGCACTGGCTAATCTAGAGCCATTAATTGCCAGGCACCCTTTGATTATTAAATCCTAGCACTAGCAAGGGAGACTTTTGGCTGGGGCCAGGACACAAATTCTTCCTCAGAGCTGTCTCCCCCTTTCATCTTCCTTGAAACTATTTAACAAGAGATGTCTTGAGCTATTTTTCTATCTCATGCATATTATTTGTAGGAGTTTCTTTTGGTTTATTCAGTGTGGCAAGGCAGAATACTATGCTGTATTAAGCTGAATGTTTTGAGGGCACTTTTCTCCCACATCCTGCAAGCATACATGCTTATACAGACATGCCTCACATTTGCCATTGTCTCTATGTGAACCTACATGAAATCATAAAGATCGAGCGGAATGCCTGTATTTTACTAAAAAGAAAAAGAAGCTGTTGTGATATCAATATGTATGGCCAGGAGACTTTTTGGGCAAAACATTTTAATAAGAAGCATTTGTCAAAAATCGAGATGCTGAAAGCAATACATTAATTTTAAACAAACTCCTTGGTGGAGGGAATGGGCTGAGATAAAAACATATATGAGACCATTTACAAAAAAGTTCTCAATGATAATACTAAGTAACAATAGATATGAACATAAATTTCATAATTCCTATTCTATAATCACAAGATCATATGCTAGTTGAGGTTAGAAGGCACCTCTGGGGGTCATTTGGTCCAACTCCTCTTTTCAAGCAGGGTCAACCTACAGCCAGTTGCCCAGAACCATGTCCAGGCAGGCTTTGAAAATCTCCACGGGTGGAGACTCCACAATATTCCTGGGCAGCTTGTGCGGGTGTTCAGTCACCCTCACAGTGAAAAGACTGGTTCCTGATATTCAGAGGGAACCTCCTGTAATTCAGTTTATGCATTTTGTCTCTGTTTCTGTCCCTGGGCACCTCTGAAAAGAGCCTGGCTCCATCCTCTAGGCACTTTCCCTACAGGTATTTACACACACTGATCAAATCACTCTCAGCCTTTTCTTCTACAAAATGAAAAGTCAGCTCTCTCAGCCATTCCTCATAGGAGAGATGTTCAAGTCCCTTCACAATTGTTGTGGCCATTCATTGGACTCTATCCAGTATGTTTGCATCTCTCTTGTACTGGAGAGCACAGAACTGGATGCAGTACTTCAGGTGAGGCCTCACCAGAGCTGAGTATAAGGGAAGGAACACCTCCCTCCACCTGCTGGCAATAATCATAACAACGGAAATATTTATTTTCACAAATGAGATTATTGAGAGAATAAATTACACTAAATTATTTTGTAGGAGAAAAACATTTTACCTTTAAGGTTTCTGATAACTTAGTGAACTCAAACCTGTAAGATCAGAATTGCAACTATGATACTCATGAATACATCGGATTTGTTTTGGAAGGGAGATGTAGTCTGAATGAAAAGGAAAGGAAAATATCTTAGGAAAGGTGTACATTGCCTAATGTTTCTATAGTCAGAATCTAATACCCTACCACCTGTCACTCTTCCACATCTATAATATTTCACACACTTAGTAGTCACATAATCACTTTGTGTCATTTATAACATCATCTGTGAGAAGGCAAGAGACTCCTTCATTGTATAGTAAGATATTTAATTAGGAGAAACAATATTTAATATTCTTATGACTTCAATTTTTCAGGTGTTACTGAATAGCAATGATTTTTTTTAATGTAGAAACACAAACTACAATAAAATAATCAAAGTCTAATCTTCATAGGTGAAAGATTATACGTAGGCTAAGTGTGACAAACAAGCTGTTAAATTCCATATCATTACAACCAGTGAGTCAGGAGACAAAAATGCAGCCTTACACCTAGTATTGTTATCTTTCCCATCACTGTGCCTGACTCGGAAATATTATTTTGCGTGTTAACAGAGTTGGACTCCAGCTTTCACTTAGATACATTAAAAAAGGATACTGAGGAGTGACATTAGTCCCCTTATGTGCCCCTCAGAGTGATGTGAAAATATCAAGCAAATGACAATTTCTGAGAGCAACTCCCTCCAGTACCGCTTTATCTCAGATCACTGCTTATCTTCAGCCTGCCTGGACGCTTTCTGTAGAGAAGTCCAGTTTATGTTTGACAGCATATCCTATCTGGAAATGTGAGATTCAATAGCTCTGCTCAGAGGTAATAGGTAAAAGGTAATAGCTGTAGCATTAACAAGACGCAGTCCCTTTGAGCTACAGGTCACACCTATCTAGGTCTGCTTATGCTGTAGCTTTAGTCATAAGTGTACCTGATGAACTTCTTTTTTTCCTTCCTCCTGACTTAGAAAAGCCGTGTTGTATTTGTATCTTATTCATTATGCACATGTAACGCCAAACTACCAGAGGTCAATACTGATCATGTGGTTATGGATTGGTGACTGCCTGCTGAATGCTACTGAAAATGGCTTCTAAAGGCAAGCATTCCGTAACCTTAATAACAAAAACAGCCTGTGCTCTTCAGTCTACTTTTCAGTGTGCCAGTCACACAGCTTCAGAGAAGAAAAGCATTAGAACTACATGGATGTGGAAAGTTGGTAATCGTTGGAGAATGGCTCGAAGAACAAGGACATGGCTCTTTAAAAATGCTACATTCAAGCAAGGCATAGGCCTGCACAATAGGCTGAATGGAGGAGTACCGAGAAGCTGCACAATCATGTCGATAGCGCGAACTGGCAAGGACACTGCGGCCTTGACTAGTTCCATAAATAACCTTAGGGAACTAGCTGTAGAAAGTATGAGAAACTAGCTTAAGCTGAAACTGCAAGTAGGAGGACTAATGCAAAAACCTAACCCTTAGGCTTCGCCAATTAGAGTAGGACTAGTAGGCATAATTAACTCACGCTGTATATAACTGAGCTATCTGAAGGCAATAAACGGAGCCTGCTTGTAACTCATATTGAGTTGTGCACGTCTTCCTTTCTCGACAAAAAACAAGGGCCTCTGAACCTTCCCTCCCAACAGGTAATAATTTGAGAGTGACACTCTTGTGTTTAGTAGTCAGTTGTTTAATGAAGTGTGAAGATGACCTTGGACCATCAGCAATTCCATGCTTCTCCATGCCCACATCCATATCTAATCTTTCAAAGATAATCCATCCTGCAACAAATGAGTAGACCTGAGTGATAGTGCAATGTGGAGAAAGTAAGACTTCCAGGTACTCAGGTCCCTGCACAAAATCCAGTTTTCACCTGAAGAATAGCATTTTATTACTCCTGCTATCTCAAAGCACACACCTACAAGCAAACACTGGAGCAAAAGTTTGCTTCCCACCCGTGTAGCTCTTGAGCTACAATTTCCCACTGATCAACAGAGTAATTTGCAAAACAAGCTGCATATTTTGTTTTAGTGGGTAGAATAGTTAAAAAATATTTGTTTCTATCACTAAATTTTCCAGTCATCTTCTTCAAGGAGGCTCAGTATACAGACCCAGTGAATTTTGCCAAATCATGCTTCTGGAAAAGCCACCAGCTGTTGATAGCAAGCCTTCAAGCCTGAACTGAGGCCTTCTACACTTACTGGATCAGATGGATGGATATGATAAACAAATATGATGCATTTACCTCTCCCTTGGACTATGCATATAAACACAACTTAAAGCACGGTGGGATTCTTATTTGACATTGGTCTTTAGCCTCACTATAGGCATGGAATTGAGCAAACACATTTGCATCTTGATGCAACTCACCACTCTTACGAGGAACTGGAAGCTAAGATGATGATGGAAGAACAGCTGTACAATATGTACCAGAAAAGCTCATCTTTAGCTGAAATCTAGTGCTATTATAACACTGACAAAGGTTTCCCATATTAGTGAGGAGACACAGTCTTCTTTTCATGGTTCTTTTCTTTTTCCTTGCAGAACTTCATCTGCTAGAAGTTACGTTTAGGACTAATCTGTTAAGTTACTGTGAATAGACATAATCACTGTATTTGTCTATTTTCTCATGTTAGTTTGCAAACTATTGCAGAAAATCAAATGAACTATGTCTTGCTGTTTGCACTACAGTGAAGAGGAGCTCCATAAGCTGGCAAAAAGCAGTATCAGCGAAAGGTGCAATAGCATATTTGAAGTTCAGGATGTCACAAAAAGGTTAAAGATTATGTTTAACTTGTGCTAGGTAAACACATTCAGTTTCTTTACTCTGCACTTTCAAATCTGTAATAAATAAACCAAATAAATATATTAAACCAGGAACAATAAAACTTTATTTGCAGAATAAATGAAGAAATGTGTTTTAACAGAGAAATTGGGTAAGGTAGAATACAATCATTACTTTAAACTTTGCATGGGCTCAAGTTAAGATTAAAAAAACCTGCCAATTTGTCTGTAAATCTATAGAGTGAAAAAGCCCATTGAACAGTAAGAACCACAGATTGATAATATACATCAGGTCAAAACAACCAAATATCTGAACTCGCTGTCATTGCATGCGTGTTATATAAAGGCATCCTAGTGCATGTAATGCTTATTGATTTCAGAAAAGCACTTGATATGATACTGAATTATAGAACTTATAGCATTTGGTGCAGGAAATGCAGGGAAATATTATAGTGGGGTGAAGAGGAGACTGATCAATGCAGAGGAACAAAATGTTGCATCACTGCACCCTCAGAGGGCACAGCTGCTATTGCAACTCTCACCCTGCTTTCTATTGCCAAGATAAGGGAGAGGTGACAATCAGAAAAAGCATTTGTACTTCCTTACAATGTCTTCGCAGCCCCCTGCCCTGAGAGGAAAATGGCTGGTAATTCATTACAAAGCATGTATATGGATTCAGAATTATTTATTAGTTTGTTTTTCTCTTGGCACACAGATATCTCTGGGAAGTGCAGGTCAGAACCAAGAAGACTCAAATCTACTCCTCTAAGTGGCAGGTTTTATTCCATTTATCTAAGAGCACAAGAACGTCTCCTGCTGCATGGTAAATTCCATGTAGCAAGATCTAACCCCTTTGCAGCTTTTTTCCTCACAAGGCCCCTGCAGGCTTCAATTTCTGCAAACAAAAAGGTGCTGAGATGATTTTCCCCAAAGCTAAAGGTATGCCAGTGTATTGTTAAAGCAACTCAAACTGAAATAAACTTTTGAATTTTCCCCTACGAGACTCTCTTGCAAGGGAAGAAAAAACACAAGAGAGGGAATTTCTTTCAGGGGCACTCCCCTCCTACTGATGCTGTCCTCCTCCATAAAGTAGGCTGACAATCCCGTTTTAAAGGATCTAGTACAAATTTGAAAGATACCTTTCTTCTGTATTCATATATCTAGAGACTCTTCCTCAGCTGATGTTCCTGCAAGCTATTTCTGGAAGAGAAGATTAAGTGTAAATCCTTGGCATAATTGTACTGGTTACTGGTTAGATGCAAGTTAGGACCTGACTGTGGGGTTTTTGTGCATTTGAATGGTAAAAAGAGCACCAAGATATAGTCTTATGGGGAAGGATTATTTCTGGTGTGGTTCTGTGCCACTTGCTCATAGCCATAATTCACTTGTTCCAATGGTCACTGTTATGGCATGGGTACAAAATACCTGTCGCAACAATGATATTCCTCCTAGACAGTTTCCTTGCTCCTTTCTGACAACCGTTGCTTTGATTTACTCTGTCTGTTAGGTTAAAATGGGACTTTTCACCTCATCGACATATTTACCTGCCTGTTCAAAGAACAGTCTCCTGCCACAGGAGAACTGGGTTCAAAACTCTGCTTATGCCTTTGTGGCACTGGTGGGACACTTGCACAACCACAAAGACTGTCTCCTGCCCAAAGCCCACAAAGACTTGTCCTCCTTCCCCTAAATTGTATTTGAGAAAGGGGCAGATGTGAAACTGTCTGGGAGAGAAAGAGAGAGGAACATCCACAAAACGAAAGGAAAATGCATGGCTAATGGTGCAGTGTTAAATAAGAGTAGGTAAACTCATGAACTTCAAGTGAGCTTTCATCACTGCTGAGGGAGGTGAGCAAACTTTTTCTCTGCATTTACTCTCAGTTAACTCAGTGGCAAAGGTTTTCTCTCATGCTTGCCTTAACAATCTCAAAAGAAAATCACCTATTTGTTTTTCCTTAGAGATCAATTTTTTATGGGTTTTTACATGAAAGAATAATGTAGCCCTGTCCACTAATACTGGACAAGGAGATGGTGTCATCTGATAAAGAGATGACATGGCCACCATGGTGGCACCAGCTCTACTTACTCTAATGCAAATTACTGAGCATATCTCTGTAATTAAAGGAGTCGTGGAGTGTATATTTTAAAAAAACCTAACACATCTGAGCCGGCTAATTATAATAACATTAAGAAGTAAATTAAGAAGTAAACACTTCCACAAGCCATACTCTTTACAAAGTGAATGAAGAATTTCCGTAACTTCCTACCTATTAGATTCGCCAAACATAATTTTTGGTAGTCCTTGATGGTTCCTTTAAAAAAAATTACTAAACTTTGCTTGTCAACTAACTAGGATGATAAACACTAAAGGCAATGACTACCACCTTTTGCTGGCAAAAAGACTTGGTAAAGAAACTTTGTTTTCTTGGGTAATAGACAAAAATGGATTAACATGTATAGTATGATAGCAACAGAATCTAATACTACATGTGCATTCCCAAATGTAACGACCATATTTACTTAAACTCACACCTTTGAGTGTTATCAATTTTCTGACCATTGTGGGTAACAGCCCATCCAAACTTACCCATCTGAGTGCATAAGTACTAGGAAGAGATAAATTATTAAAAATAAAATTAGGTCTTTTTAGAAGTTTAGGAAAGCTTCATGAAGAAACCTTATCCCTTCCTAACTCCATGTGTTCATAATGTGGCTTTACACAATCCTCTACTTGAATCTACCCTTGAAAGCATAGAGTGGCAGGTGGGAGAAAAATTAGTACTATGAACAGAAGAAATTTGTATGAAAGATCGCAGAACCCTATACCAGTTTTTCCTGTTCTGTGTTGTTTTCTTCTGTCATCTTGTAAAATGTACCTCAGGACTATAATTCTCTGTGCGAACTTCCACCAAAATAACTGTTATTGGTTACTGTTATTGTTAGTGTTTCAATTGTATTATATCCATTCTCAACCAGTGCTTCTGAACTTTAAGATATAGGGTTTACAACAGCTTCAATATAGAGCTTTCTTTTGTTAAAAAAATACTATGAATTCCACAAAGTCAATGTGTCTAGAAAACACTAATAACCATGTTTTCTTGGTTTACAGTTTAACATTCCTTTCCCCCTCCTCTGATATCCATACAAAGAAGTTCATTATGCTGAATCCCCTGCAGCTAGTTTGCAGACCTCCTGAGTATTCTGCAGTGAAGAAAAGCAAGCTTTGCTACAAAGATTATAGTTCTGGTGTTTTAATGATCTGAAATGTTTGCTGTGAATAAATCTTAATTGGATGAAACACTAGATGCAAAAGCTTTGCCCCCTGAAAATAGAAGTCCATGTCATACAAAGGTCCTGAAAGGACGAGACCTGAAATCTTCACAAAAATGTGACTGCCAAAGTACACAGGTGGGAGTTTTGCTACAAAATTTTATAGGAATAGGAGTGAATCTCTAATCATAACCAAGCACTATGAAAACTTAAACTTAGGGAGACCTTTTTTTTCCTACTAACTTGATTTTCCGACTACTAGTCATACACATGTTCCTTATCATCTCTGTGACTGCACTGAATTAGCGTACAAAGACTAGTCCCATATGCAGAGCAGCAAATGTTCTGGCATTAGGGTACACTCTCCTCACAGGTGGAAACACAAAATTAGGGGAGGCCAGTTTTTAAATAGCAGCACTGAAACCAGCAGGAGCCAGTCAGCACATAAAACTCCTGAGGGTAGGAAACACCAAATAGCTTTTGGTTATGCAAACATGCTCTGCATCAGATCCCCTGTTTTAGAAAATCACTCTACAGCAAAACCCAATATTGCCTCTCAAAGATTCTGTGGTTTGTGAGTCAGAAGCATTGATTTTATAACAACTCCAATGCAGAAAAACAGAACAAAAAAAATTATGGCAAAGTTGGCTACTCAGATTCAATTATCCATCTCCTTTGTCACAATGATGACCCAAGAAAAACTGATTTGATATGTCAGGGTGCCACAAAGGCTGGGGCTTCCTGCAGGCTTTCTGGTGTCTGGGCAGGAGCAGCAGGGCTAGGTGGTGCCCCCAAGGCCAGGACATCGCAGCCATCTCATCCTCAGCATACAGTTCTGGCAAGTGTCCATACCAAGACCCCAATTCACTTACAAGTGCTGAGGTTTCCGACTGGCTGCACACCCAACATTTTCTAGCCATACAGGGACTAAGATATTCTAGCTACTAAAGGGCCATGTAAAACTAAGGCGTTTTTAACATCTAGCCTACTTGTCGTCATTCCAGCTTTGAGTTTAACTGGAAAATATGAAAATAATATCCTTGATTAAAGGGAGATGCTAAGCACCCAAGAAATTCAGAAGCGTTAGCCGTGTTATTGATATTAAAATTAACTTTTTCTAAGAGGCAAGTCTATTTTTCCCTGCACATCTGTAGAAGTTCTTTATCATATAAACAAAAATTCAGGAGGGCACTCACAGAATGAACAGCAGGCAACATTTCTGCCACAGATGTGGGCTTAAATATATAAAGGAGGCAGGTAGGAGGTATAAGAAATCCAAATCACCCAAACCCCTGCTCTTAGTAAAACTCAGCTTATACTTTTAAGTCTGTTGATCTCAGTGACATTTTCTACTTAGCATGGCTTACGCCATGACTTCTATTTATTTTAGGGGCATTGTTTAGGAACTAGGTTTACGTATAGGCTCGTTGCTGTCTTGTGTTGACAAAACAAAGATACATTTACCCACGTGCATTTATGTCCTCTTAAGTAAGCCTTGCAGTCTTCTTAGATGCAGAGTCAGGCAGAGTTTCTTGATGTGTCTGGGATTCGTATCGGTCTTAAGTGTGGGTTTTAACAGTTTTCAGATAATTCAATCTATGGGTTGCGTCATTGGTTGCGTTATCAGTTTCTCCAGTGTTGAGAGAAGCTATCAAGAGTCTCTTTGATGAGAAGAGCACAATTCTGATTTCCATTAATTTTGCCCATGTCTTTGTTACAGTTTTAGGCTGTATCAGCATAGACAAAAACAATTCCAATTTTTACATGGGCTCCTTAATGTAGATTTTTAAAATTCCCAACAAATGGATGCAGTGAAGCTTTGTATTGCAAAAGAAGGTTTTGTGCTTAGAAAGACAATTCAGTAGTTAACTGAGATCCTGCTATTTTTTCGAGGCAAAAAATCTTGAAGAGTATCTAACAAAAGTTTTAAAACACTCTTCCTCATCTGCCAAGAAAGCTTCAGAATTACAGGAGATGGTTTCATTTTGTCAGCCTTGATTAGATGACATGCCTCTTCAAGGCGGTCATTTTTATAACCTGCAATTGAAGTGATTTTAAAACATTTTCCAGCTATTAGAAGTTATTTTGTTCATTAGGTCAGGACTTCCCAACCTCAAATTCTATAAGGACAATCATGATAGGATGGATGGAAAGAGACTTTCAGTAACTGAAGAGTACCTGTATCTTTTGTGAGTCACTTATAAAATGACAGTAATATCTTGTACATCCTGAAGTTTATATTGAATTCATTGGAGAAAAAATAAAGGAATTTGTGACTGGTTATTTGTCATCAGATGCATTTGTCATAAATGTCCCTAAAGCACATCATAGCAAAGGAGGAAAAAACAGACAGAGATTTCATAGAACCGTTAAGGTTGGAAAAGACAACTAAGGTCTTCAAGTCCAATCATCAGCCCAACACCATCATGCCTGAATGAAATCATGCCCTGAAGCGGCACATCTACACATTTTCAGTGGAACATTATAGCTCCCAAACACCTGGCTTCACTTTTGACATCAGCAGTCAAACTTAATTGTATTCAGGTGCTTTCTCAACTAAAAATGGACTTTCCATTCCATTTCAATGTCATTTGCAGGAAATTATAAGTATTACCAAGAGTTGAAAAGTAATTGAGATTGAACGAGAACCATCTTCACAGGGAGAACAGGGTTGTGAGAGATTCATTCAAGCCCCACCTACAGACATGGTAAATCTCATGTTGCATGGTAAATCTCATGGCATATACAGCTCTGAGGCGACAGTTGAAGAGCTGTAGATTTACATCCTTTGAGAGGGGAGTCTGAGACCGTTTTCCCTTCATTTGCAAAAATGTAAAAGAAAAAGAACTTTAAAAAATGTACACAGCATTCTGTGCTTATGTATAAAAAATATTAAGTGGTTTCCTTCAACAGAGTGTTTGTGGGGTTTTTTGTTCCCTTGTGAGATCAGTGAACTTGCCTGAAATCAGCCTAGAGCACAGTCTCAGGCTGCTCAATTTGCCCAAAAGTGAGCGCCTGGGAAAAGCCCTGGAGAACTGACCCCGAGCATGTGTCCCGTAAGGAGTGCAAAGGGCTGAAGGCCCGACTCCATCAAAGTCACTGACTTTACTAGAGCTAAGATTTCCTCCCAGATCTGTGCAATCAGTTAGCTAGGGTTTCTTAATCTGATTCCTCTTTCTTGCTTGTAGTAAATTCAAACCTTCTGCCCTCCACCGCTTAAAACATGCTTTGTTATGTAAAATAAATCATGGCATGTCCTGAGTTGGAAGGGACGCACAAGAATTACCGAGTCCAGCTCCTGTCCCCGGACAGGACAACCCCAACATTCACACCGTGTGTCTGAGGGCATTGTTCGAGTGCTTTGTCAGGCTTGGCACCTCGACTCTTCCCCTGGGGAGCTGTTCCAGTGCTCCACCATCCTCTGAGTGAAGAACATATTCCTACTGTCCAACCTAAACCTCCCCTGGCATATCTTCCTACCATTGCCTCAGGTCCTACCATTGGTCACCAGAGGGGAGAGATCAGCACCTGCTCCTTCTCCTCCCCTTGTGAGGAAGCTGTAGACTGTGATGAGTTCTCCCTTCAGTCTCCTCCAGGCTGAAAAGGCTTCAGCCACTCCTTATATGACTTCCCCTCTAGACCCTTCACCAACTTTGTGGCCCTCATTTCTTTTGCCAGTCTCGCACAAACTGTGAAACCCTTCTCAAAGCCGAACCTCAGGCTGAAGCCAATCATGCATACGTTTCATGGGCTGGCAGAGTCAAATCAATTGATCGAACCTAAACGCTAGCCCAATGTGTGCTGCTGCCACAGAGTGGAAACGGGCTGTGCTGAGAAGATGCTGGGGGGCATCCTGCCGCGTGCGGGCAAGATCCTGCTCCGTCTTGTTTAGCATGATTCTCCCTCCTGCCCACCTGAAGAGACTTGGGCTCCTGCTCCTGCCCCTATTCTGGGCCCTGCCCTTCCTGCTGCCCCTACAACCCCTTCCCCTGCTCCTCCTCCTGCTCTTACTGCCTCTGCTGCTGCTCCTCCTGCCCCTGCTACTACCCCTACTCCTGATGCACCTACCTGCCCCCGCCCCTGCCCCTCCTGCTGCTCCTGCTCCTCCTACCCCTATTCCTGCCCCGTCCCTCCTTCTGCCTCTGATCCTCCTCCTGCTTCTGATCCTCGTGCTCCTGCTGACCCTCCTCCTCCTCCTCTTCCTCCCGCCCTGCCCCTGCTCCTACCCCTCCTGCCCCTGCCCGTCCTGCTGCCCCTACACTCTCTGCCCTTGCCCGTCCCGTCCTGCCCTGTTCCTCCCGCTGTTCCTCCTCCTCCTTCCCCCCTCCGCTGCCTCTACCCCGCCCCTGCCCCTGCCCCTGCCCCTGCCCCTGCTCCCGCCCTCCTCCTCCTCCCCCTATTCCTACTCCTGCCCCTGCCTATGCTAGTCCTGCTCCCTCACGGCCACGCCTCCCTCGCGGTCACGCCCCCGGACACGCCCCTCCCTCACGGCCCCGCCTCTCCCTCCTCCGCGCCTGCGCCTGCGCGCGCACCGCCCATTGGGCGCCGGCGGGCGGGAGACAGCAGGGAGGCGAAGCTCACTTACGCCCTCCCCTCCGTTTCCCTCCCTGCGCGTGCGGGCGCGCTCCCTGCGTCCGTGGGGCGGGGCGGCTCCCTTCCCTCCGTCTATCCGTCCGTCCGTGCCGCCGGGCGCGCGCTGCCCTGTGCTGAGCCGGGGCGGCGCCGCCGCGAGCGCCGCGGGGCCGGGAGCAGCAGCAGCAGCACCAGCGAAGGGGGGGTCCGGTAGCCGCGCCATGCGGCTGTGCGGGGTGCTGCTGAAGAGCCCCGTCCCCAAACAGATCGAGTTCTACTCCCGCTTCTCCCCCTCGCCCCTCTCCATCAAGCAGTTCCTCGACTTCGGTGAGCGCCGGGTAGGGCGGGGGGGGGGGGGGGGGTGGGTGTCACGGCGGCTCCTCCCGCCGCGCTGCGGGGCCCGGGGACGGCGGAGGCCGCGGATCCCTGCCAGGCGTCGGCGCGGCCCGGGCAGCCTGCCCTGTGTACTGCGGAGACTGGAGCAGGCCGTGGGGATGGGCAGGGGCTGGAGCATCTCTCGTACGGGGACAGGCTCAGAGAGTTGGGCTTGTTCAGCCTGGAGAAGAGAAGGCTCTGAGGGACCTTATAGCGACCTTCCAGCACCTGAAGGGGCAACAGGAAAGCTGAGGAGGGACTAAAGGCTTTTAGTGATAGGACAAGGGCAGTGGGTATAAATTGGAGAGGGGCAGATTTAGACTAGGCAGAAGGAGGAACTTCTTCACCATGAGGCACTGGAACAGATTCCCCAGAGAAGCTGTGGATGCCCCATCCGTGGAGGTGTTCAAGGCCAGGTTGGATGGGGCCTTGGGCAGCCTGGTCTGGTGGGAGGTGTCCCTGCCCATGGCAGGGGGGTTGGAACTGGATCATTTTTTTAAGGTCCCTTCCAACCCAAACCATTCTATGATTCTGTGAAAAGGGTCAAAATAAGGGGTTTTAACCTGAAATTTTGTGAGCTTAGCAACTGGTAAATGGAGTTGGTTGCTCATCATGAGCGTGGAATTTTTCTTCTGCCATGCAGAGATTGGCTTCATTGAACCTAAGGGCAATGGGAATAAATGGGTGTAAACTGGAGAGAGGCAGATTTAGGGTAGATATAGGGAAGAATTTCTTCACCTTGAGGATAGTAAGGTGCTGACACAGGTTGCCCAGGGAAGCTGTGGCTGCCCCATCCCTGGAGGTGTTCAAGGCCATGTTGGATGGGGCCTTGGGCAGCCTGATCTAGTGGCAAGGTGTCCCTGCCCATGGCAGAGGGGTTGGAACTAAGTGATCTTTAAGGTCCCTTCCAACCCAAACTGTTCCATGATTCTAACCTCAAGCATGAACTTAGAATCATGGAGTAACAGAATGTCCTGAGTTGGAAAGGACTCACAAGAATCGTAGAGTCCGACTCCTGTCTCCTGCATAGGACAACACAGACATTCACACCGTGTGTCTGAGGGCATCATCCAGCTGCATCTTGAATACTGTCAGGCTTGGTGCCATGACTGTTCCCCTGGAGATCCTGTTCCACTGCTCCACCACCCTCTGGGTGAAGAACCTTTTCCTAGTGTCCAAGCTAACAGTTCCCTGACACATCTTCCTGCCATTGCCTCTGAGCTTTTGTTCTCTCATTGCCAGAGAGAACAGATGAGCACCTGCTGCTCCTCCTCCCCACATGAGGAAGCAGTAAACTGTGATGAGACCTCCCCTTTGTCTCCTCTTCTCCAGACTGAATAGACCAAGTAACTTTAGCCACTCCTCGTACAGTTTCACCTCTAAACCCTTCACCGACTTTGTGGCCCTTTATGGTACTTGTGCAGGAGACCTATTCATGGCAAATTCATGTGCTTTAAGAAGCGTTGCTGATGAATAAACAGTATTTTTCTTTTTAGAAGCACTGGGCCAAAACCCTGGAATGACTTGTGTTGCTCTTAGATAAGTGACATTTTGATCTAGATAACAGTTAACTTCTCGTGTATGTACAGGAGGCTAATTGGGTCCTGCACTCTGCCACTAAAGTTGTTTAGATTTTATTGTCCTGTGAATGTTGCAGGTAAATGCAAAGGCTGTGTGTAACACTGTGAAGCTTAATAGAGCATTCCTTCATTCTAGTACTACACTAAAAGTACAAGAAGACGAAAATGAGCTGGTGGTGCTAAGTGATTAAAAGGGGAAACAATTGTATATTTATGGAAATGGTACTAGTGAATGAATTCTGCAAGTAAAAAGAGCCAGTGCTGGGCTTGCTACCACCTCCCAGAGAGACGGTTTTCTGATGTTGTGAAAAAACAACATCCCACATTGTTCTGTGTTGCATTAAAAGGAGAAGCTTGCTAGGATCCACGCTTTCCTCCTTTGGTCTGGGATCATGGGAGTTCATTCTTGCTTCCCCACTCCTTCCTTTGCTGTTGCATGTGCCCTGCTCTGGCACTTGGGCTTCTTATGCCATGTCTTTCTGTACTGATGAGAGCAGTGGGCTAAAACTTAGAATTAAGTTCAGCCTTGACAGTAAACAATTAATTTCACCATTATCTATTTGAAAGTTTGGTTTGTAAATTGTTGCTGGGGAAGCATTAATATTTGTGAAGCTTTTCAGCTGTGACTAGGGAAGTGTAAAGGTTTCAGTCTTTGCTTTAATGACTTGAGTGTCCTGGCAAAACTTTGGTTTTTTTGCAATGATTTCTAGTGTTCTGCATTGTCCCTAGATTACTGTTTGCTTTTTGGACACCTCCTGTATGGCAGTGTTTTAGTAATGCTATTTTTTAAACGTTGTAATATTTGTAGTACTTTACAGTCTGAAAAGTGCCTCATGATGCTCCGGGAAGTAGTCTTGTGTTATGATTTTGAGTGTGGTTTATGTTAGTGGAAATGAACAGAGTAAGAACAGTATGTTACAGCCTGGCCAGCTCTGTGCTTTGGCTGTGCTCCAGTCTGTTGTCACTGGATGTCTATGGAATCTTGTGTGCACGTAGGTTATATATATATGTGTAGTCATATCAGAAGGCTGAAAGAAAACTGTATAGTCTTTAACATGTAAAACATCTAAAGGAAAATATGGCTATGGTTTAGGCATCTAAGATCACTAGGAGTTTCTAAGATTAGTAGACTTACATCGCATCAGCCTTGCTAAAACTATCAGCTTGATCTTAATAAGCCTCCTGGGCCACTTAACACTTCCACTTACTTTCTCTTTAGTGCCTGTGTTTACTTGGGAAATGTCAAGTATGAAGATTATGGTGGTTTAATCAAATAGATTAAAAACAATGCATTTACTCGTGTGATCCCAGGTATCGATGGGTTTGGGTAATTTCAGGTTCTTTTGGAGACTTCAGAGGTCTAGAGGAGAAGTTGGCAACAAAACCTAAGATGTTGATGCAAGAATTCTACCACTCAAGGCGTGGAAGACCTGCACAATATGCACTGTATTAGGGAGCTACATTACTTATACCGGAATTACCCCAAAAAAGAGTTTTGGTAGCACAGGACACAGGTATTCGAGAGAGGAAATATGCCAAGCATAAGGAACATAATGCTAAAGGTACAGATTAGATGTGTTTACCTAGTCTGAATATTTGATGTGAAGAAGACAGTACTTTGTAGTCAGCTTGTAGAGGATACTTGATGTCTCACTTCAAAAGAAATGGTGTTTTTGTTGAGCCATGTAAATGTAGCGCTTGTCTTAAAAAAAATGACTGAATTTTCAAGAAATGTTAAAGAATAAGACCAAAGAAAATGTGTGAATAATCCTCTTGTGGCAGCCTGTGATTTTGTTATCTGCTGTATATATATTGCTTATATTAAAAAAAAAAAAAAAAAGAATTTTCACTTAAGGTAATTCAGATTTATTTGGAGAAGCATTGTTTTACTTCATTTCTGACAATGAAGCTACAATATGGCCTTTGTCTTCTTTTTTGTATCGGTTATGTTGGTTTAGACTAAACTGGCTTTTTTTCTCTTTGCAAAATCCTGGTGAGCAGGTGGAGAGAAACTTTATACCTGAGTTGAAGAGTCTCTTCAAACACAGTTAGTTTTAATGTATATTGACATACAGATTACACTTTTTTAGTTACTGAATAACAGTGCAGGTTGAATGGATACAGTTGTGTACCTAGTGGGTCTCTCCTTTCCAATAATAGAAATTAATGATGGCTATTGCAAAACTTTCTCAGGTAGCTTAATTCAGTTAACTAAACTACTATAAAATGTGGTTTAAGCTAACTCACTGGTACTAAAAGTCCGTGAAACAAAACATAAAGCAGTACTTAAAGCAGCGATTCTCAGTTGGCTTTTACAGCTCAGTCCCATTTGTGTCTACATACCATATTTTGCCATACGTGATTTACTTTCTGTCAAGCTTGCAGCTATCTTTGTAGCTGCCGCAACTGTGTGAAAGGTTACTGTGTCATGGGCTTGGGATTTCAGTGTTAGAAAGTATGAATGCTCAGGTTATCTGTACTGCTTTTGTTTTTTTTTTTTTATTTTTATGTGTTTATATCCTGTTGGCACACTTTTCTTGAATGCTATTAATTCAGTTTCTTTCTTACAAAATGTGTTCCCGAGACTCTTGTGCAATCTCATTTCTTTGCAAAAGAGTGACCTTCTGTAAGTGTGTTTTAGTATAAACAAGTTTTGACCTTGTCTAATGCTAGCAAGTCATTCTGGGTGTATCCAGGCCTTCGTAATTATTGTGGTCTGGGAAAAAAAACAAAACCAAAACTCAACCCACAGGATTCAGCTCTGGTAGTTATTTTGGTAGACTTCCAAGTGCAGGCATTCCTAAATGCCTCAGTCTTCTGTGATTACTAAAATATATTTTCCAAAATAAACTTGGAAGTAGAGATGTAGTTTAACATTGAGGTACGTGAATCTTTGTACACTTTTTGGGGCTAGGCTGTGGTGGGGGAAAAAAAAATGCCCATACTGGAGATCCATGTTTTGTGTCAGCCTTGATACAGCTTCTCAATTTAGATTTGCTTCAGCTGTGTAAAGTGGCCCTTGGAGGGTGATGAGTTAATCTAGAATACCCAATAATCCTCAACAGCAGCTATGTACATGGGTAACTAATCAGTCAGATATGCCTAGGGAAAGTAAGTAACCCATTAGATAGGTCTGCTTGAGAAAAGTAGAGTTTCTATGGCTAGGAATGTCCTAGCATTAAAAAACCTGAACAAAACAAACCCCAAAAGACTTGAGCTCATTCTGCCTGCACTGGAACCTGGCTTGATAGGTGTGAGCCAAACCTCTTACAGCTCTACTATCACTGAACCCTGCCCCAGCTGGCAGGCTCTGTGCTTGTTGTGCTGGAAAGGTTACAAGTAAAATAATAAAGCACAAATAAAGATGCAGGTGACAAATTGTGTAATCCTTTGAATATGCATGGAAGAGTACTTTGAAGTTGTGCTAGTGCTACTATTGTGAATGTTTGCCTGTGTACCGTACTCATGTAGTACTCTAATTGCTACTCTCAGCTTATGAAGTGCCTGAGACTTTTGTCTGAGGCTTAGTTCCTCAAACGCATGTACAGTGTGCTTTTGGAGCTTGTTTACTGCTAAATCTATCTTAGCCAATTGTACTCTATACATATATTATGTACTTTCTCTAGATATTATATTCCAGCCTTTCTGAGTCTCAAACCAGATGTTTGGGATGAATTTTGGACCTATGAGGTTAAACTTTGCTTTTCATTAGCTCTTTGTACGTATAGAAAAAACTTTAAAGAAGGGCACTTATCCCCCACTTGCAACATGTTGGTGTTTGTGTACCACGTAGTTAATAATGAGGTTGGCCAAAAAGTCATGTATATTCTTAAGACAGAAGATATTGAATCATAATGAAATCTTGTTGTGGAATGTGGTTTAGCAGATCCTGAATTTGTAGGTCATAAAGAAAATATCTGTGGCAACTGCTACAGCTACTGGCATTGAAAAATATGGTAAAGGTTGTAATTTGGAGATCTTACTGCACTATGAACAGCCACGCATACAGCAGATAATCACAGCGAGTACGTGCAGTTTGGGGACTGTTGTGTACTGGGGCATATCTGGAGGAAAAGATGAGCAATGGGTCCTCCCTGCTTTTAAATATAACTTTTGGGATTAAATTGTTAGGGATGAAATTAAGTTTAATTGGTACTACATAAACTAACTTGGCGTGAAGAAATTTGGAGGCCTCTTATGAAACTAGTATTAAGATTAAACCTAATATTGGTATTGCTGCTGTTTGCTGTCAGTTGTATGTGTGATATTGGATCGGGTTTCTGTAAGGGTGTTCACAGTGTGTGTCGTGTTGTAGGCAGGAGGCAGATATAAGTATTGGAACTGAAAACATGCCATGGAAGAGGTAGCAGGTACAATTTGAACAAGATGTGGGGGTAGGAAAGCAGAGATTGAAAGCAGCCTATCTCTCCAAACATAATTATTAATCTTCTGACGGAAGATGTCTATTGGAAGATTTTTTTTTTTTACACAAAAAGAGATTAGAAGTTTCATGTGGTTTTTTTTAGGGCATTAGTGGAGAGACTGTGCAGCTAAGAAAGTTACAGGGCTGTAAGATACTGTTAAGTAATTGTGGCATTTATTGCATGCAGCTGTGTTTTTTCTACTGCTGTCTGTGCATTGACCTTAAAACCTTACACTTGATTTAAACACATCTTCGAAAAAAAAAATCTCTTGACACGACTGTTAAGCATTGGCATGCTAACCACTGAATTGGATCAGAAAGATGAATGCTAGTCAGACATAACTGTCTGTTTTCATCTGACTGGCTCCAGCTTCCAACCAGCAATTTTGTTACAGCTTTCACTGGTAGGACAGGATCTTTTGTTTGGATTTTTTTCATTATGAGGTATTTGTACCTGGAAAGGAATATTTTATCTTGACTTGTAAAGTTAAGTACATTCTTTGAATTAGTTATTTCATGCCTCCTGAAAATACCATGGAATTAACTTTTTTGGATACTCAAGGTTTTCAATGTTACTCTTTTAAAATGTGTCTGTTGTAGCTTTAAGTAGAATCCTGATAGGAATTTTGCCTAACATTGGAATAGAATCATTCTTCTACTCTTCTGTTTTTACCTTGAAAGACTATCCTTCTGTCACAATGAAAGCTGGATTATCTGTCTGCTTTTGTTCTTGAATTATATTGGGTTTATTGCTCCTCTGTATTCAGTCTTCCTTTCTCTAGATCCGAGGATGGGTAAAGTTTGCATTTCATAATGTAAGAACGGGTTTTCTTTGAATGGGCTGTAGCACAGCAATTAGCTGGAGGCCTTTGTATGATGCAACTGTTACTTTTTATAACCTGTTACTGTTGACTACTCTGTCAGATTCTGTCAGGCAGTGTTATATATAGTACTGGAATATTGAAGTGTTTTATAAGGCCTAATATTGATTGTTGCAAAGGTCTGGGAGAGTCATTGTGGTTAGGTAACTTTGTTCAGCAGTCACTATTGAACTGTGACATGGTAGAGATATTTCTGTGTGTATGTGGGAGTGCTCTGTAGTATTAGATCATGGTGCATTTAATTTGTGGGATTATCTGTATTAGTCACTTTTGGAGACTGTTTGGCGGATATTTGCTTAATAGTTGCCTTTTTTTCACGCACCCCCAGAAAACCTTTTTTTCATATTTTGTGCTGCTGATTAAATCTTCATTAGTGCAGTTCTGCAGAGTTCTCAAGAAATATTTTAGCTTTGTTTTAAATTTTTAACTATTTTGATAATGCAAGAAAGGAACACTTCGTTTCTGTAAGTCATTGAGACTTCATATACTGCGAATTTTGTATTGCAATATAGTTATAGCATGAATTCCTTAAATCACTGTGGATTATGGGACTGGATCACCAGGGTGGCCATTTTTTTTTTTTTTTTTTTGGGTGGTATGTGGAGGGGGTGTCTGTTTTTATTATAAAGACGAAGCACAGGAAATTGTCTTATTAGGTGATTTGACTGGCTGCTTCTTGCATGTGAGAATAGGCTAGTAGTCTGCAAGTGAGCATCATCCCACCGATGGTATTTATTTCCCTTTCATTTATTTTCTTGATCTCTGTCCTGTTTGTCTTTGGACCGACCAAAGGTGCTGCTATGGTCCTCTGCCTTCAAGTTCTCAAAGAGGGAGGTGATGTTGAGCTGCACATATACACGTGTGTAGTCATACATTGTTTTGCTGAAGCTGATGTAGCATTGAAGCAGACAGTGAAATGTCTTTTGGTTAAAGAAAAAAGACAAGAATGGCTAATACGCAAGAAGTGGTAAACAGTGTTTTGGCTTTTTGGTTTTTTGTGTTTCATTGTTTTTAATTTTTTTTTAGTAAGTAACAGAAGTGGTAGAGAATAGTTTTGGACTAATAAGGAGGTGCTTGAAAATCTAAAGCATTAAGTTTTGATGAACGTGAGAATGAATTGATAGCATTTCTTCCCCTCAGGAATGGAAGAAATATCAGCTAGCCATTTCAAAGTAGCATAAGCAAGTATAAAGCATGGCCAGCTGGTGGAGAGAGGTGATTCTGCCCTTCTACTCTGCTCTTGTGAGACCCCACCTGAAGTGCTGCATCCAGTTCTGGAATCCCCAACATGGAACTATGAGTCCAGAGGAGGTCCACAAAGATGATCAGAGGGCTGGAGCACCTCTTGTAAGAGGACAGGCTGAGAGAGTTGGGCTTGTTCAGCCTAGAGAAGGCTCTGGGGAGACCCTGTAGCAGCCTTCCAGTACTTGAAAGGGGCTACAGGCAAGTTGAGAAAGGGCTCTTTATCAGGGAATGCAATAATAGGATGAGGGGACACAGTTTTAAGCTGAAAAAGGGGGTATATGTATTAGATACTAGGAAGAAGTCTTCTCCTGTGAGGCATGGGAATGGGGTGCCCAGAGAAGATGCCCCATCCATACAGGTGTTCAGATCCAAGTTGGATCAGGCCTTGAGCAGCCTGGTCTGATGGGAGGTGTCTCTGCTCATGGCAGAGGGGTTGGAACTGGATGATCTTTAAGATCCCTTCCAACACTATGGTAACTTTTACAAGCTGAAGAAATAAGTAGATAGGGTCTCTCCTAAGACGTGAGGACTATAAGATGATCAATCAGTTTCTGAAAGAGAAATTCTGATGCAGGCAGAAGGTAAGAGAATAGTGCAGCAGTGATAGGAATTCCAGAAATACTATTAATTGAAAAAAAAGCTATGTGTAAACTGGAAACAAGGACATATATCTTGGATTGTAGTACAAATAACAGCTAAGGTAAAAAGTCAGGGGATAGAAAAGCAAAGATGATGCTGAGATAATTTATAGCAATTGGGAAGAATGCTGAAGTATAGCATTTACTTGATTCACGTAAGTATTGATACATAATAATAAAGACTACTGAATTAATCTTTGCTTTGAAAGATGAATTGGATCCAGAAACTTAAAGGCAATCACAACTCGCACCTGTCCCTGGTGCAAATTTTGGGTGAGCTGAAGCGTGTTTACATCCTCTTGGCTTAGCGGATACCAGTAGAAATAAGGCAGTACTGTGTTTTGTGAGTACCTGACCACTTGTGCAAATGGGAATACCTGGTGCAGCACAGGTTGCTTACAAGCTTCAGGGAAGTAACTAGTGTTGATGGCCCCAGGGTTGTGGAGCTGGGAAAATGCACCACTTGTCCTCCTTTTCCTTTTCTATTACAGTAAGACAGGTTGACTGAAGTAGCTGAAAAAAATGGTAGAGCTAATCATGAAGTAATACATAGATAAGCACTGGGAGATAATAAGGTGGTGAAGAGACAATAAATTGTGTTGAGGCAGTCTGATTTCCAGATTAATTTGATGTTTTCTAGGGCAGTAGCAGTAGATGCTGTACGTGTCTTTCTATGAAGCTCTGGCAGAGCCTCGTGTGAAATTCTTAATTAAAAGAAACACAAAAACCGATGGAATAATGTTAAGGTGAGATTGCCATATAGTAGATGTGCAGCACTCTATTGAGTTGACTCCATCCATTACCTGAGCACCCATGCAGGTGCTTGCTCCCTTCCTCCCACCCCGCAGTGGCACAGGGGAGAGAAAGTGAAGAGCAAAAGTGAGAAAACTTTTGTGGGTCAAGATAAAGGCAGTTTATTAAGGAAGGAAAGAGGAAGAAAAACAACTGATGCAAAGGCAGTCACTCACCACCTCCCACAGGCAGGCTGATGCCCAGCTGGTCTGGCTGTAGTGGCTGTCTTAGGGAGCCATCTACGCTTTTATCGTCATGTATTATGGAATGTCCCTTTGGCCAGCTTAGGTTAGCCGTCCCAGCTCTGTCCCCTTCCAGCCTCTTACCCACCCCCAAACCTACTTACTGAGTTCGGGGCTGACTGCTGGGAAAAGAGAGAAAGCCTTCATGCTGTGCAAGTGCTGTTCAGTGAAAGACAAAACACAGCTATGTCATCAACACTTGTAGTCACTAATACAGGACCTTATGGACTGCTGTGAGGAAAGCTGACTCCATCCCAGCCAGACTCGGAAGATATGATTATGAAGAACACTTCATATATACTCTGTTTCACTAGCTGTCATTGACCTTCACAGTGTTTTCTGTGGAAACTAGTATTTTTCCTGTTTCCTGTGGCCCCCAAAATATGATCCATAGTAGAATTATGGAATACTCATAGATTTAGGAATTACTTTATCTATTTCCATAGATACTATATTAAAGCAGCTTTTCTTGATGCCAGTTATCCTTAATATATTAATTGTTTTTAAAAGCCACCTTTCCCCCAAAATCACTGAAGTATTTTACCGGCTGGTACTTATTCATTTAAAAGTATGTTTATGATTTTGTATGTGTTTCTGGAGTCAATTAAGTGTAATGTTTGGTTGGGTTTTTTTTGAATAGTAGGTTGGAACAGTGGATTAGAACACTGAACTGTGACTCTGAAATACATAATTTGTCTCCTTTGCCTGATACATTGTGTATTAAGAGACTGTTATATTGACTTTTTTTCCTCTGCACCTTTGTATGTAAATATGGTGTTCTCTTACATGTTTCTTTGCCCTGTTTAAATAATTTTCTTTGCCTGGGAAGAGGCTACTCTTAACACTGTGTGTGTGTGTGTGTACGCACACACACAAGTGAAAACTGGCACATTAGTTCATAACCAATGTAAAAGTATTACAAAAATTTGCACAGAATTAATTCCTTGAGATAGTACACTTGTGTAAATTTTAGTTGGTCTTTTTCAGAATTAGGTTTGAGACTGTGTAAAGAGAGAAAGAGGCAAAGTTACAGTCAATAAATGATTTTTTGCCAAAAAGATGATTTACATTTTAACTGCTACTTCTTTGGTATTAGTCCTTGTTTATGCTTTTCTTAAAGATTTTGTAGACTGAATAAATAATATTTGAACCCTGGTAACTAGCAGCAGTACAGGGGAATCCTCTAGTCTTCTTTTTTGCAATGTGGTTTGATAATCATCAAAAGCATTTTGTAACAAGATGTTTAACAGTCTAATGCATTTCACCTCGCTGAGACTGAACTGGACCATGTGGTATTGGCAGTATTTTTATGTAATTGGTGTTAACTGTGTGAGTCTTTGCTCATGAACATTATTTATGCTGGAGATTTGGAATAACTTTCCCTTTGGCATCCTGACAGGGACTAAAGGATAAGGCAGAGATTTATAGATTTCTGGAACGGTGGCAATTACGGAAGTTTTCCATAAAGATTAAGGAGGAAGTTGTCAAAGCTGTGAGAGCTTAGGGAGAGCGTTAACAATTTGGAATATCATAACCTTCAATGTAAAATAGATCTTCACTTCTTATGGGAGGAAAAGGTGATTATAAGTTCAAAGGAGCAAAAAATCTTTTCTGGTCAGTTTATTGTAACAGAATCTGATCGGAGAGCCACAAACAGGGAATAGTTTTTTTGGCTTTGTGTTTTAAGCCTCGCGTACATTTTTTTAAAAAAGTTTTAAATTTGTTTCAAAAATTTGAGTCTCACCAGAGGAAAACACTGAATTTGGTTTTTTTCCCAGATCGCCTATTTGAAAACAGCAGAGCCCCCCTTGCAGTGCAGGCCAGGGTGAATGTGCTGCACAGTGTGTGCATTCCATTCCTGCTCTGGGACTGTTCCCTGCCTAGGTCTCAAGAGTGTTAGTGGGAAAGGGTCTCATATAGTGTGAAGGGCCACTTGTTTTTAGAGGCTCCTTGCACTTGGTTAGGGAGGAGGTCTTTGGGTTGTACGGATAGCTCTAGGATCAGGAACCTGATGTAGGCCACAGTTTCTCCAAAAAGCAGTTGGCTCTTTGCCTGTTGTACTATGGAGAGTGCCAGTGATATGGGCAAGACAAAGCTTAGCTGCTAAACGGATTCATCTGACTGCCAACCTAGTCCCAGAATGTCCTAAGGAAAGACAACCTGGGGCTTTTGTGAATTGGTCTAAAAAGTAATACAGCCTATGGGTAATTACTTAAGCACATCTGCATTAAACTTTATAGATCCTTTTGATTACTGTGCTTTCTTTTGGCAAATGCTTTAAAATACTTAAGAATTTGTTCCGTTGGAACTGAGTGGTAAGCAGATAAATGTCAGATTTAGATCAGAAAAGCTTATTTTAAAAATTCAGGCTTTTATTTTAATTTGGGTTGGTTTATATAACATGTGGTACTAGTTTACAGCTTTTAGAAGTAGTTATCTGATAAACCATTCTTCTTGAGAGACAGATGTCTTCCCTTGAGTGAACATCCTTTCAGTGAATAGAAGACTGTGGCTTTAGGAGTTACAATTAATGATTGCAGTTTGACTAAGACTGATAGACCTACAGGGTATCGTGCATCTGCTAATTCCTTCTGTTTATCTGTTCCAGTTCAGTAGTAAGTTAAGCTGCTTTCCATCACCATCAGTTTCATTTGGAGGACCATTCACTTGAAGCAGACTTACTGGAGTTCACAAGCTACATATCACTGTTATTACTAGGTTATTTATTATTACATAAGTGTATAGCTAATGTAATAATAAATGTAATGGTTTTGTCCATGTTCAGCTGCCCAGCTGTTCTAATGACAGTTGTCTGACATTTTGTCCTTAACCTGCGTTTACATGAAAATGTGAATTGACTTTCTCTTGGCAGTGGCATTCATCTGTATGGCTTTAGTAATTAATGCACATATGACATAAACAAGCTGACTCTTTCAGAGATTTTGGAAATAAGTGGAGATAAATATATTTTTTTTTCTGTGTACGAATTGAAGAGTGGCTATATTTGGTTAATTTTGAACTTCCTAAGTTGAAGTCTAGACTTCTGGTTTGTCAATGGGATTTGATCTGGTCATTGAGACAACAGAACACAGGCTAATGCATTCTTATTAGTGTATTAGTATCCTGAAATTTTACTTTAGAATAGAAAGCAAGTGCTGCGATAGTTGACCTGGCAGTCAGAGTGCTTGAACCTGTTGTTGGTTGAATTGTGTAGATCAGAAGTGGTGTATTAAGCTCAACCATTTCTGTACTTCAGCTATGGTAATTTATCCATTTCCTGTGTCACGTGACTGTTGGAAAGTGTAACTGGAAAGCTGACTAGCACGTGAGCTTCTTAGCTTGGAATGCAGTTAGAAATGAAATGGCATAGAGGGGAAATCAGTGGTCATGCAGTGTTGACAACTAAATTCTTATCTGAGAACATAAAAAATTTAGATTGAGAAGACTTGAGCACTTCTGTCGGCTTTCCCTTGGACTGCAAAGGTGCACTTAGTGGTGAGAATGAGACTGAAAAGCAGAAACAAGTTTAAGTGGGAAAGCATTAGTTGTTTAAGAAAACTTAATTGTTCAGACTCCATAAAAATCATAAATGTTTTATAGTTCAGCAAGATCTAAAAATATTTTCCTGTCCTTAAATCTTCAGGTCTCTCTCTCTTTTTTTTTGGAAAGCTCATTTTCTCCATTTCCCTTACTGGCATAGACTGAGTTGCTTAATATCTTGATCATATGTGCCGAGTGAAAAGCATGTCCTCAGAACAGGGAATTTTAATGAAAATGTTGTAGGTGTTGGTGTAAGTAGCCTTAGAGAGCAGTGATGGAACTTTGGCTGAAGCTTAGGTCTGAGATGTCTAAAAACAGGCTGAATACCTATGGTCATTGTGGGCTGGATCTTTACATTAGACCATCTGCTGGCTACCTGTGTTGGAACAGCTGTACAGGCTGTTTGCTATCCTGCAACACAATGTAGTAGGTCAGAAAAAGGGAATCCAATTTGAACATAGAACTTTTAGAGGCAACCTGTGGTAGAGAAAGAAAGTCGGTAAGAGCCAGCATCTTCATGTTATGTGCGTGTTCTTTTTGCCTTTGGGTCCTCATCTTCATTGGGCTTTGTAAAGCCTTGTCTTCTACTAAACAAACAAATCCTGTATGCTTTTTGTGGGATGAATGTTCTTAGTGGTTGGTGAGATAAATAGCTAGAGAATATGCTGAAAAATTCTTTATTTCTGTTAGGAAATTGGAATGCTTTTGGAGTTGGTTTGCTTTAGTTTTGGTTTGGTTTTTTGTAGCCACAGTCATCTGGGACTTTGCAAGCATAGTTTGTCTTTACTATATAGACCATGCTCCTGAAACAGTGTGTAATCAGTGGAATTCATCATTCGTTCCTTAATTCTCTTTTCCTAGCTTCAGAAGCAAGTTATTAGTTTTAGCCGTTGCTCAGTCTGCTCTGATACCTTGATGCAAACTCATTTAAAGATTTCTCCACCCGTCTGCTTCAGTTTCTTGTTTGGTTTGTTTGCCTATACAGGAGCTAAACAGTATCCTGGAAGCTTAAGGGAAGAGAGTAGATACGGTGAATCACTTCTGCTTCATGGCTCTCTTCCTTTATTTTGCCTTAGATAAAAGCTGTAATGGTAAGTTTCACCGGGATAAGAGGGGAAGTCTTTCTCATCTTGATTTTATGGATTATGAATGGAGTTCTCCTCTGAGGCACAGAATGGGCTGGACTATGCTGCTTTTGAGTCTTGAAGTAGTGTGGTGTCTAATGTCTCAGCTACTAGAGCGAACTAGACCTCTGGGTGCTGTTAGAAGACTTAAAAAGAGAACTTAGTTTCTTCTTTTTCTGTCTCTCTGACAGGTAAGTGTTAATACTTGGAAACTACTGATGCTTTTATGATGTGACTCTGGTGGTCCAGTGCCTGCTAGGGATGTGGTTTTCGAAGCTGGTGACTTTGATCATCGTCTGTGAAAGACTATGACACCAGTCTGTTTTCAAATGGGTATTTAATGAATGTGGGAATCTGGCAGCTGAACTGAGAGTGTTTGATAATGTTCTGGAGGAACCAGAGTTCATGGTCTCATGCTGAGTTTCTGTCCTGCTCTGCATCAGGTTCGAGGTTTGTGTACAGCCTTCTGTGTGGAACTAATCCTTTTGTAATCTGAGTCTTGGACAGCACAGTATTGCTCTGGCAATTTGTTGAATTTGCTAGGACTGAATCAGGGTCCTCCTGAATGTGTGTGAATAGCATCTACATTGTTTGTGCCTCTTGTTGCAGGACCCAGAACAAAAATTTTCTCTAGATCCAGCTTTGCAACAGTTGTCTAGTTCCATCACTGCGATGGAAGGAACTGAAAAGACAGTGGTTCAGAGGGAGGACTGTGATGAATGTTCACTCTTTCCAATTGAAAAATACTTCTGTTTTTTCCCCCCCTACGCATTAGAGGTTTGTGACCTCTAAAGCATGAGTGTTTGTTTTGCATTTCTTAGTGCTATGATTGAAAGATGAAAAATGAGGAAGAGATGAGAAAATGTTCAGAGAAGACTTGAATCCCAGAGAGGGGGAGATAGATTAGTAGAGAAAACTGTCTAGAAGTAGAGCTGTGCTTCCTGAATTTCCTTCGGATTGAAAGTCCACCAGTGATGATGATTTATAACTCAAAAACATTCCACTTATAATCTTTTCCCATCTGATAGTATTGCATTTAGAAGACCTAAGGTGTTCAAGCCTGCTTTTGTGACCTGTGTCACCTCAAAGCTTCTGAAACCTATTTTATGGATGTATTTTTATGTCCTTTTTTGTTCCCTCTGATACCCGCCTAATTGAATAAATGGCATGATTTATTTTTGGTGGAAATGTCTAACACTTTCACATCTAACGAAGTTGATTTTAATATTAAGTGCCAACTTCTGGGTGAACTGCTTAGTAAGACACTAAGATTTCATGTATTCTTTAAATAAGTTTACATATACTCTCAATTTAAACTTGAGTGAAGACAGTCAAATGAGTCTTCAACTGTGTCATGCTTCATTGCACGAGCAAATCAAAAGTGACTTCAAATCCCCTTGAGCCGGAACTGGTGGATTTAAACTGGCTTTAGCCTACAGTGCTTTGGACAAAAAGCCTGATTCTGGCAATGTGTATGGACCCAGCTGGAGTGATAACAAACTCAAAGAATGCTGTGTATTTTGAAAAAAGATGTAACAAATAAAGCAAAAATAAAGCCAACCTATGTGAAAAAAAGATGTCTGACCATAGGATAAACCTGCAAAAGTGGCATTGCATCTTACCAGAACACTGTTTCTGGAAAGATCTTTAGAGTTTAGACTTAACTTGTGTGTGACAGATTATAGTAAGACAATACCTAACTTAGATTTTATTTTTACTGCTTAGTAGGATGTCCCTTATTTTGATTAATGTGGTTGTACAGGTGGTGCTGTGCAGAGCAGCAGCCAGGGAGCAACTGGTAGGATGCATTATGTTTTTTGCTTCAAAAGCTGAAGGATATCTAATTATCGCTGATTCTTGCGAACAGTAATTTTTTCTTCCCATGCACATGCTGTTTGGCAAGCAGATAACTGACCTTATGCTAGAAGGCAAAGCAACTCTATGGGGGCTGTTGGATAAAATGCATACAGCTAAGCAGCTGATATTCTGATTATTGCATGCCCCAAACCAAAAAGTTGTACTGAAGTTACCATGAAGCAAGCATCAAGTTAGGCAGGCTTGAAACTGAACTTCCTTTCCTTTTCCTGCATTGAGCATGCAGAGGGACCCGAAAGGGCTCTGTACCTAAAACATAGCTGTACATTAGAGCAAGGCGGCTCCTTAAAAAGAGACAATTTAGAACTGCTGGTGTGAGACAGATTGAACAGAGATGTTCCCTTGCTCATGGGAGGAGAGGAAGTGGGTCTCTTCCACCAGTCCTGCTTTTCAGTTCAACAGCTTTTGTTGTCTGCCTTGCACAAATCCAGGACTGTGTCCGTGAAGAGCCCCCATGCCTTTTCAAACTCCTGTGGGCTCTGGGCTCTTGTTCACCCTTTCCTTGTTCTCTGTCTGGGCTGTCTTTCATTCCTTTTCCTTTTTATTGCCTAGAAAATAACTAAACTTGCTCTTAGTCACTCTTTGGAAGAAAGAGTCGTTGTCTTTGTTCCTGAGGGTTTTACCAGCCCAGAAGTTGTAGGGTGAGTTAGTCAGAGAGTCTTTCCTGCTGTCCAGCCACAGGTTTTCTGAAAGACCTACTTTATACAATGACTTGTGAACAAACCAGTGGCTCTGTCCTCTGTTTTAAGTGAATTGGTATCTAACTTAATTCGGACAGAACTATGAAATCATTACTGTGCTTCACAGAAAGTGACAATGTAATGTCTTGTTTCCTCTGTCTTAATTTTGAAAGGATGTGTGTATTTGTAATTTAAGATGTGAAAATGCAGTAATTAAAATAAGTGGAAATGTTTGCTGGAGGAACAATAATAGAATTGCTGACAGTAAAGATCCACTGATTGATGATACCTAAATGAGGAAGAAAAAAGGGAAACCCTAATCCTTCCTGCGTATTCTCTCAAGCTTGTGTAGGGTTTGGGAGCTAATCCATCGATGCATGTTAGCTGTGTAAAGAAGGTGAAAACGCTGCTGTTCAGCTGATTATAATGGGACTGTCTTAAATAAATGTATCACCTTGATTGTGCTGGTTGCATTGTACTTAAGTCTTTCAAATTGCAAATCTCAGTGATTATGTGCCTAGTAGCGCTTTTAACACTTTCTGGTTTGCCTGAACATAACTTATAGCTCTTGTGTCATGCCTTCACTCACAAATTTTGCAGGCGGTTGTACTGGTTATCACAGAAGACTTTCACTGTCTTTGCGGATGAAAATAGAACACTGATTGTTCATTGCAAGTAAAACATGGATTTTTTTTTTTTTTTTTTCCTCCTCCTTGTAATTTACCCGGACTCTTTAGAAACTAGTTCCCCAACTTGTGAAACACTGCAAAATAGGGAAAGTATGTCAACCCAGGTCTGATTTTCCATCTAAACTATTTGGGCAAGAGCCTTAACATGTCATTCTTTCAGATATTTATAGTTAAAGTTTTATAGGTATCTCCAGTAACTGGTTTAGCTTAAGGCTGCTATTAGTCATGTCAGTCTTCTGGTTCATGTGGGGTGTCTCTGGAGTATTATCACTGTTCCAACTAGGTCTGCAGCAAGTTATTGTTATTTTGCTGGATCCCTTTTATTTGCTTTCTGAGTGAGTGAGGATTTTTTGTTTTATTTTCAAAATACTGTGCTGGATAAAAAAACTGTTTTAACTGTGAGGTTCAAGATAATCTCAGCTGCAGCTTTCCCAAATTGGAATGTGGTGACAAGTCTTGCACATTCCTTCCAGGTGGCTAGTGAGCATCTTGTGGTCTAGTCCGAGAAGGGGTGATGACCTTTCCTGGTCCTTCAGGTGCTGCTGAAATGTTTAGGTACTTAGTAGGTTTGAAGAGCTTGTGACATGAAACATCAGGCATCTGTTGCCATTATGGTTTGTCTCTTTGTTTTCACTCCTTACCTTCCATTATGTTGTGGCACACATTTTCTAAAAGCTCGCTTTAGTAGAAAAGTCATACTGGTAAAAGCTAGGTTTTGGAGCCTTATTTCCAGCTAATATCAAGTCTTTGGTATCTGTTGGTTTTTATTTATAGGATTTATAGGAAAGAGGATAAGATGGTGTGAAGTGGGGAAGAATGGCAGATAAAAGGGGTTAAGCTCTAGTGAGATAATATGCGTCTTGAGAGTGAGAGGGAACTGAAGGTGGGAACTGAAAGACATAATTTTTAAATGGTTTTCATTTCACAAGTGTCTTTTTTAATATTCTAGCACTGGGAAGTCTAAAATTTTATCTGCTGCAATGGTCGTCTGTTTTTTTGCTTTCCTTTTAACAGGTCGTGACAATGCATGTGAGAAGACTTCATACATGTTTCTGCGGAAAGAACTTCCTGTGCGACTAGCTAACACCATGAGAGAAGTCAATCTGTTGCCTGATAACTTACTTAACAGGCCTTCAGTTGGGCTAGTACAGAGCTGGTGAGTTTAAAAAGTGGATTGAAAAATTAGTGTGAAACTAACTATATGCATTGCTTTACTTACAGCTCCTCTTGAGTTGTCTTGAACTGAAATCTGTTTTCTCCCTTGAATTGTTTTTAATATATGTTTCTTGTCAAATGAAGTTTCAGTTTCTTGTAATGTCAAATGAATAGTCAAATGTGGATCTTGGAGATAATTTCTAGATTGGACTTCTAAGTTAGTATAAGCATATTGTTGTGTCTCGCACATTTTCCACAGTAATTTTTAGGTTACTTTCATGCTCAGTGAGGTTTGGAGACTACTGCCTTGTATGTATGAAGCTCTAAAAACTTGTTGTTCATGTGGTAATTGTTTCTGTACCTCTGAGTGCTTGATCCAAAGAACTTATGTGAAAATATCCTTGCAGTATACAACAAACTTCCCCTTGTGAGTAACAGCTTACCTATTAGGTTGTGAGTTGCAGCTTCTGTTAATTTCAGTCATAGCCTGGGAGCCAAGAAATTCCGCATTCCCTGTGCATTGACTGCTGGATTTGGTTTCATGTTTGTCCTGCTTCAGACTTAGAAAATATAAATTAGGGTATGTGGTATTGTGTACTTTGATTTAAACATATCTGTTTACGAAAGGTAACACTAGCTGTTTTGATGACCACTTCAAGCATAGTCATTAAGTGCTTCAATAAATGTAAATGCTGTGAAGCCTGCACTATAGCAATCACTTTGTGGTGAAGTGGCAGCTTGCTAGGGTTGAAGGCTTTTATCATCTGTCTGGTGTTACCAGAAGCTGTTATACAGAATGGGAAAGAATAGATAATATAGAGGCCCTTTAGGCTTTTCTCATCTGGATGACTTGTGAAGCTGTCTTTAGTGAAATGCAGACAGATGGGTGAATGAAGAAAAGGAAATAGTTTATCTGTAGTGACTCTACAGCATAATTCTTCTAGTCCTGTTCTGTGACATTGGCTTTTGCTCTGCTAATACAGAATCAAGCAACATTTGGATCATTTCAGGCAAAGAAATCAAATGAGTGTTTAGAGTGAATGCACCCTTCAGAATTTTTGCTTAGAGGTTTGAGGACTCATGGGATGCCTGATGTCTACAACAGATACTACTGATTTGGGGGAGGGGTGTGTGGAGGGAAATCTGGAGCATATTAGAATAGGTAATGACTGTAAGACACTTGTTCAAATCATATATTTTATATGATAATGTGATTTACACTCACAGCCGTCAACTGGTAGTTTTCTGTTAAATGGACCAAATTATCAAACTTTTGCGTGATGAAGTAGTTCAATTGGATGTCCAACCCCAAGATGGAAGTTTGAAATCAAAACAGGTGATTTTGATTCTTAGTTAAGTAACAATTTCTGTGGAAAGGAACATCTTTGCTGAGATTATGTAGTAGTATTTTTGTGATCTTATGTCAGAAGTAACAAAAGTAAATGTAACTTGTTTTCCTGATTATAGATAATGTGAGACTTTAAAGTGCTTAGTGCTTATTTTTGTATTTAGAGATTTTTAATTGTTTTTTAAACATTTACCTGTAGATTATAGGTCCTAGTGATGTACTGGTGAGGAGTCATGGGCAAAATTTACTGTATCAGTTAGCTTTTAAAAAGACCAAAACAAAACAATTTTATTAACTTTGATGTGAATGACCTTGAGTATTATGTAGCTATGCTGATAGCAGGTCTTGAAACACATAAATAATTTTTTAGCCTAAAGTTTAGACATATCTAGAGAGAGATTTCTGAATTTTATGCAGTAGAATAAGTAAACACAAATTTAATTTTTTGACTGTTTTGTGACCTTGTAAAATGAAGAAATCTCTTTTTGACACACTTGTTTGATGCTTCAAGAAAGAATTTTTTTCAGGTTCTTGATTTTTTTTTTTATTATACTATTGCTTTATGAAATTTAACAATTTATCAATAAGCACACAAAATCTGATGTGCATTTGCCACAAGTGAGTACAGACATAGAGTGCATTATTCACCTTAGTCTGTTCGTCTGCTAATTTTCAGTGATTTATGTAGTGACCAGCATATTTATTATTTATTTACACTGCTATGTTGCACTGGAAACTTAGATTTTTATGTGCTTCTGGTGAGACTCCAAATTAGCCAGATCTTTAGAATGTGAGTTCCCAATCTATTCCTTACAGGCCAAGATATAGAAAAAAACTCCTAATCCATAAAGTAGGTTTTATTTAACTTCTAATTTAGAGTAAGGTAGCTCTGTAAATAGATGTAGTTTAGGTTTGGTGGAGTAAGGAAATATATTTAACCCTGCCTACTGTACAGCATGGATCTTTTCCCATCAATCCTCTGTCCAGCCAGGCAGTGACATTCTGGATTACATTCTTTTCCTAGTCCTTGATAGCTCCCTTGGGAAGGAAACTCGTCTTGTCACGTTGGAGAATATGCATCCTGCTGCAGGCAAGCTCTGTTCTCTAGGTTCTCTAATCCATCTTCATGGCCATGCTTCCTGTACCAATGCTTGTTGGCTCTGCTGTGCTGCCTAACAGGTTTTTTGCAACCGATTGCTTGATTGTTCTCAGGAGAGGTGCATGTTCTCTTCCTTCTTTCTGAGTTCCTTAGCCTGATGAGAGAGGTAGTGAGGACCTTTCTTTGTGCTACTCAGCTACGCTTTTCTGAATAAAGCTGGCATTACCCACAGAGTGAACTACGAACAACAACAAAAAAATACTTTTGCATTTCAGTCTGTACAAAACATTACCTCTGTCTCAGTTTGAGTTTGTAAATTAGTTTATGTGTATGTTTTGCATAGAGTAGCAAGGGGAGGAATAAAGTGAATCAAAATAATAGCACGGTTAATATGTTCTGGCTGTGAGCTGTGGGGATTCCAAATAGCAGACAGAACAACTACTAGCGCGGAAGGGATTGGCAGATTATTTTCAGTATTTCAAAGTTAATGGTCAGCTTCATAGTTCCAAAGAAGTGTGCCTTTTGTAGGCCAGCTTTCGGAGCACTCCGTAGCTGAAGTGCGCTGCAGGTGATATTGAATATGTGGCAGAATTGCATAATAAAGGATATCACTAATGTGATGTGATAAGTGAGAATAGTTACAATAAAATCTTATAATGGATAACGTCAAGCCTTCTGAAATATCTAAAGTGAATGCAAGCATTGCACAATATGCTACTTGGTCATGTCTAAAATTCACATTTTAATTAACCTTGACCAAGTTTCTCCACTGTTCCCTGAAAAAGGCTATAAATTTCCATTTATCACCTTTGAAAGACCCATTAGAGAAATCATTACAGTTTGGGGGTTAATAATTGTTTTGCTTCTCTTTTTTTACATTCAGACTATGCTAACAAGATTGTGTTACCATGGAGATGTTTTATCTTTTCAGTGCTTTGGTGTTAGAGAGGTTCTAAAGGAAAGTCTTAGTGAAATGCACATAGGGGAAAAAGCAAATTATCCTATAAGTTTAAAAAAAAAAAGAAAAGAAAATCTGGAGTTGACATTATGGGCATTTACGGTGATTGCATGTATGAAGTCTGCTTTCGAACAGACTAAAAAGAATTCAATGTAACTGGCAGTAATTAAAACGAACAAGGCTAAAGGCTGCTTGAAACCAAGGAGCTTGTCCAACGGATTGTAGTGCATTGCAAAAAAAAAAAAATAATTAAACATGAGAAAGGCAACAGATTTGAAGATCATAGGCTTTGATTTCTGCTTTTGATGACTCCCTGAAGTTAGCAAAATATAACTGACATTTTCTTTTTTTTGGCATGTGCTGAGTTTTGTTGAATTTTTTTGGTAGATTTGTGTCTTGTGTAGCTGTATTCATTTACTAATAATATAGCAAGTCATCCATTATTCTGATACTTTTATCCTTTTTGCTAGCTGGCTGGTCATTGTGTGTGAAGTGTGTTTAAAACATCCCAAGGTCTTGCTTTTCAGTGTTTAATAAATCCTGTAGTTAATGCCTTCGTTTGTCCATATCTGCACCTATAGTTCAAATCAAAAGAAAATTCAAGGTAATAGATAATTGTGTGAGAGAGGAAGGACCCTTTTTTTTTACACACACTAGCCATTACGGGAATGAATTGCATTGCTGAACACTCACTATTAGGTAGATTGTAGCATTGATGTTAAGTCAGTGTGTTAAAGTATTTATTACATCTAACTAGAGTTATAAATTTCCTTGTAAACAAGATTTTACTTAATTTCTTTAATTTTGAGCTGTTCGGGGTGAGAGGAGGGAGTGGATTTTGCTTAAAAAATGAAAATTATGATTGGATAAAAGAAAAAGCATTTGCAGGTCTGAGATTCTGTTTAGAGACTTGGGATAATATACAGGGTATTGCAGCATCCCAGGTTGCGTGACATTTAGTGGTAGGCATTGGATAGTGGGTTAAATTTATTTGATGTAAAGTTGCTTTTTTCTAGCTTCATGTAGTCAAAGTATTGGAAGAAGTAGTAGAAGTGTTGGAAGAAATTTGAGTAACTTAGATTTGAAATTAATGACCTTTTCTCTGAGCTGGGCCCTCTAACTTTCTGGATACAGTGCTTTCGCTAATGAACTTCACTTTTAAGAAATATCAATGTACTATAGAATTATAAAGAGACATCTAAGTATTGTTGATAACTAAAGGAAAAGCACTGTTCTTTTCCATAGTTTCTCCTTCACCACAGGAATTACTTTAGCACACAAATTTTCTTAGAGCATTTAGTTTGTATAATTTTCCTTTGTTTCAGAATCTCAGTTCCTTTCGGTGCTGTGTTGAGCCTCCGGCATAGTGACCTCAGAAGCTGTTTGGCCTGCTGGTTGCGCTGGAGGCTTGTGACCATGTTTGGCAGCCTTTTTCTGGTTGAGACCTGCTTTAGTCTTTCTCTGACTGATACAGTTTTCTGCACAATTACTTCCTGTGTTAGACAAGAGAATCGCTTTGCTTGCCCCTGCCTCATACTCTAGTAAAAATGCTGATCCTTCGACACAAGAATAGTGGTATTTGATTATTCCAGGGGCCACAATCTAGGACCAGTGTCCCAATAAGCTAAAGGAGTATAACTCTCAACACAGCATACCAGTAATGGTAGGCAACCTGTGAAATCCACACAGCACAAAGATCAGGTATCGGCTGCCTTCAGTACCAGAAATACTCACGGATGTTCTATCTTCAGCATCAGCACAGGATTGCTCATGTTCAAGATTTCTGGTAGGAGGTCTGTAGTAAAAAGAACCTGCTGTATTGTTTCTTAAGTATGGTGGTTGTTCTGGATCTTCAGAAACAGTACTTTAGTAATATTAGATGATGACAGATGAGGATGAGCAGCTTCCTAATAACATCCTCTGAATACCTTTGCCATGAGAGAAGCTGTCATTTCTTTCATGACACAGATTTATTGCAGCATCCTTCGTATGGGAAGAAGGTGAGAGAGCTGAATACCTCCTTAGAGATATTTAGAAAGCTGTCTGAGTTGCTCAGCCTGGAGAAGAGAAAGCTTGGGTAGCTGGAGGTGATATTATCAGTGTGTATTAATACCCAATGGGAGAGAATGAAGCCAGACTTTTTTCAGTTGTGCTCAGGACACAGTTGCCTGACAGGGCAAGAGGCAATGAATGCAAATTAAAGCACATGAAATTCCATTGGGACTTAAAAAAAAATTTTTTTACAGTATGAGTGGTCAAACACGACAAGAAAGTTAAACAGAGAGGCTGTGGAGTCTCCGTCTGTGGAGATACTCGGAACTCAACTGGGCATGGTCCTAGAAAACCTGCTCTAGCTGACCTTGCTTGAGCACAGAAATTGGCCTAGATGATTTCTAGAGATCTCTTCTAACCTAAATAAATCTGTGGTTCTGAATTTCTGTGGAAAACTGACTTGCAGTGCTGGTTGTTCTGGAAGACAGAAAGGGTTAGTGCTGCCTTTATGAAAATGAGTGTAGAAGAGTGGACTTTGGGGTCTGGGGATAACGGAGAGAGTTGATGCAATTTGGCAGCAGACTCGGTAAGTGCTGCAGCCGGGCACTAGATCAAAGTGATGGGGTGCTTGCCAGAGCAAGGGAAGCCCAGGAATCCTGGAGACTCCTTCGCACACATCATGCAGGTATTTTTGGGGTAGAATGCTTTTCTCTGTGGAATTAAATATTTTGTCTGATTCCTTTTTGCCACAAAAATATAATTAAGACAGCAGATATTTATTTGATTACAAAGGAATATCTTAGCTTAGTTATTATACTACAACCTAAGCGTGAGGAAACTTGTCCAATCTGTCAGTGCTGGTGGTCTTAAGTCAAGTTAAATGGGTTTTTTTCATTCCTAAATGTGTTTTCAAGAAAAGGGTGCCAAGTGAAGAATACAGTTTTCTCACAGGAATGGGGCTAAATCATGACAAATTGTCAGTTTCCCTGGAGAAATGTTGCAGTGACCTGTGATGGCTGCAAGTGAAATGGGGGGTGGAGTAGCAGCATATGGTTCTGGAAGGGAGTCACATAGACAGCAGTACTGTCTTAAGCTTTGTGATGGGGTGAAGTTTGATAGCCTACTTAAGCTGATCTGAATGTAGAGCTGCTACCAAAAGAGGTTTTGTTGTAATTTGACGTTGTCCAAGCGTCATTGAGTAGGGTTAGTCTCATACACACTGAGCTCATGCATTGACCATTCTGTTGAGCTGATCTAATGGATTGCTACTACTGGAAGGAAGAAAGACTTACTCTCTTGTTTTTCTTTTTCCTTATGTAAGCTTTATGGTTATCTTCTCTCTCTGTGCTAGTGTTAGCTGGTTAGATCTTTGGATCAGTTTTCGTGTGTGAGAATGAATGAAAAACCAAACCTACCTATTTGGCTGCTGTTTTGCTGTTGTAGGAAGTTGCAGGTGTGTGTGTGATTTGATACCTTGAGTGATTCCCTTCAGGAAACAGGTGCCAGTTCTGTAGTATTTAAAGCTACATCTATACTGCCAAATGCACCCGCTTCAGGGAGGCGATACCTGGTCCTCAGGCCCAGTGGCATGAGGTGGTGGCATTTATACTAGTGTTGGACTTGTTGCTACAGAGCAGTCTGATGATGTTCATGTTGAGTGCTACTTTGCCTTAAATCTTATTTGGGTCATGTGTGGTGCCTCTGTTGCTCTAAGCCTCAATTAACATCTTGTGTGTGCCAAATGTCTAAGCTAGACAGAGCTGTGTTGTGCAAGAGTGGTGTTTTTATAAAACTAAGGGTTGTGGCATATGGCCTGAGGTACAGTGTTGAGGAGATGTAGGTGTGTGCAAAGGGGCGGAGTCTTCTGGAGTACTGTGGCAGGAGCAGCTTGGTGCAGTCTTGTTAGCATGATTTTTTTTAGAGTGTTCTCTGGAGCTTTATTTCAGAAGGAAGGTTGGATCATTCTCCAAGGAACGTGGGAGCAAACTAACATCTGTACAAAGTGGATGAACAGGATATATATCAAGATTCAGGGATGATCTAAGTTATCTGAAATTACAGACCTTCCTGAAGGGAAAGTTTGTTACCATTGACTTCAGCTTGATTTGTATAGGAGTTTTCCTGAACTATGGATTGTAAGATCATAAATAATACTTTTTAGCTCAATATAATGTATTGTAGTTGCTCTTTTTCCATTTGTTGTAGTGTCCAACTTCATTTTAACCTTTGCGGAGAACTGTGTGCTATGCTTCTGTTGTTTCAGATGAGGTCACAGTCTTAATTACTTTGAATTTTTTTTAATCTTTAGGTTCAAGTATTTTAACTCCGTCTTTATAATTTTTGCTTATTTCAGGTACATGCAGAGTTTCCTTGAGCTTTTGGAATATGAAAATAAAAGTCCTGAGGATCCTCACGTTTTGGATGAGTGAGTAATTTGGTTTCTTGTGATGCTTCATTTTAAAATAATCTGTCTCAAACAAGTGTTTGTACTGTAGGATAACGGTGATCTTACTTGTGTATGGTAGAATTTGTGCAGCAAAGGCCAAAATTGTAATCTGGAGCACAAAAATAGGAATCTTAGGTGCTTGTGAGCGATGAATTTTGTACTTGTACAGTCTGATAGTTTAAGAAATGGCATGAAATGCTTATTCCAGGGCTTTCTGGAGAAGACAACGTGCATGTAAGAATATACTTGCCTATCAAATACTTCAGACTAAAATGTCATTTTAGTGTACATTGAGCTTAGTACTCTGTTGTATGTAACATATTAACACATTAATGCTTTGAGTTTTTTCATATTGAAAAGAGTCTATGTGTCAGTCATGGTTTTTATCTAAAAGCTTTTTTAATGGACTTCAATTATTAGTGTTCATGTACTCCATTGAATAATACTACTTATGTTTGGAAAAGAAAAGAAAGCTTAGGCTATTATCTTTATCAACAAAATCATATTAGAATTATAATTAGATTGTTTCCTTGAAATTAGTGTGCATAAAAACAACACCTCCCCCCATAAGTGAGAACAACAGATGCAATATTATGCATCAGAGACTTAAAAAAACATACACCCCCTCCCTAACACCAATGTCTGTGGGTACCCTGTACTGTATAGCAGTCAACATGACTTCTTGCAGGTTTTTTGTTCCATTGATTAGTTTTCTTGGAGTAGCTTGTCTTTTGAACTTCGATTTCTTTTTAAGCTTTGGAAGAAATGTTTTATAGGAAGTCTTTCCTAAGACATAAAATCATAGAATAGTTTGTATTGGGAGGGACCTTAAAGATCATCCAGTTCCAACCCTCCTGTCATGGGCAGGGACACATCCCACTAGATCAGGGTGCCCAGGGCCCCATCCAACCTGGCCTTGAACACCTCCCGGGATCTTGCAGTCTGGTAAATGCTCTGTGCAAAAATTGGCTTGCGCTGTGCCAAAATGGTGTTTTCTCTTCAGTTCGTTTCAGACACTTTAGCTGCTATGCCAAGTTAGGTTAAATAAGGGTTTTATTAAGCAGTCCATTTTAGATGCTGTGCTCTTTTGGCTGCGGGCATGTTGTCAGAGTTCTTCACACTTTATTTTTAATTATCAAGCAATACACACAGGAGAAACTCAAGTACATGAATATTAAATTCCCTATATGGCAGAATGGTAGAAGGAGATTAAGATTATAGACTGACTGGTGAACTGCAGTGCTATTGAACAAGAGTAAAGTGTTTAATCAGTGCGAGTCCAAAGCTGTAATATTGTCTGCAGTTCTGGGAACTCCCTATTAAGAAATTAAACCACGTATGGACAGTATTGATGTGAAAGGAACAAGAATTAGAGACTTGGATAGTTCCACCTCTGCGTAATGTTAAAGGCATTTGTTTAGACTGGCAAAAAAAGATTGAAGTGCGAGACACTGGAAGTATGAGTATGCAAAAAACCAAAAGTCACTCTAATAAAGGATGATTGGTTGCTCTAAGTGAAGAAAGGGCGAATTAAAAAACAGTTTATTTCTATTAAGGTTGAGATTGTACACAGGGCAAAAAGTACAAATTCTAATATTAGTGAGAATAGACTGAAAAAGACTGTTTCAGAAGGCTGTAGAGCATCCCCTTTTAAAAGCTTTTAAGAATAGTTTAGATAGTCTTCAGTCATGTTCTAGGCATGCGTATTCTGTACTGGTTGAATTAGATAAACTTTTCAACTACTTCTAGCTATTACATAACCTCTGTTACGTTTTGAGGTTACAGCCTCTGCATCAGTGGGGCAAGAATTTTGGTTTGTGACTGGTTTAGCAGCAAGTTTTCCTACTGCTTGACTTAGAAGAACTCTTTAGTGGGATTAAGGTACCAGAATTTAGGTGTCTGTTGCCTTTTGAGATGGTATAAGCTGTCCTAGGCATCTTAGCGAGCCTGGCAAGTGTAACCCACGTATTAGTAAGCCTAATAGCATCCTGGATGTGCAGATGGAAGCAAAGTGGTTGAGTAGCTTCTAGTACTATCTTAGATGTTCTGTATTTAGGTAACTGAATTTCAGCTTTTTATGGGCTTTATAGGTTCAAGACAAATCACAATACATGTATATATTTTAAAAAGTTGATGAATAGGTTTCTTGGAAAACCTTTTTTTAGTCTGTTCATAGTTATATAATTATCAAAGGAATTATCTGATTTTGCCATATGGATAACACACATTCTTAACACTGTTTCATGGCAATTGGAAATACTGTTTGAGATGCTTTATGTTAGTTTGATATACTAAATATCCGAAGATGAACCAAATATTTATTCATTTGGTATAACTTTGTTACAATACTTGGAAGATTTCAAATATTTTATTGCATGTAATTAAGTGTGTATTATAAGGATATTGGGAATATTTTGCTGCCTACAGATGCGAAGTCCAGCTAGGGACTTCAACAGTAAGTCATCTTTTATACTGAGTTTGGCCTGTGAAAAGAAGTGAGAGACGTGGTATCTGATTAAAAAGCAAATTTATTCATCTTGACGGTATTGGATAGGCTACCTAAGACTAGAAAGTCAGATTTACTTTCCTGCTCTTTGGCTGTCATCCACTTCAAACTTTCTGAAGGCCATGCGTTTGACTGGATATTGAGCTGTAATTAGCTGTTAGTTTATTATTATTTCTTTGCAATCTACTTCTTTGAAAAATTTTCTTAACTACACCCTTATTTATCTTGTAATAACCTACGGACACATCTAACAGATTTCTCAACTTCTGGACCAGTATTCCGTGTTGCTACTGTCTAGCCCTTTCTTCCTTTTTGTGCCTTACAACCAGAGGGAACTCTAGTAGTTAATGAACTACTACTACCCAGTGGAAAAAAAATCAGATGTCTGTTTATTTATGTTTACGTAGCACATTTCTGTTCTTTTGTAGTTACATGTATCATTTAATATAGAATGGAGCTGAATGTGTTGTCCATCTCAAGAACTCAAAAAATGTTAATACTTACAGAGGAGTTCATTTTTTGAAGTAGAATGAGTGCCTTTGTAATCTTCTTGTCAGCTGAGTTTCTGCTATAGCTAACCAGAGTAACAGTAGCACAGGAGAGAAGGGGAACTTAAATGATCTTTTGAAGAGGTTCAGTATCCACAGACGTTCTGAATCCATGCTGGCAGTAGTTCTTCGGTGAATGCTTTCCAGAATGGTGGAATGACTTGATCAGTTGAACATAAAATTGTCCTCCGACTATTTGTGTCTTACCCTTGCTTTGTCTGGGGATCCTGCTCTGGTATTCTCCATGTTCAGACTCTCTTTCTGAGGAAACCACAGTACATATCAGTGTTATGGGATTTTAGATGTTACGCACTGACACAGCTCTCTGAAGTCACGCAATGGAGTCAATTGGGAAATTGGTCTAGTGGAGAACCTACTCAATTTCAGCCCTGTGATCCCGAAACTGTTGCGCTGTTTGGCTAGCAGAGCAGTGCCAAGACAGTAGAGGGAGTGAACAGTTAGGAGTTAAGCGCAGAGACTAAGTTCATGCTGATGCTTGTCAGAGTGACCCAGCTTCTGTCTGTTCTTAGTACGTGAATTTGAAGACAGATCTATGCTCGTGAGTGTTAATGTTTTTATGTATACTAGACAAAATCCTTTACAGGTTTTTTTTTTTGTCTCAGCATTTTTGTGATAAAGAGGCTCAGAGGTGTTTCTTTATTATGTTTTGTTGGTTAGCAGGTCTTATGAAGACTTATTACAACATTGCTGGATTACTGTTGCTGTCAGTAGCATGAGCATAGCCAAAAAGTCAGGTTACTTTTGCATTTTTGGTAACAAAAATAGCTTTTCTCAAGCTGCGCGGTGGTCAGGTAGAAATCTTACCACAGTAATATCAAACGCTTGCAGGAGTGTTAAGATAAGATGTCCACGCTAGGTAGGGGGCATAAGCTGGCAGAAGTGTTAAATTTCCCCGTGGTGTCAACATGCATTTGGATAAACACACGGAGGCAGGAGTTGTTTTTAAAAAATTGAAGGGTTTTTAAAACATGCTGTTGACACATACATTCAAAGAACACTTACTGCACCCGCTGTAGCCATGAGCTTCTTCACTGGTTTCATTTTGTGGCACTCTTATGAGGAAGCGTCCTAGAACTGAGAGCCACTGAAGTAGGACTCTGACAATATACCTAGAGGTAACACACACACAAAACTTTGTGAACAAGAAGTAACTTACCTTTCTGCAGCACTAAGATTAAAATAGTTGTTCTGGCAGCAATTTTAAATAAGTAAATATTGGAGTAGATTTGATTACGAAGGTGACCTCTTGTTACTTTTAAGTAATGTGACATGCTACTTCAGTTAGTTTTGCACTTCAGAAGTAGCTACATGTGAACTTGTGCCTGTCTTTCTGGTGATTCTCAGCTACCAGCCATTACTACGTTAAAAAAGAGCAGCCAATCAAAAAGAATTTGCAGGTCTGTGCCGTTGAAAAAGGATTTTTTGTTTTCCAAGTATCCTCATCACTTTGTGGTCTTTAATCTTTCAAATATTACTATGCATAAAATAGACATAGCAAAAATTCCCTTTCTCTTCATATTGACTCATTTTCTTGCACGGTGATGATAGATCAAAATGGAGTAATATATACAGTCATTAGGCAGTTAAAAAAATAACTTGTGTTGTGACATCCATTAATTGTCTTTTTAGAAGTCTAGGCTTAATTTACTTAATAGCAGTGGTTAACACCTTAAATATTCTTTTGTTTATACAGAAGCCACTGAAGCTTACTTGACTAAAATAGCTTAATATTAATAATTTCTCATTTGACAAGCCAACTGCATTATTTATCCATTGTGGTTTTGAATTCCAAATTTCAAAATGACTGAATTTTGACAAAAAGTCATTGCTAAATAAAAATTTTCAGAGCTGTTTTGGAGCATTCCTTCTGCTCAGGCTAATCCATGAGCATTTTAAAACTGCCTCGATATGGTCTCCCACAGTTTGTGTACAGCAAAAGCTTTGTCTTTTGGGGTGTGTGTGTGTGTGTGTGTGTGTGTGTGTAAGGAATGAATGGTAAGATTCAGGAAATTTATCTTGATTTCTGCCTCACTGCTTTGAACATACCCATATACTTCATGCTTTGGTCCTTTAAAAGCATCTGCTTGATGGAAACACTTGAGTGAACACAGTTATCTTTGAAGATGGAATGGCAGGCTTGTCAGGTCACTGTAATAATGAATTGCTTTATTGTGTGTATTTGCACAATAAGCTTCTGCTATGATTTGCTGATCTGTAGCAGATAAACCTTCTAGCCCTTTGTTTTCCCTTCAGCGTGCTTGGTGCATTTAGACACTTTGGTAGTGGGATGTCAGTGAACAGTTTGCCCTCGTTGAGCACAGAGGCATCACATTGTGTATGTTGTGGATAGTGGAGATATGTTAAAAAAAAAAAAAAGCAAAGCTGTCAGTGAATAGCAGTTAGTTGAGTGTTGTCAGTTGTCTTTGAGATCTGACTGTAGACGTTTCTGAGCTCTGTTTTTATTAATAGCTAGTGTCTTGTTACTCTGAAACAGAGGAGCAACATGGGTACAGCCAAGCCCACCAGTTTGTCTTGAAAACTAACATCAGATCTCAGTGTTTACAGATCGCACAGAATCGAGACCTACTAAACATTTTAAAAAGAGCATACAAACCCATTAAGCAATAAAATATTTTAAGGTGCCTAGTCAGCAAGATCAATAAGTAAGAGAACAATTGTTCTTTACTGTGATAGTACTTAGATTGGGGAATTGGGCAGTTAAAACTTTCCTATGCAACAGAGTAGTGTTGAAAGGCAGCTGAACTGCTCATACACAGGCAAAACCTGGTGGTTAGACTTGGAATGATTAAAAAACTATTGAAAATGAATCCTACGTTCCTTTGGAGGTGGCAGCATAGAGTGGGAGAAATAATTTTAAAAGCTTATAACCTAAGAATGTTATCAAATTATTGTCCTGGTTAAGTGGTTGCGAAAAGGAAGGAAGCATCTGTTTTAAATGTGCTGGCTAATTGGTAGTCTTTTTTACTTTTGATGGTCTTAATGTTCTTTCCTCCCTTAGTTGGTGTATGTTCTGTTTTTGATAAAAATAATTAATACATCTCTTTTCCATATTCATTATAAATCTACTGAGAGTGCTTTGCTGTTGATGTATTTTTTTCAAAAGGATCTGTAGGTTTGCAGACAGCCATAGCTGAACAAGTTGCCTTGCTGTGCTTTCTTTTGAAAGCTGCATTTCACAGGGCTTACTTTTTTAAAACAAAATCCTGCAATCATTGCTGTGTTAATATTCATTTAATAATAGTGTGGCAGAGATGAGGCTTTAGAAAGCTAACAGTAATTAACATTTCAATCATGCATGAGATTGTATGGGAATGGGTGGAGGATGAGCAATTTGAAGATCATAGGTGTGGAGCTGCCTTAGCAGGAGAAACAAAAATCCTCCAAACTGTTTCAAAGTAAGTGCTAGTTAACAGGTGTGCGTTAAAAGCAGTGGAGATGATAGTCCTAAAAGTTCCCAAGCTACCACAGGGAAGAGCCCGTCAAAGCACCGTTGTATGCGCTCTGCCATCCAGCGGTGTAAAAGGAAACTGAACAGAAATCACTGAAGATAATTGTCTGTCCTGATAGTCACCCTTACCAGAATAGATGACAGATAAAGGAAATGCATTCGCAAGTTACTCTGCATGGTTTGAGTTGGTGGGAACAAAGTATGAAATTGAAAACTTATTGGGAAATTTGGAAAAGCAGCCAGATTGTTTTTCCTGAGTTTCCTTTCCCATCTACCAGCTACTGTTGGTTGCAGAGGATGAGAGATACCATGGTGCATATGGTTGCAATAACAGAAAGTCTTTTGTTTTCTCTTAATGACAAAGAGAGGTTTAATTTGAAGGAATGTTTTGGGGAGGAATAACTTGAGGCCATAAATATTTCACAGATCTTGTGAGTGAGAGGCTGACCAATATTTCTCGTTAAATAGGTTTGTATAGGTACTGCTGTGTTTCTGTTTTCTCCCTGTGATAATTTTTGTTGACCGGGAGGAATAGTAAACAAATAAAATGGTTATGCTGTGGGGAGTTTGAAACAGAAGTGAGATTGAGTTTGATTTTACTTCATTTAATAATTTGTTTCTAATTTTGTTTTCTCTAGCTTTTTAGATGTTTTAATTAAAGTCAGGAACAGACACAATGATGTGGTTCCAACCATGGCACAAGGAGTGATTGAATACAAGGAAAAATATGGCTTTGATCCATTTGTTAGTAGTAACATCCAGTATTTTCTAGACAGATTCTACACCAACCGCATCTCTTTCCGTATGCTTATTAACCAACACAGTAAGTAGTTGCTTTTTTCATCTTTGAGAACTCATTAGTTACTGCTTGTAAACCAGAAGCTATAGATTTGTTTTTCACACTTGTAACTGATTTTTAATATTCTGTGCTAATTATGGTAAAAGATATACTGGCATCTGGTTAATTTGGCACTTTGCAGTTGTCAGAAATGAATCCAAAACACCAGTACACTTTCTCCTAGAATTGTCAGGCTTTGTCAGCGTGGCTGTCACTTTTTAGTCTTGTTGGCAGAGACAGCTTGCATAGTGATACATGAGGAAGTTTTAGATAATAGTAGAGTAGCTGTATCTTTCTGCTCACAAATCTCTCAACGTGGTTTGTAGAGCTGATGTTTATTTCCTAATGAAATGTAAATGTGCCATAAATTTTGGATAGGTTATGCATGATATGTACTTTTATTGTTGATTTGTCAGCAAGTTATCTAGACTTTCTTGCCTTCTAAAGAGACTGAGTGTTTCTAACTTAAGTTTTAAATTATATCCTCATCTCCCTCTACTTCCTATTCCTTGTTTATGAATAAAAGCTGGAATTAGTCATCTTTTTGTCATCAGGTTCTGTTCCACTTCTCTCTAATAAACTTACATCTTTATATTGGTGTTACACAGTGAAAGGAGTTACTTGCACAGCTCCTATTAACCAGTATGTGCAAATATGCAGAAAGTGATCTGTATAAAGCTAAGGACAATCCTATGATCTCTCTTAGTGTGTATATTGCACCTTTTTGGTCTAGAGCTTCATTCTCTGCCCACTGTTCTACGTTTATGAGCTCTTAGAAATTGTAACATACTACAGATAATGTGGATGCCGGAGTGCCGTAGTATAAGGTATTTCACTCCAAGTTGTGTGTCTGTCACGTAGCCTTCTCTGTGATTAGCAAATGCTTTGCTGTGTGTGTAGAAATAACTTTTCATGTGGCAAAGTGTTCAAAATGAGATAATTGTACAGCTTATTCTCAAATGAACCTGGACAGACACATGACATAAAACCAAGTTAAGTTGAAAGGCTCTCATAGAAGAGTTCTGGCAATCAGCAAATGCATTGTCTTAATAGAATTCTTGGGCCAAGTGTTAGCATAATTTGTGCTAGTTCTAAAGTATTAAATTCGTTTAATTGAACTGAAATGGCTTTTCTAGAGACAATCTTATTTAACTAGTAGAAACTTAAAACTGCTTATAGATGCTTAAGTTTAGTTAACCTTGTACAATTTCTCTCTGCTAAGCAATGGTAGTGATCTTTCCATGATGACAAATATTAACCTTGAAGCACTGATGAAAAAGACATTGGAAAGCAGGAAAACAGAATGCAGGGCTTTATGTAGTTTACACTATTGACAAACTGTTTCTTACAGTGCAGTTCTGCAATGTGCACTGTGCCAGTGTATTAGCTCACCATGACTGGAATAGGAAAGGCTTTCAGAACTTCTTTTGCTCACCTCACACTGCATCTACTTCGTATCAGAGCTAAAATAGCATAAGATCACTTCTGAAAAAAAGTGTAAAACTTCTTTGAGAGCTAAACTCTCAGTGAAGTATCTGATGAGTGCCAAACCCATGTGCAAAGGAGGGAGTGGGGAGCACACTGCTGAGAGTCAGGAAGGAAGTCAAGTCAGTGAAACTTCTGTGCCAGGTATGAAATTGCAGCTTAGGTGAGTGTAAAAGGCTTTAAATGGCTGTCTCAGTTCCGCAGTCCATTTTACTATAACATTTTATTAGTTGGGTGCTGCTGTTCTGCCATAATGATATGAATGAAGCATTTATGTTATAGTTTTATCTAATTTTAATAGTCTGCTTTAACATGTAAATTTTCACCTTAACTTACCCATTTCACTGTTTCAGTATTAACAATTCTTAGCTATGAAAATGAAAAGGGGAAGGAGCAAAGAGGAAGAGGGGGGCAAGTAGTCTTCCTAAGCAAAGATTCTGGCAATTTGCTAGAGTATCTCTTTACAAAATATAAGCTTTCGGTACCATCAGGTTTAAACTTTCTGGGTAGCCTCAAGTATAGTAGGCAATTTACTGCCGTTTCTTTTTTCTTTTAGCACTTCTTTTTGGTGGAGATATTAATCCTGCTCATCCCAAACATATTGGAAGTATCGATCCCAATTGTAACGTGGCAGAGGTGGTTAAGGGTAAGATGAAGTTAATATTTTTGCTGTTTAACCATCCCCCGCAACTTAGAATATGCATAAATGTTATTGAGATACAGAAGAGTGAATGTGATACAAATTCATTAAAATTAATAAAATAAAGAATAAATTGAAGCCTGTAGCTGCTTCACAATAAAGCCATGGGTTTACTGAGACTTTCTAATGTCTTCATTACTGGGAATGGAGAAACTTTATGTTAACAGAACTAAGAAAACAATTGATTTTTTTAGTACCTTGAGTCTGTTGTTTTAAGTGTCATGTCAAGTGTCTAAGTGTTTTGTTAAACTTTGGATGTTTTTTCCATTGAATACTTAAAAACAGGTTCTCGTGCACTCTTCTTATCATATGCTGGCACTAAAGAAAATTGAGAGTGAGTGAAACATTCCAATTTGTTTAGTTAGGCTGTTGAGGAAAATGTCATCAGGTCTACAGATATTCCAGTGAAACTTGACATTACTGCATGCATTTGATGATACCACAGCCTATTCTTTCTTATACATGACAGATGTGTGATGGTTATACCTGAATGATCTGGCATAGTCAGATTGGAAATCCTGTTTGCTTAATGTTGTGATTGTTCATATGCTTTCACAATGTTAGTAAGTAGGCATGAGGCAATGCTGTCGGCTTTGAGAACTTGACTTGTTTATTGAAGGTTCATACTCTGGGTGTATCTATTTACAAATACAGATCTTGCTGTAGGAGTGAATTCCACCCTCCATCCTTCGCTGTTAGTGCAGAGACAAGAGGGGAGGGAAGAATGTGTTTCTGCCCTTCACTTTCTTTCAGCCTTTGGTGAAGTAAGAGGGAAACCCTTCTTATGTCAGAGTTTGACCTGCATGGTAACTTGCTTGCTAATGTAGATACTTTTTACTGTTATGAACGCCTCTTGGCTTCCAGCTCTTTTTGGGTATAAGGTGGCCATTTTTCAGCAGCTTTCTTTTCTTATGACCAGTCTTACTCCTTTTTGACCTCAGCGTTGTATGTGTTGCAGTTATGTTGTTTATTTAGATATTCCTTCTTATAGCAATGTTTTAATCTGTTGTGATCATCAGCATAGTTGATGCCTTGCACAGAGGAGTGTGTAATGTCAGAGGGTGCTAAGTCCAGCTTTCAAGCCAGTAACTAAAATAGATTTTCCACATACGAAGGAATAATCACTAACGAAACAAGGGCATTGTAAACAGTATCCAGTGTTATCTTTCAAAGTAATGAAATGCCCGTAAGGACAGAGCTTGTCTAGAGTCGAGGTGGTTGAGGCCATTTCCTTGTAGAATTTGTGGAGTGGTTAATTTACATGCTGTATACTGTGCTAGCTCCGAAGTGTTCTGGTTCACAGGCAGCATTCTGAGCAATTTGTCAGAGTTAAGATGTTGATTTTGGCTCTGGGCGTGGCAGCTATGTGATCTGTATGCCCTTCAAACATTGAAGAAATTATTTTAAAAGCCATTTCTTTCTTCAAGCAGCTTCACCAAATGTTAACTGCCTGAGGTGGGTCTCTATATCTCACTGCCTGCCCGACAATAAGATTTTTGATCTGACAGCAAATCCAGGCTTGTTCCTGGAGCCAGGCTTTTAGATGTACTGATAGATCCTTCACTCTTGTTGCTACTTACCTCGAGCCATGACATGCAGAGTGGTTTGAACTTTGCAGTCTTAGGACTGAAGAAGAGTTGACTTTTAGAGGCAGATAAAATGCAAGACTACCCTCAGAGTCTGATTAAAACAGTTTTGCTTGGGACTGGATATTTTGCTGGATCATGAAGTGATTGTGCCTTCCTGTTCATCTCAAGCGTGTTAGGGTGGCTACTTCCTGGAAATGGATCAAAGTTCTGCACTAAATTTAGTGAGGCTAAATGGATTTATTCAGTGCCTCTTTGTTCTCTCAGGGTTTGCATAGTGGCTGTGACTTCTCCACATCTGTGCAATGAGGACTTTTAGTTTATTCCCACACAGTTACTGATTTGCTTTTCAGAGGCCCTGAAGTTTTTCTCTTCAGTAAGAATCCAACTCCTGCCCCCTGGATCCACGTCTGATTTTCACATCTATGATGTGGAAATGCTTTGAAATGCGCTAATGTATTCCTTTCTCCCTGTAGATGGCCTTATGATCTTATCAGCTACATTACTATCTTCAGTTTCTGATGACCGAGTCAAGATTGTGGCTGTGCTTCTTACACCCCTTTTTTTTCTAGGGCATAGAAAAGATTACTCTTTAAGGCAAGGAGAAGTTCTGAGGTGATCTTAGAATATGGTGTAAGCGTAGGTCTTCCTGGATCTTATTTTCCTAAATTGTGAACATCTGAGAGTGAGCTTCTCAGTACAGTTTGGATACTAAATGAGATTTTGATCTTTTTAGTAGATCACAGTTTAGTGTGCTAATGACAGGACCCTTTTAGAAAGTCTTTGGAGCTGACCATCTTGTCACAAGAAACTCCTACAGGATAGCTAATTCTGAGAGACATTCTTGGGGCCTGATCAAGAATATTTCCATTGTTGATTAGCTCCGTTTGACTAGACCTTGAGCTGCATTTGTGTCAGACTTCTGTGGGATGTCCAGTCTTGCAGATGTCAAAACAACTGACATAACTTTTCTTTTTTTCAAGTAATAAGGCATGTTATAGATTATTTCTGTAGACATCTTGAAGGAGAACATTTACAGGCAACCAGCCCTTTCTGGGGACTAGTGATTTTACTTTCTTTGTGCTTGTCACATAGCTTTGAGTCTTGGCAGTGACTTTTCATTTTTGTAGGGTCACTTTGGACAGGAGGAAGAAGATAAATGTAGGAGGAAGTCAAATGCAATGATTATGGTATCTTGGCAAATTTATGTTTGCAGTACTGCACATCTGTCTATGCGCTTGCTCTTAGCCCCCACTTAATACAAGGAAGTCACTTTCAAAAAGGTAGTTTAAGAAATGTAGTTAGAACATCTCCGAGTGTGTGGTTTCTCTTTCAGCTAACGCTGCTTGTTTCTACAATATTTTTTCAAATGAAGTACCAATGAATATTTAGAACCATCAAGAATTCTTTCAGACAGAAGATGACTTAAACTTTGTTTCTGTATCTTGACAATACATAAAACTGCATTTGGTTTATGAGGAGGCACTTTTTTTTTCTTTCATTAGGAAAGAATGATTAATCTTTAGATTCCAGCTTTCCCCCTATAGAAGACCTCGAAAATCAAGTACTGTAAACAGTATTGTATTTGGAAAAACTGAATTTATGATTGCACTGGCATCCTGTTTTATTTGAGATGGAAAGAACAAGCATTACATTGTGATTGGGATGTGACAAATAAGTAGATATTATGGTCAGCCTAAGATTATACCCTTCTGGTTTTCAAGCCCTGAATAAAGACAAAAATAGCTTGTCTTTAGTGCTCTGCTTTTGTTTGTAGAGCTTTAAATAGAATATGCCCTTTCTTGACGAATGGGCTATAAGCATACAGAGAAAAAGACATTAGAATGGATACCAGTTTCACACTTGTAAACTAGTTACTAAAATGAGCATTCTGGTTGTAATCTTTCACATACAGGGTGAACTTTGCTAGCAGACTTTGATAAATCGGTGCTCTGTTCTGTTTTGTAGATGCTTATGAAACAGCTAAAATGTTATGTGAACAGTACTATATGGTGGCACCCGATCTGGAAGTTGAAGAATTCAATGGTAATTGTGAAATTAAATTAAGTGATGTATCTAAGAAAAAATATTTCTAATATTTGTAATTTCTAGTTTTGTTATTGTAAGTTTGAACTCTGCAGTTTGGTATGCAGAGATAATTTTCTGCTAATGCATCTGCATGGCCACCTGAATTATAGTTTGTCATCGTGACATGTTTACTACTTGATGCTGAATGCAGTGCCATCTGCTGAATTCACTATCACTTCAAGGAAAATAAAGTGGCCAAGAATCCTCTTAGCTGAGAAGGAAGCATGACTGCCTTCTGGGTAATCTTTTAACAGAGCTGAAATTTATTTCACTTTGAAGCACGCTTATAAATTCAGCTGTCAGTCCCTGCATCAGTGGTGAACTCTACTGTGTAAGATAGCCAAATTAGTGATTTTTTTTTTTACCCAGTCTATGCTTTAAGTCCTATCATCAGCTTCTGACGTGAAAGTCTGTTTCAAATTGATTGCAAAGATGAAAATTGGATGCTCTGAAACTGACAAGACACTCTTTGTCAGTGTGTTGACTGAATTGGTTCATCGTTTCCATTGACAAAAGGTAGATTATTTTTTCAAGTTAATAAAATAGTCTTGAGTGATCCTCTCACAAATTTTGGACAGCTGTCCAAACATTAAAGAATAAAATGTTTCCTAACTTAAGCAGAAGAATTGTGAAAGTCTCAAAAATAGGTAACTCTCAAAATGGAGAGTGTAATACAGGGAACATACGTTACTCAAAGTGCTATTTGAGATTGTAGAAATACTTCTCTAAACAAAGTTATGTTGTCAACACTGGTGCAGTACTGCCAGCCCCCTCTACCAAAACCAGACAACCCAACCTTCCCTCTTGAAAACTGAATGAATTTTAGAGCAAAAGTACTGAGTGCTGCAGCAGAGGAATGCAGCACTGCAAAATTCATTTGAAGGCATAAGTAGAAAAAGCCAGCAGTAGAGAAAACAAGTTATTGGATCTCATTTAAAAAGAAAATATAAAATAATTACTTGTTTGCTTCAAACTAGCTTATTATCAGTATGAAAAAAAGTGACATTGCAAATTATTTCACAAGAACAACAGTAGTGGGTCTTATAAATGTACTCAGTGCTTCAAGTGAGTGTGAATCAGTCTGCCTTGCTTTTGGTAGTGCCTAAGAGGACTGGAGTATGGACTTTGACAAAATTAACATAATAAAACAGCAAGTTGCCTTGCCACCGATTATGCAGAGCATTGTTTTGGTGGTCTTTTTCTAAGATTTTCAACGACTGTGTCTCTTTAAGTAATAACTGCTTTTATTATCAGTGCTCAGTGCCAATAAGGATGAAGTTGACTCCTGTCACATTCTGTGCATGTATTTGTATCTTTCTGCAATTTATGAAGTTGACATTTAGACTTTTTTCTCCAATCTAAACTGCTGCTGAGTCTGACAAGCTGTGACTGTAGAGTTTAGTGCCAGTAGGTGTTTGAATGTTGAGGGATGGCTGCATCTTTAACACCAGAACTGTCCTGGAATGTATTAAACACAGCTGTAATATTTCCTCCCGAATCAGTTAGCCCTCTAGCATTCAGAGCTGTCCCAAGCCATACACCTCTGCTGAAACACTAATAACAGGACAGCAGTGGATAAACAGTTCAGTTATGATTTGGAATAAGGAAACTGTGATATTTGTAGAATCATAGAATGGTTTGGGTTGGAAGGGATCATTCGGTTTCAGCCCTCCTACCATAGGCAGGGAAACCTCCCAGTAGGTCAGGTTGCTCAGAGCCTTATGGATTGAACATTCTTATGAACACATTTTATATGTTTTAATTAAGGGGATATTTAAACAATGAATTTTTTTTAGTTTAAAAGTCTTTGTGAAGCAAATGTTATGCTCAAATATTGTGTGCATTAGGAAAAAAGTTTTCCACATAAGTGTGAAAATTCTCTTAGTTAACATATATTGTCAGTACTAAACCAACAGCTGCTTAGTTAAGTTTCATATCTAAAAGTCTGCTAACATAGATGTCTTTGAAAATCATTGTGAGACTGTGTTCAGGTGATACCAGTAACTGAAATTTATGGCTTTACTTCATGGAATGAATCTCGCACTTGGAAAATTAGATCATGCTTACATACTTGTCTTTGCATAGAATTCCATGTTATTCCTATGAACAGAAATGCTACAAAATAGTGTTTTGAAAAAAAATAATTTGTCTTCTTATTTTTTAGCTAAAGCTCCAAACAAACCTATTCAAGTAGTCTATGTACCATCTCATCTGTTTCATATGTTATTTGAATTGTTCAAGGTAAGTTGCACTAGTAAATATTCGGAAGGGATTTGTGAACTTATGTTACTGTTGAAATTGAGATTTTTCTTTTCAGTTATAGCTCTTATATGTTATTTCAGTTTTCCTTTCTTAAGCTCATTCCTTAAGTGAACAGGGTTTGAAACCTTTAAAAGCTATGCTTACAGCCGTCTCTTATACCCTTGTATTCTTAAAACTTGTGTTTTCCCACTTCTCCTTTTGTGGGTTTGGAGTTGATTAACTTAAAACATTCATGTTAATCTGTCTTTGCAATGACAATGTATTCATTAACTTGCATTTGTCATAAGCTTGCTTCTTTATTGCATATTTGAGGACTGATTAGGATCTGTATCTCTTGTTTGTTCTGAAAACAGCTGGTATGTCAGAATAGCGTAAATGACTTGCTTTGGCTTTATATGTGTTTCTGAATAATTGGAAGAACAGTGGAAATGGAATGTGCCAGAGCTGTTGTATGCTTTTGAGTAAGATAGGTGGTCTTTAGGTGGTGGAATCGAACACTAGAAGTTCAGGAGCAAAAATGCATTTGGTCAGAAAGAAACTTCTCCAAAATAATGGTGTTTTGGGTTTGCTTCCTGACAATTGCCAAGTATGTTTATTTAAATCTTTTCCTATTTTGCCATTTGTAGCATTAGTTCTAGGGCAGAACAGGTGAGAATTTGTACACTGCTTGTATGTATGTTTTGTTACGAGTCATGAAACAGTATGAAACCAGTAAGTTGTAGTTGTAAGTAACAATAATCTGGTGGACTGACAGTGGAAACTCTGCTAATAAATATGATAAAATCAGATTGATAGGTGGTAACATAACAATTACATGACCCAGGCTGAGAAAATTAAAGCTTGTTCTATGTGTTGAACATCAGTATCGGTGTTCTGCAAGGTGTAGGTGAAGGATGTTGTTGTCCCTTATGTATAATTACTTGATTTCATGCAGAAAAAAATAATTCTTGCTTTATGTTCTCTGTCTCTATATCAAATAGATAAAAGTATGTATAATGGAGTTCCAATTTAAAAGTTGAACTGGACAACTCCTTGACTTGAAAACATTTCTTGTATTTCTTTTGAAATAGACTTTTCTGTCTAGTATAGAAATGTAGGACAATATCTAGATTTATTGAAATAAATACAAGTTTAAGTTGTCACAAAAAGCATATATTGTAAAGTTAGAATCAAAGACATTGTTTTTTTTTCTTTTATCTTCAGAATTCAATGAGAGCTACGGTAGAATCACATGAAGGTAAGAAAGAAGGCTATCCATCGATCAAAACCTTAGTCACTTTGGGGAAAGAAGATCTATCTATTAAGGTAAATGCCTAAAAATAATATGCAGCTTACAAACCTGTCAAGGTTAGAATAATGTGACTTGTAGTTTGAAAAGGCAAGTTTAAGGTATTATTTCTGACAATTGTGAAATATTCATTAGAATAGAAAGAATAGAATAGACTATTTCAGCTGGGAGGGACCTACATGGACCGTCTTGGCCCACCGCCTGACCACTTCCAGGCTGACCAGAAGTTAAAGCATGTGATGAAGGGCATTGTCCAAATGCCTCTCAAACACTGACAGAAATGGGTCACCAGCTGCCTCTCCAGGAAGCCTTTTCTGGTGTTTGACCACCTTCGTGGTAAAGCAATGCTTGCTAACACCTGGTTTAAAACTACCCAGAGGCAGACTTGAACCATTCCCGCGCATCCTGTCACTGGATACCATGGAGAAGAGTTCAGCACCTCCCTCTCCACTTCCTCTCCTCAGGAAGCTGTTGAGAGCAATGAGGTTGCCCCTCAGCCTTCTTTTCTCCAAACCAGACAAACCCTAGTGGCTAGTGTCTCTAGCCTCTCCTTTAAAATATCTAAAGGCATTTAGATAATGTTGCTTGAGTTTTGCAGGTTTTTTTCAGAACAGAATATTTAAGATTCTTAACTTTTCATTCCTTAGATAAGTGATCAAGGTGGAGGTGTACCTTTAAGAAAAATAGACAGATTGTTTAACTACATGTACTCAACAGCACCCAGGCCTAGTTTGGAGCCCTCGAGAGCTGTGCCTTTGGTAAGCAATTGCATTATGCATGTAAATGTCTTTTTGCACTATTCTAGTTGTATGTTTCCCTTCACTGCAATCTGCTGTATCAGGTTTTCTGTTGAATAAATTGTTTATCATTGGCAATTCTCTGTAGGCAAAACATATCAGGAAAAAAATGAGGTCCATTATTACCACTTGGTCTTTGAAATAGGAAATTGCTTTTCTTTTGTCTTGACATTATATTCTTGGAAACAAGCATATCTTAGGCACAATATTTTCACAAGTTAACCAACAGGATTGTTAGTGGTATATTATGGAGAAGATGGTTAACTTAATGAGTTCCTTTTGATGCATAAATTACTATTTATGTAATTTTCCTCTAATAAATATATAGGAAAGGTGAGCCACACTGTCAGAATCATAGCACTTGAGCAACACTTCTTGGTAATGCACAAGGTTATATTGAACTTAAAAAATTATTTTTATACAAGTTATTGATTATAAAAACACATTGAAAAAGAAATTTCCAAAGCTGTATGTGAACTGAACACTTTCAGTATATTCCTATTCAGTTGGAGATACCTCACATAATGTTCCCTTATGTGGGATATATCGGGGTCAGATTTCGAACAAACAAAATTTCCCCATGGTTTCTTCTAAACAGGGAATTATTTCAGTATTGAATGTGTAGATTCTTTTAGCAATGATGATTTTTAAAAATTATTATAAAAATTAGTAATACATTATTTTATTAAATTACATATTGGGTTATTGTGATAAAAGCTATACAGTCACTATTCCATTTGACTGGCTTTTATATGTGGATTAATACTGATGCTGTATTCTTGCTTCTTCTCATCTTTGTTCCATAGTACTTCTGATGCAATTCTTTGTCTTCAAGCATGTCGAGAAAAAATTGATTCTTTGAGAAATTTTCTTTCCCTATTTAGGAATGCTCATCTAGCTTGTTCTTAAGAGACTTTGTGCTTTTGTTTCTGCTGATACACCAGTGCTTTAAGTGCTTTCAGGTAGCTAATAAAATGTGACATGGAGAGTATGTGTTTTTTTCTGATTTAAAATAATTAACAGTGAATTGAGGGTGAAAACAGCTCAGAGTTATTCAGAGATAATAAATTTCCTTTTAGGTTTTTAGCAGAAAGTCTTTATGGTACTTAGTCCACAGTTCATAGCATTGTGGCACATCAGTGTATTGCATTGATTTCCCCTGCATTGCATGCTACCGCAGTAGGTGTGATACCGAGTTCTGTGTCTGCACTGACTTGATATTAATCTAACCTGATTCTGTGAAACATTTTAGTTTCAAACAATGATATGTCTTTTTCATAGAAAATCTTTTTGAATGGGGTGAATGATAGGGAACAGGTCTTAATTCAAATATAAACTTTTTTCTTTTTCAAGAATGGTAGAATCTCTCTTGATTCATAATTTGCCTTTGTTCTGTCTCACTTTTGATTAGCAATTTACCGTATCAGCCTACAAAGATTTTCTGAAACTTGTTCTCACTGTAAACTTATACCTTGATTACCAGTTGTATTCACTATTAAAATGTCTCTTCTTTTGTGGCTCTCTGATTGTAAAACGTGTTCAGTTTAGGATTGACACTATTCTCTCCCCCACCCCCTGCCTTTTTAGTAGTGCATTCTGTGTTTATTACCTCATCTTCAAGGCTGCTTGCTTTGATTCTGTGGGTTTATACTTAGCTTTCTTCTACTGTACCCTATTTTCAGGCTTTCTTTTTTACTGTTTGTCACTATAGTCAGACCTCCACAGTGTCCCTCTTGTGAACCTGTCAGCTTTTGCTCTGAGTCTGATCGATGCCTGTATATACTGAACACTGAGAAGAGCTGTTAAGCTCTGTTATTTATATGTGTGTGCAGAAAGAAAAAAAGTCAAAAACTGGGAGTCTGTGGTATATCTTTTGACAAAAAAGAAAAAGACATAGCTTCACACGCTATGTATTATGGACCAGATACAGTTATAAGAATAATTATGCTATACTTTGTGTGTCAGTCTAGAAATAAAAATCCTTAAGCAGAAAGAGTGCACATAAATCCTCTTTGAAGTCCATCCAGAAGGAGTGTTTCTTTATTGCTTTAAAAAAAGGCAAACCACTAAAGAATTATGGTGCTCCACAAGGTAGGGAGGTCTGTGCTAGTGTCATTCTTGACTTAGACAATATTAGTAAACTAAACTGCAGTGCAGTGTAAGTAGACATATTTTTCTGTCCTAACCCTCCCTCCCGTTGTTATGCGATCCTCCATCTAGTTTATTAAACATTCATGGGCTTGGGGAGTGGAAGAGAAGGATCTTTTTGTTGATTTGTTAAAACTCTTTCTCAGTGTTATTGCAAATGTTCTTTAAAAACTGCTGAGAAACCTTGTTACCATGGCAGCGTTGGGATTCTAGCAGGTCTTGTGCTTGTCTGTACTGCTGTATACATAGTGGAAACATTAGAAACACGTGGTACTGTTTGATAATTAGGTTTTCTTAGAGATTGTAATGATTCTTCCTGGCAACGTTAGTTTATAGCGGGAGAAACGTAGTTTAAATTAGGTTAAATTAAACTTGTAGACACCAATATCACAGAAATTTAATATTTTCCTGTTTCTATAATGCATGCTGTAACATATAATGACAAATTGGCTCTAAAGAGCTTTCTAATCTTAAGGCAGATGTGCTGCTATTGACTATATTCTGTCCTCTAGGTCAAGCAGAGACCTGTGTAGTAATCACTTCTTGTTAGTTGTCTTTTGTAATATAGACCTTTAGTGAGGTCTTGCCTTAATGAGGTACTCATCTGGGATCTGTTGCCTTCATATTTCAGTTATCTGTTTTTGGAAAATACCCTGAAAACGATGTAGATGAGAGACTGACAGGAAATACTTGGAAGATGGAAGTATGAAATAATTATGTTGCTAGCACAGAGCGTAAAGGATTTTCCTGGAAGGAGCAGGAGGCAAACAGAAGCTGGGCATGGGTTTTCAGGAGGTATAATTCCGGGGAGAGGAAAGTTAGAAATATATTTTCAGGATTGCTTGGTGCTGCCCTTTACTTGAGCTGTTCCTGAGAGTATCTACCTTGCTTTTCAGTTGCTGTGCTTTTTAATTTCTGTAACATTTATTTTCTGGTCTCTGGAAAATGTGCAGCTTTGGGAATTTTTTTTGTTCTAAGACAGTCAAATAATTTCCAGGTTTTAGAGATTAAGAAAGAAGTGCGTCTAGTTTCAAGACCAGGTGTTGGAAAGTGCTGCGTGTTTTTCTAATGACAGACTGAGAATTACATTTTTAAACCATACTATTTTTTTGGAAAAGTATAGCTAAGCAACTGTTTTAACTGTGGAAATAGACACTAATAACTGACAAGTGGTGTGAGTAGAAAAGGGCATCTTTGGCATTTCTGTTTCTGATTTTGCTGAGAAGAACTTTTGAAGTCATCAGCGTGAGCAACTCTAATTTAGATCAATAAATTTAGGCTTCTGTAAAAACAAGGAAAAGAGGTCAAAAGATACTGTAGAGATAGTAGGTAACAGCAGGAGAATTTGTGATGGATAATGTAGCACAAAGTTCTTTAATGTTCACCCTTCCTTCAAGGGATTTCTTGTAAAGTGATACGAATTACTAGCTGTGTATAATGTTTGCAAGTTCTGCTTCTTAGCCTTCTCTTATATAATTCTGTGGGTTTATTTTTAAGATTCAGGGCATGATTTTCAGTATCTGTCAGACTGCCTTTTTAGAAATATTGTAGTGGAATGAGTTTTTATTGTTTCTCTGAAAACTTTAGGTGTCTAATTAGTCTCCTAATGCACTCTTATAGAAAGGATTTATTACTCTGTTGCTTTGTGTATCCTTTTCTTCTAATGCTTGTATGTCTGTAATCCTGCCTTTATTGCTCTGGATAGTCTTGGAAAAAAACAGGGCTGTGTCAGGTGAATAATCAGCCACTGTGATTCTCAGCACACACCAAGTCGTCTGAAAGAGACGATATGTAGACCAAAAATCTTACTCCCCAGCTGCAGTGAGAGAGGCTTGGGGTGTTTTTTATAACTTTTTCTGACAAGAGAGGGTTGAAAAATGTGCCAAGTGTTGACCTCGTTGCAGATATGGTTAGGAACATAAACGTAAATTTAAACTCTAAAATTTATACTTGTCCACTCTATTGTGCTTTGAAAATTACATGGTCTGTACATGTCTCAGTCCTCAATGGATCATTCAGTCCTGTAGAATTCTCATGTTATTTAGATGGGTAAACAATGGTGAGGAGTATTTGCCTTGTATTGTTTTATATGTAGTCTTCTGCTCTCTGTTGAAGTGTGGCATCAACAATCATTTAACAGTCACCTAGATGAAGTAAGCAGTTGTCTCCAGCTTTCTTGTGTAGTCTCCTAAATGTAGAGACATTTGAAAATAATGATCTCGGGCTTGGAAGTGTTGGTTTCCTTTGACTGGAGGCACTATGTACTGTATGTTACACCTATCAGCCTTCTCGAGAAAATGCAAAATGGACAAGACAGTCCTAACAAAGGACACTGATATTTTTCCCTTTTCTGTACTGAAAAATTACGCCATGGAAAAAAAGGAGGTTGCTCAGAAGTTAGAATAACGACTTACAGTGCAAGCTGAGTAATAAAAGAAAACTTGAGGAGTAATTTTATGCGAATGAAATATTTATGTATCTTCTCTTGCATAAATGTCTGAAGTGAGCTGCTGAATTTTTTTTTCTTTTGTTTTCTTGTTTTTGTAGGCTGGTTTTGGCTATGGCTTGCCAATTTCTCGTCTGTACGCTAGGTACTTTCAAGGTGACCTTAAACTCTACTCAATGGAAGGTGTTGGTTCAGATGCTGTAATTTATTTGAAGGTATGAATTTGATGCTTTTATAAGCTAGTAATGCAGTGCAGTTTGATAGTTTACAGCAGGCTGAATAAGTGAACGTTATCTGTTTTCAGTCTTCAACTTGTTTTCAAATCCATAATTGCTATCTTCATTATGTTTTATCTAAATCAGTTACACAAGATCCTAATAGCAGAGGTTATAAATGTTAACGTGGCACTGATACTAGCTAGCTTGCTTTGGTTAATTTTTTTTTCCTTCCAGTCCCCTATGTTAGATCTTTAAGTTTTGTTGTTCTCTCCTAACTGCTGAATTTTCAAAGAACTGTGTGATGAGATGTAATTTTGGTTAATACTCTTAGATTCTGCAAGTTTTGACCAAAATACAACCAAGAAGGCTCTTTTTCTATGCAGTTCCTGACTTCTGTGCAGTAGATTGTATTGCTCCCGTTGCCTGGGATCCCCCTCAAAAATGACTATTCAGAGGCTTAAGGTTTCGACTAACTGCTTGAATTTCAGGGAATTTAAAAGAATGTAGTGTTATAGCTCATGTGCAGGTTGTTGACTTAGCATTGTTGCTGTGCCTTGTTGTATGTAGTGAGTGACTTAGGTCCTAACTGTGCTAACTTAATTTTCTGATGGATTTAATCCCGTGCGTGTATGCGGCGGGGGGGGAAGGTACGGCCTTTTTCAGAGGAAAAAGGCGTGCTAATAGTTCTGAACTAGGTCAATCCTCACAGGTTGGTGTGCTGACAGAGTCCAGGTTTGTTGGAGAAGCAAAATGTTTAAGTAAAGTAGGTGTCTATCTGGTGTCAGTGACAAACCTCCCTAAAATGTTTTTGACAGAACTTTTTTTTTCTTGCTGTCTTTGTAGACACCACTCCCTGGAAGGAAGGGAACACTTTAAAAGAGTTATTGTTTTCTTACAACTTTTACAACATCTAGGACTGTAGCTAGAATGATTGATCACAGCCAAAGTACTTTTAAAACAGTGTTGTGACATGTAGCACTTGGATAATTGAAACACTTGCTCCCTATCGAATTTGTAGCTGTAGAACTCCCCAGAGTATCGTCTTGCTCTTGATATCTCTAATGATATCTTACCATTGCTTTTGTTTTTCCATAGGCCCTTTCAAGTGAATCATTTGAAAGACTTCCCGTTTTTAATAAATCAGCATGGCGACACTACAAGACCACACCTGAAGCAGATGACTGGAGCAATCCTAGCAGTGAACCCCGGGATGCTTCTAAATATAAAGCTAATCGATAATTTGCCACCTCTTGTCTCTGTCGGAGATGACCTCTGCATTCAGTATAAAGTCTCTGCTTTGTTCCAAAATCCTTCAAACCACAATAGCTAATTACTTCCAAACAAAGACCTAATCAGGGCATTGAAAAATAACAAGAACAAAGTGATGATTGGGACTTAAAGGAAGGCACTAAGCACGTTTGGTATGTGAATCCTGCCTACTTCACCAGAATATGCTTGGTTGCTTCAGTCATGCAGCGACAAAAGGGATTGCACTGTGGTTGCACTTAAGAATGCAGTGTTGTAACAAAAAAGATATTATTTGAAATGGCCGATTTTTATTCCAGTATGAAGATTGGCAAAGATATGCAGAATCCCTTTGAATGGTGGATGATATCTTACACAGCAATACAGTGTAAGCGAAAAATTCTAGTGTAGTTAAACATAAGCTTTGAAAATCCACTCTACTGCATTTTATATTGCACAGTTGTCGTCACCTCTTCCAGAAAATCCCTTTGAGCTCTTCAGATTTTATATCCAGTGAGCTTAAAAATGCGTACTACTAAAAAGGGTTGTGCAGCTTTAAACTGATGCTTTCCCCAAATCCATTTGTCAAGTGCATACGAAATTTACGTTGTTGTAAGACATTGGGATTTTCACTTCTTGGTATGCACATTTAATGATTTTCTTGACACACAAACACAGAAATGCATTTCTATACTTTTTTCCTTGTTTTGAGGAAAGATCATAAGTAGTTAAATCATTTCTCCATGCAAGAAATTCTGTCACTACAGGGGCAGGGGTTGATTCCATTTCATGTTTATTGCTTGTCATTTCTGGGGGAACGGGGAAGGGAGAGAAATGCTGAAAGGCCAGCCAGCCAGTCTTACAAATGAATTTGCCTTAAGAGTGTTGGTTGCTTGGAACCTGATTAGTTTTAAACCTGTAAATAGTTTGCAAAGTTATTTATATATTCAATGTCTGACTATAGTCTGGTAATCTGAATTTGTAGTGTATATAAAGATGATGTACACCAGCTTCTGGAAAGTGTCTTTGGTCTAAATACATCAAACTGGAAATATTGTAGAAATGGGAGGGACAAAACGTAGCTGGTACCTGATTTAAGGGAGAAAAAAGTCAAAGAGGAAAAAAACTAAGTATTTTCCCCCTTAAATTTATTGTAAGGGTTACTGCTGAGTATATGAAACTATTCTTCACCAAGTCTTTGCCAAATACCATTTCTGATACAATGGCCTTTCAGAAAAATTTGTGAAGTTTAGAAGTTTTGATATCCTAGCCACAGGCATAAAGTAAGTGAGTTGTAAGCAACTGTGATGCGCCCTCAGTTTCTCTTGGGTGTTTTGATATTTTTTTTGAAAGATATTGCGGATTTTAGCATGGGAAAATGAAATTTGTTTAGGAAAACTGGGGGGGAGAACTATCCCTTTCATCCTCCCAATATTTATTTTTATAAATAACTGATCTGTTAGATAAATAGGGAAACGCTGAGTAATTTCTTGATATTTAAAAAAAAAATAATCTCGTTTTGACTTAACGATAGTACTTTGCACTTACATAGCACATTTCATCGAAGGATTACAGAGTGCTTTGAGCAATAAGCTTCATATAGCCCTATTTCTGAAGAGTCCGAGTCCTTGCCTTGCAAACCCTTACTCTTAATCTGTTGCTGTCTGTTCAAGAATTTGTATGTGAATGGTTAATGAGTTTTCAGGCCTTGAGGTTCTATGAGCTTCTCTTTGCTGAATGCTGTCTATTAGCTGGTGAGTGGTGCCCTTCTGAGCCCCCTCTGCCAGCAGGTAAGAAGAGGGAGCGTGCTGATAATAGAGCCATCTTCTGTTCCTGAACTGGACTTGTTTGACCCTGGCTACTAGGGGATCTTTACGCGGCACGGTGAGGGTATAATAAAGCAATAATTTCCCATGACTGCAGGCACTGCTGCAGAGAAGGCGAATTGCTATTCAAGCGATACAACTATGCTGCTGAGGTGAAATTGGAGTAATAGTTTGACTGAAACACCAGTTGGAAGTCACATCTACTAAAATTTAGTTACTTAACTTCTGCCCTCACCCATAACTTCTTACTGTTTCTTAAATTCATTTCAAGTTGTGTGTGTTTTCTAGCAATTGCAGAGGGCTTGCTTAAAAATAGAAATTGGTGATGAAACTAATATTTTTCCCAGATGCGTGTGGTGTTTTTCCTAGACCATTACCTAAAACATTCCAAGGAACAAGATAGTTTGTGTAAGAAGCTGAGTTCCAGCTTTTGTTAGAAATTGTATTTTGAAGTAGTAAATCCTGACCTGGTGCTTCTCTCTGACTGTCTCCTTACACATGAAGAGGAGAGGAAAGAGAGAAAAGAAAGAATGCAGGTGTGTGGGACTTGTTTTCATGAAGTAAACATAAACCATGGAAGCCAGTGAATGAAAGCTGAAGGTACCACAGGGGATGTTATGGTATGTTAGTAATTTCACTTTATTCTCAAAAACAACTGGCTGCCTTTCAGGGCAGAAGTGCTCTGGTACTTGAAAACCAAGGTCCCTTGAAATGGTACCTATCTCCAAGAATCCTGAGTATGTATGAACAGCTCAAAGCAGGGAGATAAACCACGAGGAATGCATTTTCTTTCCATTTCCCAGGATTTGTCTGTGGGCATTACAGTGATTATGAGCGAGAAGCAACTTTTCTCCTCTCCAGCCTTCTCTAGGCAGCATGTGCTGTAGTGGAGATCCCAGGAACACCATCAGTCCTTGTCCTTGTGCCATGTTTCTGCATAGATGTATTAGTCTTAGAACTTTTAGGAGACGACAGTAGCAGACCTTCCAATTAGATGAGTTTTTTAATGGGTATGCCTGAAAAATGAGGGTGGATGGATTTTTAATATGGCTTGTTTAACTACAGATACTGAACTTCTTTCAGTTACTTCTACCATTGATTGGAGTCTGTTGTAACTATGTTTTAACATCTTGGGGCTGCTGATTCCAAACTTTCTGATGAAATAAAAGTATATTTCTTTTTTTATGGATATCAGATATAAGGCCTGCTAATGTTATTGCAGCCTGCTTTGCTTGACTTACAGGACATGCAAACAGAAGAAAAATGTTTTCAGTGAAAATGCTTCACATCTGTTGTGTTTAGTGATTAACAGAAACAAAATGAGTAAGAGATGTTCACTCCTCCATTCTTCCTGAGAATTTACAAACAACCTCTGTGTGTTGCAGTGTTACAGAGTTTAACTTCTTTGTCCAGCGTGCATTTTTCTGGTGTATGTGTCTTGAACACAATCTATTAATCCCCCGCTTAATTTAATATTAGTAGATACTGAAGTCTCTCCAAATCATAGACGTGCTTTTACTCCCTGCTTTTCTAGGTATTGTTTTGAGGCTAACAAGGAGTCTTTCAGCATCGTCCCTGGAGAAATAGTCACAAGATACTGAAATGCTTCTTTTACAACTCAAATGCACAATCTTTGCCCCTGCAATTGACTGTCATAACCTAGGATAGTACTGAGAACGTCTTTGTCCTGCTGCAGTTTGTGCTACCTCTTGGGCATTGTTTAAAGCAGGTCCTTTGACACATGCTTAAAGAATATGGATATTAATTGTAGTGTTCTTGGGAAACTCAGGCTACGTTTTGACTATGTAAGCTACACCTGCTGCTCCAACTGGGTAACGTACTTCTCTTTGCCCTCAGTGGCGTGTAGAATTTGCTTTGAAGCAGCTATTCACTTTCTCCAAAAAGCGAGCAAGAGTGATCTTTCAGTGTAGTGCTATCTCCTATTCACCTCCACCCAAACTTTGTATTTAGGGTGAAAACTTGACCTCATCGACGTGGAAGACATTTTCCTTCCCCTTACCTTTAATAAGCACTTCTAGATCTGTGTTAGGTGCCGCAAAGTGGTCTTGATTAACATAAATAATTTTGTAGAAAACAGCCTAAATGTTTATTATTAGTGTTTGAGGATAACGATGCCCCATTGTGCAGTGTTGAGTTTCCTTGCATGTTTCCTCCCATGTTTCCTCAGTTGCAGTGGTTTCTAATAGTTCTTCATCCCTTCTTCCTGACATACTTACCTGCCTATGAATTAATATATATAAATGTGTTTTTGTAGAACTTGAGCGAATATGGTGATACATGACAGAACAGTGTATTACTGAGCCCAAAGGTGAGTTTATTCACAAATTAGGAACACAGTTGTAAATTGTGTAGTGACTTCAGGGCTGAATCTTGCGAATAGTTGCACAAGTAAACAGTGTATGAGAGTAATCCCACTTAAATGAATCTGTTCTCAGGATCAAGACTTAAGCTGTTGATGTTAATTTGAAACAATGAAGATTTATGTATCTGAAGTGGCTTTCTAATTAAAAATAAATAAGAAAACATGAAGCTCATGTGCTTTAATTGCAGTATTATGTTGCCTTAAAAAGATCTCAGAAATTGGCATAGAGAGCTTGCTTGTTTATTACTACATAAAAAAAATCTCTAGATTTATCAGTAGATCTGATGTGTTTGTGATAATTCTGACGTTGTCAAACTAGTATTAATTGCTTTATTACAATCTTCCCTTTGAACTGAATACTGACAAGAAGTGCCAGATGGACAGTCCTTGGAAATTCATACCCTCTGTAGATAATACCGGATAGTGATAGGGTGGTTCACTGTGAGTGCTTTCAGCTGTTCAGCAAGGGCTGCTCTTAGGCAAGGAACCTGCTAGTTGCTTCATGCTTGCCATCTCTGATGAACTGTTAACAGCATGCTAAGCTTGTCTTGGGTTTTGTGTTTACCACATGGGTGGAAATCAAGTTAATTTGTTCCTTGCAGCGGTTATGGGACAGAACTCTTACTGGTGAGCTGGCCAGAGCTGCGCCTGGCATCGCAGAGGGACAGAGGGCTCATGTTGCCTTTCCTCTGAGGCAGTATCATTTGAATTAGCTGAACCTATAATGGGAGTATGGGAAGCTAATTTTTCACAAGATTAATTGGTGATATTTTAATTTTGAGTCTTCTGTACCTTGTGTTGGAATTGTTTCTAGTCCAATATCCCTTGTGTATATCATTTGTGTATATTCTTATTTTCCTTTTTTTTTCTCTCTGTGGCTGACAAATAAAAATATGTAAAAAAATACATGACATTTTTAAGGGACTGATTCAGTTTCACACACTATGCAGTTTGAGTTGTGATTTGGCTGCCTAAGGTAAACTTCAGACATGCCTACAGAGGGGACACCCTCAGAGCTGCAGTTGGGAAGCTAAGAGTAATTTTAAATAAGTGTTTTTCTTGCCTGTTTTGTCACAACACAGTTTGAAGTCTTCTATGTAAACATACATTTGAGTATACACACACACACACACACACACACACACAAAATTTATTATTAATATCTCAAGTACAATTTATTTTTTGTTAAATTGGTTCGAGAACTGTATATAAATGCAATTGTTTCCATATTGTGTTACTTAGAATTTTCAAGTACGTGTAATCTGATCTGGTTTGTATCAGACTTCCAGGTAGGTTTTAAGACCTTGAAACTTCTAAAATTTTGCATAAATGTTTTATTCCCATCAGATGTGAGTATTTATGAAATGCTTATTTTCACAAGAAACTCAAGTTTTCATTCTGAAGTTACCTCTCGGTGATTCTTGTGGCATGAGACCTCATTTGTTTTTAAAAAGATAAATTTGTGTGTTGACATAGTTGAACTTCAGTTCTTGATTTTTGCTGTTACACGGAAGACTTGATATCAAAATATTTACAAAGACAGCAGTTCTGTAGAAATAAAATTGCACTTGGTTTGAGCGGAAAAAAATGAAACATAAGGTTTTTCTAATTCTAAGTCCGAAGATGCCACTACAGAATAATGGAATTGCAAAAGCATTTGTGGGAGACTGGCTTCTTGAAAAACGAGTCACTACAGATGTTACTCTGGGTCCTTCACTTCTGCAAATGTGTTTTCTACATTATTCCTTTCTCCATACAGATAAGCTCCATGGTCTCCATAGCCTTGTAGCTTGAGGGGAGGGGGAACGTGAGGGGTTGGAGATGTTTCTTAAAGTATTTTGGGTAAAACTTAGTTTTCTCTTTTGTAGTCTGAGGAGATTGGGTTAACCTAGTTAGTAACTCTTGGTTTGTTTCTCTTTTTAGCCAGCATTCATTGCTTGTTCTCAGAATGTTGAGGTAAGAAAAACTCAGGCCTTTTACCTAGAAACTACTGGTTCTCAGTAACTGCCTAAAATAGAAAATCTGTGGAAAAAAAACCTTTTCTCGCTTTCATAGAGGAATCCAGAAATTATTGTAGTTTTAAGAGCATTCAGTTGAAATAATTGTAAATTTAAGTAATTTGACAATTGATAACTTTGCCATTTGAAAATATGAGGTAATGTTTAAAAAATTAGTTGAATTCATGTTCTTCAAATTCTTGGGTTTGAGGGAACACAGGTTTGTAAGAAGAAAAGGTGTTAGCATTGGCAAGATAAGAGTAGCTAAATTACAGAGGTTTGGTACCATCTGTGCACTATGTGTTTCAAACTTTGCTAAAATTTCGGCTAGACTACTGTGGTTTTGCTGACCGTTTTGTTGTATAAGTGTATGTTTTGGGTTGGTTTTTTTTTTCCCTTCTGTTTTGTAGCCCTTGGTGTTGATCAAGACTTAATAGTAAATTTAATAATTTATTGGTCTAATATATCAATGCAAGTAACAGGAGGGAGTATTTAAGCCCTTGAATCATCACTGATACTGTGGTTGGGAGCAGCACAACTTCACAGCGCTTCAGACTGATGGTTTGTAGAAATGCAGGGTTTAGAGGGACCAAATTCTGTGAGATTCTGAAGGCAGGATCTAAGTTACCTATTTTGGCAGTGCTGATGCTTCCTCTGAGGTCGACAGAGATGGAAGCCTACAGTTTTGGCTACTTACTAATATTTCTGTGGATCTGATGTTTCCTTTTATGTTCAGTATTATTAAGGGTTACCTCCAATTAATCCTTGCTGTTTGGAGTTGTTGATTTCCTGACATGGAAGCAGCAGAAGCTTATACAACAACTTGAAACCAAAAGTGAGTTATTGGGGATTTCTGAAACTCTGGTATCTGATTGTTCTGGGTCTATCAGCACAGTTTGTCACCACACGTTGTTTTCTTTGAAGTATATGAGCTGAGCACCTTCGGGGTTTGTTTCTTTTTCTGCTATGTAGATCTCCCCAAAGCTTAAGCTACTTGGATTATTCTTGAGATCTGAAATATCTGTTATAAAATAACAGCCAAGGCTTCTACCTTGAAATTTCTTCAGCTTTCCACAAGCTTTTATATGTGTTCATAACTTATTCAAGAAAATGAAAAACCAGTTTCTTACCAAGCAATTCCAGAGCAGAAAAATGCCTTGAGATCCAGCTTGCTTGACTGATAACTTCCTTATTAAGTAATAAATGAGGCCCTGAATGGTCAGAATTTTGCTTAGTACTGACATAATTTTCTTTCAGATGAAGAATTTATTTCAAAACTTTAGATGAGAAGAAATCTATGTTGTACTTTCTTGCTGCTTACCCTTTGCCACGATAGGATATTCACAGGAGCTGAGTGGCTAATTAAGTAGCTCCAAACTGCAAAATCTGTCAGCATGTACCACATAATATTTGACAGTGGCTGTCTGTAGAATGTTAAGTGAGAATAGGTGCAGCAGCAGCAGTGTAATTAAGATTAATGACTCTAGGACACAGGCTTGTGTGGGAGAACAATTTGTAATAAGGGATCAGTTTCTCATTATACAGTTCATGCCTCTTTTAGACTTATAGACTCATTCAGTACTTAAATTTGTTACTGTCAATGAAAAAGAAGTCTTGCAGTAGATAGATTTTAATTTAAGTCAGGCATACAAAACACACCAGGCATGCTTAATAGGAAAGATTAAATGTTTGGGGTTTGTCAGGTTGGTTTATATTCATCATCTAACTTTGAGGCTGTTTTTACTTTTAAGATTGTTGTACCGCCTCCTCTAGCAGGAAGAGTAAAATTAGGTATGTGTAGTAAATGCCTACTGTATTTTGTCCAAGAGCATCAGCCATTCAGAAAACTTGTTACAACAATCTGAAAGCTCCTTTCCGTCTAGTGACTTGGATAATTGCTTGTCTTTGGCCCAAATTATCCCCCTTTGTGTCTCCTAGTCCCGAGGCATCAGGCATGTCACTTTGTTTGTAGTAGCATGCAGCTAGAAGACTTGATTTGAAAGTTTTAAGATGATTTTCCTCCGTTACCTGTCACTGTGGAGTCTTTTATCAGAAATTAAGAAATGAGCAGGCCCCTCGAAGTACGCTTTCTTTTTTCAGAAGGGAGCTTCAGTTCTGCCAGTTGCAAGGTCACATGTTGGTCTGTTTTGGTATTGGAAAGCTTTCAGAGGACAGTTTCATTAAAATTTTCTTGTTATGGAAACTGATGCCGCCTTGCACCGTTGTGAGATGCAAGTCATTAAAACCTAGATGCCATCCCAGCAGACTTGAGGTTGTCGGTGTGTGCGTGGGTTCTGCTACATGGCTACGTGTGCTGTGAGCACCTTCATTGCTTGTTGCACTTTGCTTTCTATTCTTATGATTAGAAATCTCTTTGTAGACATAAGAATACTTGATGTAATCCTTGGGGCTAAAGAGGGCCAACAGTTGAGACAGGGTTGCATTCATGTAAAGGAACCTGGGTGTTTGTGTGTGCATGCAAGTCATAGCTGTGTGGTGGTTTTTGTCTCTGGATACTGGTGGGCTAAAGGTTAAGTTTTAACCCCCAAGAAACAATGGTCTTTCCTTCCTTATTTTCAGAAATGGCTGCACATTTCAGTAATCCCTTGGTACGATGCAGTGTGATTGAAAACCGCCTGCTATGTTATGCACTAAGTGAAATCATAGAATCCTAGAATGGTTTGAGTTGGAAGGGACCTTAGAGATCATTAATTCCAAAGCCCTGTGATGGGCAGGGGCACATCCCACCAGACCAGGCTGCTCAAAGCCCCTTCCAGCCTGGCGTTGAACACCTCCAGGGATGGGGCATCCACAGCTTCCCTGGGCAACCTGTGCCAGTGCCTCACCACCTTCATTGTGAAGAATTTCCTCTTTAAGTCTAGTCTAAATCTTCCCCCTTCAAATATAAAGCCATTCTCCTTTGTCCTATCACTGCATGTCCTTGTAAAAAGTCCCTCCCCATCTGTCTTGTAGGCCTCCTTCAGGTACTGGAAGGTCGCTACAAGGTCGTCATGGAGTCTTCTCTTCTGCAGGCTGAACAACCTCAGCCCTCAGTCTGTCCTCATAGGGCAGATGCTCATATGAAGGATGCTCATATGCTCAGGATGAAGAGGTTGGAGTTATGTTTTCATAGAATCATTAAGGTTAGAAAAGACCTCTTAAAGTCATGACGTCTAACCACCAGCCCACCACCACTGTGCCTACTAAACTATATCCAAAAGTGCCGCATCTACACATTTATTGAACATCTCCAGGGACAAAGACTCCACCACTTCACTGGGCAGTCTGTTCCAATGCTCAGCCGGTAAAGAAATTTTTCCTGATATCCAATCTAGACCTCCTCTGATGCAACTTGAGGCCATTTCCTCTTGGCCTATCACTTGTTACCTCAGAGAAGTATGTTCTTCCAATGTATTTAAATACATTTTATCTGGCTGTTATTCTATATGCTTAATGGTGGAGAATGATAGCTTCCTAAACATCATGCTTATCTGAAGCATGAAGACTGAAGTTTCTTAGATTTTTTGATGGCATACGGAAGTATTTTATCAAGGTGCTCGATACACAGCTGTCAGTGCTCAAATATATGATTAATATTTCTTCAGCTGTTTATCAAGAAGCAAAGGTAGGTAAAATATGCAAAAAGATCATCTTAGCAACTTCCCTGTGGATATAATTTTATTCAGTTTACAGGTGAAGTCAGTTCTGCAGGTGGCAGGGTAGAACCACCACTCTTTGTGTAATGGCTAACTGCATTTTTAATTAGCTTCTATGTAGTTAATCAATCTCTGTATGCTTAATGACAAATTTACTTCGATTCCTAGAAGCTGGAAGTGGAAAGGTGCCAGAATAGACCTCATGGCATTATTTTTTTCTTAGATTTCTTTAGAAGATGCAGACTAGCGAGCTTGCTGGTGTTTCTGGTGGTTCTCTATGTTCTCTGTGTGTCTGTGACCCAAGTATGTGCTGTGGCATGGTTTGGAGAAAAGGCAGCCTTGAGAGGAAAAGAAATAGAAAAAAAATTAAGTCGCCCAAGATTTACTGTGCCGTTTGGGTTAATGGTTAGATTGAAACCCGCTGCTTTAGGAGGAACTTGGTTAGTTCTTATACAGGATATGCCTTAATGCTATTTTGTATTTGTATGTGAACAACATTGAATATTTAAAATGTCCTCCTTGGAATAAATGCACACATTGGGTAGAGATGTTTTACATGAGCAAAGCTAGCTCAGGAAAAAAAACACAACCCCAGGTTGGACATTTTCTCCAAGGGTAGTTTTGGTATTTTGTTTTGGCATTTGGCTTTTAGTCATACATTGCAGCAATGCAAACTCAAGACCCTGTTAAAAAAAACTAGTTAACTTTTCAACTGATGATACGAAGTATCTTAGGTACAGCTAAGAGGCAAAGTAACTGGGTTCCTACTGGTTTTATGCATTAGTTTTGAAGTTGAAAACCTAGTTATGGCAAGCGGTACGTCAAAATAACACAACCCTGCTGGTATCCAAAGCCGGTCGCTTGTAAAGGGCAGGTTATAGTTAATCTACTTTTCCTCAGTGGATGATGGCTTTGCAGTTCACAGTTACTTTATTTTATGGAAAACCAAGGTTTGTTTGTTTGTAGAGAAATACAGTTAGAGAATGATAGAGTAGGGTTAAAATATTACACAAAGAGGCCATAATTTATCATAACAAAACTGTTTCTAGAATTCAAAATATGTAAGAGACTTGGTGTGTTCATGCAGCCTGGTCAGTGCCAATAAGTGGGATTTTCCTTTCCAGTGTTCCTGCCTTGTGTGCTTAGGCAGAGTAATTGTTTTGAGGTAATGACCAGATTCTCCTTGATTAGGCCAGCTGAACATTTAAAAAAATATTTTATTGCTAGATTCTGTAAATGTGAAAAATACGCCTTGCCACCATATTTTTTGCTTACGTTTCCCACAGTCATTTAAAACCAAAAAAAAGCAATATTTGGATTTCTGGATTCCCAGCTTTCCTGTGCCAGAAGGGTTTTTTTTTGCACCCTTTCAACAAATCACAGCATAGTTTGGGTTGGAAGGGACCTTAAAGATCACCCAGTTCCAATCCCCCTGCCATGGGCAGGGACACCTCCCACCAGACCAGGCTGTCCAAGGCCCCATCCAACCTGGCCTTGAACACCTCCAGGGATGGGGCAGCCACAGCTTCCCTGGGCAACCTCTGCCAGTGCCTCACCGCCCTCATGGTGAAGAGTTTCTTCCTAATGCCTGATCTGAATCTTCCCCCTTCCAATTTAAAGCCATCCTCCTCGTCCTGTCACTCCATGCCCTTTTAACAGATTGATTTCTATTTGATTTCTAAAACTGTTGGAACTGAAGAAAGATGTCAGTCTAACCGTGAACCAGCCGTGAGTAACTGCCGCAGTGGGGAAGTTTGGACCTCTTATTTAAGGAACTGGTTTTATCGTGGGAGCCTGCTGACAGATCCAGCAGTGACTTGTCATAGGAAGAGACTCAGTTGTTGCTGGAGTTTCGGTCCTGCATTCCACAGTTAGCACAATGAAGATGTGTTTCCAAAGGCTCTCAGCTATTTTTATTCTGTTCTGTATCCTTCTCCTCTCCCTCAGGTGGAGCCTTGAGGCAGTGGCCTTGATTTCCATTTGGATTAGAAATGCTGATGCTGCCCTGTGCACATCAGGAAAGGGTATCTGTGTGCACATGCCTGGGGAACACAAAATGTGTTTTGGGTGGAAAAAGATGATTCTTCAAAGTAAGATCAGAACCAGAGTTATTAAGCCTGAAACAGGCAAAGCCCTATGTCCATTTTCTGGTGCACTTTCTGCTCTTTTTTAGGAGGTCAGAGGTCTTCTGCTGCTTAATTATATGCCATCCTATAGGACTCTTTGCCTGTGTGATGGCTTATTACCCTTTTTCTAAGCAAATTTTTTATAGTGTCAAACCCTCTGTTCCTGCTGAGAGCCGAGTTGGTAGGCCTTGTGCTGGTTCAGGGAACCTTCTTGTCCCAAGGGGGTTTGCCGTGCATCAAAACAAAAATCTCGTCTGACCTCACGCTGAGCTGAACACGGCACGTGCTCCGGGGGACGCAGCACGGGGAATGTACCAGATGCCTTCTGTTGGCAGAAGTCATTCTTGGACTTGGAAGAGGAAGAGCAAGGAGTGTGGTTGAGGAAGCAAAGCCCCCAAACGTCATGTGCCAAGGGGAATTGAATAGATTCACCTTGTTTAGCGAAAGGGGAGTGGGGAAGGAGGCAAAGGACCTGCAGCCAGTGTGGACTTGAGCTGTTTTACAGTCCTCTCTTATTTACTCCTGCAATGTATGCCTGTGGCCACTAGCTGAGCAAGGTGTGAAGCCTGTCCTGCCCTCTGGGCCAAAATCACCTCTGTCTTTTGACGGGGAGAGAAAGTGGAAGTGAATCATTTCCAGCAAGATGACTTATAGATGTAAACGGGAAAGCTGTGTGGACCAGGAGAGCAGTAGCATTCAGGAGAGAGTAGAATGGGCAATGATGGGGATTTATTACAGCCATATCCTTGATAAATGGTTCAAGCTCTGTGCCAGTCCCCTTAGGAAGTCAGGATTCCTGTGCAGTTTCTGTATCTTTACTTGAAATGCCTGTTTCCTGATGTTAACTTCATCCAGCTTCCAGCAGTTAGTACTGCTTTGCGCCATTAAATGTATTTTCTTTCTCTTGAGAGTTATATCCCTACAATATCTGGAAATTAATTTTTAATATACGCACAAAATTATGGAGTTTTTTTGATGTTTGATTTATCTTTCTCGAGCTTTTTGAGTTAAATCATCCCTGTGAGGGAGGTTACACCATGTTATATTTCATGCCTACATGTTGAAGAATTTAAAAGTAAGGAGGTGCTGAAGATGTTTCACAGGAGCTCCACCTTGTACTGCAGAAAATCATCTCTACTTATTCAGTCACATCGCAAACATTCCCCCACCTGTTTTATATGAGCTCGTATGAACTTAGAGCAAGGACTTCCCGACCACCTCCAGTCATGCTCTTTGCTGGTGTTTTCAGGGTTTCTGTGGTGCAATGAAATGCCAGTTACGAAACTGGAAATGCTTTGCAGTTTGTACTGCTGGATTTAAGGGTTGTTTCAGACCTGTCTGACACAGTGCTTGTTTGCAGCAGAGAGAGGTGCTATCCCACAGGTGCTGCAGCTCCTGCTTTGTGTCACCTTGCCCAGGGAGGGCTGCACTCGGTGATGGCTCATGTTGTCCCTGGGTATAGATCAGGCCCATGTGGAAAGGGGTTCCCATCATCCATTCCCTGTGCTGTCAGCAGCGCAGGCGCGTGTGTGTGCACTGAACAGGCAGTGAGATTGTGGGGAGGCATCAGTCAAACGTGGTGGTTCTCTGCGGGGCTGCGGAGGCAGCTCTGTGGCAAAACAGAGATGGGACTGCAGCTGGGCTGACTTTTCCTGGTTGTGGGAGTGTATGTGGATGTCCCATATCTCCCAAGTGTTGTGAGACTGTTCAAAATAGCCACAAAATCATCTGAAGTTATAAAGCTTGTATTATTCTGGGACCATTTTGGTGTGGACTCTGCCTTTAAATAGTTTCTCTGCCCTGCAGAGTGACTTCAAAATTTGTTCTTATTCTGCAGTTAAAAATACTTTAGCTGGGAAGTCCTAAGTCCCTGCCTGCTGGTTCAGCTTCTCCCTGTCTGAAGCAGGACTGACAATAAATAAATCATAGAATCATATAATAGTTTGGGTTGGAAGGAACATTAAAGATCATCCAACCCCCCCTGCCATGGGCAGGGACACCTCCCACCAGACCAGGCTGCTCAAGGCCCCATCCAACCTGGCCTTGAACACCTCCAGGGATGGCGCAGCCACAGCTCCCCTGGGCAATCATTTCAAAAAGATCTTTTCTATGGCTGCTGCAGTAATAATTTCTTTCTTACAGAAAGGACAAAAGGGAAAGAGCGCAGCAGCAACCTTCAGGTATCAGAATGGAGGAAGAGTCAAATCCCAAAGCCAGTGTCAGGAGTTGTCCCTGTGGCTAATGTTTGCTGCTGCAGTTTTGTGGAAATCTGGCATAGCTGCAAACCACCCTGGCACACACAGGAGCATCTTAGCTGCTGCTGGAGATGGTTTACAGAAGCGGAACCAGGATGGCTGCCAAAACATTCCCTCTTCCTTCCACTTAGAAGTAAAACAGTGCCTCCCAATTGCACTGCCCTGGAGCAGAGGGTAAGGAAGGTCTCAAACTTGGTGTCTGCTGCTCCTCTTTGCCAGCTGAGGCAGCATTCCCCACCATTTACCTTGCAGCGAGAAAAATGTGGGTGAAGGTGAGGAGAGAGGTGATCCCATTGGAGTGGAGAACAGTAGTAGCAATTTGAGAGCAGCAGGATTTGCGGCAGGTTGGTAAAGTTGCTCTACTGGTATTTGTTGGAGCGGAAAGGATGGGGATAAGTGGGGCTTCTGAGGGTTGTGTTTATGCATCCCAAGGTGCTATAAAATGAAGATGAGAGGCAGCAGTATCTGTTGTACACTTTTTATTTTTCATGTGGAGCTTGGCTGATAAATAGGACTGAATTAAAGCAACACTCATGAAAAATAAAACCCAACCATGATTCAGAAGTGCAAAATTACTCTCTGTGTGTCCAGAGACAATGAGGTTCTCGTTTGCTGGAGACAGCAATGGATATTGGTGTCTGTACCCGCAGGGCAAAGGCTTCAGCTTATTGATATCCTAAATGCGAAAGGATGTCTGTTACATTATATGGCTTTGTCGCTGGGGAGCCCCCTGTGACTCTGAGAAACAGCTTCTGTTCAGAAGAGGTCACTGGTGAGTTTTTCTCCAGTTCCTATTAACAAGTCGTGGTGCTGTCTTCCACTGAACAAAGGCTGCTGAACAGTTACGAGCTATGAAATTAAAACAGAAAAAAAGATGGTAAAAGCCAAGAACAACAAACACCTGCCCATCTCCAGTACATTTGGGTGCGGCTCCTGGTATAAACAGCACCAACAGAGAGCAGATGGTTCCTGTGGTGGTGGAGTGGTTTGCGATGGGTAGACTTAAGTCTTGCAAAGAATCAGAAAAAAACTAACAAGTGCATCCCAGGTACGAAATTACAGTAACAGGTTGCCTAAGGCTGAAAAAGGTCTCAATTGCATCGTCCCATTGGGCACACTGCTGGTGGCAGCTGAACTGGCTGTGGATCTCCCGTTGCTCTTTGCAGTGAAAGTCACAGTTCACCCTATTCCCTGCTCATCTTTTTTTTTGCAACTCTGTGAAGAAGGAACTAGCTTGACACCAGAGGACAAAGCATGCCACGAGATGTTGTGTACTCAGTCTTCTTGTAGCCAGAGAAGTGTTGGGCAAAGTGTCCCCAAAGGAAAACTGGTTACCTAGTAGCTGGGGAGGGATCAAAGCTGTAGGGAATCAATTTAGTGCCTGGGAGAAGGGTCATTTACTTGCCTGAAAAAGCATCTGGAAGGGAAGGAGTGAAAGTTTACCTACTAGGTCACTCGGTGAGGTAAGGATGGTATCCTGGTGGGGGGACTGCTGCCAGTAGGTACTGCTATCCTGTGTGCTCGGGCACTAGGCCATCTTGTTCCTTCAGCTCTTTTCCAAGAGTCGCCCAGAGCCCTCTCTCTCCCAGGCGTTTCCTGTGCTGACTGATGCCACCCACAGGGTTCGCAACTCCAGGCAGCAGTGGCACAGTGGTGATTTCACTGCTGTGAGCCTGTGCCCAGGCTGCCCGGGGTCCGTGCCCAGCAGGCTGCTGGTGGGACAGGCGAGTGGTGGCACCCAAGCTGGCACTGGGCTGGAGAGCCTTAAATGTCCCTGTGCACAGAGGCAGCTTTGCCAGGCAAGCCTGGAGCAAACTTGCATCATTGCTTTGCAGATCTTCCACAGTTACGTGGGCTGGGTGTTCCCTGCAGCCTTCTGAGCTGTGGGGCAGGACAGCCTTGGGCCCTTGGTGTCCCCTGTGCTCAGAAGTCCTGCAAACCCACAGCCACCTCATCAGGTGCCAGCTGAGGGACCTGAATGGTGGAGCTGGACATTAGGTAGGCTTGGCTTTGCCAGCTGGAGGGGATCAGCATCAAGAGGAGTGGAAAGCCTCCCTCATGCTGCCCTTCCTGTGGTTCTGCTTTGGACTGTACAGCTGTCATGGACAGAGAAAGGAAATCTCCACACTTGATCCTGTTTAAAAGATTTCTATTGTTTTTTCCAACTCTTTCTCCAAGTTAGGGTAGAGGAATGGTCTCGGGACCCCACCGGGGGCAGAGTGTGAGTACATCTTGATTAGTGTTTGATGAGAAATTCGTTTACCTGGCTGCATAGCGTGTGAGGACAGCAGCACTGTTGTGCTTGTCGTTTGGCAATACATAGCAGGGAGCAGCAAGGTTTCCTAGGAGGCCACGTCTCGAGGCCTTGAGATCCCACATCTGGTTTTTTGGAATTCACCAGCAAAAAACACCAACATCTTGAAACTATTTCCTATAACACCACATTCCAGCTAGGTCTGCCTTTTCATTCACTTTCTTGTCTCCAAAGCTTAAAGCCAAGGGGCAAACCAGAAGTTATCAGGCAGCTGTTCAGGCACTAGGAACACAGAGCGATCCGACGAAGCAAATACAGCCTGACTCTCTACACACTCCCTGTACAGAGGCTTGGTCAACAAGCAGAATTCGATCGCTTAAATATATTAAATAGATTTCCACCAGTTCGGTTGGAGAGCTCTTCGTTTCACTGGCGTGGTTTGGTGTCTGGGCAGCTTCCATTAAAAAAAGAAAAAAGGTAAAATTTTATTTCCTGTTTCTGAATGTATTTTCTGCAGCAATGCCTTTTCTTCACGTGCCAGAGGAGCTCAAGGTTAGCAGAGTCTGGAACAACTGCATCTCCTCCATCCACAGGCTGCAGCATCCATCGTGTGCCTGTGTGCCGGTTCTGGATCAGGAGCTGACAGGGCTTCTCCCGCCAGCCCCGCTCAGTGCAGAGTTCCCTGCTGACCCAGCAGCTGTGAGCAGCAATGCATGGAGAGGAACTTGCACAAAGGTGCATGCTTTTCTGTTAGTCCCCGGTACCGTGTCTGGCAAGCGCTGCTAGCCAGGCCTCCAGGCACTGTGAGAGAGTGGGGATGGGACAAGCTCTTCCTGAGACCTCCCTTGCTGTGCTCCAGTCCGTTTTCAGCATCTTCTCCCAGAGCATCTTCCCTGCTGTCAGAGATACCCCAGATTTTCCTCATGCTTCTCCCCATCCAGTGGTTGAGTTCACAGCTTGTTCTTCTGTCTCATGGTTAAAAAAATAGATCTTTATTCTACTTTTCATCCTCGTCTCCCTCGCTCATGCTGCTGAGGGAGGCAGAGGCAGCTTTTGGAGAAGAGGGAGGGGAGGCTTTATTGAAGACCCAGGGCGGAGATGGAGAACGGGATGGAGAACGGCCTCGTGTAGGACTGCTGTTTGGGCTCTGCCGGGGAGAAAAAGCCTGGAGCATTCGGCCACTTCTTTCCTGGAACATCTGCTTCTGCAAAAGCAAAGTGAAAATGTGCTCTTTGAGTAACACACAGAGGGGAAGTTAAGTCTGTGGGCAGGCACAGGGGCTGTGCTGCACTGTGCCTCTCACCTGGGATAGAGCAGGGAGTCAGAAGATCAGCCTCTACTCTGAAGCATGGCCAGTTCAGCCCATACTTGGCCTTTTCCTCTTCTACTGTGCTCTTAATAACCCAGTTTTCACATTACAAGGTTTTTCTTAGATCATACACCTCTAGTGTAAGAATACCATGTATTGTCCTAAAGCAGCCAGGGGGGACTCCCTTTGGGTTTTTTCTTTGTGTTGGTCACACTGTCTCCAAAAGTCAGTTTTCCGCCTGAACTCCCAATTTGCCTTGTTCCCAGGACCTTTTCCCTATAGCATGCTGGAATGGACCACTTGTCCCCTCCCAAGCTTCTTTACTGGCCCAGCCTTTCTTCCTCTTTCCCGTCTTACCAGAGACAGCCTAGTGCGTGCCCAATACTGGCAGACGCTTCCCCAGCTACCTGGAGCAGGGACCACCCAAACAGTTAAACTGGGAGCGGGAATGTCAGAATTCAGATGTCTTTGAAAAGAAAAACGCATACAGGTTCCAAGATCTGTTTTGGGCTTTATTGTCATTTTTGCTTTGTAAAGCTGTGTGGAGGCCTGCCCAGAGCTGGGGAGGTGGAAGAGGTCACCTTTTCAGTCAAGCAATCTTCCATGCTAAGGCAAATGCTGCTACTTGTTAGCGCCTACATCTCCTTGCATTAGGTTGCTGGACCGCATTACAGGAGATCTAGCGCGTACTGTGTGGCTGCTGCAGGCTTTGTGTGCAAAATGCCATATGTGAGTGCCTTGCTGCTCCTCGTGGGGATAGGGGACAAGAAATCTCAACCTCGTCTGGAGTACTGAGAGTTGGATTGCTGGCGATGCTTGGCTGGAATGAAAGAGCCGGCCCAGATTAAGTTAAGTTGCTGTGCAGGTCTGAAAGCAAAATACTTCTGCAGAATGTATCCTGAGTTTGCCTGCACGGGCAGCCACAGTCCACAGCCTTTCTCAGCCTGAATTTTGTTCTGCTCCTCCTCCCCTTCCCCCTGCAGTGACTCTGCTCTGTGATGACCTTCCTCCCAGCCAAGAAGCATATGGCTGCCACTCTTCCTCCCGCTCTTTGAAACTCAATATTCCCGGCCATCAGAGGGGCAAATGCTAATTTCTCCCATCAGGTTTCTGGTGTTTAGTAATCCAGAGTGTTAACAATCGAGCACAAATACCAAGCTTAACTGTTCCTCTGTGAGCTCCCTCACCCAATTTATGTCTTTATCACACAGGCCTTTATTAACTTAATTTTAGAGCCTGGATGTTGCTGCAGTGCAGAGTGACAGAATAGTTCCTGCCTGGATCCATGCTTAGCCATGCTCTCATGCCTGAAGACCCACAGAGTGTAACTTACTCCCGCACTACTGCTAGGTCTAAAACAGTCAAGAGTTCCTAAAATCGCAATAGTTAGCAGATGGTGGTTGCTCCTCATAAATGGTGCCAGGAAGCATTTGGATGGGGGAAGGCTTCTGCTGCTGAGAGCAATGATGGTGTCGTCAGGACTGGCAAAGCCCCAGAGCCTGCTGAAATTCAGCAGTAGGAGTGCAAAATTTCTCTTTAGATCACAGAACTTGAGGTTTTGTTGGCTTGACTTAGTCTGTTTCATCCTCTCACTGAAGATAACCCCCAACAAAAAAAAAAAAAAAAGCCTTTTCCTGGCCAAACAAAACATTTTTACTTCCTCCTGCTCCTGGCAGCTTATCAGCCACTTCAGAAAGCTCAGTGACATTGTGGTGCTTCCCAGTGGTGTGGTACAAGTGCTGGGGGCAGATCAGAATGCTTGGCTGGTATCTAGCATGAGGGGTGGGCACTTGTCAATACCTTGGGCTGCACTGGCCAGGAGTGGAAAGGAGAACCCACCTTCCTGCTAAGGCGCTCAGCCAGCCAGGCTGTAGAACACCTGCATCCTGGTCATTGCTTCAGCAAAGAGTCTATTTCTTGAACAAGGTGGTGTCCTCACACCTTCAGCTGGGTAAGTGCCCAAGCCAGTACAAACTGCTTCCCGCATTAGCACTGTAACCACCAGGTTGCTGGCTAAAACCACAGCTGCTGCAGGAGGAGGTGGTGGTGTAATTCACCTGCCTCCAGAATGACTCTTCCCATCCAGCTGTGCTCTGGCAGGGTCAGTAAGTCAAACCCTCCGTAGGCAAGTTCTTCCTCAGGCCCGTGGGTGCTGAAGAATTAGAACAAATTCTTATGGCTCCCTTGAAGTGCCAGAGGACAAGACTGGGTGTGCTCTGGACCTTCACCAGAGGTGAGAAAATAATTTCAAAGCCTTGGTTCAAGCAAGTTCAGATACACCCAACCAGTTTAGGATAATGCTTTGCTTTTGGCAAACATGCTCCTGGGCAAAAATATCTTGCCTATATCTGCACTGCCTACCTGTTGGTACTCCTTTGCTTTACAAAACAAGCACCAGTTGGGCATTATGGAGAGCTGCTGCTTCCTGCACACTTCCAAAGCCATGCTCGGATCTGGGCTGCGGGCACGTGGTGTGGCCTGAACACGGTCCCTGAGTTCTAGTCAGCCTGTATGGTTTATCTGAGGCCTCGCTGATGCTTGAGGTGACGCAGCCGTTTCCCAGTGCAATCATCCCCAACTCCCTCTGGGCACTGCACAGAGGGAAGCTCGCCCTTTGAAGGGACACCTTGTCCCCTTCTCAGGAAAATTGGTAGGGAAACCCTGCCCTATGATGCTTGCTTTCTTTTTGCTGACTTGAAACATAGCTGCCTGCTTGTATGTGCCTGAAAAGTGGACTGAGCCCTGCTGCTTTCTGTGTCTGTGGGGTGGTGTTTCTGCCCTTAGGGCCTCTGTGCCAGGCTGCACAGTTTGGTTGGCTTTCTCTTTTTGTGTCCTCTCTCACACCACAACATAAGTTTCATGTCACGTGAATCTTTGTTTCTCACCCCTCTGACTCTCTCAGAAAAAATCCATATGGAAGGTTGCACAGGTAGGCAAAATTGCTAAAGAGTTATAGATATCATGACCTTTGAAAACTGACATTTTGACCTTTTTCACAAATGGACATTTTTTTATGGGTTATATGGCCCATACTTTTAGAAAATTGATGCTAGCGTATTATAATAATTATTTGTGAAATAATAATAGCATATTAATGGCATACAAATTACTGATCTAGGAATCCAGTATGCCCACAACGATTCCTGTACTTTTAATGTCAACATTAAAAGCAACATCTAACTAACAGCGATAAGGCAAATTAATGTTAATAACAGTTTTGACACTAATAGCAAGTTATCATTATTTAAAAAGTCTTTCCTGTTGCCAGGGCTCAAACTGATTTAAAAAAAGCCACACCACCTCCCAGCTCGCTGTCACTGATGCTTTTCCTACAACACTGTGAGGAGTTTTCACTCCTCTTGTTCTTAGTAAAGGTCTCTGTGATTGCACCAGGTTTCCTACTCTGTGGTCAAACAATAACTCAGGAAACAGGAGGTTACCCCCAGCTCCTAAAAGACCTTTGCAGAGTAGCTTTCTTCAAATTTGGTAAGATGTTTTATCAGCAAAGGTTTTTTAAAAATGCCATCAGTGTGCAGTATTGGGTGGGTAGAGCCAGGGAATGGGATCACAGCTTTTAAATTCTTTTCCTCTCTCTGCATAGCTGAATTGGTCTCGCCTGCTGTGGGTTTCACGTGCTGTGTTAGTTTTATTTATTCAGCACCTCTGGCTGTGGGACTATCCCACACAGGGAACGCTTGCCAAGCTGTATGGAGAATAGGTTACAGAGGAAGCTTCATGTGGTCAATGCAGGTAAACCTGGGCTTTTCATCAGAAGAGTCACTCTCTTCCCCTCCCCAAGAAGACTGATATTGTCAATGAACAAATTGCCATGCTGCTTGTATGGTTAGGACCTGTGTTATTCAGAAAGCACCTGCCTTCACATGGGTCAGATGTAGCTCTAAGGGGGTTATAATTTCAGGCTTTTCTCAACTGAGTGGTAATCAACATGGCAAGTCATAGCAGGAACAGGATAAGAACTCCAGTAAGAAGCAGATTCTACATGCTTTGGTGGCACTGAGTTGTGATATGGCTGCAGTGTGGGCTACTTAATTCACCAGGGGTCTGTGACTTTTCCTGAGAGTTTGTTTGTTTACAAACAAAATCTCTGCTGAGATCTCTTCAACAGATGGTAACTTTTGTGACTGGATGTTGTTCAGGTATGAACTGATATGGCTGATCTGAGAAAACATTGTGTGTGTTTGCTCTTTAAAAATATTCCAGTAGTATCTGCTTCCTGGTAGTCCTAAACAGTTTTTTCTGGCTTGCTGCCTCTATTGACTTTTTGCCTCAAACTGCAATCCACGAGCAGTTAAAGGTTTGCACAAGCCTCTTCCAAAGGGTTTGCTTTCCAGTGAGGAGGGCGCTGCCTGCCTGCCACGGTCTGGCAATGTACCTCTGAAGCACCGTGCTCTTCTGTGGGATTATCTGTGTAACTCTTTCTCTGCTCCCCTCAGTTCACCCTGCACTGCTCGCTGCTCTCCTCTGTGCTTGCTCACATCTCCTCAAACTAAACGAAAGCTTCACTCTGAGCTTGCATAGCTGCAGGTCCATTCGGGATGATGCCTGTGCTAGAGGGCTTTCACCAGAACACAGCTGCACGGACAGCTTATTGGAAAAGGACCGACTCCCAACATGAAGATCTAAGAAAGTTTGTTCAAACAAACTATAAAGTCCACGTTCAAATGAAGCTTTGCTACCGATTTCAATGTAACAAAGGGAAGCTGTACAAGAAAAAAAAAGCTGCTCGGACTTTGGCGAGCTATCAGAACTGAAAGATGAGGGTCATTTGGAGCTCTGAAATGTCACCAACTCACCACTCAGTGAGTGACTTTGATTTAGGCAGGTAAGGCCCTGGGGTGTCTCCCCAGAAAGATGCTGTGGCAGACTCTCAACTGCCTTTCCAACGCACCTGGAGACCTCTGGTAAATAGGCTCTGTGGAGCCAGCACATAGGGAGAGCTTTGAAAGTGCTTCACTTCCACCTGAGCTTTCCCTGCAGTCAGTTAGAAGAGCCTGAACACCTGACATGTACAATCATTTCTTGGGACTTTGAGTGGTTTTTAAAGTTAGACAACTGCCGTCTTCTACTGCTGAGTACACACCATGAATGGACTATTGAAAAACTTTTCAATGGTCCTGTTTCCCTCACCACCTCCAGTGTGTAGTTTCTCCCTAACGCCTACGTGGTCCCACTTAGTGCTAATGGTGTACTAGCTTGTTTGCTCATGTGTTGCTGAGGTACAGCTTTACTAAAAGCAGTATCACATTCACGGTCGCACCTTCACAAAAGATAGAAGCAATAGCCAGAAGTGGCAAATCCTCCCGCTGCAGTATTGGCATGAGTTATTTGATTCAGCAGGCAGGTTTGGCATTATCCTACTGTGCTGGCTTTCAAAACAAAGACTGCAGCAAAAGAATCTGTTCTTGATTTGTGTTACAGAGGAGAGATAAAAACTACTCAGACCTCCTGGGATGGCAGAATACCTACCCAAGCTCCGTCGGGTCCAAACAGCTCTAAAAAGTTGCCAATGAACTCCCTGGACTTTTCCTCCCATTTCTGAATGAGGTCATGGCTCTTTTCTTCCACCTTGTAAACAAATTCTTTTGATTTTTCCTCCACATTCTTGACTTTTTCTTTCATTTTGTCCACTTGGTTTTGAAATCGGTATTTCTTCTCCTGTTTAAAAAGGGTAGACAGAGATTAATATACAGGGACTTGGAAATAATTAGCCACTGTCATCTGAGAAGAAGGAAAAAAAATGCATTAATGTATCCTAATACATATGGTATCAGTTAATTATTGCCATGTTATTTTTATAAATGCAAATTTAACATTTGTAGAACAGAGTGCGGGAGAGGCATATTGAAAAGTCTGTCTTGTGTGAATGCTGTGTTTAATCCACTACATGAATCTTTCCATATTTTCAAACTTTGAACTTTGAAAAGTATATAAATCTTGTAAAGGATACAAGTGAGAAATTAGTAGTTCAGACTTAGCAGTAAGCAAAAGGCAAAGTAAGCTCCCTGGGTTTCCTAGCAAATGCCAGCCTGAATGTTAACTTGGATCAAACTGCCTCTTTGGCTGGATTTCTGCAGAGCAGAAGGAAAGCTCTCTTCATCTCCAAGCCTGGCTAATACAGGAGCTTCTGGCTGCAACAAAGATGTGTGTAGGCCAGTGGCTTGTGGCCAGCAAACTTCACAGAAAAGAGAGCAAACACCTAATTGCTAAGTCACAGGGAAAAAGAGAGGGACAGAGAAGATAATGTTGGGGAGCTCACCTCGGGCCAAACTTCTCAAATAGTTCAGAGTTAAAGGGCTTTTGTCTTGAAATGCTTCTGTGCTCTGTATTCATACAGTACACCCAGCTAACTAAGGCTGTGTCCTTTGAAGGTGTAATGGTCTCTGTAGAAGCACAGATCGTTATCTTTTTTTAATTTCCTGTGACCTTCATTTAATGGACACTTTAGTTTTAAAACAAATACTGTTTAGTGCTGAGGTGGGTTTTATTCTAGCTTGTGGATCACTAGAAGAACCATCTCAGCAGGCTCTAAGGCCAACGAAAATCCTCCAGGTCCAAAGAAACCAAGATCGCTTCACACAGCAGGTGATCAGCCCTTCCTTTAATGAGGAAACCAGCACTCTTCTGCCTTGGTGAAATGCTGTGGTTTTAATTTTGAAAAACAAATGGTCTCTGTCGCAAATTAGTATTTCTGCATTTAAATTACTATAAGCTAAATAACCAAATGCCAGGAGGGACTTCAGGCTACATCAGTGTCTGAGATGGGGTGAAGCATATCTTATGCAAGAGTATCTTAATCTTAGAGCTGCTAAAGGATAGATTTGAGAACCCACCAAGGTATCCAGATTCATTTAACAGATATTTGCAACAGTGATCCTTCTGGGTGGAGGACTTACAAGCAGGATTTTTTGGGAGGTGTAGAAGACTGAAAAAAACATAGTGAAATCAATGTTTATGCCCTGTAATCTGTGATTTCTCTGCGAGGCTTCAAAACCCTCATGAAATGACACAATTCGGTCCTTCTTAACGTAGTTTCCTAACTCCAAGGAATAAGGTAGGAAGTCCTCCTGTGAGCCAGCCCAATCATGAGGAAGTTATGTGGGATATCTATCTCCAGGCCTTCAGTTAAGACTTGAAACAGAAAATGAAGGAAAGTAAGCTTCCTTTTCTATTACGTATTTACCACTCGCTGGAGGATAAGGCGCAGTTCTGAACATGGAAACTGAATAATTTGAGCCATCTTTTCAAACGGCGTTCTTGTTCTGCCTAATGTGGCTTCTGATCTCTTCAGCATCATCTATCCTCGATATAATCCCCAATTTCAGTATAGGATGGGGAATGATGTGATTGAGAGCAGGCCTGCCGAAAAGGACTTGGGGATGCTGGTCAATGAGAAGCTCGACATGAGCAAGCAATATGTGCTCGCAGCGCAGAAGGCCAACCGTATCCTGGGCTGCATCAAAAGAAGCGTGGCCAGCAGGGCAACGGAGGTGATTCTGCCCCTCTATTCCTCTCTTGTGAGACCTTATCTGGAGTATTGTGTCCAGTTCTGGAATCCTCAACATAAAAAGGATATGGAGCTGTTGGAACAGGTCTAGAGGAGGACTACCAAGATGATCAGAGGGATGGAGCACCTTCCCAATGAGGACAGGCTGAGAGAGTTGGGGTTGTTCAGCCTGGAGAAGAGAAGGCTCAAAGGAGATTTTATAGTGACCTTCCAGTACCTGAAGGGGCTACAAGAAAGCTGGAAAGGGGCTATTCATAAAGGCTTGTGGTGACAGGACTAGGGGCAATAGGTATAAACCGGAGAGGGGCAGATTTAGAGTAGGCATAAGGAAATTCTTCACAATGAGAGTGGTGAGGCACTGGCAAAGGTTGCCCAGGGAAGTTGTGGCTGCCCCGCTCCTGGGGGTGTTCAAGGCCACGCTAGATGAGGCCTTGAGCAGCCTGGTCTAGTGGGACACGTCCTGCCCATGGCAGGGGGATTGGAACTGGATGATCTTTAAATTCCCTTCCAACCCAAACTATTCTATGATTCACGTACGAGCTTCATAATGCACTTCCTTGTCTTTAAAAAACATTTTAGCTTACTCTAGTAATCTCTCTGCTCAGCAGTTGGAGGTGCTTTGGTTTTTATCCTGTTGCATTGTAAGGAAAGTTTGGATATCGAAATCTTTGCTTTTTGTCCTGCCTTCTCACAATGGGAATAAAGAAAGAGATTGTGCCTTGGGTGAGCAGCTGACAAGCCTGCGGTGGGGAGGGTGGGCTCCTTCCCAGTGTGCCATTAAGTCGCCTACAGATCAAGGAGGGGTGAGCAGGAGCTTTTTCACAAACATGAAAGCATAAGATGGAAATGCAGCTGCTAAGTAATAGGAGTAATTAAAAAGATCCTCAGAGTACTGTTTTTTTTAAAATTAAATTCTTTCCAGCTATTTTAAAAGCAGCAGGAAGAAGATATTCTTTCTTAACCTTTCTCCTAGGACCCTTATTGCAGAGTAGAGCATTTCAAAGGCAAATGCAGCTTGGTGTACTTACATTTATAAAACTAACATTCAGCTCTTTGGCGGTGTATCCCCGTTGGAGGTTGCGCCGGGCGTATACATCATAGTCCCGGACGATCCTTGTGATGATATCTGATGTTGAAATACCTTCGGTTCTCTGCGTTGGTACGAACATTCCTGAGCAAAGTGGGGAAAGAAAGCCTGTTGAGACAGCATGATAGTACTAGGCACTGCGGTGAGTAGCTGAGGATGAACATAGAAATGCCTGACCAGAGGTAAGAGACTTGCAATTCTGCAAGGCACTAGGTTGCTATAGGATTCATTTTCCCTCAAGCCTTCAGAAAGGCTAAAACTTACCTTCTTCACAGTGTCAGCTGTGATGTGGAAGCAATTAGATTGGCAGGGGCTCCCGAGCAGGGAAGGCTAAACTTCGTAGCTGTGGAAATGCACTGAGCAGTTCTTTCCATAAATGTAGCCATTATTTAATATTATATAAAGAAGCATGGGGGTTAGCTTCCAGTCCCACTATTGAAAGGCTATTTGCTGCTCTCCTGTGTACTTCCATTTTCCTCTCCACTCCTGTGCTGCACCATCTGACGGTCCTTGTTCTCCTGAGTAAAACAGACTAGCCTGTGGCCTTGGCCAAAGCAAGGAAATGCCTTCAGGTAAAAGATGTGTTCAATAACTGGAAAACACCTTGGAAGTGCCTGCAGCTTGTAACAGGAAGGTGAAATGTTATGGTAGTGTGAATAAACACAGATACACCATGGGGACTGCAGGTAACAGCCTCCACAGCCTCTATTTCACATCCACTTGGCTGTGTCAGGGGCTACATAATCATTCTCCCTGCTCCAACAGACCCATCCCTAAGAAAACTAGCCATATATTAATGCTGCTTCTATTTCCCTCAACACAGCCAAGGTAAATAATGCTTTTTAATTAGTCCTCATCAAGACAGGATCACGTGAACTGTTAATGTAAGTCACAAAGGCAATAATAGCAGAGTGCTAGCACTTCTTGGTTTTAGTAGTTATTCAGGGGTAAAAAAAAATTACTATCACTTATATATGACTGTAACGTCAAGCTGCTGATGAAACAGAGATGTGAAAGAAGACTGGAAATGGTTTTGCAGAAAAAGTAGTGCTTTGCCTTAAAAGGGTGCTATAGGTACTGGCAAATAAATCCTCACATGTTCACTTGAAATAGGCATTGCTAGCTAATTTCACAGGGCTAGAAAAAGATTTGGAGGAAGAATCGAGTAGCTTAACAGCTTCTTGTAACTAAATGCTATGTGATATTTTTTTATTTGTGGTCTCTTAATTAATACTCTGGTAAAAAGTAGATTATTTTAATCATGAGCAGAGAAGTTTCCCTGATCGTGCTTTTCAGGCTTGCAGCAGTCACTTAGGAAACTATTTTTGGAAGTAGTGAAACTCACTTTGAGCCAGAAGCCTTTATAAATAGCAGCTAGAAGAATATATGAACAAAATCCAAAACCTACTCTTGCTAAGCTAAAAGATGAATTGTTTTCAAGCTGATGTACAAAGCCATGTAAGAGAACGTTACCTTTAGTCATTGATTTCATTCGCTTCATGTGATTCATTTTTCCAAACTAATTGTTCACAGATGTGCAGAGTTTTAGTCAGCACACAGTTACCCAGCTCCCGATCATCCATACACCCTCCCACCCACTGAAGGGAGTGGGGAAATGGGAGCCCATGGGAATCTATACAAGGGGCTCCGCAGTTCCCATCTGCTTCTCTGATAACCAGCAATATGGTGTGGGAAAATGGGAGTACTGGAACTAAGGAAAATGCACAAGTGCATCCACCGCATTGGCCTATTTAAAACAGAATATTCTAGGAGAAAGGGGAAATTCATTATCATAGTAATGCTGCTATGAAGCATTAGGACTATTATGGCACTAGATCTCAAAACTCTTCACAAATAAGGTAATATCATTCCTAGTTTTTAGGTAACGAAATTCAGCCATACAAGACTGAAATCAATTCTCCACCATCTCACATTGACAGACAGGACAGACAAGTTCCTTACGCTCTTAAGTACATACTCTTATTTTGCAAACAAAGTTTGACTTTCTCATCAGGACAACATGCACGCTGCACTCAAGCTCAGAGCAACAGCAGAGAAGGATGTGCCAGGTTTGGGCACTCCCCAGCCCAGGCTGGTAACAAATGCAGTTCCACCAAAGGCTCCTGTCACGTTGTTCTGTCCACTCAGTACCTTATAGAAGAAAGGCAGAATAGCTGCCTGTGCTGCATGTATGCCATATGTCCCGCGGTGACCTGTCCTTACTGGAGGTACATTTATTCCATTGCCTAGTGAAGTAAGTTGGAGCTGGCTCTGAAACTGTTGAACAGCAGTTCCCAAAGGAGGGTTGTGAGTCTGATACCACAGTGAAATTTGCAAGTGGAAAAAGATCAAGAAGTGCTGCTATAAAAAGCTTATTCTTTCAGCTCGGGTCAATACCTAATCTACTGCTGTCATTGTATAGCTTGAGAAGGTCACTTTGCATGACAAATTAGCATCAAGCAGATTTGCTTTGGAATTTTTTAAGCCTCTGACATACATGCTTAGGTGGAACAGGAAGAGGATGGATCTGCCATGGTTCAAAGCAGCAGCTCCAGGGAACAGGAGTAGAAAGGTATGATCGGTTCCTCCTCTGGCACTGTTCACTGTGTTAGGATAGCTGCTGCTGGCAAACAGTGGCTTAACATTGTCTCCTAGATTTCATTCAGCTTACCTGAACTGAAGCGATACAAACTTCTGATGACTCCATCATGTCAATGTTCAATATAATACAGTAGTCCACCAAACTGCTAAATAGTCATGGCAAATTAATTATTCTGGTCTTGATTTCAACCCTCTGCCAGTGGAGTGAAAAGAACCCTTGGTGCAAATCAGAAGTGGATCCTAATGACCTCCAAAGGCTGCCTGTGCTTGCCCATATTCAGGACTGGGCTGTGTCAAGGAGTTTGCAGGTTTTGTGTCAGTATGTGGTTATCAACAAACCACTGAAGCTGGCTGGGCTGCTGTGGGAACTAAAATAATTTTCATCCATTCAAAGCTCTTAGTTAGGCACCCTAAAATTGTCTTAAAAACCCAGATGGGACTCCTTCACGACAGATCTGAATAGCTTCCTGGGGATTATGGTAGGAATTCAGACAAGGATATCCTTTGTGGTTTTAGAAAGTGAATCTTTCTGCTGAAGTCAGTAGTATCTACCATTAAGGTGTAAGAGAACGTGATATTCTTTCTATTGGTTCTTTCCCAGCAATTATTGTCAAAAGGCAGTGAAAGTATTTGAGCTGAAGTTGAAAAGGAAGGTGCTGAAAATTTAAAGTTTCTCTTACCTGCCTCCTTTATGTGTTTGTATACATCATCCGAGCCAGCGGAGGAGTATGGGATGTCATCATGGGCTACAAAGTCAATCTGACAGTGAACAGAGGAAGAATCACACGCCACTATCAGTGAATTTTGGTTCAGTAGGAAGTCGTCATGGAGGATCATCTCTTTTCTCTTCTTCAGCTGACTTGCCTTTGGCATTCTTATGCTAAAGCCATCACTTAGAATACTGCACTAGATTCAGGCCTAAAACTGCTGTGTTGTACAATCAATTACGAAAGAACAGAAATCTTGTCTCCTGAAGCACTGCTATTAACACATCGCTCTGACTGGCTCTGCATAATATTCTGTACAAAACCTAGGAAATCCATTCCTGCTATTATTGCTACCGGAAGAGCTAAGTCACCTAGCAAAGCCTTGACTTTCAAATCCACCGAGGCAGGATTGTTGAGTCTACCTCCTTCGGGCTGTGTACATGTACACGCATACTTGGTACTGTCATGCTGTCCTCTTGTCACCCACTGATGTAGACACTAAAATGCATCCTAGTTAATTATGCTTTGGTTAAGATTTACAGATGTTGCAAGACAGTCAATAGCACATAAGAAATTATACCCTGCCTTTTAGAGGACATATGATACTTTATGCATTTCTGGTCAATTATTGCACCTGTTGATATTAATAAGAAACGTGCCTTTTAAGATTCAAGTCTTAACAGGACTTGAGTGATAATTTTCCTGGTTCATAAGCTCAGTTCTTGAATGTCAATTATGGCTGATACTTCCACGTTATTTTACCATTCAAAAATCCCACTACAGAAATCATCCTAGCATACTGAGAAACAAAAGGCATAACCAATATGACATTTTCTGACAAAGTCTGAGGCAAGCAATATTGTATATGTAATTAAAGTGACTGGAATTAACTGAATTAAATAATTTATTCCAGTTCACAGAATTTCACAGATTTGCTGCTTGCAGAATCACAGAATGGTTGGGTTGAAAGGGATCCTTAAAGTTCATCTAGTCCAACTCTCCTGCAGTGAGCAGGGACATCTTCAACTCAATCAGGTCCCTCAGGCCCCATCCAATCTGACCCTGAATGTTTCCGGGGATGGGACATCTACCACCTCTCTGGGCAGCCTGTTCCAGTGTTTCACCTCCCTCACAGTAGAACATTTCTTCCTTATATATAGTCTAAATCTGCCCTCTTTCAGTTTAAAACAATTACCCAACTGTAATGAGTTGGTCTATGCAGGGGAGGAGAGGGATAAGGAGAGAAATGTACCTTATGTTTTTCAAGGAACTCAGGCGTCAGTGTCCAAGGTGCATCTCTGATGACCTCATCCACATAGCGACAATGTCTGAGAGCTTCGTATCGCTCAGTTTCATTCATCACAGTGAAGCCTTTGAATTTATGAGTTAAATCATCACTGCAAACTAAAATAGGGAAGTGTCAACAAAATGTCTACACACTTAGTCGAATTAGCATAACTAGCAGTTATTTATTTATTTCCTGATAATTTCATTAAGTACCTAGTCATCAGCTTAGCTAATTTTAGGCTGCTCCAGGGCATCTAAGAGTTCTGCTTGGGGTTGGCAGGTACAGCTATTGACTTCTGAGAGATCTTTCCCTTTCTGGAGCTGCAGCCAGAGCCTGAGTGAGATATTGTAGGACATCTCAGGTGGTGTGGTATGCACATGTTGAGGCAAATCAATTCCACTCTAAGTGGCAATTTCATGAGCTATGAAATTACAAGAGTGACAGTCAATGCTTCAAAAACAATTAAAAAGTGCAGTGTCGGCAAATGTAGAGTGCTTGCAAACTTCATGTATCACAAAATGGTCAAGGTAGGAAGGCACCATTGGATATCACGTAATCCCACCATCTTCCTCATAGCAGGGTCAACTATAGCAGGTTTCTCGGGCTATGTCCTCTAGAGTGTCCAAGAATGGAGACCCTCCAGCCTCTTTGGATCTCCCATTCCTGCTTTGTACACAATGCTCTAAATGATGAATTTGCCAACAAAGCACTAAATCACAGATGAACAGTTTCTCACTACATAAACACTGATGGAAAACAAGTCATGGCAGATCTTACAAGAATCTGTCTCCGAGTTTAGCTTTGAGATCAGCAGGTTTCTTAAAAAAAGAAGTGAAGTTCACGTCACATTCAAATGGGACATAGCAGAAGGAAGTCCAATGGAAAAGACTAGGAAAAGCCATATGCTCTAGCGGAATAAGCAAGTTCAGAAACACAGTGGCCTGTCCCCACAACTGTAACTTTGTCCGATATTATAGCTATAGTCGTCATTTGGCAACCTCCATGGAATAATATGATACCCATTTATTGCTGGGTTGACAGCAGTTGACCTTCACCACAGGTCAAACCTGTGCCTTTGGATATCACTTGTCTGTGACACTGGGACAAACAGTAAATGTGCTTGACAAATGATAAATGCAACATTATTAGTGCTGCAGGGAAGTGTGAGAGCAGCCCTACAGCTGCTGCTTCTTTCTGATTCGAAAACATCAACCTACCATGCAAGGCACTGGCAAAGATGCTGTCTTTTTTATGATCTAAAATGGATGTTCTTGCTGTGATGGTTGTTAAGGACCTTCAAAGTAGGAAAAATACAGGGAGGCTTAGATAGCCCTGAAGTTTGTGCAAAATTCAAAGCCAGGTAATAATATACATATGAATTGCAGCTAGTGAAATGCTACTCTATCGTATTACGTCATTTTTTATGCCTGCTGACAAGAAATTTAATGAAAATCAAAGCATTTTCAGTAGAAAGATCCCTTCTGGCATTGTATTTATATTTATTTACAGCCTTTATGTCTTCTTAAAGCTACCCTCTCCTGGAAGACAGAGTCTACTAACATTATTGGAGTTTTGCTTGGATTCTGTAGAAAGGTTTGATTTCATTTTTTGATTACTGTTTGTTCACGCACAATGCAGACACAATGTCTTTGTATTTCCTTTTGATTCTGTCATCCTGCGTGAATGACTGACTTGTGAAGGTATAAATATCTGTTTAAAAAAAAAAATCTTTGCTCCAAATAATTGCCTTCACAACAAGAAATAAAAGGGGTTGGTTGTGGTACCCGTAAACACACATGATGCTAGTGCTTTTGCAGCACAAATTGTATGTGGGTGTCGATAGGTGCCCGTTTTTTAAACACTGTAAGATGTGGTGCCTTGCTGGGAAAAAAGGTGCTTATGAGGGCTGGCTGCAAAGTGAAGACAGGCCACGAATCTCAAAGGAGTCAGCCTTTTGCCCCAGAGCTCCCTTCCTAGATCTGGGACACTCCTCACTCCTTTAAAAGCAACAGCAAACCATACATAACTGGCATTTCTTTTAAAACCTCACAGGCTCCTATCTCCACTTGCTTCTTCTTCAAGCTATCCGGCTAAGCAAGAAAACAAAAGTGTCCTAAATGTTTCCTTCATAACAAAGGGATGTCTCCTTTCCCGCCTAGGAAGTTCCATGGGAATTGCCATAATTCGTAGACTTAAGACTAAAATGGAAGAGCGTGTTTATAAGTAGATTTCCTCTATATTGCATCATTTTTTTCCCGGCCTTTCAACTGATTTTGTACAAAGGTACAAAATAACGTATCTTACAAAGTGTCTAGAGGTTGCAGTCACATTTGCTTTATCATCACTGCTGTAAGCATTTAGGCGGCTGAAGGCTGCTGCGAAAAGTTTATGCAAGGCATATCTCAACCCCAAAGGTGCAGGGAAACTCGAACCAAAAATGCATGTTTATGAGGTCTCACGAGAGCAGAGCTTGCACAGCCAGTTAGGCAGGACACAGCCACCCTCCAGCGACTTCTCAGGCACCTACCAACTGCTGAACCATTGTTAGCCAGCCACGCGCCAAAAACAAGAAGGCAAAAAATACTGATAAGAAAGTAACCTGCCCAGGGACACTTGTAAGCTGAAAACTATGTTAGAATCCTGACCTACATTTGGATCTCCAATCATAATGGGTGATTTAGCTTCTTTGCTGATGTTGAAGGCTGGGTCTGCACACATGGTGCTGACCTGGCAGCTGGGGACTGTGGGATGTGTTTGGCTGGTGGCGAGACGACAGAGCCAGGAATAAATGAGTGGTTGATCTCATTCACTCATCTCCATCTTTGAACAATTTTGAGCGAATAACTGAAAAAGGTAAATTATTCATCTGGAGCTATTCTAAGCTCAGAGTCATGCAGGCAGCTGCTTTAACTAGAATGGGAATTGTGCCTGTGCTGCTAAGGGCAGAATTTGACTTTTACTTTAATTGATGCAATTGTAAGATGTAATTCAAGGCAAATCACCTATAGAAAGCCCCCAGAGCGAAAGCAGCATTCAAAGTCAGTGTATAAACAGCTGGGGGTGCAAGCATGGCAATAGCTCTCTGATACTGAAGTACTGAAGCAAAAATCCAGTGCAATAAATAACTCTGATCTTACCTCCTACTAATAAGTAGCTATTTGGGAATAGAGTTTTGGCTTGCATAAGAGCTCTAGCGTGGCCAGAGTGGAAGAGGTCAAATATCCCATCTGCATACACTCTGACAGGTCTATCAGCTGTGGAAAGAGAAACACAATAGTGATTTTTCAGTCCCAAAGCAAGTTGCACTTAATACTACTGGACAGGTATTTGTTCCCAGATCAGACAATTGTGGAAATTTACTCCAATTCTGATGTTCAAAATGCACTGTGGGTGAACTTGCAGTCCTTTATCCTGCTCATTACTTGTTCTTCTCTGTACTTTCTGCTGTTTTCTCTCAGACCTAGCCTATTTATTATGATACATCATCCTTGTACTCTAATTTAGCAAAAATGTCATCTTCCTGCCTCATTTGGAGTTCCACCATATGTCTTGTTCTTTTCTCTCTGCCTTTCTAGTCAGTTCTTGTCTTATGGATTTTTAAAATTTTTTTCCTACCATCTTCCTTCTCCTACTGTCTGGTCCACAACTTTGTTTTTCCCACAGCTTTCCACTGTAAAAATGTATTGCTTACCTCTTCCACATAGACCTTTCACTTCCCTCTTTTCATACTCCCCCCAAGCTCTTCTCTATAATGAGCCTATCATTTCTTTTTCTCATCATCTTCCTGCTATCACCCCTACAACTTTTGCTTTCTGTCTGGTTTCTTTGCAAAGGGCAAATGGCCTTGAAAGCCACTTAGGGTCTGAAGCGATCAACAAGAACATCAGTGAAAGAAAAGGTTTTCATCATACAGAGGTAGTACGGAAAGAGAATCCCAGAGGTAGCCCGTACACAACACAATTTTCAGGCTGGCTGGAGTGGGCTGGCAAGCCTTCCTTCTAACCAACATGAAGATACCCAAGAAAACATCAAACTTCAAGTTGAAATGTTTTCTCTTGTTCTTTCTCTAGTGGAGCATAATGATGCTCTAGTCATTGGTTTCTTCCCTATTACCTGACAGCACCAGATACCAAGCTGGCCTTTCTGCTTCCATGCAGAAAGTGAAAGTGAACATGGACAGATATTCGCCAGGGAGAGGCTGAGTTTTGGGAGCACCTCTGGTTCTACTGATGTTGTGCTCTATACATACCTGGTGTTCCCAGGCGGGCTTGTGCAATGGTTAGCTTTTCATGGGGAGCTTGGCACTGACAGCTTCTTTCATCTGCAAATGGAGCGGGTGCCGTCAGAGTCTGAAAAGGGGAAAAAGCCACAAAGGAAGTCAATTTGTTTCTTCCATGAAGCAGTTAAAAAAGAACCATTTAACTGTGACAGGATGCTGAAACCAGGCTTAATGCTGGTTTGTGCCCTGGGGATTTTTGCTTTTTGGTCACCTGTGAGGATATACAATTCATGAAAGATAAAATGATAAGAGAAATAAAGCTTTCCAAACATGCCACGCAACTTAACTCTATGTCTGTGTTGAGAAGCTCAGGCTTTCTGAAGTTGGTACAGGTACATAATTTTTCCATTTGCTGAAATCAAAGTCAAGTTTGATGGGTCAAGTACCTTCATCCTTGGTTTGGTCCCAATGTCCAAATGCCTAAGATGCAAAATGTCTTCTGCTATGTAAATAATCGCTGGGAAAACTAACTGGAATTTAGTATGCTGTAAATGGGCCACCTCCTTACAAGCCCCATATCCTCTCACTGACAAGACACCAAAAAAGATGACTGGGACTGTAGGTTATTTTGTTGCATTTTAAATCAGAACCTTGTACACATCTGAGGAGCCATTCAAAATAAAACCAAGGCTACAACCAGAAGTCCCACTTAACTAGAGCTAACTGAGCTGCAACTCCTTTCTCTTGTCTGCCACATACTGTAATAGCACTAAAATGCTCTAACTGTAATCAGAGCACCACGAAGGTACTTGCTCTGAAGCGCCTCTAACCTAAAGAAATAAGAGAGAGAGTGAGGATGTGTGAAGAATGACATAGCATTACCTGTGAGGAGACGTGATTACAGAAATGACATTTTTCTCCCAACGCCTATGTAGGAAGTTATCAGCGATCAGAATCTCAGATATATATATGTATTATCTGCCATATGGTCTGATAGGAAAAAAACACGTTTATACTGTTCTTGGCTTGATATCTTTATGAAATCATTTAAACAGCAGACTACCGTGAACTGAGTTTGGGGCTGCTTTGTTTCTGTGAGATGAGGTGGTAGCTGAGACAAGCTGAAATATATCACTCAACTTACTTTGTCTCCCCATGATTTAGCTAGGACATCATGGCCTTGAAGCTGTGGCTTGGTTTGGTTTTGACTGACCATTTGTGTGATACACAGTTGTCCTATCAGTTTGAGCACCTATGGTTGGTTGCAGCAGAATCTCTCTTCCTCTTTATGCTCTTTTCAGCTTCTGGATGCTGAATGCTTAATCACTGAGCCTTTATGTTTTTTAGCATCCTTGAGATCACAGAATCACAAGGTTGGAAAGGACCCATTGGATCATCGAGTCCAACCATTCCTAACACTCCCTAAACCATGTCCTTAAGCACTTCATCCACCCATTCCTTAAACACCTCCAGGGAAGGTGACTCGACCACCTCCCTGGGCAGCCTGTTCCAGTACCCAATGACTCTTACTGTGAAGAATTTTTTTCTGATATCCAACCTGAACCTCCCCTGACGGAGCTTCAGGCCATTCCCTCTTGTCCTGTCCTCTGTCACTTGGGAGAAGAGGCCAGCTCCCTCCTCTCCACAACCTCCTTTCAGGTAGTTGTAGAGAGTAATAAGGTCTCCCCTCAGCCTCCACTCCTCCAGGCTAAACAACCGCAGCTCTCTCAGCCGCTCCTTGTAAGACTTGTTCTCCAGCCCCCTCACCAGCTTTGTTGCTCTTCTCTGGACACGCTCCAGAGCCTCAACATCCTTCTTGTGGTGAGGGGTCCAGAACTGAACACAGTATTCAAGGTGCGGTCTCACCAGTGCTGAGTACAGAGGAAGAATCACCTCCCTGGACCTGCTGGTGTCCCCATTTCTGATACAAGCCAAGATGCCATTGGCCTTCTTGGCCACCTGGGCACACTGCTGGCTCATATTCAGTCGGCTGTCAACCAGCACCCCCAGGTCCTTCTCTTCCGTGCAGCTCTCCAGCCATTCTTCCCCCAGTCTGTAGCACTGCATAGGGTTGTTGTGCCCCAAGTGCAGGACCCGGCATTTGGCCTTGTTATACCTCATCCCATTGGTCTCGGCCCAGCAGTCCAGCCTGTTCAGATCCCTTTGCAGAGCCTCCCTACCCTCCAGCAGATCGACACTTCCTCCCAGCTTAGTGTCATCTGCAAACTTGCTGAGGGTGCACTCAATGCCTTCATCCAGGTCATTGATAAAGACATTGAACAGGGCTGGACCCAGTACTGAGCCCTGAGGAACTCCACTTGTGACTGGCCTCCAGCTGGAGTTAACTCCATTGACCACCACTCTCTGGGCCCGGCCATCCAACCAGTTTTCAACCCAGGAGAGTGTGCGCCTGTCCAGGCCAGAGGCTGACAGTTTCTGAAGCAGAATGCTGTGAGAAACTGTGTCGAAGGCTTTACTGAAGTCCAAGAAGACTACATCCACAGCCTTTCCCCCATCCAGCAGTCGAGTGATTTTGTCATAGAAGGTGATCAGGTTAGTTTGGCAAGATCTGCCTTTTGTAAACCCATGCTGACTGGGCCTGATCACCCGGTTCTCTTGCATGTGCTTCATGATAGCACTCAAGATTACCTGTTCCATGACTTTCCCTGGCACTGAGGTGAGACTGACAGGCCTGTAGTTCCCCGGATCCTCTCTGCAACCCTTCTTATATATGGGCACAACATCAGCCAGCCTCCAGTCTAGTGGAACTTCCCCAGTCAGCCAGGACCTCTGGAAGATGGTGGATAGGGGTTTGGAAAGGACATCCGCCAGCTCCTTCAATACTTTTGGGAATACTTGAGATACTTTAAGACATGTCATGCCTAATTCCTATTGAACTCTGGGCTCACTGGCTTGTTGCACGGAAAGCTCAAAAGACAGCAGTAAACAGCAGCAAAGTCTTAATATGAGCTCTAAATTCATATCTAACACCTGCTGATTTACTATTTCTTCTGTCTACCAAATGCATGAGAATTTTATGTAGGTCTCCGTTTTTTTTTTCTCCTTCCATTTTTCTTTTGTTCTTTTTCTTGATCTCCAATGTTGGAAGAAATAATCTGAGGTAATGTTAATATATTAGTAAAGTTAACACACTTAAATCACAGAAAATCACAGCTTCTCTGCAAAGACAAGGTTAAAAATGGAGAAATCATGACCAAGTCCAAGTTTCTGTCTGTGTTTTGTGGATGGGCACTGCTCATCGGGCTGCCCACGCCGCACAGCACAGAACATTACACATAATCACACCGTGCCAGCTCCTTCCTCTATTTTCTAAATACTGTCTTTTTGCTTCTGGCTTTGTGATAGTTGTGTGCTAACCTGTCTTTTTATCTCCAAGCAAGGTCAAGTTACATGGCAGACCATACAGCCTGGTTCCTGCCGGGATGAAAAGGAAGGCAGAAATGTTAAAACAATAATGGCTATGGTCTGAGGCCTGCAACTGGTAATCAGATCCTAGCTTGGCAGAGGCTGTTTCCTTGGAGATTATTTGAAGAAAACAGGCCTGGTTTGCAGCAAGATACCTTTTTTCCCCCTAGGCAGACACTGTGGTGCTTTCTTTATCCATCTAAACGCCATTGCAACACAAAGATTTTTCTTTCGGTCTCTGCTCAATGGAGAAACACCTCTATTAGCTTCCCATCAGTCTAGCTTTTGTTAATGCTTATCATTAATGCTTACTTTACAGCTAAGGGCTTAGAACCAGACTTGTCAATATTCCCGTTAATCTGTGACCTTTCAGTCACTGGACATGAAAATACATTCAATATAATAGATCAAAATCTGCAATATTCTATCAAAGGCATATAGAGAAATGTAAAAATACCGTGTGCTTACAGGTCAAGTGAAATACAGCAATAGCTTCCCAACGAGTATCCAATATTATTTAGCTTTATCTGGCCTAGGAAAAATGTTGCTAAGCTTAACATAAGCATCTTATGAGTGAAATAAGATGAGACCATTTGGTTTGTAAATTACAGCATAAGAAAATACTTCAAGAAATTAATAAAAAACCCAAATAACTTATCAAACCTCTTTCAGTTTGCATATAATGACTTGTATTCTTTCCAGTTTCTTGTCAGTACTAACTAGAATTGGGAGAAGAGAGCAAATAATTTACATAGCAATGTTTTCACTTTAATCCATTAAAGTACTTTTAGAAGTTTGCTATAGTTTTGCCAATAGCCAGTTAGACAAGACTTTGTACAAACGTACTTCTGTCTTTCTTTGACAGATCTTTCCTTTCATCTGTGCCTTCCTTATTTTTCAGGCATTTATATTTGGTGATAAGTCAAGCCAGTCAAATTAGCCTCATCTTTTGACCAAGGTAAGCCTCCAAGATCTGCATCACCGTGTAGCAGGACGCCCTGTAGCTATAATGTGAGTTCAATGATGAATTATCTCATTTCGTTTGTTCAGCACTTGCCTCCTCGTCTTATTTGACATTCTTGTACTGGAAACTTCAGTAAATTCATCCATAGTCGCCTATTCCCTGCCTCTCTTTTTTCTCCCCTCAGTCATGTTTCCAGGCTGAAAAGCTTTACCTCATTTATTTGTTCCTTGTATGGAAGCTGGTCCACAACTTTGATTATTTTTGTTGCCCTTCCCTGTTAACTGCAAGAAGGTTTATACAGTGTTCAAACTGATAACTCTTCCAGTTTCTAGAGTTTTAATAGACAGGAATAGAAAATTATTCACATGGTGCTCACACTTAGCAGTTATCTTTTATGACGTGATCACCTTACTTCTGGTGTCAGCAGGAAGACCTTACCTTCATTTAAGCAGTCCAAACGCCACATCATTACTGTATTATTAATATATGGGCTAGAAAAAGCCCATTACATGTCACAAATTGAGAGTCATTGTAATATTAGGACTAATTAGTGATATTTACTTCAGCAGATGTTAAAAACTCTTGCAATGAGAGTGGTATTTCCTGCTAATGAAGACGCTGCTTTCAGTTATAATTAAATTCACTTCCTAAAAATGAACGTGTGCAAAACCAACATATTCAATAACCCTAGCATATCAGAAGCGACTCATTCTACGACAACTTTAAACAGTATCTTACTTGCATTCTCACAATTTGCAAAATCACTTGAATGGCATTCAATAAACTTTAGGAAATTAAAAGATGGAAGGTAGGTAAAGGGGGTCTTCCTACCAAATGCCTCACAGCTCCATTTACACCCACTAACATCTTTGTAACCTACAACTATAATCACTGAGATAGTAGCCTAAAGAAGAGAGTGCAGCGTGGTGGGCAGCTCTGAGCTGGTTCTGTAGCTAGGATACTTTATGAAGAAACACCAAGTGACAGCTAGAAGCAGCTTATTTTCAGGTGTATATTGGTGCTGCCTTTTTATTATCACTCTTAATACTATCTTAGGCTACTGTAACCATTTAACTTATCTGCTAGTCAGCAGATAAACAGTCCTGGCTTATGTTTCAAATAGATTAAAAGGAAATCAGTCAGTAATTTGTAGAAGAACAGGAATCACAGTATTGAAATAATATGTCAGAAGCTCAAGCACCTCCATACCCTCTCTTTTGATTACAGCCTATAATAAGAAATAATTAGCTGTGCTATTGTTTTTTTTCTAGGTTTTTTTTGTTTGTCTTTTTACACAACAGCAAGGGTGACAGAATATTTCGGAAAATGGGCAAACATAGACTCATCTATGCCATAGTGCATCTGCTATTTAATTCTGCCTGCAGGGTAATTGCATGAAACATTTGAAGGAACTACTCTTTTTTATTTATTTTTTTAAGGTGTGCAGCTACATTACCTCCTTCACCACATGACAAAGACAAAAATGCTGTTCCCTTCGTAAAGCGAATAGTTGTGTGGTCACCTAAGATGTTGCCATCACCAAAGGTCTAAGAAAATTTCAGATTTTGAACCCGTACAGCTACCAAGGCAAAACTTGGTAGAGCAGGCTGGGCCTGTGCTTATAAAACAACTAAACCGGCAGGCAAATTCTTGGGAGGTCTGATGCTGTAAACTCCTTTTATCTCAGAAGCAGTATTTAAAACATAACTCACTGGAACTACTCATGTGGGCAAGATCTACTCATATGGGGAAAGATTATTTTGGGAACTGGCTCCTGATGTTGGCAAACAATAATTACAGATCAGGAAAAAAACTACATCGGTTTTAAGGAACATTTAAGAGAAAAACACTATCAAAACTCTTGAGAAGGAACTAAAAAAACACGCTGAGTTTCTGAAGTATGAATACCCTTTCCAAGTGGTTAAGACTGTGTTTAAGGACTACCAAGGTCTTCTCTTATAGGTTCAGTAAGTGAATATTGCGAGAAATGAAAATCATGTTGTCTCATATATTATCTTTAATAACCTTGATCCAAACAGGTAAATTTATGAGCAATTGAGTTTTAACTGAATGTATTGGTGGATACCTCCACATAAACTTTTCACAAACAGCTCTGATACTAATGCACATATCAAAAGAAAATCTAGCCCGTTCTCCCACAGTTCTGCTGACTCAGATGTAAACTAAAAATAGGGCAAACTAATTTAATAAGTATAACTTAAAAAAATAATCTGTTTGTAAGCATTCCAAATTGCTGTATTCTCAGTTGCTTCTTCTGGGATTTACCTTCAATCAAATATACTTTGCTTGTCATTAGTATTAAGTCAGTAACAATTAATTGCAAAATGCATTTACAAACTGAAGATGTAATAGAAGAAAAGCAGCTTCCACTGCCTTCTCAAGCAGCACAATGATGTATATATGAACAGATTCATAGATTATGAAACTAGAACAACTATTATATAATCAGTCTAGTATTTGCAAAAGGCCAAAGAATTCCATGACAAAATTCTTGCATGACAGCCATGACTTTTGACTGAACTGGAACACGTTTTTTAGAAAATAAAATCCATCCAAGAGGATAGGCCCCAAGTCAAGCAGAGCTCCAGTGAAAGAACTGGAGAGGAAACGCCCCAGTCTCTGTAAACTCTAGCAGGAAAAGAAATGTGACCCTCAGCAGCTCACCCACCTGAGCCTGCTTCCCTGGCACAGCTGGTGGCAGCACTGCATACAGGTGACCCAGGTAGGATGCATTGAAAGAACAACCTGCAGCTAAAGTGACGTGCAGCCTTTGAGCCTAGATGTCTTCCTGTCCTGATGTCCAGACTTAGACAAGCAGTCAGATTGCATGGCACCGAGGAGGGATAAGCAGTATTTCAGAATAAAGTATGTAGATCCTTCAAGAGGGCAGCGGTCACCAAGCCACAGCTTGCAGATGCTATCACAGAGTGAGGGAATTGCAACACAACTACAGAATCAAAGTGCAAACTGCCCGTAGTGCATATGCAATTAAAAGCTGAATGGAAGGTGCTTGCTGGCCTATGAGTGGTGCTGAGCATTGGCCACGGTCAATAGACCAGAAATGTGTAACCACTGCTCTAACACCACTCTGTGTGTTATTGATCAATCCAGAAATTGGAGATAATGTCAATTTGTATTTTTTTCTCATACTCATTTCTTTCCACTTGTACATTACTGGACACACCTGATGTGTGCCTAAAGGGACCTAACTTCGGCTTTAACATAGGCAACGGTTAATCTACTGAAATCAGCTGAGTTATAGCTAAGATATTGGGTGAATTTGGCCCAGTACTCAATCTCTGCTTATGCTTCTACATAAAAACATTTAATGTCTACCAATTATTTCATGTCAGACATAGGACAGTAGTTTGTATAAACCATTACTCAGCTATGTCAAAGCAAAAGAAACCCCATTTTTTTCCCTCCCGCACAGGAGGCATGTACTTCATGCAGTTCCCCAGCTGGCAGGCAGAAGCACCCTGGGAAGAACTGCTTTCCCACAGGGAGCACATCTGCCTCTCTATGTGTAAGAAAGGAAAACACACTATGTGGAAACAAAGGTATAAGCACATATTGTGATAGACAGTTTGGCTGCACTGAGTATCTCTGCACAGTCCTAGATGTCTGGTAATACACAACGTGTCCGTGTGGATAGTATTTGGCTCCTAATTCTCTATTTCTTCTGTGCCATATCCATGTATGTGTTGGGTTTCTTTTTGCATTTTATAGATGTTACATTATAGCATTGTATATGGTTTTGAGGAGGGAGCAGAGAGAATCTATTTGCAATGATTTTTTACCACTTTTTTAAAAGATATTATACAACCTTCACAGTAATGACCACAGCACTGGGGAAGAAATTGGTAATATTCTTCTAATAAAAGCTGCTTCTAAAGTAGTATTGCCTACATGCATTTGCAAGCAATGAATACAATACATGGAATGTAATGTTTGTTTCCTGTGCTATGTATCATTTGTGAATCCTTAAAAAAAAAATCTGTAGTTCTATGTATCTGGTGAATACATATTTCAATATGTTTCTGCAGACACTGTAGCCTTTTGGAACATATGCCGGTTGTATGTCCATGATGTAGTAAAGGGAAATAACAGCAGATTTTTGGTGTCTACAGGCATTTTTTTTCTAAGTGTGGCAAAGATTGCTACATGTCCCCAAGCACCAGCTACTCCTGGCATTTTTTTAATGGGATTGTCCTTGCATGTAGTAGCTAAAACTAATGAAAACTAAAATTAATCCAGAGCAGAAACCAAACTTGTAAAGGACCAAAAAGATATTTGGTCAAATTGGAGTTCCTCAAATATAAAGCTGCTTACATATATATTTATGCTTAGTTTCACTTTAAAGCAAACAGATGGCAGACCCCCTTAAGTCATAACATCACATGAGAGAGAAACAGATGCACAGGATGCTTTTTAACCACACTAAAGCTCCCTAAAGTCATCATTAACTCCTCTAATTAAAACTGCATATATCTTTCAGTGACACAGGAAAGAAAAACATAAAGATCTATGGAAGTGCACGGAAATAAAATATCTGAAATAATTCTAGAGGTTGCATCAGACCCTCTCAAAACACTGTTTGCAAATACAAAGGAAATAAGACAACCAAGGATGAAAATACAGGAATCCAAAACATGCACACTCTTCTTGCAATTATTTCAAACTTTGTGCTTAACATTTCCTGACTTAACAGGAGCAACAGTTAAATTGTCTAAAGGAGTCTAGTGCCTCCTTAAACTAATACACAGCTCCAGCGAGTGAAAGTACTGAAACATTCTCCTCTACCCCTCAATAAAATAAGTGTTTTCCAAATGTTGAATAATTTGAAAAAATGAATTAATGTACTCTCATTTCTTCTAAAAAAAAAAATCAATAAATTAAAAAAAAACCAGTCAAAGCAGCAGATAGTTTAAAATATGTGATCTTCAACTCTACCTGAGCCTCCTTCTCTGAAGTATTGTAGATTCAGTGGACCCAAAATATTTGATGCCTAATTCCTATTGAACTGTAGAATTCTGTAGCCTCAGTATCTCAAGACAAGGCAGTAGAAGTAATTCAGCCTTAGGAGCAGAGACTGAGATTGCCAGGGTGAACCTCCAATGGCCCTGATGTGCCTTGGCAGAACATATTTATCTGCCATATGGATAGTCCTAAGTCTCCCGCGAGTCTGCCCTTGCAATGGTGACGCTAAACAGAAGAAACTAGCTGGGTACTTTCCACACAGGGCCCCAATGCCTCTTCCTGCACAGGCAAATGGGACCTGGCCACAGCCTGAGTTGCCTGAGAACAGGCATATGATGGTAGCACAGATGTCATGTAACCATGATCTCAGGAACAGCCCGGTATTCCTGGGATCACATTGCCAAGGACAGAGCACACACAGCAAAAGAGCACTTATCTGCTGCTTTACATAATTTTGAAGATAGACTCACTCTACTTTAAATTAATGAAAACTGCTGCTTAATTCCTGTGTGGCCTTGTACCCACCACCATTCCCACAAGCACAGGCCAAATCACCCACCTACCTGTCTACTCCCTCTCCTTCCCTGCAGTTCACTTTGGCTAATTCAGGCTGTTTTCTGCTTATCTAATTTCTTAATTTTCCTTAAGCTGTGCTTGACTTTCCCTGTGCATTGCAGAAGAGCAGGTATTCCTGATTCGAGCTCAATCTCACATTAGACTCAAAGCATGACGAGGTAGGTATTGCAATGGAAACGTAGGTTTCATCGCTCTTTATTCCCTTAGCTGATCTAACCCTACGGGGTTCAGCCAGTTTTGAAAATAAGACGTCGGTGCCCAGGTGCCAACAGTACTTCCTCAGATGTTCTCATTGAGGCCTGTGTTGGATGAGAGATGTGAAACAGAAGGAAAAGAAGCTCTCAGCGTGTTCAAGGGAAAGATGAGACCAAGAAGCAGGCTTTGCAGTTTGTTCTCAAGTAAGTTTCAACGTATATTTGGTTTTGCTTTATCTGCAGCACTGTCCTTATGAATTGCCATTATTTCCTTTTATGAAAAACACTATCTGGAACTGTCTTCATGAACAAAGTGCGTGAAAATGCCTGCTTGTTTCTTTCAGGTTGAGGTTTGGTAATTCTTGAGGTGCACACCGATCCTTCAAGGAGCTACCCACATGTGGGACCAAAGTCTTGAAGGACCAAAGTAAAACTCCTTATCACAAGTAACATAAATCAATTATAAAAAACACAAGCTAATAGTTCCACAAAGCTTTGTACCTATTCCTTGGTACTTCCTCCTATGCCATCCATTTAAACTAAGAGCTTGTCTCACTTATGAGCCGTTTAGTACAGACGCAGACAGGCCAAACCTAATACTGGGATTCCCAGACTGAGATCCCCATGATCAAACCATAGGAATCCCAGGGTTTGAATTGGAGAAGCAATGCTCACTTTAAGAAATGGATGGGGTGGTGGTAGACTAGAAAGTGGGGTGGTGGTAGACTAGAAAGTGGTCTGGTCTAGACAAGAAATGGATAAATGCAAAACAATACATTGGATTGGAGAAACAGTAATTGGGGGTGTGGGTTATGACTACCAAACTGCTAAAATCACTACTGTGGGTAAAGCCTGTGACTCTTATTTGTTTCTCCGTCGTGCATTGAGACTAAGGTACCTGTGTCACTCGGAGAGAGATTTTTCTGGCATTCAGGTAAGTCGAGGCTGAGAACATAGAGAAGGCAAAGATTAAGCAAGAGATGGACATGGGGAATTGACTGAACCATGAATTGCTCGTTAATGCTGTAGTTGATTAAGAAACCCAAAGCGTGTCTTGGGAAAAAAATAATGGCAATTTATACCACAACAGTACCAGGCACTGGAAGACATTAGGTTTCAGTACACTGAAAATTCCCTGAGGATTGCCTTTATTGTCCCTTGTTTTCCTGCTTTCTGAAGAATACAAGGGTCTTCTTTAGTCCTACTGTGACACTTCTGCCAAGGTAGCAGACTCCATAGCCTAAAATCAGAGCCTAAAATTCTTCTCACTTAAGACACAACTCAATTATGCTTGCCTCCATCACTCGTTATGCCCTAATCAGGTACGGTGTATCGCACTATACTTCAACAAGCAATTATGGTTTTTTTTGCCTGAAGATAATATAGATCTACTGCCTGACAAAATATCACTTTATAAGGACATATTTTTCCATAAATCTTTATTCAAAATGTTTCCACTGTCCATTATTAATTTACTGGTACTCAGGAAGATCTACAACATCATAATGAATTAATGTTTTATTCGTTTGCTCTAGCTGTCACCTTAATTTCCACAGAAATTATACTGGAATATGTGATACTCTAAATACTGGCATCATATTGTCACTTCTTTCTTGAAAATCTTTTAAAATGTCACACTACATGGAGTAATATATTCAAACGGGTTCTGATACCTGAGTATTTGACAGAAAAATCTTAGACAGCCTGTACAAACACACTGCAGTAACAACACCTGAGCTAACTTTCCCTGTTAAAACAGCGCCCAAAGCCTTCCATAACACACTACAAGTCTTCTTTAAAGTTGATTCCAATTATAACATTAGCAAGTAGAAAACATTAATTAGGTCAGCTTCAACAACTGTTGCTATTTATTGTCCTATCAGGACGATGTCTTAACTATAGCATTGAATTTAATTACTGAAGTTTGATGTTTAAATACATTTTAACTAGCACTGTGACTGAATTCTGGTGTTAAATGATCTAATTTCCAGTACTAAACTGTTGCACCAACTGTGCACTTTCGTGCCTTGATGCTGTCTCAGCATTTTTGTGCGTGCATACAGCTATTGTTATTATTATTTTTCTGCCACCTTGCCAATGGTGCGCACCATGTTTAGGGAAGGGAGTGATCATTCCTGATGGGAATGCTAAAAGGTTTAAATAAAAAGCAAGGATGATGATTACTATTATTATTATTTAAATTAGCACATGATAAAAGGGCAGCTGTCAAAACCTTAGCTCCTGGAGTGCAGCAGCCTTGTAAAGCTGCCTATACAATCTGAATAATAGGATTATAGAATGGGTTTGGCTGGAAGGGACCTTAAAGGTCATCTAGTTCCAACCCTCCTGCCACAGGCAGGGACACATCCCACTGGGTCAGGTTGCTCAAAGCCGGCTCGAACCTGGCCTTGAACACCTCCAGGGATGGGACATTCGTAACTTCTCTGGGTAACCTATGCCAGTGCCTCACTACCCTCACAGCAAAAAATTTCTCCCTATTATCTCATCTAAATCTCCCCTCTTTCAGCTTAAAACCACGACCCCTCATCTTGTCACCACACTCCCTGATAAAGAGCCCCTCCCCAGCTTTCCTGTAGCCCCCTTAAGGTACTGGAAGGCTGCCATAAAGTCTCCCTGGAGCCTTCTCTTCTCCAGGCTGAACGAGCCCAACTCTCTCAGCCTGTCTTCATGGGGTATGTGCTCCAGACCTCTGATCATCTTCACAGCCTCCTTTGCACTTGCTCCAACAGCTCTATGTCCTTTCTGTGCTGAGGACACCGGAGCTGGACACAGTACTCCAGGTGGGGTCCCACCAGAGCGGAGCAGAGGGGGAGAACCCCCTCCCTTGCCCTCCTGGTTGCACCTCTTTTGCTGCAGCCAGCTGAAGGAGCCTTCCTCCACCCTTAACCAAAGGCCATCCAAGGAGTTTATTTTCACTATCACTCTTCTGGCTTTCCCTCATCCTCCCTTCCTGCTGCAAAATGCAGCTCTCCCAAGACCCACTTCCTTACGCATCCAGATTGGCGCAGGACACTCCTCCCCAGGCTCTGAAGGGTTGCCCATTCCCAGCGGGACTGGAACAGCTGCGGGGCTGGTCCCCGGGCACTGCTCCAGCCGACGCTCTCCGCGCTCACCCTTGGAAGTCATGCAGCTTTCCTTACCATAACACAGCTTCAGCGAGTCACATGCTTCCCATTCCCAGGGGTGACTCTGGCTTTGCACTCCAGGGAGGCTGTTAGGAACGCGGCAGCCCCCATTCTCAAATGCGCCCTTATCCGTCAGCAGAATCCTGTCACAGAATCGCTAGGCTGGAAAAGACCTTTGAGACCATCAAGTCCAACCTAACCCATCCACTACCAAACCATATCCCTGAGTACCTCATCTACTCATATTTTAAACTCCAGGGACGATGACTCAACCACCTCCCTGGGCAGCCTGTACCAGTGTCTGAGAACCCTTCGGGTGAAGAATTTTTTCATAATCACACGCACACACAGAATGGTTTAGGTTGGAAAAGACTTAAAAGATCATCGGGTCCAACCATTGATCCAGCCCTGCTAAGTCCGCCACCAGACCATGTTGCCAAGCATGACATCTCCTCGTCTTTTAAACACCTCCAGGGATGGTGACTCAACCACCTCCCTGGGCAGCCTCTTCCAATGCTCAACAACACTTTCAGTAAAGAAATTCCTCCTAATATCTAGCCTAAATCTCCCCTGGCACATCTTGAGGCCATTTCCCCTTGTCCTGTCCAATCTGAACCTCCTCTGGTGCAACTTGAGGCCATTCCCTTTCATCCTATCACCTGTCACTTGGCAGAAGAGATCAACACCCACCTCACTACAACCTTCTTTCAGGTCATAGAATCCTAGAATCCCTAGGTTGGAAAAGATCTTTGAGATCATTGAGTCCAACTGTACCTGGCCACTGCTAAACCATATCCCTGAGCACTTAATCTACCCATGTTTTAAACACCTCCAGGGACGGTGACTCAACTCTGACAGTGCCTGAGAACCCTTACGGTGAAAAATTCTTCCTGATGTCCAATCTAAAACTCCCGTGGAGCAACTTTAGGCCATTCCCTCTTGCCCTGTCCCCCATGACTTGGGTGAAGAGACCAGCACCCACCTCGCTACAACCTCCTTCCAGGTCGTTGTGCGCAGTGATAAGGTCTCCCCTCAGCCTCCTTTTCTCCAGGTTTTTATTGCCTTTGGCTTTCGAAGGACGGAGCAGCACTCCTGCCGCTGCACTCCCCGCGCAGCCCGGGCGGGGATGAGGGGCTCAGCCCCCCCGGCAGCCCCTGCTGCTCCCCCCGCCGCTGCCTGGCGCTGCACAAAGGCACCGTCTGCACACGCGGGCCCCCGCCCCGCCCGGGGGATGCTCGGGATGCAGCGACGAGCTCGGGTCCTCCCGGAGGATGCTCGGGATGCAGTGCCGAGCTCGGGTCCTCCCGGAGGATGCTCGAGATGCAGTGCCGAGCTCGGGTCCTCGCGGGAAGATGCTCGGGATGCAGCTCCGAGCTCCCCGCTCCCCCCCACCCCCGGCCGGACTCACCAGGCGCGGCTGGGGGCAGGTGTGCTCCAGCTCCTCCATGGCCTCGGAGCGCCGCTCCCGGGCGCGGGGCGGGTCGGGGATGCCGGTTTCTGACTCAGCACCGCGCGCGAGCACTGGCATGGCCGCCCCGCACGCACGTGTCCCAGTGTGTCCCCCCTCCTCGCCCGGCGCGCCTTGGGGGGGGGGGCGGGGAGGAGGGGGGGGTAGTGCTGTCGTCACGCGCGCACCCGCCCCGAGGGGGGTCTCCCCGCGAGCCGCCCGCGGGCACGGCACCCGCGTGTCACCATGGCAACCGGGCGGCCGCCGTGCCGCGGTCCTGCCACCGCCCCACCGCGCGGAGGGCGACGAAGACGACGACGCAGAGCTCATTTGCATGCGGCTTCCTGATTGGCTGCCGCGCTGCCGCGCCACGGCGGGTCTCGCGCGGGGCCCCGCTTAAAGCGACTTATGTCTTGTCTAAGTCTGCCCCTCTCCAGTTTGCACCCGTTCCCCCTCGTCCTATCACTACAAGCCTTTGTAAATAGTCCCTTTCCAGATTTCTTTTAGCCCTTTCAGGTACGGGAAGGTCGCTATAAGATCTCCTCGGAGCCTTCTCCAGGCTGAACAACCCCAACTCTCTCATTGGGAAGGTGCTCCAGCCCTCTCATCATCTTGGTAGTCCTCCTCTAGACCTGTTCCAACACTTCCATACCCCTCCTATGTTGAGGATTCCAGAACTGGACACAATACTCCAGATGAGGTCTCACAAGAGAGGAATAGAGGGGCAGAATCACCATCATCGCCCTGCTGGCCACGCTTCTTTTGATGCAGCCCAGGATACAGTTGGCCTTCTGGGCTGCGACACACATTGCCGGCTGCCCCAAGTCCTTCTCTGCAGAGCCTCTCTCAATCACATCATCCTCCATCCTATACTGAAATTGGGGATTATATGGAGGATAAATGATGCTGAAGAAATCAGAAGCCACATTAAGCAGAACAAGAACGCCGTTTGAAAAGATGGCTCAAATTATTCAGTTTCCATGTTCAGAACTGCACCTTATCCTCCAGCGAGTGGTAAACACGTAACAGAAATGGAGGCTTACTTTCCTTCATTTTCTATTTCAAGTCTTAACCGAAGGCCTGGCGATAGATAACCCACATAACTGCGATTCCTCATGATTGGGCTGGCTCACAGGAGGACTTCCTACCTTATTCCTTGGAGTTAGGAAACTCCGTTAAGAAGGACTAAATTGTGTCATTTTCATGAGGGTTTTGAAGTCTTACAGAGAAATCACAGATTACAGGGCATAAACATTGCTTTCACTATGTTTTTTTCAGTCTTCTACACCTCCGAAAAAATCCTGCTCATAAGTCCTCCACCCAGAAGGATCACTGTTGCAAATATATGTTAGATTGAGGCTTTGCTGGATGCTTTGGTGGGTTCTCAAATCTACCCTTTAGCAGCTCTAAGATTAAGATACTCTTGCATAAGATATGCTTCCCCCCCATCTCAGACACTGATGCAGCCCGGGATACGGTTGGCCGCCTGCGCTGTGAGCACGCATTGCTGGCTCATGTCGAGCTTCTCATCAACCAGCACCCCCAAGTTCCAACCAAGTGAGTCTATCATTCTATGACCTGAAAGGAGGTTGTAACAAGGTAAGTGTTGGTCTCTTCTGCCAAGTGACAGGCGATAGGGCGAGAGGGAATGGCCTCAAGCTGCACCAGGGGAGGTTCAGACTGGACAGGACAAGGCGAAATGGCCCTGCCCCGTGCCTGCCCCCGCGCCGGGCGGGCGACCCCGGTGACTTCTCGCACGCTGCGGTTTGACTCGTTCGAACCCTCTCTCGGGCGCGGTGCTGAATGGACAGCTCCCGCCGCTAGCGGCCGCACGCCGCGCCGCACCGCCCCCTGCAGGACACCCCGCTCACTGCAGGGGGTTGGACCATAGCAGTGTATCGGAGAGAATAAATAATGGTCCGTTGATGGACATGGTGCATATATATAGAAAAATTATATGTGTATATATTGTTAAAGTACACTCGAATCTTAAAGGAGTGAATTTTCTTAAGCAGCAATTCTTAGTCAGCTTGTGGTAAGAAAGTATGCGACTGCACTTAACTGGGCAGGTAACAGGCAGGGAATCAGACAAAAAAGGTAGAAAAGCAGTTGGAACTGCCTAGTATTTAGACGACCTTGAAGCAGAGCACAGGGAGCATGAGTAGCTGGAAAAGATGTCATGAGAACAGGGCATGGTGTTGAAATCCCTGTTAGCGTGGGACAAATAACAAGTTGGCACTCAGCCTGCTCATGCTCTGGCCACACAAGGGGCAGGGGATGCTGCTAACCCTTTTTGCAATCCCTGAGAGGAAGATAAAAGGGGCTGGGCTGGCCAGATCAGGTTGACAGGGAATACATGCATGTCTTTCAATCAAGGGATGCCCTGAGACTGCAGTTCCTATCGACCCTGTCCGAACTCCATGCTCCATCTCCTTCTCCTGCTCAGCAAGCCGGCACCATCTGGCAAGCTGGTAAGTTTATAAGTTTTAATGTAAGTGTAATAGGTTAAACTATAATAGTGTGTTTGAACAATTAAGCATATTCTATTTAACTGTGATTTTAGTGGTCCTGTCTTTGCACTCTGTTATCTATAAATGAACGTAATATGGACCTCCATGGTCATAAAAGGAACCTTCATGGTCCCTTCCAGCCTAAACCATTCTGTGATTCTTTGATTCTATACCTACTCACTTCAGCTTGGGTTGAGCTTCTAGGCAATGTGCAGCTTGATCTAGTGGGAGGTGTCCCTGCCCATGGCAGGGGGTTGCAACTAGGTGATCTTTAAGGTCCCTTCCAACCCAACCTATTCTGATTCTAAATAAAGTTGCTTTTTAGTGAAAGGAATTATAACAGTTTTGGTAAAATTCTGACAGAAGACGGATAACAAGACATAGTCGTAATGGTAGCAGCTCCGTCTAAATGCAGTGAAATGTTTCTATCACAGCTCAATTTGTGACAGAGGTCCCTTAGCAAGGAACCTGGCTGATGCATACCCTGGAGTCATGACTACATCTTCAGTTGTGCTATGCAGTTGCTTCACCGCACACAGCTGTGGCTTCCTCACTGCTGAAGTGAGTGGCCTACCTACTCTTAAATAGCATGAGCAGATGATCAAGATGATAAAGAGCCAACATTTTTTAGAATGGAGAGACTCCATCGGCTATCGTTAACCTTGATAGATTTGTTCTAGTGGATTCCAGTTCAGTGAGCACTGTGAACATTTTTTTTTTTAATCATACTTCAGCAAGAGACATGAACATTTAAAGCCATCCGAAGCCACGAGGAGTTAGAAGAGAACTATGCCTTGGGGTCATTCCCAAGTTAATTTCAACTGTCTTATCTTTTGCACATCTTCAGAGGAAGCCAAGTGAAATAAAAAAAATAAGATATGAACTATATGAAAGGGAAAGAGGTAGGTAAGTGAAGAAAAGGAGATTAGGAAGAAAGTAGGAAGAAAAGAGAATATGAAAAGAAAGAATGAGACAGCAGTCAAGAAAAAGAGAAAATACATGGCAAAAGAGGTAACTGAGCAAGGAAAGCAGGCAGCTAAATTAACTAAACCACAGAGTGGAATCTTTTTCTCGTAACAAGTTCCTTTATGAGTTATTCTGTGAGGATTGCTCACATGTAATGGAAAGCATACTCAAGAGAAATGATTAAACCATGATTAATGCAGCACTCTGCCTGAAATTGGTAGCTCATTTTCTCAGGAAAAATATTTGCAGAAGTGTTGCACTGTTAGAAGAATATTTGGAATATTTGGACAGCTTGGCTGAGCAATGTTAGGACTAGAGCAGCCAGAGTTAGCCCTTTTATAAACCAAACCACATACATCAGTTGTTAAGAGACTAGTGCCAGTGTGCTGAAGGAGTATCGCTGGGTATGGACATATGTCGGTCAGTGTCCAGCCATTCTGGACTAGGCGGGTGCATGGGAATAGAAATTAAAGGGAAGTGGACTTTTGTGCAGCTGGATGATTGTCAATAAACTGTAAATCTAAATCCCCTTTTCTTTTATTTATTTTGAGTACGGAAGGTGAATTTCACCTTCTCTTTCATGCTGAGAGTTTGCTATTGACTCTGGCTGCATTTTTATTCAACTTTTATACAGATAAATTTTTTCATATACATGTAGCATTAAAGAAAAATCTCTTCTTTGCAGTGGGGTTATGATCTGTATCTCAGTTGTGCCAGAATTTCAAAATGGAAGTGGAATACGTTTTTTGCTGCTTATTTCATTCCCACCTTTATATATTTTTCCCTTCGGCATGATTAAGAAATGTTGTGTACCTTCTTAGCAGAGCACACAAAAGAGAGTTGAAATAAGAGCAGAGGCAAGGTTGTGGAGTGTGGCATGTCTATCCTAATGGAATTTGTCTCAGGTCATCTTGGCTCTGTTGGTCTTAGTTGGCATACTAGATATCTTGAATAAGATATCCTATAAAGTGCATCTTCTTTCAGCTGTGGGGGCAAAATGGGCCTTCAATCAGCTAGGATATGCCTTCTTTATCCTCTAAAATAAATAAATAAAAATAGGTTTGACTGGAGAAGCCAAGCAGATGGTCTTCTGTAAATCCTTACAAGTCAGACAACATTTATAAGAACAGTGGAGCAAGAGTGATGGATGGGAAGGTTCATGCATCTAATTTATTTTATGTAACAAAATATCCTCCACCAGGCTGAGTAGAGTCTCCTGGGCATTCTCGTCCCATTCCTTCAAAAGTAACAGGGATGTATAGCCACTGCCTGCAATGACTGAGCTCTTGGCAACAGCTGCTTGGTCTTGAATAGACATTTGATGCATAAAAATCCTGTCCCAAGGTGCATATATTAATGCTACATGCCAACAAGCCAGGAAACTATGATCTCAATCCTCTTAACACTAATTCCAAGGTTTGAATTGAATAGACAGCAAACAGGGAAAAATCTTAGCCAGTATCTCTCATATATGGTGGGGCTTTTCCTATATGGAATTTCAGTTTGTAAAATGGGACAATTAATTCTCAAAGTATGAAAAATATAAAATACAATAAGTTTAGGTGCTATGTATAAATCCTCTCCTTTCTCAAACTAAAACTATTCTCTCTCTGAGCTTCATGGTCAGTCACACATTAAAAATATTCTGTGTAGATTCTCCTGTATCTTCAAGCTCTCATTTTTAAACAACTCCTTGCTTTCCCTCCCACCTTTTTCCATTTAGCCATTCATATTTTTAAAATCTTTTAGTGAAGCATTGATCAGTGCCCAGAACTGTAACTAGACAAACTTCAGTTCCTTGTAGACACCAGCACCTATAAATCCTCTATCAGGCTTTTAGCATATTACGCATGTTAAACTGATTCTAGCAGACTAGCACTGGTAGGTTAGCATGGCTTAAATCTGAACACACATTAACGTGTCCGCTTCCCTCAGAGGGCTCTTTTGTCTCTGTATTTAATGGATTAAGATAAGCAAGAAGCTTACTTCATCAAACTTATTATAGCCAGGTTCATATCTATGCTGTTTAGTATACACTAATTGCATTCTTATCTTAAGGCAAAATCCTAGAAGGAGCAACCTGTACTTGAAAATGGTGTATAAACCCATTAAAGACCTCAAACTGCTTGAGCAGGGAAATAGTATTCATTTCACAACTAGTTAACAAGGAGTGCTTTCTGCTCCTTCTAATGGTAAAGCAATCATATAGCCCGCTATCTGCAACACGATATAATAACTTAGGTGCGAGCCACTTGCTGATAAGGTGTTTTGGCTTAGATGCCCACAGTTGTCAAGAGATGTTACTGCTACGGAGAAGTTTGTAAACATTCAACAAAGTCTCCAGGCTAAGGAACATTTGTGTTATTAAAGAAAAGATACTCCATTATTCTGATGGCCTTTGTGAAAGCAGGGACTGGAATGTATTGCAGCGCCTGGAGAATATTGTCAAGCATCTGAAGCAACACAATGGATCTCAAGCACCAGTCAGCACAGCAGAAGTTGTACTTAGAAATGTCTTCCCACGAGAGAGGCTGCAAGAGTCTTCTCACTTATAACCAAATCACCATGAAGAGAAGCAGACCCTCTCGTATTCTCTGTTCAAAAGTCAGCAGGAAACCGTGGAAAACCAGGGACTGGTACAGTTAAATACTGTTTGACTTCAGAGCCAAACATCTGCAGGAAACAACATAGAATAAATCCTTGAATATTTAACAGATGACCTGAATTTTACTTCACTGCATAAATTTTGGATCCTGAAAGTTTTAATATCTGTAAACTGCAAGACTTCATAAGATAGAGGGACAGTTTATGTCTGGAGCAGATTAGTTAAAACACTCTGTTTCTATGTATGTATGTATGTATGTATGTATGTATGTATGTATGTATCTATCTATCTATCTATCTATCTATCTATGTCAAAGTAATATTGGACATGCTGGAATTAGTAGTCAAAAATAGCAGAAAAAGACACCTTATTGTTGAGATGACCAGTTAGCTAAATCACATATCTTTAGACTGAGATTAAAACCCCACAGTAGTAGAAATTCGCTCCACCTGCATAGGTGGGGGGAAAGGGAGAAAATTAAATACATGAATTTAAATACACCTTATCGGTTTTCACTGCCTCCAGCACTATTACTTTGATGCCTCCATGTAATGTCAGTACTGCAGCTTTAATTCACTTTAATTTCTAGTTCATAGTTCCAGTGGAATGAACACTGCTTATAAACTACTACCTTTTCATTGAATAAGGCCAAAATATTTTCTATTTATGAAAAAGTTTTACAGAATTGTATATGGATTTAACCCATAAGGGTTTTTTACATGCAATGACAGCCTGCAAATGATGAAAAGTGAAAACATAGGATTTGGTACAAAATAATCTCATACCTGATTCTTACCATAATTCCACAGTGGAGATGTGATTTTTAATAAATGATATATTCTGGGGATGCTTGTATAGAATCAACTTAGTCAGTCTTTGTAAAAGAGTTTAATTTAAAATGTCATGTCCATTCCAGTGCAGTTTATAGATAAATCATCTGAAATCTATAAATTCTTGAAAAGTGGCTTTTGATGATGCCATTCTTACATGCTGTATAGCACTGATTTGAGTAAGTGGGGCTACCCACTTTGGGGTAGGTTCTTTGTGTTCTCAGTCTTTCATGAACTAATTTTCTTAACAATTTTGAAGAAAACGGTGAGAACTTATGGTTGTTTTTTGACCAAGCGGCTATCTGTCTTCATTCTATTTTCCACAGTCAGAGAGATGGTCACTTAGTTTGGCAATATTCAGTCTGTCCGTCCCATTATTAAAGTACTCTGTTGCCCTTGCTAATTTTTAACAATCAAGCTTTGAGTTACTGGGTTATCAGTGCAGGATAAGGGATTTCCAGCAGTGAGACTTTCCTGCTGGATGCATGGAGGTTGGGAAGCTAACCTCTGTTAGCTGTTCCCTTCCCAGAACCCCAACTATCTACTTGATCCACCTTTATCATAGAATGATAGAATAGTTTGACTTGGAAGGGACCTCACTAGGTCACCTAGTCCAAAAATGCTGTAGAGAGCAGGGCCATCTTCAACTGGATCAGGTTGCTCAGAGCCCTCTCCAACCTGACCTTGAATGTTTCCAGGAATGGGGCTTGAATGTTTCCTACGACCTCCCTGGGCAACCTCTTCCAGTGTTTCACCACCCTCAACATAAAAAAAAATCTTCCTTTTATCAAGGGAATCGGCCCTCTTTTAGTTCAAAACCTTTACCCCTTGTCCTATTGCAACAGGAACTGCTAAAAGGTTTGTCCCCATCTTTCTCCTAGGCCCTCTTTAAATACTGAAATGCCACAATAAGGTCTCCCCATCTCTTCTTCAGGCTTAACAACCCCAACTCTCTCAGCCTTTCCTCATAGGAGAGGTGTTCCATCCCCCTGATAATTTTGATGGCCCTTCTCTGGACTTGCTCCTACAAGTCCATGTTCTTCCTATGCTGAGGACTCCAGAGCTGGATGCACTACTCCACGTGAGGTCTCACCAGAGTGGAGTACAGGGGCACAATCACCTCCCTTGACCTGCTAGCCACACTTCTTTTGACGCAGCTCTGTTCTTTTTTAGTTATTAGAAAGTTTTTCTTAATGTCTACCTGGAACCTCCATCACTGCAATCTATTGCCCTTGCTTGTTTTTCTACTAGACATGGAGAAGAGATTTAATTTCTTTTGTTTTCAGTATAACGTTTGTGGTTAAGGTTTTGAAACAGTAGTTTGAGGATTTGGACTAGAGAGCTGACATTCAGCAGGGAGGTTGGTATTTTTGTCCTGTCTGTCATGACTTTTCCAGATTGCCTCAATTGTTCCCAGTTTTTCATAGGTCATATATTACAGACCTTCTCGTTATCCTCCCCGTGTTATTTTGGGTTCTCTATAGGTTTCTTGCAGAGTGGTGCAAACACAGTACTACAGCTGCAACTTTACTGCTAACAAGTAATGTAAAGCTGAGTATTACAGATGTGTATATCCCACTGTGAACTTTGCCTAAATGATTCACATTCTATCTGTTTTGCTTTCTATTGTTACAGCTAAGATATAATTTAAGAAAAAACTCTTTCTTATTTACATTTAAACTACCTGGTTATCTCTCCTTTCTCTTTTCCCCTCCTCTGCCTTTCTAGATACACAGTCCAATCCCCTCAAATCCACACAAAGTTAAAACTGCTTTTCTTGCACATTTTTGTATTGCACCAACCCTTAATCTGTCTGGTGCCTTCCTTTTCCCCCAGCTCAATTTCAGACTTCTTGCATTGATTTTCAGTATTCCGCAACTCTTATTTTTCCCAGTATTATAAGTCTCCAACACTTTTATTTCTCTCCACTGTTCCTGTCAACGTTTATCTTCCCATTTATCAATTTGTCATTCAATTGCCTTCACAGTTTTTTTCCCATACTATCTCAAATGCAAATCTGCGAAGTAAAACAAAAAAATCTTACTGTAAACTGCATTCAAATAATTGTTGAGGGTTCATGTTTAATATTTAGGTACCAAAACTTAATAATTGGAAGGTTTTGTAATCTGGGTAGAAATACACACTTTACTTAAAATATGTACTTAGGCTCTGTAAAAAGATTATCTACTAACTAGCATAGATTTTACTAGTTATTAAGATTGTTTGACCCTAAGATCTTGTTCCAGTTGCTTAGAACTTTGCCAGCTTTGAAACTTTTGATCTAACCTGCTACCAGCTGGGCGTCTTCTGTCCACTGGGCAGTTATGGACAGCTTTCACCAGTACAATGCACGTAACCGTTTCTGGAAAAGAGATTGAGAATAACCTGCAGATATTTTGGGGGGCTTTTCTTTTGAAATAATTAAGACCTGTCATGACTGGAAGGAGAGATTTGATATTTGTTTGGAAGTCTGGCACTCATGACAGTGGTGTGATGTTTTCTGCTTTCATGAAGAATGGGCAAAGGTGGTCTTGGATATAAGTCACTTCATATAAGTCAGGGTCCTGAGGGCACTAAAAGACCCTGATGACCCTGACAAGCCTCACCTGGAACTTCCAACCCACACACTCTGCCCATGGGCTCAGGGGCTTTATTTAAGCTTCACACCTCCACGCCTTTGCCCTGAAAATCCTTTCCCCTGGTCTGGACACATAGTTGTAGACTGATTTCCTGGCTTGACTGCAGCCCTGCCTCACTTCTGTAGGCCCACCTGGTGATTCCTAGACTGATCCTAACCCTGGCCTGTAGAATGACTGAATGGCTTTACCTTTGGCCTGCCTCATTGCCACAATATTGCCTTGTGATCTGGACTGTTGGTTAGACTGGGACACCCTCTCCTGTGCTCTCCTGCTGAGTTTGCTCAGGTATGGTGGGACTGGGTCCTGACTGGTGAGGGTCCTGACCTGCTGGCAGCGTGATTCCCCCTTGGCTATTTCCTGTAACAGCATCTTCTGTTTTGCCTAAATTAAGGCAGATCAAGACACCAAAACTGATTGGGAGGCCTCTTTCTCTCAGGATCATAGTTACTTTCCTCCTAGTTTGCACAAGGAAGAGTCAACAGCATCTTAGTTGGACTTGACACAAAGGAAAAACTTGTGACTGGCTAGTGTTGGATAGTAGTATCAGATGCCAGTGGAACAGGGACACAGAGGGAGACACCTGAAAAGCACCATAGAATGCTGACTATTTGGTAAATCAGGTACAGAGAACCCAAATTGGTCATCCACTGTTTGTAAAAACTTTCTGCTCTCAGCTGCCCGTCAGAAAAGATAATCTTAACCCCTCCTTTATGATGGTAACAGTTACACTACTTCTGAGGCACTTGTACACTACGGACATAAGCTTTTTAAAGAAAGAAGCACCAACTCTTCCCAGGGTATAAGACATAAGGAAGCTAACCATTCTACTTTGAGTGGGGCATGAATAGCATGCCATAAAAGAAAACTTGGGTCATGCTTCCTAGAGTGAAGCAGGGAAAAAGTCTTAGGAAAACCAAGAAGAAAACATCTTTTTTAATTAAAAAAAAACTCAAACACTCAACAAACAAAACAACCCAAACCTCACTTAATAGAAGGCTACATTTACTACTTTTTTGATAGACTAATTCAGTAAATGGGGGAAGGGGCAAAGTCTTCCTAAAGAAATTTTGCTTTGTAAAAACAGAATGAGGGAAGGTAAGATGTAGACTGTAAAGAATCGGCCAGAGGAGTAGTTAAACACAAAAGCCATGTTGTCAGACTTGTATAACCCTGGTTAGCATCATTGGGCCTGATCCTATTATCCGTCCACAGTCTGACTTTGTGGCTTGACCTTGTACCTGCCTCATCACCATGGACTTGTCTAGTGATTGCTGGGCTCTGTCTGATCCAGTCATCACCGGACCTGATCCCGAATCATGCTTCTGGTTTGATCTTGGACCTGCCTTATCACTATGGACTTGTCTGCTCTGGATTTCAGGGCTGACACTAGCTTCTATCCCCAGGCAGTCAACAGGGGCTGGGGTATGGGTCCTCGTCTGTCCTGCCAGCCTCTGCATGCTGGGTGCCCTGCCCACTGGGAGCAGTAGGACATTGCTACGACCCCACGCTGTGAGCACAGCCTTTACCAGCATCAATGCAGCAACAGAGAGGCGTCAGGATTACAACTAGACTTCGCAATATATCATGACGCTTTCCTCCTTTCTGCCCGAGAAATGTGAAATGGTGAATGCTGAGAGTATTCATCAATGGAGGCACATTTGATCTTCAGCCAGGTCTTGATATGGAACAGCCTCCCTGCAATAATGTTCTGCTTATACATTAATTGTTCACTTTTATAAGACTAAGACTATAAAGAGAAGCGCTGAAAGTAGTTAAAACAGACTTTTATGCTGTGGCAATTACTGTATGCTTTTGAATACTATTGGCATCAGACTTAATTCTCAGATATTATAATTATATGAGGGCTCATTCTCTGTGAGTTTCCTCTAGCTTGTCTTCTCTCTTTAATTTACAGTATAATATTTTGTACTTTTCTTCTAGGCTTGAATAGGAATATTATATTAAGCAAGCGGGTGATGAGATCCTGCTCTCTGTTCTGGTTAGTGTAATTCCATTAATTCTGGTTGAATTACTAGGATTTGCTGTAATTTAACTGCAATCAGAATTTAATGTATTGAAACCCAGTGTCTCTGGATGTTCATTCCATAGATCTTTTTTTTTCTGTCAGAATGGAAATTAACATGTTATTCTGGTTTCTACTTCATGTTTACATTTCAGGGCCTTAACATCATAATACTGACTTTATTCTCTTCATCCTGATGTTAGCAGTTAACTCAGGGAGGGAATCAATAAGAGCTCTGCAGTGAAAAAAAGGCATTTACAAGCCTGGTAAGCAAGAACCTGCCCTTTGAACATAAATTTTGCATTGTCATCTTTAGCGATGAACAAATGGAGAAGCACCTACTTCTTCATATTTCTATCAGTTAACTACCTGTGAAGAGTTTTGAAAGCAAAGGTCTCCTAGTAATCAATAACTTGAGGTTTTTCATTTTTAATTTGCATAATCTGTACTCCTTTAGGAGTTTAGTCCCCCACACAGTTAAGTAGTTCATACTGAAATGTCACATAACCAGTATATAGTTTAGGAAGTAGCTGTTGAAGTGGTCAGAGCTGGATCATATTAGATGTAAAAAACACTTAAGTCAATTGACTGATAACATGAATTAATTCAGGACAGGGTAAGGATTATCACACAGCTTGTACATGACAACCAGGTGATCAGGCCCAGTCAGCATGGATTCATGAAAGGCTAGTCCTGCTCGACTAACCTAATCTCCTTCTATGACAAAGTGACCTACTTAGTGGATGAGGGAAAGGCTGTGGATGTTGTCTACCTAGAATTCAGTAAACTCTTTGACACTGTTTCCCACAGCATTCTCCTGGAGAAACTGGTTGTTCATGGCTCGGAGGGTTGTACTCTTCACTGGGTAAAAAACTGTCTGGATGGCTGAGGCCAGAGAGTTGTGGTGAATGGAGTGAAATCCAGATGGCAGCCAGCCACAAGTGTTTTTTTCCCAGAGCTCAGTATTGGGGCCAGTTCTGTTTAATATCTTTATCAATGATGAGGGGATTGAGTGCTCTCTCAGTAAGTTTGCAGGTGACACCAAACCAGGTGGAAGTGTCAATCTATTTGAGGGCAGGAAGGCTCCGCAGAAAACCTGGACAGGCTGGATTGAAGGGCTGAAATCAGCTGTATGAGTTTTAATAAGGCTAAGTGCTGCGTCCTGTGCTTGGGTCACAACAACCTCATGCAACACTACAGGCTCTGGGACGAATGGCTAGAAAGCTGCCCAACAGAAAAGGACCCGAGGGTGCTGGTCAACAACTGGCTGATCATGAGCCAGCAGTGTGGGCAAGGCAGCTAATAGCATCCTGACTTGTATCAGGAACGGCATGGCCAGTAGGAGAGGGGAAGAAATCGCGTCCCTGTACTCAGCACTGGTGAGGCCATGCGTTGAATACTGTGTTCAGTTTTGGGCCCCTCAGTACAAGGACATTGAGGTGCAAGGAAGCTGGTGAAGGGTCTGGAGAACAAATCTTATGAGGAGCAGCTGAGGGAACTGGTATTGTTCAGCCTGGAGTAAAGGAGGCTGAGGGGAGACCTTATCACTCGCTACAACTACCTGAAAGGAGGTTGTAGTGAGGTGGATGTGTGTTGCTCTCTTTTCCCAGGTAACAAGCGATAGGACAAGATGAAACAGCCTCAAGTTGTGCCAGAGGAGGCTTAGATTGGATATTAGGAAACATTTCTTCAGTGAAAGGGTTGTCAAGAATGGGAACTGGCTGCCCAGGGAAGTGGTGGAATCACTATCCCCAAAGATATTTAAAAGACATATAGATGGGGCACTCAGGGACATGGCTTAGTGATGGACTTGGCAGTACTAGGTTAAGAGTTGGACTTGATGATCTTTTCCAACTTAAACAATTCCATGATTCTGTTAAAAGCAAGAAAATGAAATACTCCATGCTTGTAGGAAACACACATACAGCATATACATTTATATCCTGAGCACTAGCATGCACATACATACCATATAAAAATAATTAAGCATTTTGAGTTAGACATAATACAGGTAAATATGCTACCATGCTGTAATTCATGGTTTACTCACATTCTGGTTTTTTATGTCACTCTTCTTAGTTTCAACAGATTTTTTTTTCCACCATCAAAGAAATTACTAACCATAAACCTAATCTGTAATGTCTGAATCAAAGAGCTTTAATTTTCTGTCTTACTGTCTTAGAGACAGATGAAGCATGCCCTATACATAGAAAGGAAGACAAGAATAATCCTCAATACTGTAATTATTCTGTCCTTTTAACTCAGGTTTGATACTATACTCCATTTGAACTGTCATATGTTAATATACACGACTGTTTGCTTTATCTTACTTGCAATGAGTTTACGGTATTTTTCTATTCATAACTTATGTATTCAAATTACAGCTCTAATAAAACAACATAGAAAATACATCTTTGTCACCTTTCGTTGATATCTGGGAGCTTCCTGAGCTTCCTCTTCTTTACTGCGTTTTTGGCTGCCTACCATCTTCGTTACTGTGTTCCTCTTGCACTTTTCTCTATAGCTGTTACACTTTCCTTGAGAGAACCTTGGGTGGCTCTGAACTGCACAGCAGAATTCCCACTTCTTGTACTTCAGAGACAATTGAGCAAAGGTCACGCCAAGTTGTTCTCGTATGACTGTCCCAAGGGTGGTTAAAGATCAGCTCAAAGTAATCTACTGTGATAAAGCAATTTAGAAGAGAAGTCCCAGATCTTGCTGGGTTATTTTTCTTTTCCAAAGCAAACTGCATCCCCTGCCCTCCCCCCTCATTCTTCCCCCCCCCCTCCCCCACCTCGCAGCATTTAAATATGCTTGTCATGCTGTGCTGCTGGAAACAGATGCATTCTTGTTATGGCCACAGATGAAGGTCAGGATTGAACTAGCATTCATGAAAAAGGCTTTTGTTTGATCCGCACTGTCCCACAGTGGAGCTATGGCAACAACTTCAGTTTGGTAAATTGACTGTATCACTGTGTACCGGCCCAAATCATGGCATCACCTGAATGACAAACATGCTTCTGTTTGTATGACAGCTCACAAAGGGTATTGTTTTATTTTAACCACAAACATTAAAATCCAGTCAGTTCAAGATTCCAATGCATGTGAAAGCAGCATCACTCTATTTTGATTCAAAATGAATAAAGTTGTGATATTGTTATTTTATAAATATTTCTCTATGGTAACTTAAAAAACTGAGTAACTTCTCAATTGGAACCCCACATCATGCTCAGTGATGTGAGCTTGCTTTCTGCAAGTGTTTAAAACCAGAAAAAACCACAGCGGATATTACATGACAGGCCATCCATAGGTGTCACAAGCATTCTTCCTAGAGCTGTCAGTGTTTCCAGGGACGTGGGTTTGCTACAACCAAGCTGATCTAATAACTAGTTACAGCTGAGAGGGGTGGTCTCGTTCTCTTGAGTGCCTGGGAATGGCCATTCTGGCTGTTGGGGTGGCTTGGGGAGTAGACCTGTGTCTTTTGGCACCAGGGAGCTGCTACAGCTGGTTAAGGTGTCTCTTTCGATTCCATCTAAGACTAGGTCCAGCAGTGAGAGGTAGCTGTACTAGGAACTGGGTAGATCAGTTAGAAGGATCAATGTCTGGGAATTTGCTCTTACCAATGTGAAGGAGTCCTTGTGAAGAAGGAAAATAACTTTCAGTTTCAGAACCATAAAAATCCTTTCTATTAGAGGATAAACCCCACCAGGTTCCCTGACTTTCTTAATGAAGGCATAGGCAGATGGATCTAAGCCATTTTAGAGGAGAGGACTTGTAAAACTTCAGTTGCCTTAACTGAAGCTCTTAAAAACATTTCCAGCTATACTCAAAACAGAAATATATGCTTTTCCAGACACAGCTCTTGCTCCTCAGCTGAAAGCTGGTGTGTCATACTCCCAAAACATGAGGGTGAAGGTAACTCTGTAGGACCAAGATAAGCAGAACACCCTACCTTGCCCCCATCCTCTTCCTGCCAAAATAAGGTGTGTGTAAGGTGTGTGAAGAGCAAAAGTTCTCTGAGCTCTCCATGTACTTGGCCTCTTAAGAAATCCAGTCTGAATCTATTTTTTTCGTGTCTAGCAAGGAAGAAAAACAAAAGGTAAAAAAGGAAATAGAAGGGTCAGTACTATGTTATCTATTCTGTCACTGCACTGGCCAACCACTACCTGTCTCTGAAGAGATCAGGGAGCAATTTACTTACTAAAGGAGTTCCTGAAACTTGCGACACGAGGATAATGACAACTATTCTAAATACGCAAAAAGAAATTCATGGCTGTTATGGATATTATCCATAGTCTGTCATGATCACCCTCCTAGCTTCTGTGGTTATGTTTTCCTTAAAAGCACGTGGGAAATGCCTGTTTCTCCCAGCAGGGACTGATCTATGTTGTTGCATGCTGTCCTCAACCATCATACTGTATCCTGGCTCCAGCCTTCAGATGACGGACATCGACCACCAACCTACCCCAAACTCAGGAGAGTGTGCCTCCATTGCTTTGCCCAAATGAAGGCACCATACCACTACGGTTTACAGGTCTCTAACTCCCTGCAGCAGGTGGAAGCCGTGCTGGGGGTCCCCAAGGGGCTGCCCTGGGAGCAGCACTGGCCAGCTGCTGCCTGCACACCCCTCTCAGATGAAGAGAGTGATGAAGTAACCCTTGGGATGGGCTAACATCACCCTCGGGATGAACTAACATCCTTCTTGGGACAAACTAACCCTTGAGATGGACCAACCATTGGGATGGACCCACATGACCCTTAGGAAAAATTAGTCTTTGGGATGAACTAAACCTTGGGATGAACCAAACCTTGGGACAAACCAACACCACCCTTGGTATGAACTAATCCTTGGGATGAACTAAACCTTGGGATGAACCAACATCACCCTTGGGATGAACGAACCCTTGGGATGAACCAACACCACCCTCGGGATGAACTAATTCTTGGGATGAACTAACTCTTGGAATGAACCAACATCACTCTTGGGATGAACTAACAAACATCCTCCTTGGGATGAATCAACCCTTGGGATGAAGCAACACCACCCTTGGGATGAACAAACATTGCCATTGGGACGAACTAATCCTTGGGATGAACCAACAACATCCTTGGGATGACTAACCCTTGAGATGAACTAACATACTCCTTGGGATGAATCCATCCTTCAAATGAACCAATATACTCCTTAGGATGAACCAGCCCTTGAGATGAACCAATATCACCCTTGGGATGAACAAACATGACCCTTGGGATGAACTAAGCCTTGCGATGAACCAACATCGCCCTTGGGACGAACCAACATCGCCCTTGGGACGAACTAACCCTGGGGATGAACCAGCCCTCGGGATGACTAACCCCGCCTTGGGGATGAACACCCTCGGGAGGAATCAGCCCCGCCCCCCCGTCCGCGCAGCCCCGCCCCCATGCCCGCGCCCCCCGCCCCCCGCCCCCGCCGGAAGCGGTCCCGCCCCCCCGCGCTGCGTACTGGCGGAGGGCGGGAGGCGCTTTGAGGCCCCGCCCCCCACGGCCGCCGATTGGCTGCGCGCGCCCCGGCGGCTTTGCGGGGCTCCCGTCTCGCGCCACTTTCGGGAGCCTTTGGCGCGAGGCGCCATGGCCGAGAGCGGCGCGCGCGGACGGGACGGTGAGGGCCGCGGGCGGCAGCCTCACACCTTACACCTGCCCCTTCTCCTCCATTCCTCTCCCTCCATTCCTCCTCCTTCTCCCTCCATTCCTCCTCCCCCCATTTGTCCCCCCTCCCTCCTTCTCCTCCAATCCTCCCCCTGTTTTCTTCCTCCCCCCTTCCCTGTCTTCTTCCTCCCCCCTTCCCTGTCTTCTTCCTCCCCCCTTCCCTGTCTTCTTCCTCCCCCCTTCCCTCTCTTCCTCTCCCCCTTCCGTCCCTTCGGATTGTGCGGGGAGGGGCGGTGGGAGAGCGCGCCGGGTGCGCGTGCCAGCGCGGGAGCGCGCGTGCGCCTTGGGTGGGCAGCTCTCCAAGAGGGCACGGGAACGTTTCCCCCTCGTCTCCCCGCGGGAAAGCTCAGGGGACGGTAGCGGAGCCGCTCCCGGCAGGAGGGGTGGGGATGTTACACTGGGAGGGGCGGCTTCTGCCCCTGCAGCCCCCCCTTCCCTGCCACCCCCAGTGCTGGCTTCCTTATCCCGGGTGGAAGGGCTGCAGGCTGGGCTCCCCATCACCCTTGGAGTGGGAGATCCCAGCCTAGGGTGGAAATAGGTTTGTCTAGGGGGGAAGCGTGTGGCCTGAGGCGCTTGCTTACAGTAAACACAAAGAACTGTGAGAAAATCTTGTAGGAATGCACCCACAATGTTACACCTTTGCAGTTCTTCCGTGTTTGGGACCGATTAGTGTAAATGCCACTTTTTAGCTCATCACGGTCCTTAGCAATACAAATCCTTACTTCATAGAATCGTAGAATGCCAGGTTGGAAGGGACCTCAAGGGTCATCTGATCCAGCCTTTTTAGGTGATCTGTAGTTTAAATGAGATAGCCCAGCGTCCTGTCAGGCTGAGCTTTAAGGAGTGTCCAGTGCAGAGGAATCTGCCATTTCCCTGGGGAGGTTATTCCAACGTTTAGCTATTCTCATGATGAAGAATTTTCTTCGGGAATCCGATCGGAATCTCCCCAGGAACAACTTGTACCCATTACCCCGTGTCTCAGCTGTGCTGCCTAGCTGCAGCTCCATTAACAGTTTGTCTTCTTGCTGTTACTAGAAGGGATTGGCTTTCTCGTCTGGTTGCCTGACACGGCCACTGATGCTAGCCCTGAGTCTCCTTTGACTGCGGGGGATTCAGCTCATCACACAAACTGTTAGTCATGTTCCTGGGCTGGTTGGTTCCTGGGCTGGTTGTCTGCTTTTGTGAGTTGGATTGGGGCCATTTTTTCTCTGTGGTCAGATAGATGGTTCCCCCCAAAATCAAGAGACAGAAAAAGGTTAAGAGAAGTGAAGAGTACCTTGCTGAGGGAGTTTTGTAAAAGGAAGAAAGTGTATGAGGAGATGGGGTGACAGTCTTCTGCTGTCAACAAATTACTAGTTTGTCTCAATCTAGCTGCACTCTTAAACGCTGTGACACCTCCTAAAAAAAACATCAGTGCTTTGTGGCAATATAGGCCTTTTCTAAGTCTGTCTGTTCCTGAGTTGTCATGGAGACATGCAAAATAAAAGGAGTTGGAAATTCCCAAGGAAAGAGTGTGTGGGGGGTTCCTTTTCAGATAATGGTTGATGAGATTTGAGAGGTACTTTGGAAATCTACATGGTAGATTCTTGCTGAATGCGAACTGGCATGAAGTCTTATTGATTGTTTGAGGCCATGCCTTCAGTATAATTTCAGCATTGGCTTCTTGAGAGCCATCCGTGGTTCTGTGCTTTTGGATAGGTAGGTCTCTGTTCTTTTTAAGCAAAACAGCAACCGTCTAGTAATACATCACTCAAATTAAGTACCAAAGATAGCAGCAGCTAATTACTGAACTTCTCTTGTTTTTAATTAATTGCAGCTATGCCTGAGTCTGGAAGTTACGCAGCATCACGATCAAGACGTGAGAATAAGTCTAGAAGAGGACAGCAAGCAGCACTGGAACTTCTGAAAAAAGCCAAAGCTGGTGAAAAGATAAAATATGAGGTAAAAGTTCCTTGTCTTTTCTTTTTAAGAAAAAGTGAATGTGAGCTGAGATGCTTAACTGGCCTTGTATGTATCTAAAAGTTATGGGAAACAAAACATGCTTTTCAAATCAGCTTTTGTTCTTTTAACAGTGCATGGATTTCAGAATATAACTGATTGTTTTGCTGCTTTCTGAAATAATTTGTTTCTTTCTGATTTCAAAATTATAAGTTTTAATAACTGCAAGTCAAATATGCTTTATAACTATACCACGAGGAAGGACCAACTTTTAAAATTTAATTGTGTAATTAATGTTATGATAAGAAATAATCTTTATCTTTTTAATTTAAGCAATTTTAAACTTTAAATGAATTTAAAAACCTTGCATGACCAAAATCCATTAATGTTGATATGTTTCCATAAAGAAGACCAAAATACTTAGCTCACATAACTGAAAATGGGCAGTGTAACATTGAAGCTGTCCAATTCATTCTCATACCAACAGGATGTGACCTCCACATTGAGATGGAGGTTGTGAAGAAGCCTGAAGTGTGTATGTCACTGACACACAAATTTCCTCTGAGGCACAGAAGAGCGTATTCAGCATTATTCCAGGGTGCATCAAATCACCTTCCTTTTCACTGAGCTCACCTTGGTGTTAGAGACTAGAGGGAAAGGTCAGAAGTCTCTATTGCTAGGATTTTTTGCTTTGGTGGTTTGGGGTTTTATTTGGCACTGTGAATTGAGCAATAGAGTGAGTGAGTTTTAAATAAAACCTCTGCCAGTGCTTCAGTAGAGTTTCAGTTTCAGTATACTGTGATAACTTTAAAAATTGGTAACCGATCGTTTGTAAATGCCAAAAAAGAAACTTAAACTGGGTGAATAACTGTGCTTGCTAGTTATGAACGTTGTAACAGTGTAGGAAAACATGCATTTCTTGGCAACTTCTGTGTTCGTATTTATCTCGAATGTTGATAAGTAACGATATGGCAAATATTAATCGTCAGTATACCTGAACTGTAGGTTGAGGAGTTCACAGGGGTTTATGATGAAATTGATGAGGAAGAATACTCCAAGATGGTCAGAGAACGTCAGGATGACGACTGGATTGTCGATGATGGTAAGTTAAGATTCATTTGGAGAGTTATTTTTATTACAGTGTCATAACTCAATTAGTCTTCATAACCTTCATGATTTGACATAGGTTGTAGTTCATTCTTACAAATTGTATTAGGAGACCCAAAAACGATAAGGAGTTGTATGTAAATTTTCTGCGTTGTTCTCACTGTAGTGTGCTAGGATGGTAATGAAAGTAGTGTTCTATTAAGAAGTGGTATTGAAATTTTATTTCCAGTTGTCAGTGATGTAACTTTAAAAAAGTACTGTGACAATTTCTAGTTAAACATGTAATAATATGCTTAAGTCTAATAAAAGATACAGCTGAAAGCGCTGTAGTTTTTAACACTTTTGCATTTGCAACTTTTGCTTTGTATTAAAGGTTACAAGGTGTTTAAATATGTAGAAGTTTGGATTATGAATATATTTGGAAATATCAGAAGACAATTTAAAATGTAAATTTTTAACAATTTGTTTTCTGCAGATGGGGTAGGTTATGTAGAAGATGGCAGGGAAATCTTTGATGAAGATCTGGATGATGATGCTCTTAGTTCCAATAAGAAAGGTAGGTTGAACGTGACCACCGTAGAAAGTATTCCAGTTTTGTTTGAAAGGTATCCAAGATGGACAACTGTATCAGATGTGGTGAATACAGCCAAATGACCTTTTACTTGAAACTGTGGTTTTGTGACTGGATTTTGTTGAGCCCTTGTGATACAGAAGATAGAGGTCTACAAATTCAGGGCATATCACTGCTATCAATTTCAGTGTTACCACAGCAATTTTCCTAGCAGTTTTTTATGGAATATATATTCACTTCTGTATTCACTAGAACAGATGTACCTGGGAATGATTTTCCCACGTCTAAAGGATGCATAGTCACTCTCTCCGCTATAATCCTCGGATACTTTTATGGCTCTCTGATCAAATAATTTTGCCAGCTTTTATGAGGTTGGTGGGAAGCCTCATTAGATTGAGTCTAATGTTGAGATTCCAACTCCTGGTCACTCATTTCTTTTCTAGAAATGCTTCTGTGTAAAGGGTCTTGTTTTTTTTTTCTAGAGGATGGACTTGAGTATGCAAAGATCATCTGATATGACTAGGAAAGACAGGATGCTGATGGGCTTTTGCTTTTTGTGTGTATGCATCATAGTAGTTACAAATCTGGTGGCAAACTAAATATGATTAGGTTTCATTTCAGCTGACAGTGTAGAGGTAGAAGTAGTCAATTATCTCGCTGCTTGTTCCTGATAATAACTGGACTCTTAAACACTAAGCTTTTCTAATGTAGAATTCACTTTTTAATTTTTTTTTTTGTAGGAAAAGGTGGCAAAACATCTACAGTTGATAAAAAGAACGTGAAAAAATCTGTGGTGTCAAAACCAAACACAATTAAATCTATGTTTATAGCCAGTGCTGGGAAGAAAAACACAGATGTAAGTTTTTACATTTTTTAATTTAAAGATTTTTGCACTGTTTTAGTGGGAGTGCAATAAAGCAAGAGCTCATTTCAATTTCTTGTGTCTGGCAAGGCGTAAACTGTTACAATCTCCTGTGTATGGAGCTGACGTGAAAACGTTTCATGTGTTTTGTAGAAATCCTTTAGCCACTTGCTGCTGGTCTTCTGATAGGGTTTGCACAGATAACTAAGAACTAATGACTTCGGCTAATCTGTTATCTTGCAGAAAACTGTGGACCTGTCAAAGGATGATTTACTGGGAGATATTCTTCAAGATCTCAATGCTGAGGTAAGTAGATTAATAAAATCTGCTTGAAACACCTTAATCCAATAACTTTCCTTGCTATGGAACTTATAAAAAATCTCTTCCTAAAATTATACTGTCTAAGGTCAGTTTCTTGTATATCACGTCTGCTTGGTATATTCCACATATAAATGTGGTCTGCTTGTCATCTCCACCAAGCAGAAGACTGTATTGGCTTGATAAGCCAAAACTACTATGTCCTGATTAGAGATGGTTTGTATTAATGTTATGTAGATCCTGTGCTAATGCAGTTTTCCAGGTTCTAGTCAGCTTGGAGTAGAATAGGACTTACCTTCATCTGGATAGTGTGTACCATGTATGTGTATCACCATGCTTCAGCGCGTTTACTGTAAAATATTTTCATCTGGCATGTTTGAGCTCTCAAGAGGAGCTGAGAGATGACTGTTTCAGTAGATGACTCAGCCTGAACTTCTGTCTGCCTCCTCCTACTTTCCACAGTTCACTACAGAGAACCGGATTAACACTTCCTCTGAGTTAGGAGTGCAGAGTGGCTGATGTAGCAGGGCTGTACTGTCTCAGCTGAGGCTATTCCTCATCATTGACCACTTTTCAATGAGTAAATGCCCCTTAACAGAATTTTTTAAAACTGAAAGGATTGCTCATGTGTGTAAGCCATGAAAGTATTGTAGTGGAGTGACACCTAATTGAAATATGCTGTATCATAATAAGCACAATGTGTTTTTGCAGAGCAATAAGAGGGGTATAGATGTTCCCATGTAAAGTTGTTCTCTTGATTTTGTGCATTTATTATTTTAGTCCTCCCTGTGACATTTGCTTGAGAATTATATTTTAGACTATCAAAATCCCTCAAATCATTAAGCAAATGCATCTAAATATTGTCAAAAATTATGAAGCATTGATTAGGAGAAGTAATGCTAATAGTTAACTATGGTTTCTATTTATGTAAATAGTAGTTAGCTGTGTCATAGAATGGCTTGGGTTGGAAGGGACCTTAAAGATCACCTAATTCCAGCTCCCCTGCCATGGACAGGGATGTCTCCCACCAGAGCAGGCTGCTCAAGGCCCCGTCCAGCCTGGCCTTGAGCACTTCTAGGAAGGGGGCATCCACAGCTTCCCTGGGCAACATGTGCCAGTGCCTCACCACCCTCATCATGAAGCATTTCTTCCTACTCTCTAGTCTAAATCTTCCCCCTTCCAATTTATGGCTGTTCCCCCATGTCCTGTCACTACATGTCCTTGTAAAAAGACCCTCCCTAGCTTTCCTGTAGCCCCCTTCAGGTACTGGAAGGTCGCCATAAGGTCTCCTCAGCCTTCTCCAGGCTGAACAACCCCAACTCTCTCAGCCTGTCATTTTTTTGGCTTTGTTTGCTTTCTAAAATTTCTTTTGTTATTAGCTGTTCATGAGTATAAAATATCAGTACGTGTAAATAAATTTAAATGGGTTTTACTCTAGTTGTGACAGTGCTGAAAGAGCGCTTCTGCCTTTCTTAATACATATGTGCTCAGTGCTACTGTTTCAGCAGACATGAAGAACATCCCACCGGTTTCTCTGATATTTATGCATTATAGGCATGGTTAGCTATTGAAATACCCGGTGTTTGAAAACTGTTTCACTTATTGATGACGATTTTTCTCTCAAATTGTTAACTAAAAAACGTCTGGTGTCTGTCGTCATGGTCTGATTGCTCAGCTAACCTTTTCTTTCTCTGTGGCTGAGTTGTGTATCAGGAGATGTGTTTTCTTGGCAAATGAGGAATAGCAGTGGTCTCTTTATGGATGATGTTCCTAACCTAGGCAAAAGAAAATGTTAAAGAGGGCCTCTTTGTTTTGTCACTTTCTCTTTTCTTTCAATATTTACACTGTTCAGATAAGTCCACCACCAATTATAACGCTGAAAAGGAAAAGATCTGCTGGAGTACCACTGAATCCTTTCTCTGTGCCATCCCAAACTCCTAAGGTAAAGGAAAAAATATCTAAGTTCTCATTAATAAGTATAATCTGTATTGTAGTTTATTTGAATACTGTTACCTTTTATTTCTGCTTCTAGAAATTACTTTTCTCGTTAGCCTCCTTAGCAATGTTACTGTGTGACTTCGTACATTTCTTTTGTCTTACCCTTCCATGTTAACTCATAAGCAGAGTGCAACTCTTTCTCTGTCTGCTGTTAAATTTTAGAGAGGAAAATGTTTCTGTAGTATTAGGTGCATCACACGAAGGTGAGCTGCTGCTTTTTCTCTGTTTTGCTAAGAGTTGAAAAGACCCTTGTGGCAAGGAAAGACTGATGGGAAGTGAAATAAGCAGAAGAAAGAATATTTGTGCATGTGGAAAATGATAAGGTCATCTTCTGCAAAAATGGAAAGCAAATGGAAAATTGAAGCTATGGATAGAAGTTTTCCCTAGTGGAAGATTGTGGAGTGAAAGGAGGGATGGGCTGCTAAGGATGGAAGGATAGCATTTTGTTAAGAGTTGTAGTAAATGAAGACTTTATAGCTGGAGATACAGTGAGATATTTGGTAAGAGTCAGGATAAATGGGATGTGTGAAACCGTCTGTAATAGTGACATCAACTCTTATGTTGCAAATAGTCACCAGGGACACTCATTTCAATAGTTTTGTTGAAGCGTAGAAGTAGTTGAAAAAGAAAAAAAGAGGGAGATATAGTAAGAGAGGATCTTTGTCTTTATGGTGCAAAACAGTGGTCAGTTTTGAGGGAAGCCTTGAGAAGGAAATTAATTCCCACACAAGCTGTTCAGGTGGTGTCTCCTGTGGTCGTGGGAGGGAGGAATTTGGAGATTTTAGACAATGAAACACATGAAGAGGATGAAGAGTGCAGCCTTAGAAAATAAACGGGCATAAAAAGCAAGATGGCAGTGAGACTTTCCACTTCAGGAGATAAGCAGAAATATATGTATAAATAAATAAATTTGTCTGAGCTAGCAAAAAATTGTTGTTGAAGGTAGGTCGGGTAATGTTAGTTTTCTGTTTAGGGTGAGTGAAGGACCGAGTTGGTGTTGGCCACAGTATAGGAAGCTCTACTGAAACTAAAACCCTAGAAATGACTGTGCAACTCTAAATTCTCTAATAATTCCGTAAATACAGCTTTCCCTGAAGATAAAGGTTTTGGACCTTGCTGCAGGTTAAGGGCCGGTAGATGCAGGGGCCTGTTGTTGGTCATGGTGGAGGCTGTTTTGTACACCTTCCGAAAGAAGAGGTTCTGTAGCTGCTGCCATAGTGGAATTCTGTCTGAAAAACAAACTGTGTGCTTATTACTTCAGAGTTTATGCATGCTGAAATGTGGCTTCTTTGTTTTCCTCGCTCTCCTTGTAGTGTCTGTAGCATGAGGAAACCCAGTGGAGAAGGACTCTGTTCTGTCATCTTGAACTCATTATTGATGTAAACAGCTGTAAACTGCTGTATTGGCATTCCCTAGTTGTTCCAGGCTCCATCTCAGCCTGAGGTACATTGTCACATACTCAGTTGGCACCAAGGTTTTAATTTAGGAATGGAGTAGTGCTAGACGGGGGAAAATAGTGGAAATAACCACAAACTTAATTAAATGCCAACCATGGCCTGTTGTCATCTGATTTTTAAAATTACGGTAGAAACACATCACAGCAGAAATGATACTATAGAATTTAACTTTTACTTTTGAGGAGTTTTAGCTATTGTACTGCAAAATATGTGCAGCTTTTCCTCTAGCCCTGGTTACTAGTTCTGCAAATAGTGAGTGCTAGATTTTTTTTCCCCTTGTTTGGTCTTAAAATAATTTCTTTTAACTCATGGATAAAATGTCTTTCAGGTAATCACCCCTGTACCAAAGAAAGCTCCTGCTCATCTCAGAAAGGAGGCTCTTTCTCCAGCTTCATTTCGTCCTAAACATCTCAGTTCCGCAGCAAAATCTGTTGTAGTCTCTGAAAATGAGGATACCAAGTATGTGCGAAAAGCTACAGAAAACGGGGAAGTAGTGAAGACAGTAGAAGAGAAAGCTATTGAAGGTATCAAAAAACCATCAAATCCCAGTTCTGGAAGCTCTAAATATGGTGTATTAGCATTAAAATACTTAGTTCATACTAGTTAGATGCTTAAATGGCTGAAATGTGATATTTTGTTTGTATGTTAATACTATATGTTACATCCATGCATATAGTATGCTATGTGTACTATTGTAGTATACCGTGTGTCATTTTAATGACTTAAGCCTTTAGTTCTATGTGCAACACTTCCAGATGATCATCCGGGAATGATGGATTTTGATGAGGAGGACTTTGATGAACCTATGGAAGCAGAGCACGTGGAAACTGTACCTGAGACTGCTGAAAGCTTGAAGAGGGACAAGGAAATAAAAAAGCAAGAGACCGAGCAGCTGGAATCCAAGAAAGAGACATCTATCTTGTAAGAATCTTTTTGGTTTTTTTTTTCCACCAATAAGCCTTAGATTTATCTTCATATTTGTCTTTGCCAGTGGGATAATAGTGATGCATACAGAATGATGGTAATGTTATGCGATGCACTTTTTGTTAGTGACTTTAAAAAAGGTAATGTTGAACATACTTATAGATACTTAATTGAAAAATACATGATGTTTTGGGGATTTAGCACGACATAACACACACTTCAGTACATAGAGGTGACTCTGTGTGGGCGTTGAACAATCATTTTTGATGCCAGTAAGCAAAAATGCTTATTCTAAGCAGCTATAAAGGTGTTTTATAACAGTTAAAAAGTGTTGTCACTAAAAGTAATTCTACATGGTGAACAGCTATGTCTTTGGAAAAAAGTGGGGTTTTTTCTCCCCATTTTTTTCTGTTTTTCAGAAAAATCTTGAGTTATATGTTTCTGTGCCTTTAAATTATAAAATATTTGAATGATCAAAAAACTTAAACATTTAATGACTGAAAAGGTAGTTTTGTTGAAATTCCCACTGAGCACCTTGGGTGGGTAGATAGATATACTTGTTATGTAAAGGCTTGAATGACCAAGGCTGAAATAACAGTAAATCACTTCTAAAGCTGGTATCTTGTGTATTGGGAACCATACCTATATGTGGGTTTCTCAGTTTGTCACTCCATCCTTCTTTTCAGAAGACATCTGAGAAAACCCACGTGGTGGGGGTGTTGCTTGGCAGTTAGAAGAGCAACAGGAGGCCTGAGAATATAGGGCCAAAAATAAATGAAACAGTGGTGGTTATAGCAATGGCAAAGGCACAATTTTGCTTCTTGTTTCTTTTTCTGCAAAACCTGCAGAAGTTGTCCTCTCCCAGATATCTCATGTTGGGATGGAATTGAAGAGGATGAAGCTGATCTAATAGTGGCAGACGTTCAGCTGGACCCCAATATCCTTCCACTTGTGAATGGGGAAAATGACGATCGAGTCTTAAAATTTTATTGGCTGGATGCTTACGAAGATCAGTTCAGTCAGCCAGGTAACGGTTCAGTTAAAGACAGAAAATGCCATTCTGATTCTTTGTATATAACTGCGGCTTTCAGACTTGCCTGAATCATGTCTGGACACCCAGTATCTCTGTGCTTTATACCTTGTACGTTGATCCGTTTTTCCACCCTTCAGTCCTCAGTGCAGAGCACTGTGACTGAGCAAAGAATGTCATCTCTTGATTTAGTATAGGGAGATACAAAGGGAGTTACCAGCACCGCAGTGTTGGTGACCCAACAATTGAACATGTTTTCTTCTTGTTTCTGGAAATGTAACTTAAAAATCTGGTGGATTGTTAGAAAGTCTGTACAGTAGCAGTTGTGCAATTTTATACGAAGGAAAGGTGTGCCTATCAAGGGAGGAAGATGGCCTGAAAAACATATGCTCTGTCTAGATTCCTTTATTCAAACTGTCTAAATTTTGAGGATTATCTTTGGATTAACATCCCTAACATATTTTGTACAGTTAAGGTGTGAAACCTGGCTCTCGTTGTCTTCAAAACTGTGGTGTTCTGATCTCAGCCCTGACAAAAGAAGTCGTGTTCACATCTGTTCTAAGCATTTCCCATCTATCCTTGTTTCTTCAGCAGCTTTAGGAGCTTGGGTTTCTAATTTGTGCTTCGTGTAGGCTTACCGGAAGGTTATTCTGTACGTTGTAGAAGGTTTTCTGGGTTGATGGTGTAAGTGTTGAGTCAGATATGTTTCTTTGTTACACCTTCTGTTGTGAATTGGGAAGTTAAACTTAAATATGAGACTGTGCTGGACTAAACAGCTCAGTGGTGGGAGTGGTAATAATCATAGATATCTTGATGGAATCAATGGCTCTAATATAAAATTGCTACTTCTAAAGACCCCACTATTGTCTTTTTCTTTCTTTTTTGTCTTCTAAGTCAGTGGTTGCTGAATGGAACATAATTATGAAAGGATTTCTGTTCCTTGCATGCCACGAGTGTTCTTTTCTCATTATGACTTTTTCAGGATTAAATAATAAAGACTGCACCTGTTTTCAATTAGTTGTGTAGAAGGGAAAATTTTGGTACTGCTTTTTGTTTAACATGTTTGTGATCTTTGTTTATGCCTCATTTGCTGTGATATTGAATGCATTGCCTGAAAAGTAAATACTATAGCACAATCATAAGACTCTTTCAAACTTAATGATTTTTGGAGGCTTATTTTCATAACCGCCTTTACTATCTTAGGCAGGGAACTTGAGAATTTAATCCCATTAACATTTTAAAGAGATAACAAATAAAAATTGCCCTTTCTTTCCCCTTTGCAAGACATTTTCCCTCTCTCTTGGCTTTGCTTACCTTTTGGTTCATTGGTAACATGATCTTTCTTTTCACAGACTGTGTTTTATAAGCTTTACTCCTGTTGTTTCTTTCTTTCTTCTTTTCCTAATCAGGCTTACAGGGGTTACATCCTGATATCTCTTCTCCCATTTATTGGTTTTGCATATCAAATGTCTCTGTTTTAAGTTAGCCCTGCTTTCATTGTGTGAGCATGGGAGTGGCAGTGTGTGTGTGTGTGTTGGACTAGGTGACCTGCACAGATTCCTTCCATCCTAAATTACTCCAATTATGTGAAGTCTGGGGATTAAGACCACTTACTTGTCCCTGCTAGCATTGATTGAAGTTGGCCTTTGCAATCCAGGCAGCCTTTTACCTTCTTTGACTGGCTCATGTGTCCTTCTTCCTACCTCACCTGCTTATATGTACACTTCTGACAAGCTAACTTCTCCATGCTCTTAGTATTGCTAGATGTTCAAGCAGCCAGTTCCTGTTCTGTGGTTTCTCCCATGGTTTTATATTTCTCTATGATACAAACCTAGCTGCGTTTTTGTCCCTTTAAAGGATTGCTGAGGGCAAGAACTTAATTTTCCCTGTCACTTAGATCTGTAATTCCCGCTCTTTCTAAATGCTTTTGTTCAAAATGTCTAAATCTTGGAGATTGCCTCTGTGTTAAAATCTCTAAGATACTTTGTGCAGCTGAAGCTTGTATCCTCTCTCTCATCATCTTCAAAACTGCAGCATTCTCTCCCCTGTCCTTGACAAAAGTAGTCATGTTCACATCTATTCCAAGCACTCAAGAAGTGATTTTTTTTTTAGCCTGTCACACTAACTCTGTCATCCATCTTAGTGCATCTTACCTGTGATCTAATGGAGTAAGAAAGGTGCCTTTACATCTGATAGATTGCATAGCAAAGATAAATTATAACTGTGAACCAAGGACTTGTTTACGTTGTCAGACCAAGAAGAAATATATTCTGATATATTTCTGATTTCATTAATAGTAGTGTACTGTAGGGAGAGGGTCTTTCATGTAATCAGATTCCAAATTATTTGGAGTTTGAGGGAAACTCGGGTGAAACCAAGTTTTTTATCTGTGCTTGGAAGTTTTTCTTTAACTTGTAATTCACAAAGTCTACATGAAAGTCAGCCTTACTCTGTTATTTTGAAGTTTAACATCCCTTGATTGGCATTTTGTGACAGTGCTGTGTTCTCCGTGGCTCAGAGATGTGCATGTACTATAATGATGTGTTCCACAATGAAGAGTCATTTGTGCTAGTCCTGCTGTACATAGGCTTTCTGAATGTCTACCCAGGTTACAAGTGCTGTCTTAGCATCCAGGATTTTTTGCAATGTCATGCGTTTTTTGGCATCATAATTTGTTAAAAATAGTTGAAAACTTTGTTACAATTGATCAGTTTCTGGTTGTCTATAGAATGTGTTTCTACACGTTTTATTAGTAGTGGAATCTTGATCTTGCAGTATGGAAGTGTGGGAAAAATGAGTTAATTGTAGTAGTTTAGATGAAGAATGAACAATTGTAAACAACATGTTTCAGGAGTGATTGACGGCACAGGCATTCTGATTGTCTTCAGCTTTCACTGACTTCTCTCTCCTTCCTTCCTCTCCCCGTGAATTATCAAATTAATGTAGGCAGAAGTGGAGTATCAGAACAAAATTTTGAGACTGGCTGTGGGATGCCATTTTGAATTTCACGTATTTGTTACTATAGTGAGGAAGGTAGGAGCGTGAGGAAGGTAGGAGCATGAGGAATTATACAGGTATCCATTTGTAAAGCTGGTGTTTAAAATGATTTAGAATGTGCACATCATAGAATCATAGAATCACCAGGTTGGAAAGGACCCACTGGATCATCGAGTCCAACCATTCCTAACACTCCCTTAAACCATGTCCCTAAGCACTTCATCAACCCGTTTCTTAAACACCTCCAGAGGAGGTGACTCGACCACCTCCCTGGGCAGCCTGTTCCAGTGCCCGATGACTCTTTCTGTGAAGAATTTTTTTCTGATATCCAGCCTGAACCTCCCCTGGATACATCGTAAGGATTGGTTGTTCAAGGACCTGAGCCAGAAGTGGTTGCGTTTCTGTGCAAGAATACATAATAAGCTGCTTGAAGCAATATTAACAATGATTAATTTAAGAATTGCAAGTTGAATTCTTTGCTCTGCTCTTCTTCCTTAGGCGTGGTATTTTTGTTTGGCAAAGTTTGGATTGAATCTGCAAACACCTATGTCAGCTGTTGCGTGACAGTAAAAAATATTGAGAGAACTGTTTACCTGCTGCCACGTGAAACAGTAAGTGTATCTTTTAAGCATGTCAAATATAAGTGCCTTTCATTCTGTTTATGGCAGGTTATGAGTTCTAGTAGTATGTTTATAGGAACTGTTGAAGCCATGTTGTCTGATGTAGATGGTAAAGTGCAACACAGACACAGCATGTCACATGTGAGATGCGGAGTAAAGCCTTGCTGCTTCCTCCATATCCTAAGTATCAACTACAGACAAATTGTTACTGTTAAACTTGCTGCTCTAGGAAGTAAAGTTGTCTTGAAGTATGATTAGAAAACGTTGTGCTTTTTAAACACGCTATTTCAAATAATATTTTTTTAAATTTGAGTTTTCTTGGGTGATTGTATTATAGTTTTCCCTTGAAGAGGAGATAAATCATTTATCATATCAATACAGAATATAACTTACTGGTCACATCTGCTGGCATTTTCTGTTAATTTGTAAAATCTGACTTCTTTTTTTGAGGAAATTGACCTATCCACTGGCAAAGAGACGGAGACTCCAGTAACTATAATGAGTGTTTTCAAGGAATTTAATGACTGTGTTTCACCAAAGTATAAGATCATGAAATTCAAATCAAAGGTTTGTGTACAAGCATCCTATTTCATCATTTTCTGTTGTTCTGATTTGTAAGGTGCAAAGCCTGTTGAAACACTGTTCAGAGGGGGAGCTTATGCTGAAATGGAAACATACAACTACTGACATCCCTAAGTGTATCTGCTTGTATAAGCCATCCCAGTGTCTTCCCAAATATCTGTACTCCTTTAAGAATAGCAGATCTGCAACATGATTGCAACATACTGCTTTTGGAAATACTCGTTCATTAGCTTCTTTGAAACTGTGTTGAATATCAGACTGTCTTTCTTGTTAGCTGTTTCTGAGAATACAGAACATATAGAAATTCTGACACCTGAAGACTAGGTATCAGCTCATGGTATCAAAGTTTAAAATGAAAGCAGATGGGTAAGTGCACTGTGATTAGACTGTCTTTGCGTTTGGCCAGGTGTTGTATTGAACTTTATATCCTGGCATGTTTCAACCTTTTCAACACCCTTGCAGGTTTATGTTTTCAGAAGGAATGCTGTTCGGACTGTGGATTTGTCGTAGTGCATTTATACAGGAGGTAGCAAGTTGTGAGAGCGGTCATCCAGTCTTGAAACTTAAGCTGTTCTGGCCAACAGTCTTATTGTGTTATTTCGCTGTATTCTACTTGCTCAACAAATCCATAGAAGAAGACTGGAAAAGCAGAATGTTGCTCTAAAGGAAAATTTGCACATGCAGTAATGTAATATTTGTCATAATTCTGCATGAAGAGAGCTGATATCATTGATAGCGTGTCAAATTTTGGCTGAATTAGTTTGGTAGCCTGAGAAAGCTTTCTTGTTCATTTGCATTTGTTTTCTGGCCAGGGTGGGGAGTTTGGAGTTGGGGAGGGGGTGGATAATGTGTAAGTTAGAGGAAAAGATTTGTTCAGAGCGAAGTGCTTGGAGACTTTTACGTTTCTTGAATTAAGATGTCATTAGTCTGGCAAAGCTGGGTTTTCTTGTAATTACTGGGTGAAGTGGAATTAGTGTAACTTTTCCCAGGCTGGCAATCTTGTGACTTTACAGGATTTGTTCCTGAATAGTTGATCAGGAAATGGGATGGTGGGTAAAAATGCAGGAAGAATGGAATTTAATAATATGTAAGTGATGTAAAGTAGAAATGAGTTCATGCTGTAATTTGGGTTGGAAAGACCCTCAGGAGGTCATCTAATTCAAAGCCAGACCACTTCAGAAAGTTTAAGTTCTTAAAGTGAAAATATGAGCAGTATTTCTCAAATGGCAAGTTCATCCAAGCAATGACAGTCTTTTCATCAACACTTAGCACTATTTATATCATTCAGGGAAAATGCAGACTTCATTAAGAACTTTGTAAAATTTTGGTCATCTTTTGTTGTAGCTTTTTTCTACCAAAATTCTGATACAAGTTTAGTTTTTTTTCAGTTTTATCAGTGTTATTTCTCTTGTGTATTTGATTATAACTTAGTTGTTATGTATGGAGATTGGTAAGGAATTATTTTAACAATATGTGAAAAAAAGTTTGTAATAGCTCACTGTTTGAAGACTCTTGTAGAAATGAGGGAGGAAACTGAGGGCAAATCAGCTCTTGATTAAATAGAGGATACAAACACTTATGCTCCAGATATGGAAGGAGGGGGAAAGGCCTTTGAAAACAGGCAGATGTGTGAACCAAATCTTAGGAAACCTCCACCTGTTCCATGGTGTGCTAGGGAAGGATAGTGTGAGTGAAGTAGTGGAGAGATATAGTTTAGCCTTCAGAGATGGCTTCTAAAAATCAAGGTGAGCCGTATGCAGGAAGTATTTGAAATGTTGTTAGTTCAAAGCTTTTCCAATTATGAGCTTGGAGTGAAAGATCCAACTGTGTTGTGCAGACACATGACTACAGGGCATCTGGGGTCTAACACAGGAGTGATTCCTAGCAGGAACAGGGGAGTAGCAGTGCTGAGGTACTGTTCAGGGCTTACCTAGAGCATTGTAACTGTTGATTACCCTGATGAGGATAGATTAACTCAAGCAACAATAGGACAAAAGGAGAATAAGCTATACCAGAGAGGAAAGAGCTTTAAGTATAATAATGATAATAACTTTTTGTTCTCCAAAACCATTAAAAGGGGGTGGAGGTGAAATAGCCGGCAAGAAGGCTATTTAAGGGACAAAGGAACAAAGTTAGAATTTTTAATTCATTAATAAATTAGGCAGGATAGTTGGGGGTGCAGAGAAGCCCTGGACTAACCTACCAGAGGTGTTTCTAAACAGTATGGAATTTGAATTCATCAGACTCTTCAGTAAACTGATTTTTATGAACATGGTAAAAAGCTATCCAGCTTTATTTTGCTGGAGTCAATTTCTGCTGAGTTTGATAGTTAAGGCCTCCTGGAACTGTTTAACGAGAACTTGATCTACCAGGAGTGTATGGCACTAGTAACGTGGAGGATAAGAGAAAAGGTGGGGTTGCAGAGCAGGGCTGTTGGTGTGGCGTTTGTAGGACTATTCAGGCAAAGTATTCCAGTGACTCCACTATTTTAGTTTAACACGAAACTAATTGTGAACAAGAGACACCAAATCTGGCCAGGCTTACATCTCTGCAGCAAGGAGGTCCTTTTGCTGCCTGCAAGATAATTTTTCCAGTAGTGGAGTTGTGCCCTACTTCTCTTTTGTTCTTTAAGGGACCTCAATTTGCTTGGTGATATACTTTATTAATCTATTTTTCATAGGGAGTCATCATCTTTCTTTTAATTGCAGTCATACCACCAGAAACTGTGTTGTTACACGTCTGTTTCATCTGTTTTCACAGGAGTGTGCCGGGCTCACAAAGTGAAATGATGGTGGCACTCGGCTGAGTGAGTGCTCCAAAAAAGTGATCTTATCGCACTGATGTCTGTGTGTTGTTAAAGAGCCAATATGCTTTAGAACCCCCCTGTTCTGTGATGTGAAGTCAGTGTCTCGCTGTTGTGTTGTTAAGGGTTAGGGTTTCGAAAGATTTTTTAAAGTCTGATGGCAATACTGCCCAGGTGAGGAGCGTGCTTGTGAGCAGTGCATTCAGAGTAGCACAAAGTCTCATTTTTGGCATACTACTGTAAAACTGAGAAACTCTTATTCTTCCACATGAGCTGGAAATCAGAAAGGTCACTGGTGTACCTGCCATGCACCCAAAGTTCTTTTGTTTAGGAGACCCAGTGATCAGTATTTATACGCGAAGACAAATTGTTCTCTGTGCGTGTACATCTTGGCCTTGCCAGCACCAAACTTTGTCCCCGCGAACAGATACACTTAAGCCATATCATTTCCTCCCGCACCTGCTGCTAATTGTAGCTTCAATGGGTTGCACTGCTGCCAAGTTAGCAAGTCTTCACAAATCAATTTGAAAGCAGCCTTTTGCTCCACTTAGGAACTTAGCAGCTAATCACTGCTGCTCATTTCTGCTCTCTGAAGGGCCACTTGAAGGGCAGATTACTCTGCAGCAAAGCATTCATTCACTGCAGTTATGACCAGACATTTGTGTAATTGAGCTGAGCTCTGTGGAGGAATAAGGCAGATGAATCACTGCAGCATACTATTTTTACACTGTGTTCAGCTTGAGTTTGCAACAAGAAGTTGTTTGAAGCCCGAGAGGGTTTTTTAAAATGAGAAATAAAAAAAAAAAAAAAAAAAAGGAGGGAGGTCACCAGTACTAAAAAGCAGTGTACTGAAAACAGTAGCACTGCCATCTGTTATGTTTCAGATATGAGGTGCAGCTTTGGCACAACAGTTCAGATCCACGTTTGTATACTAATTTGTAATGCTGCTCAGACTTCATAGTGGTGCTCTCGTACCAAGTTACATTACTCTTTTCTGCTTTCATGTAGTTGTTAATACCATAGCTGTTTCTGGATTTCCCTTCTTCCTATATGTAGCAGAGAGCCCTCTCCTCTCCTACCCAGGCTTTGGAGCCTTAAACCTGTGATGTTATGAGAAGTAACAAGCTTAACTGCCCATTGTAGTGCTCTGAGAGAGCTATCGATTAATGTTTTTAATTTAAGGGAAGAAAACACCCAACCCCTGAACCAAATAACTCCCAATTTACCTAACTGTGCATGTATGTTGTTGATCTGTAAATTTTGTTCCACTTTATGGTGACCTTGTTTTTTCTTACTAAACTTACTCTAGTGGCATATTATGCTGACTGTGTACATAATGTGCTGAACTTAGTGCACTGTCCAGTGAAAATATACTTTTTAACTTAAGGGGCCTCTAAGAATTCTTGTAGGCAGGGTGATGTTCTAGCATAGTTGTGGCATAACATAGCAATAATATATAATGCTGGTGCAGCTGGTTTATGAAGTGTTACAAGGCAGAGCACATGTATTTACAGGGTTGCCCTAGTTTCAGCTGGGATAGAGTTAATATTCTTCCTAGTAGCTGTTGTAATGCCATGCTTTGGATTTAATAGGACAATAATGTTGATAACACAATGATAGTTTTAATTGTTGCTGGGCATTGCTTACACTAAGTCAAGGACTTTTCAGCTTCCCACAGTCTACCAGCAGGGAGGTGCACAAGAAGCTGGGATGGAGTATAGCCAGGAGATCTGACCCAAGCTGGCCAAAGGGATATTCCATACCCTATAATGTCATGCCCAGTATATAACTTGGGGGGAGTTGGCCAGGTGCTGGGGAGATTGCTGCTTCGGGACCACCTGGGTATTAGCCACTGAGTGGTGAATAATTGCATTATGCATCACTTGTTTTGTATTTTCTATTATTATAATAATTATTTTCTTTTACTTTGCAGTCCTGTTAAATGGTCTTTATCTTAGCCCATGAGTTTTACCTCTTTTTTCCAATTCTTCTCCCCCATCTTACCAGTGGAAGGAGAGCAGTGAGTGAGAGACTGCATGGTACTTAGTTACCAGCTAGGGTTAAACCAGAAGAGTAGAGCATGGTGTTTTAGCAGATCCCACAACATTGTCATGGAGGATACTGTAATTATTTGGAAAATAAAGGTAGTTAGTTATTCTTAGAAACTGCAAAGCTGTGCATGTTGTGGAAAATCTTTATTTTTCTTGAAGAAAGCAGAAGTGACACTGAACTTGCAGTAAAGTTGTACTGAACAGAGATTGCTTTTAACTGTCTTTGTTAGAGAGAAGTAAACAAACTTGATTGTTTTCTAGTAAAACCCAAGTCACTCAAAATGAAGTACAATACTGTCAGAGAAATTATTCTGTTCTGAGCATGTGATAAAGTAAACAGCTGGCAGATGGTTGGGAAATCGGCTCCCTTGGGTGCCTCCCTGAAGTGCCAGTACATTGAAGTGTGCAGTATAAAAGGAAGAACTATGTGCAGTTACAGGGCTATGATCTCATTGGAGTCACAGACACGGTGGCATAGGATATTGAGGTTAAGAAGGATGAGCTGGGATGGCGAAGAGGGGGCATCCTTTTTACATGATAGAGCAATGGGAATGTGTGGAGCCCTGCCTAAGGATGGGCAAATATCTGGTTAAGAGTGTATGGGTTGAGATTATGAAGATAACATCATGGTAGAAAAAGGAGAGCCAGAGCCCACCTGGACTTGAATCAATGAGATTAATGGTTTGGAGGACAAGGGAAAAGCAGAGGCTATTGTTTATCTTGATTTTAAGTCTTTGAACTCTGGTCTCCCACAGCATCCTCAAAGATGAACTGATGACATTAACTAAGTGGACAGTGAGATGCACTGAAAACTGGCTGCACTGTTGGGATTAAAATGTTGTGATCAGTGGCACAAAGTCCAGGTGGAATCCACTCTCTAATGGATTACCCCAGGGGTCGATACTGGGTCCAATCCTGCTTAGTGTCTGTGTTATCAACTTGGATGATGGTGCAGAGTGCACACTCGGCAAATCTGCAGGCAGTATGAAAGCAGGAGTAGTGGCTGATAGACCAGGTGAATGTGCTGCTATTCAAAGGAACCTTGACAGCCTGGAGACATCTCTTGGCCTACAGGAATCTTATCAAGTTCAAATGAAGGAAATAAGTCCTGCACCGAGACTGGAATAACTTTAGGCAGTAGTAGATGCTGGTGGCTGACTGGCTGGAAGGCAGCTTTGCAGGGAAGTACCTGGTCATCCTGGTAGACATGAAGCTGGATGAGAGCCAACAGTGTACCCTTCCAGCAGAGATGGCCATGGGCTGTGTGAGGCAGAGCATTGCTAGCAAGTGCAAGGGAGGTGGTCCTTCCCCTATTTGCAGCCCTGGTGAGACACATGTGAAGCACAACTGTGTTCAGCTGAGCTGCCTGGTACAAGAAAGGTGTGCCCATACTGGAACAAGTCCAGCACAGGACCACAGAGTTAATTACAGGGACTGGAGCATCTGTGATAGGAGGAGGGGCTGACAGAGCTGCGACTGCCTAGCCTGGAGGAGAGAAGGTTCAGGGTAAGGAGCTGGCAGTGCAAATCTTATCATTGTATATAAACGTCTGTTGGGCAGAAGTAAAAACAACTCTGGCAGACTTTTCTCATTGATGCCCAATGGAGGGCAAGAACAATGGTACCATTTGAAATGCGTGAAATTTATCAGAGCATAAACCACCTGTTTACTGTAAGGGAGGTTAGGCACAGGTTGCCCAGAGAGGCTGTGGAGCCTCCATCCTTGGGATTATTGAAAACCTAACTGGAGAGGGCCCTGAGCAACGTGCTCTAGTTGACCCAGCTCTGAGCAGGTGGCTGGACTAGACAATCTCTGGAGATGCCTTTCTATCTCAGTTATTTTGTGGTTTTGTAGTGGTCTGTGACCACCAATTCTCATGATTACGTCTGAAGCCTATGAATTTACAGAACATTGATGAGTTTCCCTAGCTATTTAGGCTCAAATGCCTTTTGGTTTGTGATGGTTAGTATACTTGTAAGTCAATTCTATAGAAACTCTTCATGGTAAGAAAATCTAAGGAGGTTAAATACGGGTACTAAACCATTCTTACTGTCTTTAGGTGGTTATAATGAGTTGCGGAATCATTAACATGTGATCAAGCCCATGATATTTGAGATGTATTTTTTGTCTGGTCTTTATTTCGTTAGATTTCTTACTAGACAAAATGAATATTCAGTTGGGAGATATTGAAAAAATAATATGTTTGTTTTATGTAGAAAGTGGAAAAATCTTATGCTTTTGAGATCCCGGATGTTCCAGCAAAATCTGAATACTTAGAAGTTAAGTATTTGGTGAGTATAATTAATCTGATGAAAGACCATAACCTGTTTTCTTACCTAACTAAAGAATTATACGGTTTTACTAAAAAAGCCCAAATAAATTGCAGGATTTGATCTTTAGTAGCAAGGGGCTGTACCTCTGTTGCAGTGTGTAGGCAGTTGCTTATTGTATTGTAATTAAAAAAAAGAAAAAAGAGGGTAATACCTAAACTTGTGGGTTTTTTTGCTGTCATTTATATGTTGGCTAGTCCCTAACAAAGCCAGTTCATTACCAGGTAACCTTTAACATGTTGATTTGTTAGCGCTAGCTCTATTTGTGCAAGTAAGGCATGAGAGGAAAAAATACTTCCTACAGCTACTGCATTCCTCCCACCTTCTCTCCAATTATCATTTGCATATTGATTTACAACAATTGATATTCCAAATTATCCCACATAATTTTTATCGCCTTGCCATTGAATCAACTAATATGCTAAATAACCCTTTTGCTGAACTGGATCAGAGTCCAAAGTACTGCAAGATGTTTTAAATGACTTGGTACTGTTGAATGTTTTGTTGAATCCATGTCCAGAACAGAGCCAATACCTCTACTCATATGGCTCTTGCCACTGGCACCTGGCTGAGAAAGACTTTTTTGTTGAAGAGCTGTAAAACTGAGCAGCAAAGATGAAAAAAAAAAAATTCCCATGAGAACATCAGTAGCTATTCTTAATTAGCAAGAATACTTGATTTGGTTTGAAAAATAAGAAACTTGGCAGTCTTGCACCTATTTGGTCAGTTACTGAAATAATTAATGCCTTTTAAAATCATTTTTTTAATAGTAGTTGTAGGTGCAAAAGCAGCATCGCATAGAGATTTACTAGCTCTCTCAAATTTTTATTCAGCTGTGCAGGAATGCTTTATCCAGTCTTTGTATAGCAGACAAGATCAAAGCTGTGTAACTATCTAAGTTTGCAACACAAGCAGTTTCTGTATTAGAATGGTCATTGAACATTGTGGTCTTGGTAATGTCTCTCTTACATGCAGTGTAGATGAAGAACTTCTGGTTCAGTGCATTTTTGCATTACTGTCCTGATTTTGTTATGCACTTAAATTTAAGTTGAGTCAATAGTGGATTTTCTTCAATTACCATAAGATTTTATGGGTTAGGACTTTGCTTTTTGGAAATTACAGTGATTTCAGGGATTGTGTAGTTTAGTTAAGGCGCTGCCTGACTATAGCGTGTCAACCTTGAAGACTTCTGTGGGATGAAATGACTCACTGCTTTCTGTTACTTATCAGGCTGAATGCCCTCGGCTTCCTCAAGATCTGAAAGGACAAACATTTTCGCATGTGTTTGGAACTAACACTTCTAGCCTGGAACTCCTCTTGTTGAGTAGGAAGATCAAAGGACCATGCTGGCTGGAAATAAAAACTCCACGTATGATGGTTTGCATGTGAAATACTTCGTTGCTGGAAAACATAGTTAGAGATTGGGGGGAGGAGGTGAAATTTAAATTGTACTGATAAATTATTATTTCTCAAATTAACTTTGTAATTTATCTGTGTAGTTTTCATTATCTAGGACAAATTGTGACTTCAGTAGAAGAAGAGCATTGAGATGCTGGAGCATGTCTCAAGAAGGGCAACAAAATTGGTGAAGGATTTAGAGCACAAGCGTCATGAGAGGTGGCTGAGGGAACTGGAGTTGTTTAGTCTGGTGAAAAGGAGAATGAGGGGAGACCTTATCGCTCTCTATAGCTACCTAAAAGGAGGTTGTAGCGAGGTGGGGGCTGGTCTCTTCTCCCTGGTAGCTAGTGACAGGACAAGGGGTAATGGCCTCAAGGTGCACTGGGATAGATTTAGTGTGGATGTTAGGAGGAATTTCCTTACTGAAAAGAATTGTCAAGCATTGGAAGAGACTGCCCAAGGAGGTGGTTAAGTCACCATCCCTGGAAGTCTTTAAAAGACGAGGAGACTTGGGGACATGGTCTAGTAGTGGACTTAGCAGGGCTGAATAGCTGGTTGGACTCGGTGATAGTTTTTTCAACCAAACCTATTCTATGATTCTATGATTTTTCTTCCTTTTCTGAGTGAAAGCTCTATCGATATTAAGTTGCACACTGTACAGGCGAGATTATAACTTTGAATGGCAGGGGGACGGAACTGTGCAGTGCCTGGCAGCTACTCTCTGGTGCACACCCTAGAGTCTCCTATACTGAGATGAAGTTATTTTCCTTGAAATATATATATATATATATAGGTAACTTAAGATTCCTATTTTTTCTGGAAATGTATATTTTTAAAGTTTTTTTCTTTGTGTGTTAACATTTTTTTTTTCTGGCACTTAGAAAAGTGTGTGGTGTGGAGCTTTTTTAGTTTGAAATCCTTTCCACCTCAAAGTGGCATACACAGTTTAGAGGTGGTTACACTGCCGTATTTTGGCTTGGTTAGAGCCCTTTATTCAATGTATGCTGTGTATTCCCAACAACTTAGGGAAGTTGATGGTACCGGACAAAAGCTACGTCTGTTAGTGCAGTCTTCTTGGGGCACTTTGAATACAGAATTGATAATATTGAGTGCTGACACCAGGAGGATTCTCCTCTTCAGTAACTCAGTCGCTGACAAAGCTGGTATCAGTAAGGATTTTGAGCTGGAATAGACTGCCAAAAGGCGGATTAACTCTGAGTTTTCCACCAGGCTTCAGTAAGCATCATTGTGTTTCCTGGCACTGATTTTAAAGGCCTGAGTGGTTCTTCATCAGCACTTTTTGCCCAATAATTTACCCTGTACTTCTTTGGCATTTTTTTCCTTCTGTTCTGTTCTTCATATCCAGTATGACAAATAATAACTAACATTGCAATGAAAACTTAACAGTTCAGGCAGTATTCAGTTTTTCTTAATGCCGATGTGCATTACCTCCCTGTTAGACTACCTTGCTTGAGCTCACATAGTGATTCCAGCCCAGAGTTAAGTGGTACACTAGGAGCTCTTTTTTTCCCATTCCCTTGTCTTCGTTACAGCCTCCAGGTTCCAGAGGGAGTTTGTATCTTGATATCAGAATTGCTCATTTCAAAACTTCAGCATTCTCAATCTGTTGAAAACTGTCTATTAAGCTGGCTAGTTATATTTATGCAAATTTCTATAGTTATTGCACTGGATTTTGTGCCTTAAAGCTGATTTTTGTGTGTGTCCAGTTTACCAGAAGGTTCTTGCTTTCTTGTGTAGCTTTCCTTCCACACTTCAGGGATGAGAAGTATACCTGGAAAGTTTAGAATAAATGAGTCTCAAAGAGACTCCTACAGTTTCTCCAAAAACTGTCATTATTTGTAGTGAAATTATCTTGGCGGTTTGACTGTCAGTACTAGATAGTACCAGAGCTTTTCTAGAGCCGCAGTCTCCAAACTTGTTAGATTGTGCAGTCCTGTTGGTAAACAATTGAGCGTGTCCCCCCAGTATATAGATGTTTATTTATTTATAAATTATATGCATGTACTGTACTAATATATTATGTACATTATACGTATAATATAGAAATTAAAAGATGATGTAGTATGTAAAATAAACACTTTAAGAAGTATTTATTTTATTGTTAAAAAAAATATTTTCTTCCTATACCAGTGGGTTGTCTTGTACACCCCTCGGGATTCATGCACTCCACTTTGGAGACCACTGCTCTATAGAGTGTTTGTTCAAGCTCTGGTGGTTAAGTACTGGAAATCAAAGGGAAAAGGTGTTAAGCAGTCAATCACCTGTCTTCCTTTGGAAAGATCATCAGCGTTTTATAAATGAATTTTTTTTTCCATTTTTTTTTTTTTTTAGTTCCATCCATCTATGTAATTTTTTAGCTTTTACATTTTATGCCTAAATAGCTTTCTGTGGCCTCCCTTACATTTTAGGATATATTATACTGCCAGGATAGGATGAACTCTCTTACATCACCACCCGTCTCCTTATTTCCGTAATCGTGTTTCTGAAGGACTATATCTAAATGAATTATTCAGTGTATTTTGGTCAGTCATATGTTCTTGTTCTCATTTGACCAAAATTCTTTTGATTAGCACTCTGGCAGCCTTTTTGTAGCATTTAAGAAACTTCTGTGTAAATTAAAGTTTCACTTGTATTAATTTAATTTTTATGAAGCCTTCTCCCTTTGGATTGACTGTAAGATGAGATGCTCAGATGTAGTATATAAAGTTTGATACAAAACCCCCCTGAGACTGACTCTATAGCTTGGGAACCAGGAGTTGGAGGGGAGAGACAAATAGATGCTTATAGAACACGTTCTATCATGTCACAGTGAGATAAGGCTCAACTCTATTACTTCACTTGCTACGAGTGGACCTGTGTTCAAATACAGGTGTTTTCTTACCCTCAGTTAGAAAATGTTAGTGTGCCCCAGCCCACAGTGCTTCATCTGTGATGCAGTTTTAGCTCATAACACCACTGTGCTTGAGCACGCACCCTATTTGCCAGGTCTGGCCTCCTCTTCGCGTGTGCCCCAGCCCACAGTGCTTCATCTGTGAAGCAGTTTTAGCTCATAACACCACTGTGCTTGAGCACGCACCCTATTTGCCAGGTCTGGCCTCCTCTTCGCAAAGGTCAAGTCAGTGCTCAAAAGAGTCCATTTTTTGTTGGTAGAAGATGTGAAAGCAAAAATGATAGAGCTCCTCAACAGCATTTCAGAAAATTTCAGGTTTGCAGAGTTGCTTTAACGTAGGCAGCACTACATGCAGCTGTGTGCCAACTCATGTTGGAACTATTTTGAAGGTGATCGTAGTTGATTTTCCTAATCTGTTAAGTAAAAAGAGTTACAGGCACAGTCTCAGGGTGTGTTTTTTTGTGTTGGACCTCACGTTAATTTAGGTGGAGTTATACTCACTTGGTTTATACCTTTCTCTACTATGACTGCGTAGAGCTGCCTGAAGTATTTTCTTTTATGGATTACACATCTTTCTGGCCTCAATACAAGTCTTCCCTCTCTTCTTTGGTGTTAAAGAGCCCCTGGTGTGACGAGGCTTCTGACTGGGGATTCATGGCCCAGGGCATTAGGAAAAATTGGGCAGGATTAGTCTGAACCTTGGACTGTGCCAGAAGGACAAAATGTTAAGAGGATGTGCTCTTTGCAACAGTGCCGTTATAGAAGCCTTACCATTGATTTTCAGAAGAATGAAGGTTGTTCTTGTTGTTTCCTCAGAGCCTTCAACTCAGTCAGTCAGCTGGTGTAAGGTGGAGGCTGTGGCCATGAAGCCTGGGTTGGTGAGTGTGAGTAAAGATCTTTCTCCTCCTCCTCCTCTCGTGGTCATGTCCTTCAGCATGAAGACCACTCAGAACCCAAAGACTCACCAGAATGAGGTAAGTAATCTGTTATTTTGGTTTGGTTTTATTCTTTGTCATATACTAAGAATTTTCTAAGACTTGGAAGAACATAGTGTCTAAATACGTTTAGTGTTGAATAAGGTTTGTGTTGTGGATTTTCCAAAGATATTTTTACTGGGGTCTCACCAGCATGAGGACTGTGGGCTCAAGGGATCTGCTTGGTGAGAATATTTACTGTGACAGTGGATCTTACATATTTTTTTCAAGCCTTCTATTTTGTTTGTTGTGCATTATAGCTATAAACAAAACTGTCCCAGAACAGCTTTTAGTGGATTATTGTATTTTTTTGGTGGAGCTAATCGTAGGTTCTAGGTAAAACGATCATTTTTTTCTGCTGATAAAACTCATTTTGAAATAGAACAAGAGTTTGGTCTACATCTTTTATAGCACCTACTATTCTGCTGTGAGATCTTTCCTTTTCTTTAGAATGGAGGGAAAATGTAGATGGCCACTCTGTCATGGGCATCGGTAGTTAGGCACTTCTATCTATTCATTGTTTTGGGTTTTTTTAAATGTAAGTCTCCCTAACTTAGGAACAGATTTAGTATTCACTGATTAGATACAGTAGTTGCTTATGACTAATTGAATGGAAGAAAAAACAAGCTGACAAATCCTTCAATTGGAATTAGTACTCTTCGTGAAGTTAAATTTTCAGGGAAGCTGGGGAGGGAGAGGAAAGTAGTAAATTCCTGGTTTCTAGCCAACATAATGAGACCTATGTCAGATACCAACAGGATTCTGTTTGCCAAGATGTTTCTAATTGGGTTTTCCTGAGAGTGTCTGTGGAGCCGGGACATCTTACCAGCAAAACAAGCAGATGCACCAGTAAAGCTAAATAGCTTCTAAATGCTAAAATGTCTTGTCTTGGCAGTCTTGACTGCTTGCGAAGGGGCAGCCCTTGCCGAGGCAAGGCTTCTCTGCATGTCCTGCCCTGCTCACGTCTCCCCTGCATCTCACAGGGAACCCTTAAAATAGTGGGGTCTCTTCAGATTCAGGATAAAATCTGATAAAAGCAAAACATTCTATGATTCTATGGTGTGAATGTTGGGGTTGTCCTACGCAGGGACAGGAGTTGGACTCAATGATCATTGTAGGTCCCTTCCAACTTGGGACAGTCTATGATTTTCCAAAATGAATTATTTTTCCTCTTGAATTTCTAAGATTTAGAAGTAAGTTTTGGTATATTTCACTTGAGATCAATTGAAATTTTTCTTCTTTTTAACTATTTATAGTTGGAATTAATTTTAAGAAGATCTTTAGTAGAAACAAGGGAAAAGAGATAAGGAAACTTCAAAAAAGGGGGAAGGGAGAAGACATGAGTACTGATAGTTGTCATGTTGGTGGAGTTCTGAGTTCTGTATCTCCTTGGTATAGATTGTGGCTGTTGCAGCTCTGATGCATCAGAAATTTCCTTTGGATAAGGCTCCACCTCAGCCTCCTTTTCAGACACACTTCTGTGGTATGTACTTGGAACAGTTTATAGTCAAGGAATAATTCCTTTGGAGTTTTTCTTTTGTTATTATGTTTTTTGGGTTATTTTTTTAAAACTGCATTCTGTCACTCCAGCAATAATGGAATAGGTGAGTGGCAAAGTTTTAACTCCCAGGCAGCCTTTTATCTCTTTATTTACCTTCACTGGTTACTGGTTTTTTTTTTATTGAGGACTTCACTGAAAAAAATCTTTATTTGAGATGATGTAAAGTAATCTTGGTTTATACAGTTTGCTGTCATTTTTATTAGTTTTACTTCGTAATGTATTCTCTTACATTACTTTCCTCACCCATGAATTTAGACCCTTTACTTGCTGTCACTTAGTTAATGTTTCAGTTCAGTTCTTCTGAGCAGGATTAAAAAACCAAACACGTCACATTGATTTCTAAAAAGTTTTCTTAGGAAAGAAAATCTCTCAGCCGTGTCGTTACAGTAACATCAGCTAAATTTTGAGATTTGGGCCCCAGTCAGAAGTGAATGTTGAATGCTTGTGAGAGGAAGTTCTTGGGAAGCCGTGAACCATAGTTTTAATATCCAGTTATAATCTTAAATATGACTCATTAAAATAGTTGAATACTTTTCTAGTTACTCATTTATCTTAAAGACAAGTAGTCACATAAGGTAGCTTTTTTAGAATTAGAGGTTAGTTTTCCTTAGCTCCCTTTGTTGCGGATGGATGCTTACAGGGAGGGTACAATTAAGAACTTGTAAGTAAGAACAAATATAATTTCTTTTGCAGCTGTTTCCAAACCAAACGATTGCATTTTTCCTTATGACTTCAAAGAAGTTATTAAAAATAAGGTAATTTCATTTTGCTAGCCTTCTGATTGCAGTGCCTTTTAAAGCATGAACTTTGTGTTGCTTTGGTTAAGGGATGTAAGAGAATGGCATGATTATTTACTTTGTTTTCCACTCTGCAAACCTAAATCCAGGTATTTATTCTGTGTAGCTTGTAAAAACAGAATTGTGTGCTCTGTGTCCTTCTAGTTGTGCTCTTAAAATAGGGTGTTAGATGAGAGTTGTAAAGGTTTTGCAAGGAAGCTAAAATAGTGATTCATTTTCCTTATTCCTGACTATGTACTTGTAGTAAATTGGGAGAATTTGTTTCTTCTATCCTTTGAGAGTAAAGTCTCTCAAAATTCAGAAGACAGCCTTTCTAAAGGGCACTAGGTGAGCTGACACAATAATAAAGCAACTGCTTCTTGTTTTTTCTCTGTTTCTGTGTGATCTTAAGCCTGTGAGTGAAGGATGCACATGGAGCATTTTCCTGGTGTGTTTGATTCTTGGGAAGCTCTTAAAATAACACTAGACACCTGCATACAAAAGCAAAATGGAAAAAAAAAAGCTCCTGAGAAAAGCTTTTTCTGTGTCTGTGGTGGTGAGAACAAAAAGCTTTGAATTATAGAAGGAAAGGGAAAACTCTATGGTGCTTTATTATTGTCTTGTAACTAGTAGGGGAGAGGAGATGTTTCCATTTCAAACTTATTGGGTCATTGAAATCAGGTGCTCTCTTGCTCCTTTTAGAATGCTAGAATAGAAATTGCTGCAACAGAGAGAACACTGCTGGGATTTTTCCTTGCGAAGATTCACAAAATTGACCCAGATGTTCTTGTGGTGAGTAGTTCTGAGACTTTGAGAGTTATATTAAAGCGTATTGTCAGTTGGTCAGCTTTGTTCTTTTCCTTTTGTCCCCTTACAGTTTTTTAAATGTTTATCTTAGACTGTCTTATGAATTGAATTTGCTTATAAGACAGCAGGTATACTTTGATACAAAGATGATACAGAATTTTCCCTGACAGCCTTTTATACATCCTATTATTTCCCATAATATCTGAAATGGTCAGTATTTCTGTAGTCCCTGAAACACTTTTTTCTTTACTCAGAAATGCAAAATACAAACAAAAAAACCCTTTGATTTTCTGGAAAAATGGGAACTCTTGGTATACTTAAGAGTCTGTTTCAGTTCAGATGCACATATAGTTTGTGTTACCATTTAGATTGTGTTTATGCTGTAAATCAAAATGATAACATATACAAATCCACAGGATCTGAGCACAGTTTTGTAATAAGCATTCTTCTGTTTTCTGCTCTATTGGCAGAAGAGGATTTATTATAATTACTCACTTTCTTTTTGGTTATGTTTAATTAATGTACAATCCTGACTTCCATTTAATGATATTCTGAAGACCATTTGAAGTTGGTTATAAATCTGAGGTTGGTTATGTACAACTTCTTATTCCTTTGTAGGTAAATAAAAATAATTAAGTCATGGGAGTAGCATGGAATGAGTAGTAAGATTACTATTGTTTTCAGCTCACTGTGGCTGGAATATCCAGTATTCATCTTATGAGCTGAATTCTGGTGGTTATGGGTAGGAATCGGGGGAAGCACTTCTAAATTGAAGATCCTAGTAGTAGGGGTATGAGAGATATGGTCCAAAAAACAGCAGAGGCGTGGTAGGGCAGTTTAATTTGCATCTGCTTTAATTAGTGCTGGTGAAAACCAAGCTATATCAATATAGGTATGACTCCTTTACTGTGCTGCTGTAATGCCGCTGTTGATTTTAAGGAACAGTATTGCACTACACTGATTTGTCTGATCTGGTGAACTTTGCAGGTCCTGGTGTCTGACTGGTCCATGTAGATGAATGTTCATCAGGGTAGTATTTTGCTTTCAGCTGAGGTTACAGACCAGTGTTGTCAATCTTTTTAGTGTTGCTTAAACTTACCAAATTTCTCTAGCAATATTTGCCATGTAAATATATTCCTGTGAGACCCCACCTGGAGTGCTGTGCCCGGTTCTGGAATCCCCAACATAAGAAGGACATAGAACTGTTGGAACAGGTCCAGAGGAGGGCTACAAAGATGATCAGAGGGCTGGAACACCTCTGCTATGAGGACAGGCTGAGAGAGTCGGGGTTGTTCAGCATGGAGAAGAGAAGGCTCAGAGGAGATCTTATAGTAACCTTCCACTACCTGAAGGGGCTTACAAGAAAGCTGGAGAGGGGTTATTCTTAAAGGTTTGTGGGGATAGGACCAGGGGAAAAGGGTATAAACTGGAGAGGGGCAGATTTAGGCTTGACATAAGGAAGAATTTCTTCACCATGAGAGTGGTGAGGCACTGGCACAGGTTGCCCAAGGAAGTTGTGGGTGCCCCGTCTCTGGAGGTGTTCAAGGCCACGTTGGATAAGGCTTTGAGCAACCTGATCAAGTGGGAGGTGTCCCTGCCCATGGCAGGGACTTGGAACTGGATGATCTTTAAGGTCCCTTCCGACCCAAGCCATTCTATGATTCTGTGTTTCTATGGTTGTTGTAGTATCAAAATACGAATGTGTTATTTTGATGTCCATATTGAGCCTTTCATGGGTGGAGAGAAAATTAATTACTCATAGCGAAGTTTATATGCTGTATAAAGAATGTTGTTCTTTTTTCTAGAAAGCTTTAAATCCTGATCTCTTATCAAAGCATGAAGCTGAATCATGTGTACTGTGAGCCAGTTATAGAGCTGATTTTGGTGTTCTTCTGAGCAGCATTGTTAGTGTTAAGATTAATGAGTACTCTTGATGAATGTTCTCTTAAAAAGTGCTTTCTATGAGAGAGATAATGCCATCAATTAGTTGGAAAAAAAACATGAAGGGCAAAGGAATACAGAATGTGTGAAAGTAAGTCTTTCAATTTGCATTTGTTGTAACCTTTTTTTGTAATTTTTTCTGCTGCTAGGGTCATAATATTTATGGATTTGATCTGGAAGTGCTGCTTCAAAGAATTAATGTGTGCAAAGTCCCTCACTGGTCCAAGATAGGTCGACTGAGGAGGTCCAATATGCCAAAGCTTGGGGTAATAAGATTGCTCAAGTCTTTTAATCCACTTTTTGTTGCCTGTGATTAAAACTGAATTAATTTTGCTGAGGAATTGTAAATGTGACACTGATGTATTTTGACTGTTGGTCACGCTGAATTTCATGTGTCCCAGATCAGAAATGATGAGTGTTTGTATGACACTTACTACAGTTAATAAGCTAAACTAATTTTCAAGTTAGGCTAATTTAGTTTACATATTTCAGCTAGATGGTGGTAATGACAGATTAATTGCCATAGTCTTTACTGTAACAGTCTTTGTCTGCTGTAACTGTGAAATGAGAAAATGTAATTTGGATTGATTGGTGAATCATCCCATAGAGAGCTGCTAAGTTAATAATTCTGTAGTTCTTAGTATGCATTTTTTCAGAGGACAATGAGTGAGGCTTGGAGTATTGAAGTGCTGAATGTGGCCATGTTCTTATCTGTTTCTGTACTTCCTAGAGGCCAGGATGAGTATTTGTGTGTGGTTTGTTCTGTGACTTTGACTTTTTTTTGTCCTGCTGTTAGTACAAAAAATATCCTTGGAGGAAGAACAAAATCCACACCCGTGTTCATCTTGTTGAGTTGTTCTAATTATTAAAGAAAAAAAATGCATGACAGTAAGAATTAAGATCTAACTAATAATGAGGGTTAGTATCTGCTTTTTCATATCCACTTACACTAAAAAATACCATAGATTCCTTTAGGGCATAATTATACAGCTTGAGTTTTAGTGATGTTTAGTAGAGTATTTGGTGACTGTCTGACTTGACTGAGTCCTATAAGCATATATTTTGCACAGATGTTCTTTGCTAATGTTCGTATGTTTCACTTCGTTTGGGTTTTTCTCTCCCTGTGTTATATGGTAAAGGGTCGAGGAGGTTTTGCTGAAAGGAATGCTGCCTGTGGTCGAATGATCTGTGATGTAGAACTTTCCGCTAAAGAATTAATTCGTTGCAAAAGTTACCATTTGTCTGAACTGGTCCATCAGATTTTGAAAATGGAGAGGGTAACAATTCTACCTGAGGAAATTCGAAATATGTACAGGTGTGTTGCTGATTTGTGTTTTTAAACCTTTCCTGGAAAGCAAAGAAGCTCATTTTCCACTGTATGATGTCATGTTCGTTTATTTGATTTGTCGTGGAGGTACTGACTTGACATACTGTAATTTGAAAAGTGAAATATAATCTTAACAGTTCTTTATAATGTTTGAAACTCCTTGTGAGCGGTGGCTTATGTGCATGGCAAATTGATTTGTGAGAGTATTAGTTTAGATACACCAGAAGGATCTGCAAGCTTGAGGTTTGGAAATTTATCAATTAAAAGATCTTGCTATAATTGTTCAGCACTGGTACATGTTCTGTACAGCATCTAGGTTTAAACTACTAGAGAGAACAAAGGAGGCCGATTTTACTTTACTAGGCCATCCCCCTTCTTTTCCCAGTGATTCTTCTCACTTAATGTTCATGCTGGAAAACACCTGGACAGATGCTAAGTTCATTCTCCAGATCATGTGTGAGCTGAATGTTCTCCCACTGGCTCTTCAGATAACAAACATCGCTGGGAATGTCATGGTACATTTTTATTACTTTATACCCCCCTCCACTGTCCTACAAAAGCAGATCAATGTTTTCTGTGCTTGATTTGCTAGTTTTAATTTGTAAACGTTAATTTAGAATACATGATGCTGTATTTTTTATGCTGTGATGAGTGTGAGAGTTAGGTGATCTAGTTAAGTAATAATGTAAAACTTCCATAAAAGTGTCACATTTGAGTTTTGTGCATGATGATAATACAAAAAAATAGTAGTGGTAGGTGAGTTTATAAATAGTTGAAGGACATTTAGCTTATTTTTATATGTCAGTGTTTTCTATGATTTGCTTTGAATTCTTTTTTTGACCCTCTCTTTAGTCAAGGACATTGATGGGCGGACGATCTGAACGTAATGAATTCTTGCTGCTTCATGCATTTCATGAGAGAGACTACATAGTGCCAGACAAACAAGTTTTTAAAAAGCCTCTGCAGAAGCTGGTGGGTCCAGTTCTTTTCTTTCCAATAGTTTTTATCAAAAAGAAAAAAACATTCTTCCATTTTTCACATATTACTGTTATATGAGAGCATGGAAACCCCAAACTTTACCAGTTTTAGATATAGAATTATATAGATTTGTGTTGGAAGGGACTTTAGAGACTTCCTTGGGAAACCTGTTCCAGTGTCTCAGTGCCCTCACTGTGAAGAATTTCTTCCTTATGTGTAATCCAAATCTTTCCCCTTCCAATTTAAAGCCATTCCCCCTCTTCCTGACACTACATGCTCTTGTAAAAAGTGTAACTTGCTTTGCTGTAAGACGTTTATGACTTAATATTACAGCTTATACTTAATTCAAAATTTTTGTGATTGAGTTGATAGTAGACAAATGTATGGTCTAAAGGGATACTGTAACACCTTTTCCATTGTATCATAGGTTAATGGAAACTCGGTTGCTCTTTTAATTTAAAATTGAAATAAGCTAAGTACTTGGCTATGTAGAGAAATAGTGAAGACAGTAGTCTGTGTTGCTTAGTAGATGCACTTCTGCCCTACAGTTATTTTTCTGATGAACAGTATTTCAAGCGTAATTTGTAAGGTGGGCGATTTGTGAATGTTGTTGGTAAGATATCGAAGGGTATTAAAAAAATTCCTTTGGATAATATCCGTGTCAGTATATCTATAGAAGCATCTATATGTTTGTTAGTAAACAAAATAACATTTGAGAATGCATTTGTATTTCACTATATTTTGCTTTTTAGTTTTACTTTTAATTAAAAGTTCAACAGTGAATTCCAAAGCAATAAGTTCAGTTGATTGTAGCATTGCACCAAAGCAATGCCAGAGTTTTAAATGGTTCAGAATAGCAATGGACAACTGGGAGAAAAAAATCTTACTGCAACAAAACAAATAGCAAGATACTCTTTAGGTCAGTAATAATGTTTTTATTTGTTTTATTAAGGCCTAGCCATTGTATTTCTAAACCCTGCATTGTAATTGGGCAGTAATATTTCTCCTGCATCATGAGCTGTTTTTTTCTTAATGTTGGCTTTTATAGCCATCCAGAAAATGTGTACTAATGCTATGTTGAATGATCACAATTACTTTAAGTCTTTGTAATCTCATTAGCAGTTTGTTCCTATAGGAGTTGATTTGAATGCTGTTTTGACATGTAGAGAGCATTAGTAAGGATAATGATGAAAACGCCATGTTTTGAACGTATTTTAAAGGGAACCTTATGTACTGGCTTCCAATTTCATATTTGATTTGCCAAAAATAACTGCTCCAACAGTATAGAAATCTTGGAGACTAGATAATGACTTTTTTAAATGCCAAATGTAGGTGGATGAAGATGAAGATTTTGAAGATCAGAATAAATCAAAGATAGGGAAAAAGAAAGCAGCATATGCTGGGGGCTTAGTCTTGGATCCCAAAGTCGGTAAGATGTGGCAATTTTCTTTCTTCTATGCAGTTAGAGACAGGTAGGTTATGTTAATTCAGATAGATTGCAATGAGCACCATCTGTGTATCTCGTGGGAGTTTGGGGTGGGTGGGTTGTTGCATACAAGAAAATTCCTAGCATTCACTGTGGAATTACTTATTCATGGGACAGATTTTATCTTTCTGTGAGAAGATTATGGTCTTGTGAGGAATTAGGACTGTATATCTGTGTATAACTTTCTAATGGACACGTACGTTTTCTTTCAGTTTCTCCTCTATGTGGGGAAAACTGTACAAGTGTCCTATAGTAACACAGAAGCTATCTGTTCAACTCTGGTGAGTTAATGGAGTTGGATCGTTCCACTTCTGACAGCTCTTTATAATGGGTATTGGTATCTGTATACTTAAATATGCATATATATCTTTAAGTGGGGCTGTTCGTAATCCTTCTATGTTTAAATATCAATATCTTTGTGTACACATATTTCTCTGTATCTCTATACTTACGTAGTCACTATATCATGTAGTAAGTAGAAGTGAATCTTGTCATTTTTGAATCCGTAATTAAGTTGCTGTTGTGATTAACAAAGTGATTATACGGAATCTATACTAAACTAGTTTATGGTTAAGTACTGCTAAGGATCCAACTGTTTGATCCTATCTTAAATTATCAATAAATTCTAAATTGCTGCTAAATCAAAATCGTGTAAAATATTTCCATCTGCAACAAATTGGATGTACTGAGTGGTGTCTCAGTGACAGTGTCTTTATAACGGGTAGTGTCTCAGCAGCTACTTTAACGGAAGTGTGGTGGAGTGAGTTACTGTCACTTGAATATTAATTGTGGAGTTGGAGGAAGTCCTTAGGGAGGCCAAGTAATTATGACTTTTGTTTTATAATCTGTTTTAGGTTTTTATGACAAGTTTATTTTGCTTCTCGACTTCAACAGCTTGTACCCATCAATTATACAGGAGTTTAACATCTGCTTTACCACAGTGCAGCGACTGTCATCAGAAGCACAGAAGAGGGCAGAGGTTTGTGTGCTTTAACTTGTGACTTAAGTCAGACTGTCTTAACTTCACTGTCTTCTCTGTGAATCGGCTTTTTAAGAAACGTCTTTTTCACTGTTTAATGTCTGTGTGTCCCCTTAAAAAAGGGAATCTTGTTTAACGATGCATCATATAAGTTCTGGGTTGGGACTTTTTGAATATTCTATCTCTCATCTTCCTTTCAGTAATACTCTGCACAGAATCTTGCTAAGTTCTCTCCTATCTAAATAAAGTCTTGGTGTCCTCATGAAGCAAGATTATTACTGGGGCTCTGTTGGTCCTTTTCAGCTCCGGGTCTTCCTAGCAGTTTCTGGGCTACCTGACCAATTTTGTCATTCCTTGGTGGAGGCTTCCTAAAGTTAAGTTGCCACAGAATTCATACAAAGGTACCTTAGTGAGGAAGACACAAGTTTCATGCTTCTGTCTGGGAAAAGAAAGCAATATGAGCTCATCTCTTACTAGACATCAAGAAAACTACATGTATGTCTTGAGGTTGTGTGTCAGGGAGTGATAACTTTGACTGTCAGGTGCGGAACTAGCTTCAGGGAAATTTGTGCTGTCTTAATATAGCATTAAACTGTATTAAACACAACTGAAAAACATCGTGAAGGTGTAGTTTCCACGTACTGTTGGCACAGTTGTTGGTGAAACTGTGATGTCAACTGAATTGGTGAGCTGGTCTAAAGGCTTTTATTTTTCATAGAATCATAGAATGATCTGGGTCGGAAGGGACCTCAAAAGATCATCGTGGGCAGGGACCCCTTCCACTGGATGGAGTTACTCGTGGCCTCGTCCTGGCTGTGAACACCTCCAGGGATGGGGTATCCACGACCTCTTTGAGCAACCTGTTCCAGTGCCCCACCACCCTCACAGGAAATTTTTTTACAGGTATCAGCTCACAGATTGGAATTAGTGTGTTGTGCATAAGTGGTTCTTGGACATAGTTAGTCCTGTAACAACTGAACTATCAGTACCATAGCAGAGATGAGGAAAAAAGTATGTGGAACTCTGTCAGTAAATTCCTCCAAACTTTCAATTTACTCGACTAGCGTGCTTCAAAGTGAAACAGCTCATTTTGATTTCTATCATGGTATGGTATTTAATTAGATTTCAATGTTATTTCTTGTTATGGTTCTTCCCAGACTGCTTTACTAAGCTTGCCAACCTTATAGTCTCTCTATTTCCTTTTTATTGTCTATTTCTGTCTCTTTCATTATGCTTGAAATTTCTTTCCTTTTTTACTGAGCAACCCTTTGGTTGGTTACTCTGACAAGAAGAATGTGTCCTTTTTCTTAGGTTGTTGTTTTGCTATAATCCAGTGTTGCATGGGGGTGAAGTTTTCCTTCTGTTGTTATTGTCAGTTTCTCTCTTGTCAGTTATCTTGTTCAGAGTATCACTTCCACAGAGCTTGTGCTCCATTTCACAGTTCTGAACACCAAAAATACTTATGCAGTAATTAAAAAATGATGGATTTTTTCAGCACATAAATACTTGCTTGTGTATGTTTTACTTTTTTATATATTTTTCTATATGTATCTAAGAGTGAGAATGTGTGTATATTGTATTTATCTTGATTTAAATAAAAATACATACATATGTAGTATAGATATAAAAAAACACGTACATTAAAAGGAAAAAAAAATCTTCCTCTCACTGATCCATGTGTCTCCTGGGTTTCTCCCAGACAGAAACAGGCTTAATCCCTGCCTGATCTAGTTGGAAGTGCCCTTGCCCATGGCATGGGGTTTGGAAATAGATCATCTTTAAGGTCGCTTCCAATTTAAATCATTCTGTGATTCTGTGATCCCTGTCTCCCTTAACAAGGACTGAGTAACCTAGTTAAATACCACAAAAACCCTCTCATGCTTGTTCTAAACCGTGCTTTGGGTGCTTTGTTTGGGTGCTTTGGGTGGTTTTGGTTTCTTTCTCCCAAGCTTTTCACTTGCACATTAAAAACTAATCTTCAACCAAAAAAAATGATAAGCAGTGGTGATCATTTGACAGGTCGAAGAGGAGGAAGAAATTCCAGAGCTTCCAGACCCATCTCTGGAAATGGGAGTTTTGCCTAAAGAAATCAGAAAGCTGGTGGAGAGAAGGCGGCAAGTTAAGCAGTTAATGAAACAGCCAGATTTAAATCCTGACCTTTATTTACAGGTGTGTTTTATGGAAATACTTCGATTTTTTATTTTGTTTTATTTTTTTTCTTCCCACTCCCCACAAGTGCCCTGATCAGCCTTGCAGAATAGGGATGATTAGTAGCGCGCGGTGATTGTAATGTGCTTTGCTTTTAGCCCATCACTGCTGCAGGCTGTATAAAAAGCTGTGAATGTAATTGTAAACGTTAAGTTCTGCTTTCTGTTTGCTATGGTTGTATTATTCTTGCTGGTTATGTTTCTTTTCAGTATGATATCAGGCAGAAAGCGTTAAAACTCACTGCTAACAGTATGTACGGCTGCCTGGGATTTTCCTACAGCAGATTCTACGCCAAGCCTTTGGCTGCTTTGGTGACACATAAAGGAAGAGAGGTAAGTCTTTAAAAAGGTTATACATACACATAAAAAGTGTGAATTTAAGCCACTTGTTTTTTTATTGAATAGAAGAATGGTCTTATTTTTGAACCTACTTTTGGTTTCAGAACTGTAGTTTTTCTGTCTTGTACTGCAGAAGTTGGAAAACAATGAAACTGATGTCTAGGAAAGAATCAGGAGAATGTGTCAGAAAGTCAGACAATTTAAGCTCTAGCTAGAGCTTTGTTTTGAATTGAAAATCTTAGTTTCAATGAGCCAGATCTTGGTGACCAAAAAATCCAGGCTTGTTTACAGTTTCCATTAGTTTACAGTTCTGGTTGATGGGTTGGTCTTTAATTTGGTGGTGTGCTTCAGCTTTGGGTAAGCTTGTCTTTGGCCAGGCTGTCCTGTGCCCATGTATGTTAAATTACTGAAAACCCAGAGCTTGTGACAGGGCTGTTAAATCACATGGTGACAATGGATTATGTGACAGGGCCTTATTTTTGGAGAATGTTTGTTCGTCTCTTAAACTAAAGCTGTGTATTAGCCTCAAGAGGCCAAATTTTATTTCAAGAGTTACTCTTAACTTCATAGGCAAAACTACTCTTGCTGTTGATTAGAATGGCAGCTGAATGTAGCCCACATGAGTATGGTTCCACTGGGAAAACCAATCATTAAAGATCCAAAATGTGCCACTGACATACAGTGTCTTCTAACAAATGTGTTTATGGTGCTTCTCATTAGCTCTTTATAGAAAAGAATACCAAGCAGGAATCTGCAAAAGGGCCAGATGTGACAGAATGGCTGGTCAATCTTTTCGTTGAGCAAGGGAGATGGATGAGCTCACATCTGTGTTTAGGAGCACATGCTCCCTGTGATGTGAGGGGACAGCTTTCCTGGCTGGAGACTGCCTGGTACACTGAAGGTCTGTGTACGTCCCCCAGCTGACGTGCATTTAGTTTCTGATGAAAGTCTTGCCATCTAAACAGTTCTCTAGAGACAACCTTATGTGTGCTGTCCTCCCAATTTATGTAAACTGTATGTTTAACCTGACACATATCTAACTAGGAAATAATGTCCAGGTTTGATAACCATAAATGCACCATGCATCCATGTGAATACAAACATTACTGGTTCCTTTAAGGAAATGGTATCTTCTCGTGGTAAGATTCTGATGAATGTATCTACAAGGTTGGCATAAAAAGCAGCTGAGGTTCATAGCTTTATATTTTCTAGCAATATTTTACAAGTCATGGATTTACTCTTTGGTTTTATTACGATCTCCATAGTCTTATGGAGCACCTGTAACAAAGTGGGTATTGTATGGATACCTGAGCTTTTGGTCTCCGTTAAGGGGGTGAAATACTTTGTTTACACATACAGTTTATTCTCACTTGTCCGTGATTTATCAGTTAAGAAATAATGGTGAATGAAATTCTGGTGTTCCTGTTATATTGCAAAATGGTGGTGGAAGGGGGAAACCCCGGACAGATATTACAGGATGTGCTTAGGGAGCACTTTGGGGCACTTTCTCGTACATGGTTTATTTTGAATTGGAAAGGATTTCTTACCTCTAATTCTGGTGGTGCCAAACCTGGGCTTACTTCTGCCAAGCCTTTGCACATGTTTGAATCTCCGGTTTCATAGTTGCTGTGAGGTTGAGAAAAAACACTATGACACAGTGTTGCCTTGAAAGCATGTTGTACCCAGTGCTGGTGTAAAAGTTCTTCTGTGAAATGCGGCTGCAAGGAGCACAGCAGGGAGATGCCAGTGGGAGTCTGTGGGAGCTGGTCTGCATCTGGCAACACTAGTACTGAGATGAATGCGACATTGCTGTCTCGGTAGATCTCTTCTGTGCAGTACAGCACCTCCTGTAGAGCTAAAATTGTCTTTTTTTTCCCCTGTTCCTGAGAGATCAGCATTCATTGCTGTGGATGCTGTGGAGATAACAAACTTTTGAAAATTTGAGAATTTTTCAGGATGATCTGTAGTTTTATGTAGTGTGACAGATTCTGATCAGATACACTGCACGTACTTTGTTCTGAAAACTTTCATTTTAGGTAGGCTTTATTTGGTCCTTATTTCTTGAGTAGTAGTTTTTGCCGTAAAAGATGGTACAAGAGGACACCTTAACTTTTTATTTTTTTAGAAGTAGAAATATTTAATCTGGAAAAATAGTACTTTATTTTATATTATTCTTACTGTTCATAGGTTTCCTCTTACCACTAAGTGCAAATATAAAACGATGAAGTATGAGGAGATTTGGGTTGTCTGTATGAAAAGTTTAATTAAAAAATATCTATTAGGGAAAAATGTTATTGGTCTAAATTTAAATGGCCTTTTCTGATGTAATTGATCAATCAGTAATTGATACATTTTCTTTTACTGTTGTGGAGGGAACCTGAGTAAATGCAGATACGTTTGTAGATGTCTAAGATGGGAAAAATACTGTGTGGTGTGAAAACTGAACTTAATATTTGCACTAACGTGATTACAGTTCAGTCGTAAGTCTTAGCAGAGTAATTGAAAGTGGGAAATATTTATTTCAAGCTGAAAAAGTTCTTGAAGCTCATGGTAGGACTAAGTTTTAAAGTAGCTGAGAGAGGAGGAGCTTTCACTTTTGTAAACCACTGTTTTAGCTGAAGACTCTTTCACTGAAGCTGTAGAAGGAAAGAGTACTGCGAGCATGTGGTGGCACGTGCTTTGTACTACCTCTCCCAGACTGTAAATTCTTTGTGATTTGGTGATGCCAGTGCACTGAAATAGTGGAGCTGCCACGAGGTTATGTTGACTAAAAATTCTTGTAATTGCACATTGCCGTTTAAAAAACTTGTTTATAGCTGTGCTAGCATTTGACATGTTCACTTTGTTTTGGTGACAGAAGTATTAAACATGTTGCGCAAAGGCCATTTATAAAGCCAGACCATACCACTGGGACAGAGTGTAATTTGTAAGAGCTCAGTTCTCTTCAGTCAGCCTTAGCAAGGTATGACCTAGTGCTTTATTTACCCTAAGGGATGCAGTAGAAATGTAGCAAAGCCTTATAACTCTGGCCATAGGTACGCTGAATCCAGCAGAGGTTAGTGTGTGTGATTCTAGTGAATGAGATGGACAACTTCTGTGGATAGCGTGGTAGTAGTAGTGTGTTTTCACTAGATGGCGATAGAGACCTTGGGATCATTAATCAATTAAGACTCATTTTTGTCACAAAGTGTTTTAAACGTTGACTTATCAGGCTGGATCTTCCTTGTTTATTTTCTTCATTTGTGGGTCATCTCTAGCAGGAAAGATGGGGCATACCAGTGTGAAATTTGTCAGAATGTAGTGTATTATATATCGTGGGGACAATGTTTTAAGTTTCGGTGTGTTTTGGAATTTTAAAAAGGGCAAAAATTTGGGGTGATAGGGAGTTAAAACTATGGTTCAGATCTGTTTGACCTTTTTGGAAAATGCAAATGTTTTTCCTGTTTCGATCACTAGAAACTAATCAGTTCTTGTTCTACAACAAATTAAAAAAAAATTCTGTAGGCATTTGCAATCCAAATGTTACCTTATTGGTCTGGAATGCTATAGGAGGATTCCTGGACCTTCCCCTCCACCCCATCGTGTTACTAAACGTTTGCTTGGACATAGCTGTTGTTGTAACTAAAGCAGTTGCTTGCATGGAAAAGTAATAGGAAAATATTTAATATATTTTTAGCTGTCCTTTAATGTAATTTAGCAACTGGAAACGAGATGAGTCGGTGTTGTACAACCAGCCAGCTCTGCACTAGCAGGCAGCGTAAGGTCATGCCTTTCTGGCCTCTTTGAAGGACAAGTCTTTTGATGAAGTGTCAGTTGTCTGATTTCCCAAATGCGGGATGCCCTCTGCTGCAGGATTTTCCTACAGGATGGAGAAAGTTATTGAGAGAATTTTATCTGTAGGCAGCCTGGTTGCTAATGGCTGTCACTCAAAGCTGAGGCCTTTTCCAGATACTGGAAAACTTGTCTTTGAAAGGAAAATAACACATTTGCTGTTTTCAGCAGTGCTAACGGGTAGATCTAGTGTCATGATATGCGAAATAAAAGGGGGGAAGAGGCAGTTGGGTTAATTCCAACTTTCTCATTCAGATCTTTTACATACATTCTCAATTAATAATTAGTTTAAGGCCCTGGCAGTCAAAAGGAGAGAATAAAACCATGTTATTGCTGCAGTCTGGGAAAAGAATGGATGAGGGAGGAGAAAGATGAAGTGGAGAAAGATGAGCTCTTTTTAAAAAAATTCAGCAAGCATAGGTAATCAGGTTAATGGCCGTCTCCTGTAATTGTCTTCTGTAAAGAGATACAAGCATCTGAGGGTTTTGCAGGTTTGTTTTTTTTTTTTTTTTAAAGTCTTGTTCATTCAGGGAAATTGATCATCAGTGACTTAATCATTGAATCACAGAATATCATGAGTTGGAAAGAACTCACAAGGATCATCGAGTCCAACTCCTGCCCTGTGTAGGACAACCCTGACATTCACACTATGTGTCTGAGGTCATTGTCCAAGTGCTTCTTGAATATTGGTCAGGCTTGGTGCCATGACTGCTCCCCTGGGGACCCTGATCAAGTGCTTCACAACACTGTGGGTGAAGAACCCTTTCCTGCTATCCAGCCCAGACCTCCCTTGGCATTATATTCCTGCTATTCCCTTGGGTACTATCACTGGTTGCCAGAGAAAAGAGATCAACGCCTGCTCCTCCTCCTCCCCTTGTGAGGAAGCAGTAAACTGTGATGGGGTCTTCCCTGAGTCTTCTCTTTTCCAGGCACTGGTTAGGCAGTCTATGAGAGCTGTCATGTTAATGCAGCAATTGTCAGAGTCCTGTTTTCTTTCCTGTTATGTTACTTGGAACTTGATGGCAAAGGCTGGGCAAAGAGTTTCTTAATTGCTTTTAAATATAAAAATGGTAAACTGAAATCTTCTGAGAATTAGTGCTAAATTGTTGGCGTGTCCCTAAATGGAAACTGTTGGGGTCAAACCACTTGTCTCTGTTGTTAAATTTATCATTATGTATGCAATTGTGAGCCAGTGAAAAAGCTATGTATATTATTCTGTATGCTAATATCCAAAATGAGTTAGAAGAGACATTTTAAAGCAGAGGCTGCTTACGATCTGAAAATGCGAACTGAGTACCAAGTAGTAGAAAAATCATGAAGCATCTTAACATTCATTGAAATGAAATATTATTATTGTTAGTCAAGTGCATGAGATGACATCTGGTCTGATAAAGCCTTTTGCATCTCCAAGGAGAGGAAATGAAACATTTCAGTTAAGAAGAATGGCCAGAATATTTTGGGTGAGGAGGAAATTAGTGTGGAGGGGGGGAAAAAAATCTTTTATTTTGTGTGGTGTGGTTTGGGTTTTTTTTCCCACTGGACAGATAGGTTTTACTTAATGGATATTCACTGAGAAATGTTTGGGAATATTGATCAGATTCCAATTGATTGTACAGCAAATCAGACGAATACAGAGACTTTCTTTTTTGTGACTGCTTATTTCAAGATTGTGCTGTCACAAGAGGTGTGGTGCCTCTCGTCTCCCGACTACTGATTTCTGTGCATGGGTTAGAGCAATTGCATGGCCCCATGGTGAGCTGGATCAGCCTGGTGATCTGAGTTGAAAACTAATTCCAGAGGAAAAACCAAATTGATTTCTGTTGGATCAGTGACTCAGTGACTCGCTGCATGCTTTTAGAGCTGGCGGAAAGGAGGAGGTTGGAAAGTGTGGGGAGACCCAGTATGAGATATAAGAGGTCAGGCGTGACCAGCCTTTTGCAGCTTTCACCTGACTGTGAAACCATAGGGCTAATGTTAATAGGACGAATGCATGAGGGTGTTGTTTGGGTTTTGTCTTCCTTCTATACCTTTTTTCCCCCCCTCATGGTTTCCTATCTTGTATCTTGTCCCTGTCTTGCCAAAAGACACAGATTTTGCTTGAGTCTTATCTTAACCCAAAATTGTGGTAAAACTGGAAACCAGGGTACTGGGGAACTTTTAAAGAGCAAGGCCTCTGGCTCGTTGTCCATATCTGAACTGTAACAGTACATCCCCTTGTAGAAGCCATATGTGTTGGGTAGAGGATCGGGAGAGGCAGGAATGTCTCTCCACATGCACTGGCAACAAGAAGGGCCCTCAGGTGTGTAGTAGAATATTGAGGAATGCACTTGAATCCTACCACCCCCAAAGTCTGCAAAGGAAGAAATCTTTAATCCTATATAGACTACTGTATGGATTATGGGATTCACAAGACAGAATTCCTTTTGCAGTTCTTGTCTTTGGATACGGGCCTCATAAAAAGGCAATATAGGAGCACAAGAGCTTCACTGTGAGCGTGAGAGCTTTTCAACATCGCAATGTATTCATAAACTGCTTATGTTCCAATTTCAAACATGCATTTTTCAGTACCAATTGTTAGGGTTGGAAGAGTACAATTGCTGAGTGCTATCTTAACGTTTTTCTCTAGCCTGTATATTTGTTAGCACTAGAAGTCTTTGCACTTTGTTTTCTTAGTTCATTAGTAGCTTGGCATAAAATATTTTGTATTTTGAGACTTAACTGAAGTTGTTCTTCAGGGTATTATTGCCTCACTCATTTGCGTCATGCATTCATCTTAAATTGGATGATGACCTGTTCTAGAAACCCTCGGTTTGGATACCTAGGTGGTAATAAAGCTTTCAAAATAAGAGACTTCAAATTAACGAGGAAAAAATAATTTTGCTTTTCAAGCACTATTCCTCAAGAGTATAGAAAAGTGATCTAACTGAAGTATCTGTCTCCCACGAGACTTAAATGAATATTCATACTGTCCTTCAAAGATACGACACCTTGATGTCAAAATCAAAATTCTCATATATTTCCTGGGAATCTTGTCTACTGTGCAAAAACTCACTCTTGCACAATAGACTATATTAGAAACTTTTCTTTCCATCCACAATTACATGATCTATTCTTATCCTGTTGGATGCATACTCAGTTAAGCCTACTAGATCTGCTCTTTTTGGGTCATGATATAATGATGGTGATGCTACTACTCTGACATACAGGGAGAAGCCGAGACCTGGATTTCTTCAGTCTGGAGAAAAAAATTTAAAGATGGAATTAATTGTGGTCTTCAACAACCTAATGGGGCTATCAAGAAGAAGCCATACTTTTCTCAGAGATGCGTAGCCTTGCACCAGGCAGATCTAGCCCTGTCTTGGGCAGGAGGTTGGGTTAGATGATGTCCAGTGATTCCTTTGAAACAAAACTGTTTTATGACCATCAGTTTTGAAGTTGCTTTAATCCACACTCGGATTTATTGCCAGGGTCAACTAGATCCAATGGATGCAAAAGTAGCAACTTGTCATTTGAAGGGAAGAAAATTAGAAGGATAAAGACGTTTCAGTGGGGTTACTTGTCTTACCATGTTGTTTTGGTTTCAAAGCTAAAAAAAAAAATCTTCGAATGCAGATTTATGCTGTATAGATCAGGTTGTGCAGTGTCTTGCATGTATGTCCTTTCACTAGGCCTTTGCCAAGGTTCATTGGCTTAATTTAGAAGGTAAGCGTGAACGGCTTATGCTATATTCAGCAACAAAAGTAATATACTTACAAGACAGATGAAACAATTTGTTCAAGAACTTTATTTATCTCTGGAAGGTAGACTATCTCTAGTGCTGCAGGTACAATGCCTTACCTTGTAAGGATGTAGGAGATCTTAGTGGGAAACATAAGGAAATCTGCTTGGGATAAAGGATTCTTGAGAAGTAGATGTAATTTAATGAGCTGAGAGATACCTGATGCAGATTTCTTAATGTAAAGAAGCAATGTTAGAAGCAAGGAAACCTGTAAGTCAGACATACAGCCTAAGCTAATTTCTTCAGGTTTCCTGCATGGTAGAAAGAGAGCGGTGTCAAAACTGGATGGAATAAATCCTCCCAAATCTTGGGGTGTGATAGGTGATTGAAAGGCATGTGAAAGCTTAACTTGTCCTTGTTTTGTCTGTTTGCTTTCCCTTCAGTGGTTATATATATGTGTATATATATATAATGTGTGTGTGTATGTATAAATATATATATAATGTGTATATATATACATATATGTATATATACGTAATGGAATGCAGGGGAGGTTACTGATGGTAGCCTTGTCTTTAGCTGCAGGCTATGCCCTTTATCAAACTTACTGGGTAAAATTTCAGGGAGTAGGATTAAATTATATAAGCTGATATCTGCTCTACAATTTGATACCATGTGCGTTTTGCTGATTTGAGCCACTGGAAACAGTTGCTCAATAAAATCCTATTTCAACATCTGGATTAGACAAAAAGAAAAGGTAATAAAAAAATAGGTCCAGTTCACTTTACTTTTCACATTTAGTCTTTTGTGTTTTCATATGTTCTGTCAGACTTAAAATGAAAAAGGCAAGAGGTATTCTTTTAGATTGTTGGGGGTAGGAAGTGGTTTGTACTTGTGTTACTGAAATACAGTGTTCAACAAGCAGTGCTCTTCAAGAGCAGGGAATATCAGAACATCATTTGAAGCTTAATGTGGAGATTAGTCCCTAGCAGTCATTTGTGTGCAAGCTTGTCTTGGTGACTGCAATGGTGTAACAATGCTTCGTAAGCCCTGGTTTAAAAATAAGAAAAGGATGCTCTCTGACATGTAGCCTTTATGAAAGATGCTTCCTTGTTCCTGCTGAGGTTGGAACAGACACCTGTAGCCAAGCAGTTGATTCATCTCAAATTGATCACGGCTTGTTAAGTTAATCCTTTCTTTCTAATTACTTGCCTTGTTCACAAAACAGACTGGAAAACGGTGAGTTTAAACTACTGAAAGTTGTCAGAAAAGGGGGACCGTGTAATAATCTCCTTTGATGAAGTTTAGGGTTGTATTTCCTGGAATGCGTGAGTAAGGAGGGTTTCTCCAATAGCGATACAGAAGACCTTGAGGTACAAATACTTTTTTTTTTTTTTTTTTAAACCAAGGAAAGGGACTCTGCAGAACATTTGCCAGGGAGAAGGAGAATTATGGTAGAGTATTAACTCTGTACATGGGCAGTTTTGCCCTTCAGTTTGGTGTTCTGAATTGTTTCGTGTGTGGCTTCATTCTATTAAGCAATAGCTGGCACGCTAATAATTTATTTTCCGTTTTCTCTGACTGACTTTAGTGCAAAGATTGTTTTCACTATTAACTTCGTTCTTCTCCCTTGAAGCTTTTATTTTACTGTGATATCAAACTGTCACAGGCTTTGTTGTATTGTAATTTGGAATTGGCTTATGAAAGACTGCTACAGAACCACAGGGATGTCTCAGGCCTCTACTCAAGTAATCGCAACCTTCCTGTTGGTTTTGCTCTGCTTGGAATTTTACTTGAGTCTTGAATTTCCTTGGCTGTACCCTTTGAGTTTTGAACAACCCAGGTATATGTCAATGACAACTGATGTTTGTTTTTTCATGTGAGCTCCTTAATTTCTCCCCTTTCTTTTCCCTGTCTCCTTCGAAACTCAGCATCATCAGCATCTTTGAACTTAGGTAAATACTATTTTTGTGTTTGCTCAGAAATCTGTTTGTTTCTTAAAGTTGTAATAGCTCTTCTGCCTTGATGTTTTAATATGTATTGTACCCAGGGTTTTTTTTGGTTCAGTGCATAACTTAATATTTTTCAACTTGAAGGTAAAAGTCGTCATCCTGGAGCTAAAGAAAAATCAATGAGAGCCTGTACTTAGACTGAGAACCCCTGCCGAAAGCTTTGATTAGAGCAAAGGTTTAGATCTGGCTCTTACACACAGTTGTCCATCAGGTGGTCAGTCATTTTTGTCATGTACTACTACTGTATACCACAGATGCTAGGGATGGAAAAAGGTTTTATTACATCATGTAGATCATCTTCCAAAGTATATATATAGTGACTTCAGCAGAGACGCAACGCTTATTGGTTTGGGAAGACTGTTGTCCTTCAAGCAACCACTTCTAATTTTAATTTTGCCATGTTTTTTGATCCGATTGCTTTTTATGATCAGTAATTTTTAATAGGTTTAAAAACGGAAGGCGAGCCTGTCTTCAGTAGGAATGTGTTAATTGACAGGTGTCCTCAAGTTCTGCATTCTTGGCTGTGGTCCAGAATGACGGAGCAGTAATGATTTAGAAACTGCTGTTCCACCCTAGTGAAGGGGTTGGAGGAAATTTGTGAAGTTATTAGCTACTACTTGCTTCTAACAGATTGTGAGAAGATCATTATGGTGTCTAATTAGTTGATATTATCTCCTTTATGTGGAATGTTTGGGGTTATTTTAAATTCCTTTAGATGTCTTGGCTCACACCAATTTTCTTTTTTTCTCTTCAATGTTCGGGATGGTTACTCTGAGGATTTGAGTAGGGGATCATGTTCCTATCTCTGTGCGTTGTAATTAGTACAGCTATTTAAACATTACCTGGAACCCATTTACCCTATCTGTCAGAGGCTGCTTAGTTCAGTGGAAATGCTTTTTATGTAAATCACAGAACAATGCTTCTGACTTGTAACAAGATTGGGCTGAATTTAGGGGACTAAAACATTTCATCCGGGAATAAAAATGTCTTGCTGAATCAGGGATAGCAGATTATAAAAGCTGCCACTTTTTTTAAAGTGTATTATGTTAACATATGTATATCTTTAAATTGAATTTGCTGTGATACTCCTGCAGTGGCAAGCTTCCCACTTAAAAAAAAAAATTAGGGAAAAGCTGGCACACATGGAATGTTTCCTCCTAATTTGCATGCTGCTTGGTAAGTTGGACCAATATTCCTTGGTATCTTTTTGCTGTAGGCTACAATTTCTGCATTTTTCTAAGACCAGCTCTTCAGCTGTTCTTGGAATACTCAGAATTGGTGCCTGTTAGAGAGTGGGGCAGATGCTTTCATTTTACCTCCTTCCAAGTAATTGCTTAATGAAAATGATTCCTTATATGGCTAGGAGATACTTGGACTTCATAGGGAGCTAATGGCGTTCTTATTGGTTTTGCTTGTTGTTAGGCTTCTGTGGAAGATTCTGTCCTAATCTTGGCTTATTTTATAAGATAACAAAATAAGAAATTTTTTTCTTCCTTGCAAATAAAAATAGCCCTTCCTCTTCCCCCCCTCCTTCTGTGCACAGACCTTTTTGTCATCTATTACCTTGGTGGCGGATCTTGAACTTCGATTTGATTATTCACATTTTTAAAGAAAATAATTATGAAAGTCTCTTATCCTTCATATATGAACAAATATCTAGTCTGAGGGTTGTTTTTTTTCTGGCTTCTGACACGCTGACCAAAGGAAGATTAATAAATTGTGGCTTTTGTTTGTGTGTCTCAGTTTTCAGCCTGGAGCGTAAGCTTGTGTCACTTTGCTCTGTCATAAATACTGTGTTAAATTACAGCAATTTTTTTTAAGGAACTGTTTGATTTTTTGCCAGGGATTCCTCAGCCATCTAGTAATAGTTTAGGGATCCTATTCCTTCTCTGAAAATCAGTGCCAATTTTGGACTGTGCAGCTGTCCCTGTTTCCTTTTCATTAATTTTCACTGTAGGAATGAATATTTGTTGTCTGATGTTTATTATATTATCTTATTTAAAGTTAGTTATTTCCTTTACCACATGTATTTTGCTTCACTTTTTTTCTTTTCCTTTTTTTTTTTCTTAAAATGGAAAAAGGAATAAATCTGCCAGAGGAAATCTGGATGGTAAAGCAGTATGAAGTGGCATTTATTTGACTATTCCAGAAATGATCCTTCTGTTATTCCATGCAGTACTGCATAGCTTTGGCTCAGCCGGTCTGCATAATAGGGGAGAGCCTCCATGCTCAGCCAAGCAACTCCTTTTTGCTTCAAAGAGCACGTAAGGCATGTGTGGTAGTAGATTATCACAATTATCAAGTATCAGTACTGACTTAGTATGTGTCCCTGGCCTTTTCCATCTTAACTTAAGGAAAGCCTGTTTTGTGACTGTCTGTCTGCCCCTCTCACCAAGAAGAACTGGGGTTAATAGTTTATTAGTAGTTTGTGTTCTACATAGGATATTACAGACTTGCTGTGTGCTTTTGAGCAATTTTACAAAACATGATGCTTCTCTCACCATTTAAGCTCTTCAGACAGACAGCGTTGGAAACAGGCATTAATGCTCTTTGGATGTTTATGGTCAGAAGTTTCTCTTAAATGACAAAAACCCCGACAAATTTTGGTTTACTTATTTGTATAATATGCAGGTGTTGGGTTCTGTTGTTAATTTTCAGTGTTTGGGACATGGCCGATAGTTGTTCTAGGACTACAGTTTTCCAGCATAAAGAGATGAGTAACTTGTACTTGTTCCATGGAAGGAAGACTTGGTGCTCTCTGGGGTTGTGAGCCATTGCAGTGAGTGGTGGAGGTGATGGAGCTGATATGCATACACGTGGTGAAAAAACTCCTTTACATGGTTTGCTTTTAACTGCTTTTCAAATGCAGTGGGCACGAGGGCTTAAATGTTCGCTGTACTTCAAATTTTTGGGAAAAAAAGAGTAGAAAGAGCTGCAAATAGATTTTCCTGGACAGCAAGTAGTTGATTTCCTTTTTATTACTTTATGTATGTTTTCCTCTTTCTTGTCTCCTGTGTTTCTTCTCAAAGAATTATGAAATCATACTTTTTGGTGTGTGCTTCCTTGGGGATGGGGGCAGAATGAAGGATGGCGTGGAATTGTTGGCGAGTAGTTCAAGAGGAGAATGATGGCCCCAAAATACTAGCAGCTTCTCTGATACTGCAGAACTTTGAAGTTAAAACGTAGGGGAGAAGCATGAAAATGACTTTTATGTCAGCGTGTGAAGAAGTTGAATTTCAAGAATGCAGTAAAATGATCTGGAGAAGATAGCTATGGGTGTTCAAGTCAAAAAAATAACCTGGAAACACTGAATGCTCTAAACTGGTAAAGAGAAGTACTACATCCCCCTGGAGGGGAAGCAACTTTGTCTTTGAGTCCATTGAGTCCAAAACTCTGCAAGAATTCAATAAAGCTTGGATAATTAGGTCTATCCTGTATGTAAAATTAAAATAGCAAAAATATATTGAGCTCTCTCTAAGTCAAACTTGCAATTCAATGTCTGGATTTGAACAAATTCCTTTTTACTGGGAGCTGAGAAAGGAGTGTTTTGTAGGGGAAAGGGCTTCAGCTGTCTTGCTGTGCTGCACCTCATATGAGACTTTTTCAGAAGGGAAAGAAATATTGATGGGCTACACATGAAGTCTGTACATTAGGGTGAGAATCACTGCTTGACTAGGTTTGGGTTTGGGCTTTGGTTTTATGTTTTGGGTGTTTTTCTTCATTTTTTTTCCCCTGCAGAAGAGAGCAGCTGGGTAAGATCTGTGGAAGTCGTGCTTCCAACTCTGCTCCTTTTTTTTTGCTGATGCCTTGTGTTGAACTCTTCTGAAGGATGAAATGTCTCTTGGCACATTTGTTGCCATCTGCTGTTTGTCTCTTGTTGATAAGGCTTAGTTAGCACTTTTCAGGGAAAGTGCATGACATAATTTTGAAAGCTGCTTCGTTTACCTGTTGCTGTGGGACTCGGCAGGCCCTGGTCTAAATGTTTTCCAGCTGGTGTGTGTGATTACTGTTTCAGATGACTAAAATGAAAAATGATAATTGAAGCTACAAGCATATTACGTAGTAAGCTTTAATTAGTTAAACTGCTTCGTATTCGTTTACTGTTGGTGCTAATGCTCTTGAAATTAATTGGCACTAAAGGGGGTTCAAAGTTTATATGCAATCATTGCTGCTATAATGTGCTATATTACTACGTAACTTGGTTTATTAGGTGAGTTCATTCTTGATTATTCCTGCAAGTTAACAAGGCCAGAGTAATTATCTCATAAACAATAGCTTCACATGAAAGACAGATGCGGCCAGACCTTTCCCGTGGAGTTTGAGCGCCTGCTGTATTCTAGCGAATAGGCAAGGGAAGGTGATCCACGTATGTCACCCAGCAGCAGATGGGGAAGATTTTTAGAAACTGGGATAGCACACTTTCAGATCTTCTGTTATGCTAATTAAGTTTTTGTGTGAGAATGATAGTAATGTCAATAGCCATAATCTATCAATGACATCAAGCCCTGGCATGTGCAAGCCATCAAAGCAAACAGAATGCCTTTGTGCGCATAGCTGGATAGTATAAACCAGTTGCTACTAGAGTGAAGGTCATCTCTCATTTTCCTAGAATAGACTGAACACCTAGCATACATATTCATTAAACTTTTTTTAAATAGAAGTTGTGATTTGATTAAAATAGAAAATTCAGTATCATTGAAATTGCTGGACTACATAGGAATTTAACCCCTAACTAGTTATTCTGTTTTGTGCCACTGGTGTACTACAACATGGCTTACATCAGCATACAAGAGTCTGATAGAAGAAATTATAAATTTACTGGATTAATATTATCTGATAAATATAAAGCATTATTAAGTAATACATATTTAATACCTAAGCTCTTATTTAAGATGGTAAAACTTGTATCAGAAATGAATTGCAAGTGAAGATGACTTTTTTAATGAGTGGAAGAAGGGAAAATTGCAATAGTGAAATTGTGGAATGGCACTATGACTGAGCAGCGCCAACATGCACTTCTGGTCATTCTCCCAAATGCCATCAGAAGGTTCAGGTGCTGAATCTCCAGATTTTTAACTGTCTTGATCTGGATTCTGATAGTATTTTAAGGCTCTCTTTACAGCCAGCATGCAAATCTTTATTTAGGACTGTCTTTCAGGAACTGCACGTAGCAGGTCAGATATTTATTCCTGTTTCCAGGAATGAAAAAGCCTAGCTACTAGATCTCCTTAGTTTTCCCTTTCTGTCAATTAATCTAGAGTTTGAGAATAAATTTTAACAGATTTAGGAGTGTACTTTGTGCGTAGATGTGTCTCATTTATAGATCTTAAAGATGTCACTGTGTTTCAAGTGAATAGATAACTACTTTGTGTGGTGGGCTGCTTAGCATCTTTTAATAAAAGCATCTGCGGAATTTTACAATGGATAGTTCTTCGTAGCCATAGTAATTTTGCCCTTTTTCCGTAGTGTCAGCTTACAAGTTAGAATCTAGAGTATGTGGAGACAGTATAAAGACTTTAAACACTGGCGCACATGCAGTGGGTCGACTTTATAGGAATAGTTCCGAAGAGAGGATTTAATTTTGGATATTTTAAGCTAAGGTATTAAACCTGCTGTTTAGGAGTATTTGTTTTGTTCCAATCCTTAGTATTTATGATTATGACATGTAATATAAGAGATTGTAGTTGCCAAAAATCAAAACAAGGAGGAGTGCAGAAGTACAAATCCTCATGACTTCCTCATAACCATTATTCTTCAGGTGAGGATGTAAATGTGAAAGTACAGGGCGCTGCAGCTTAATTTATGTGCAACCTGCCAAGATATAGCAGAACCTAAGTGCCAGTTTCATTTATTTTACACTTATCAGTTGTTAGTTGTAAGAATAGTTTGTTAAACCATTATGCTGCAGATGCAATGCTTCAACTGGTTTCTGTCAAGTGCATCTGTTTGATAATATAGAGGGTTCCTCAGCACTGCATTCATTTTGCTATTTCAGCCTTGAAACCAAGTTTTCGTGTTTGAGTCTACTGAAATTGTTGGTGTCGTGCTTAATAACCCATCTGCTTGAATGATGATAAAGCCTCCTACTTAGTCTGTCTCCCTCAAGGGAATAATCGAGCAGCCATCGTGACATTATTTCTCTGAGCCAACAAAATACATTTTTCCTCAGCAGTTCTATTTGAAACATAGATTATTTTGAAGGCAGTAGTGATAGGGGCCCTGAAATGAGGCTCAGTGAGGAACAGGTATCTATTTCAAGTTGTCTGTCATGGCCAGTGAAGTTAAAAAAAAAAAACCCAACTTCACTGTATTTAAAAGAAAGCCAGATACCCTTATGAATAGGGTTATGTGATATATGTTTTTAGGGGGCTGGGCTTGACAACTCAGTCTTGGGTTTCTTAGTATACCTTTTCACCATGCAGTCAGCAGGCTGCTTCAGTCTTGCTCCGTAAAATCCTGAAGCAGTTGTATTGTTTGGGTTTCCTGCTCTGGCAGAGACCATTGCCTGTCAGAGGAGCCAAGAATTAAAGTTCTGTAAATGTCTGTTGTTCCAAATGTGTGTGCGTGGTTCGGCTCAGCATCTGTAGTTCATTTCTTCCTGCTCTTTCCTCCTCACTGCCTTGCGAGGCCTCTTATTTTATTTAGTTCCTCGGTTTTGTTGGTGCAGATTCAGAGTCATTGCAGCTGGCGGCATAAACGAGCCATGTTTCAGTTGCTGATTCCATCGCGAAGGAGTTGCATAGACGTGCTGATGGGTTTCCCATCGTTGATGTTAAATCAAGATTGTATGCCTTGCTTCTAAAACTTACACTGTCACTCAGCCTAAAGTTACAGGCTTGAAGTAGAGACTATTTAGTAAAATTTTACAGCCCACGTGTTATATAGGAAGGTGAGTAAGGAATCACTGCAGTCTTCTGCCACACTAAACTCTTCTGATTTATGTGACGGATGAATTGGATAGAATTTTAATGAATTGGATATCTTTGATGAAGGTAATTCTGCATAGTTAGAAGTAATCATGTGTGGTCAACCAGAGAGGAACAGCGTGTTGCCTGTCTGGCACAATGTACAAAGATTTGTACTTTAAAATTGATACTCAATAATCCCTTAGGTTGGGCACTTCAATATTTACCTTTTTTAATGCTCAGGAGAGTCTTTGTTCATGTGCTCAAGGTTTATAAGAAGTGTCTTATAATTCCATCCTGGGTGTGCACGATCTGGTACCTTTAGTTTGTTTCAAGGAAATTGTTTGCTATGGTCTGCATCTCTGTAACGCATTGTGTGAGGGAAAAGTGCTGCTTCACTTTCTCAGTTCGGGCTCAAAATGTTTACTGTTTATTATGTAGTTACACAAGCTTTCTGGTACAAGCTAGAGAATATGCTGGAGGTGTACTTCGGAGACTCAGGAGCTTCTGCCTTTGGGATGGTCCAAGGTTTTCTGGATAGCAGATGTCCCCTTGTGAAGAAGGGTGGATGGCAAGGAGGGGACCTGTGACATTGGTGGCTGAGTGCTGTGCAATGACTAAGGACTGTGTTGTCCCACTGCAGAGAGCACAGCACATTCTGGTGTAGTGGGATACATCTTGTGAGTGTTGTATAATACCTTTTAAGGCATAAGGATACTGGAGACATATCATACATCTGGACTTTGTTTCTTGTTAACTTGCCTTCCTTACAGACTCCTCTTTGTTTTAATAGGTCTCTTTCTCACTAAGTGTTAGATGTCTTCGCTGCCAAAGCATCCACACTTTGTGTTGCCAGCCACTTCCCAAATTTGTCATCACCACTGCTTCTGTCCTGTGGCTTCTCTAGTTGAACACCATGTTGCTTATAAATCAAGGTGGGAGCCTGAACTTAAGTTCACAAAGCTGTTGTGTTACATTCAACTCTCACACCTGCTGGAATTTAAGTGAGGTGTTTGGGATGCAGGGTAGGTAAGGAGGAGATGGCAGAGAAAAGCAAGAGAGGAGGACCAGCTGCTGATGAACTCCAGGGTGATGCAAGTGCCAGCCAGCAGTATCCGTCTGGCTGCTCCAAGCTAACTTTCCATTCAAGAGGATGAAAGTGGGAGTTTACTGGCCAGACTTTGGTTTACTCTCTGGCTAAACCAAATGGAGAGGCCATTTTCTGCCTGGGGAGCAAGGACCTGCTTTTCCCTTGTGAGGGAGGGATGTTGTTCTGTGTCTGTTAGGATGCTCTGGCTGTGCATGCTGGTTTGCACATCCTGAGATGTACCCAGAAGTGTGTCCTGCACCAGTGCTCCTTATATTCTTTCCTTGTGCCCTTCCTCCAGCCCAACCAAGGTGTTTGCTCCTGGCTCCCTAATGAGCTAAGGAACATGAACTAATGAACAAGCTTCTGACTTGTTGCTGTAGGAACAGAAGGCTGAGACGACTTGTAGCACTGCATGAAAGTTTAAGCAGTGTCTTTCTTCAATGTATTTCTCCGTAGGTGAGTTTTTCATTGTTTTCCAAAGTGTCTCCTCTGTCTGTCTGCATGTGGAGGTTTGTGCTGTGTTCTACTGCTTACCCTGTTGTTTTGAGGTGTGATTTCCTAGCTTTCTCCCTACTATACGCTAGGCAGTCTGGAGTGTCCTTGAACCTGCCCTCCCCTTTCTAAAGCAAAGAATGAGAAGCCTTTAAGCAGCTTAAGTGTCGGCTGTATCGCAGCTGACAGGAAACTGATCTGCTGCTTGGCCCTGTGCGGTGCAGCCTGACTCGCTGGTGGCATGCGCTGGGGCTCCAAGAGCCTTGTGAGGGCCTCGAGGTGCCCACTGTGGGTCCCCTCTGCACCCCACTGGGCTGGAGTTCGGCTGCGGACATGGTCAGAAATCTCTGTCTATCCCAAAATGTTGTGGCTGTTTGTCCTGTCAAAGCAGCAACTCGTGTCAAGGTTAAAGGCTGGTGAAAATTGTTGTTAACTTGAGATGATTGATGTTGGAAAAACTTAACTAGTGAGCAGAGGCAATTAATTTGGTAATTTGTAGTGAGGTTTCTCTTCCAGGTTTTGAAGAACTTTGCTGAGGGGCATCTATGTTACCAGCTTCTTGCTTTTTACTTGAAGTAGGGCCATATTTTCAGTGGACTGCTTCCAACAGGAAAGGCAGGGGAATTTAATAAACAGTGCTTGAATTTACTTGTGAAGGATTCCTGTGTGAGCTTCAAAGGGTGCCAGGGCTCTTTTTGCTTAGCTTTGGAAATGTCAGATACCGTGGTAAAATTTTTAAATGAAGTACCTTGTGATTGAGCTGGGAGGTCCTTGGCTGTGCTCTGCAATGGGAGGTGTGTTCTCTAGTAGGAGAGGAAAAAGAGGAGTGTTAAAAGGGTATTCTGGTAACATTACTTTGGCTTGTTCAATTGCTGATGACAAGACAATGTGTTTCCACTTTGGTCCCCGCTGCTAAAGTGTAATATAATTATTTGTATTAGACACCAGCCACCTGTTAATATCGTTCTTCTAAAGGTCATTGTGTGGTGCCTTGCTGTCTGAATTTAACGGCCCTGTATCAGGTTTGTTGGTCAGTCTTTTGTGTGACATCGGACAAGTGTTTGTGGGGAAAGAATGTGAACCTGATACCCCAGTGGCTGGGGGAGAGGGGAGGACAGGGAGAGAGGAGGACTACGGGCCGCTCGCTTGCTGCTGCTATTGTTGGGCTGTTGTTGGACCACTGAGCTGGGGCTAGAAAACAAGCAGCTTCTTTCTGAGGTGCTTTCATCTAACATAGGTCTTGTTTGAAACAAAAATAAATTGCAGTAATTTCCCAGGAGAAGCAGACTGATATCTATAAGCTCTAACTTTTTGGGACCCCTGAATGTGTTGGGGCACAGTGTTCCTGACCTGGTCTATAAAGGAGGGGAGGGGCTGCTGCTCGACTGGCTGGCTGGCCTCCTAATGCCGTGAAAAGAAAGTGAGGTGGTGATAATGTAATTGTGCCTGGTGACAACGGGTAGATACTTGATAAGTTATTTTTAAACGTATGGTGTTGGCCGTTAACCTTAATCCTGGTGTTAGATTCCTTTATTAATGGCTGTACAGTGACCTGAAAATGCAAAGCACTGTATCATTGAGAAATGTTGACCTTGTTATCCAACAATTTTTAATTAATTTTGCTGAATATAAGGGTAGCATGCGTTTAACTTGGAACTTTAACTCTTTCCACCTGACCTGGTATTAGCTTTCGCGACAGGTAGGACTTGCAGATGAACTTCTTTCGTGCCTTTATGTGCCTAGTGGATCAGATGCAATTGACTGCTGAGTGACTTTGTTTTCAGATTTCCAGAAAATGAAAGCTTCAGCTGCCAAAAGAACAAAACAAAGCACCTGGTTTACCACATGGCATAGGACATTCCAGCACTCGCAAAGTGGGAGGAGGGTTGACTTTAAGCCATATATATTCCAGTGTCGTCAGTAACTGCTACTAACTGTTGGATTGAATTGCTGGCTGAGAAAAAGCGAGGGCTTTTAGAGTCTTCTCTGCAATTGAAAATATTCATATGAAGAACTCCATTACTGCTGATTTTATAAGGAATAAGGATCTCACTTTTATCAGCTGCGTATTTATTGGTTTAAACCATTCGAGCTTCATTATGCGCATGTAGATAGCTCGTTGTGTTTGTTTGAAATGGGTCATTAGGGTCTTCAAGCATTCTGGCTTTATAAAAATCTAATTGATTGTTTCTGCAATGAAAGAGTTAATGAAGGATCACTTGTGGCTTTTAATTTTCAGCTAATTAAAAAGAACGTCTGGTTTTGCCTTGGCACTCAGTAAAAAGTGCCAAATATAGAAATTTTTTTGTGTGCGAGTTGAAGGGTGAGGAGGAGGAGGAGGGGGAAAAGTTACATGTAAATCATTTAGCCATTAACCTAATGTGGTGGATTTATAAATCCTATTACTGTAAGCCCTTTTCATTTCCACAGAGGCCTGACGTGTGCTTGATCCTGCTAATGTAAAATTCATTCTGTCTAAGTGATTACTGAAGTAAGACACTTTTAGTCAATTTTAATCAGATTGTGTGAAACTTGCTTGAACACTAATGTTAAGTAAGACATGGACACAGTTTGGCCATGTCTTAATTAGCCTTACAAATCAGTTAGACTAGGAATCAATCAGTGAACCAAGTCTATGAACCTTTTGACACCCAGTGCTTTCTGTGTGGGGAAAATCTGTGCTGAGGGCTGAAAATGCAGGGCTAGGAAGCAAGATTAAGATTGTAATTTGGTGTTCTTGTTTTATAGTATGCTTGGCAGTCCCTCACTGTGTGCAAGTCCTTTACGATGCAGCCCTTCATTGGTATTTCAGAGTTGAGGCCGGTGGGGTGCTTCCTGTAGCCCATCATAAATTCCTGTCTCCACAGCAGGAGCAGCAATTGGAGTATTTTTCTGAAGCTGCTTCTGCTCCAAGATACGTCTGTTATTTTGGCGGAGGGGGGCAAGGGACAGTTTGTCTTAAGACATTGTAACCTTCTCACTCCAAGTGTTCACTGGCAACTACTGACTTGGGTTCATGGGATGTCTGCACTTGTTGGGTATAGCTCTCCCCGCTTTTTGTGAAGGAGGGCATTAGTATGGAAGATGTCTGCCTCACAGGCCCCTCAAATATTGCTTACCATTGAGATAAAGAGTGGTGATGCTGCTCGTGCGGCGTGGCGGCCAATCTCAGGGACGACACAACGGCCAACCCCAGGCCATCAGCTCACGGACACCAATGTGGTGGATGGCAAATGGCGTTTATTAGCTCGTAACAGAGTGCTATATAGTCTTGGGCATACAACATCATTTCCGTCCGCTTACATTATAACCTAAACACTATTGGTCATCTTGGGCTAAACTTGGCTAGATACTATTGGTCATTCGGAGAGGGGTCTTATCTTTCTGTTACAGCGTGATATCTTCTGACCGCCAGGCCCTAGCTACCCACAGGGTGGTTTTTGTGAAATGTCATCCTCTGGAAAGCAAATAAAGAGTTTGTGGGCTTTAATGTTTGTCCTGGATTGTTGCTTTTTAAGTAGGCTTGGCTCTGACTTGAGCCTTAAGCTGACTTTCACTCCATGTTAGTTTATTTAGTTTCTGAAGACTTATTTACCTGCCAGTATTTTTACTATTCTTGTCATGTAGAATTTTTGTATTGGTAACAACTTTGGTGTTTTAATATCTCAGCCATTTGCTTTCATTAGCAAGATGCTTGGAGAACTTGGCAAGTCCCTGAAGGATCTGTTAGAAGTCTTTGTTGGTCATTTTGTTTTCCTGCTTTTGCTTATGGCGTCTTCTGCAGCACACTGAAAAGCTTTGTCAGAAAAGCATGCTTACAATGTATGGAAATAAAAATGTTTAATAAAAGAGATGGTGAATGTTTCCTTGAAGAAGACAACATCTTTGCAGAAGTCGCAACCGCATGTGCATTGGGACAGTGTTGGGGGCTTGACTCTAACCTGGCAGAAGACAGACCCATTGTAAATGACCGGCTCAGACTTGGAGATATTGTTCTGTCATTGCAGAAGGATTTACATGCAAGATGATTTTGGTTTCAAACTTGAAAATTCAGCCACCTGCAGTGTCAGCAAACCCTTTTCATAAGTCACTCTAGAAGTCTGCATGCTACAAGTTTTGTGAGTCGTTTTTATTGCTCGACTTCCAGGCAATTTAAATATCTTTTCTCCTTTACCTAACCTGTTAAATTACCTCTCTCTGTTAGGGTGAGTGTACCTCATTTAGTCAGATGTTACTTAGTTGATGATATGACAGCAAGCACATGTGGAAGGGAGTAAGGAACGTGTTTTTTGCTTGATCTGGATGCCTCTTTGTCTTCTGTTTTCCCTTCTGTACCGTTACTGTTGGTCTGCCAGGTGTGCCTTTTTGAATGAAAATGAGAAACTTCTTTAGCGTAGAACTCTTACAGTGTAGTTTGGATGAGACTTATTTGAAAAGCTTTGAAATTAGATGTTAATTACCTTTCTCTTCTACTGGATAATCTTCTGTACTTTAACCAAATAAGGATAATCTTCTATACTTTAATCAAATAAATATTCAAATACTTTGAAATTGCCATATTTCAGCTTTGTGACAGTTTTCTTCTGAGATGGATTGCAGGAGAGCAACTGCTCGTGAAAAGGGAGAAGTGAAACAAAAAAATCATAGTAGTTCAGGTGGATGGGACATCTCATCCATTATAGACGTTTAGTTAAATGTAGTTGATCTGAATAACCATATGGTGAAAGGCTGGTAGATGAACTGTCAAGATTCACTCTTTAACCCTTTGTTTTTCCATGTTGGTTTTTTTTCTAGTTGCCAACATTATAAGATTACAAGGTTGGAAAGATGTAATGAAGTCCATTCTAGACTTTTATTTATCTAGATATTATTTATCTAGATATTATTTGTCTAGATATTATTTATCTTATTTATTTATCTAGATAATATTTTAGAGTAATGTTTTTATTGATCTTAGTCAGATTGTGGTTCATTCTTGACGTGTATCTTCTTATAACTGCTCATGTGTGTACGTAAGGTCAAAATAAATGCCGAAGTTAATAAACATAAAGGATTCCAGGATGCTCTGCCTCAGAAAAGAACATGACCTATAAAAGAGAATGGATGTCTGTTATCAGCCATAATGCATGCATAGTTCCTGGGAAAATCCTTTCAAATCTCTCATTTTGCAGCTCATCAGGACATACCAAAATTATTGGTACCTATGTCGGAAAGCAGGAGTAACTCTCCGGTGTCCCAGAGGTTGATGGACTGTGGTTGTGCGTTTTTTTTTTACCCAACAGATTTAATGTATTTTTCAACAAGTAAAACTTTCAGTATTCTTGAAGTTTTTTATGGACACTTGATATTCTTCTTTTCTCTAAAGGGAATGTGTATGGGCTTTTCCCATGGTTTTTTTGGTGTAAATTTAATCGTAAGACTGATAGATTTGTTTGTTTATTTGTTTACTGAAACGCAGGAGGCTCCATCTGATTACCAGGAAATGCCTTTTTACTGTGAGAGTAACCAAGCCCTGACAGGTTACCCAGAGAAGTTGTTGAGTCTCCTTCTTTGGAGTTACTCAAAGCTGTCTGGACATGGTGGGAAATGCACTGTAAGTAATTCTGCTTGAGCGGGGAGGTTGGACCAGATGACTTCCAGAGGCCCCCTCCAACCTCAACCAGCCTGTGATTTTGTTCATGTTGGTTTTGGTCCAAACCAGATCTTTGATCACCAGAAAGCTTCTACAGAGATTTCTATTCTGATAATGCATCCCTGTCTTTCCTTCTGTTTTGGGAGATGATTTGTTTGTTTATTTTAGGCACCTGTAGTAATCTAAGGCATTGAAATGAAGCTTAGCAACACTTGTATCTATAATAGCAGTGAATGGAGTCAAGCTACTGTTGACCAGTGCTTGTGATTGGATTATTATGTTGGCACTAAAACTTGCTCTCATGGCCCTGCAGGTCTCGTTTCAGATATAATTCTAATGAGGATATTGAATGACTGGTGTGACAATAATGTAAATTAATGCTGGTGCCTCCTATTTAAACTGAAAAGTAAGAGCAAGAGAGAGCTTTGAAAGAAGGCTTCCTTGGCATATGAGTGAAAGCTGAGTTTTTTATTAATGGTTCAAACTCCTGTAATAAGAAGCAGGAAAGATTATTAGCTATGTTTTTAAATTAAACAAAACCTTTAGGTTGTGATGTTCTTTCTTTAACAGAATTTGTGGGATGAAGAATTTAAATAAAAATTTCCAAAGTCAAAGACTGATTGAGTTAAAGTATGTAGTACGGAATCAATCCTGTCAAATTGTAGGGAAATAAGTGAAAGACTTATAAACATTGTTAATGTTTCAGAAATCTAGTTTTGTGCAAATGTGTTTTGAATTCTTTACAAATGAGATAACAGTAGGTCTAAATGACAAATTAAAGATTTAAGAAATAATCAGCATGCCTCTCTTGCAGTAATGGATTTATGGAGGTAGCATGCTTCAATTGCATTTGTAATTAAGGTTTTTCCATCATTAAAATAGAAATGTATTCCTGTTGAGCAATATCATTTTAGGTGAATTATGTGGATTGAATGAGTGGCAAAGCTCCACTGCTTTAATCCGATATGTGGCTAAAAGTCAGTATTTGTATTGGATTCCTAGAGGGTCACGTTGAAAGGTTATATACATTTGTTTGTTTTCCTAGTCTTCATATTTCCATATTCTTCACAATTAAGAAACAAATCCATATCCTATGGTATTGCACAATGACAACTTAACAACGTGACTTCATTAGTAATGAAGCCATACTGCTATTAATTTTGAAACACTAAATACTGAAATGGGTGGGCTGTACATGGGGCGTTTAACGACAGCCTAATGCATGAAAGTAACTTCTGAAATTGTCATTTCTTTGCATGGGTTCATAGTTCTGAAAAATTAAATTGAATGCTTTGATAAGCTGCTAACTTTGTTCTGTTTTTCTTTTTTTTTAAAAAAAAGAAGTGCAGGGTTACAAATGGTATTATAAATGCCCTACACTTCAGTTTCATGTTGTGTCCTGGAGCATGTTTCTGTTTCTGTAAGAGCACCATGACATCAAACATGGTTCCATTCTTGGCTCCTTCAAGTGTCTACAATATGTTTGTTATTGCAGATGCCTATAGATAGACAGTAGTTTCCAATGACATGGGCTCTTTTTTCCTTATAGGAAAAGTCTGGAAGGTGAAGTTGTCCAAACCCACCCTATAGTTTCTGTTCCTATTTTACAGTTGCAAGCCCTATTTAACAAGCAATTTAAGATTGTTCACTAGTAATTTTCTTTTGTAGTTAGTTTAAAAATAGCTAAAAACTTAAATGAGGGGGGGAGTTTTATTTTATTTATAAATTGAGATCTCTAAGTGTGTGGCAGAAATTAACCATAGATTTTATAGTCATCTGATAAGCCAGTAAATTTTATTTCTGACATGCTTTGTAAATGCTTATTTGTTGGGGTTTTTTGGGGGGAAGGTGGGGTGTGGGTGGTCTGTTGTGTCCTGTTTGCAGATGACACCAAGCTGGGAGGAAGTATCGATCTGCTGGAGGGTAGGGAGGCTCTGCAAAGGGATTTGAACAGGCTGGACTGCTGGGCCAAGACCAATGGGATGAGGTTTAACAAGGCCAAATGCCGGGTCCTGCACTTGGGGCACAACAACCCTATGCAGCGCTAGAATGGCTGGAGAGCTGGAAGCTCTCCGTGGAGCTGCACGGAAGAGAAGGACCTGGGGGTGCTGGTTGACAGCCGACTGAACATGAGCCAGCAGTGTGCCCAGGTGGCCAAGAAGGCCAACGGCATCTTGGCTTGTATCAGAAATGGGGTCACCAGCAGGTCCAGGGAGGTTATTCTCCCTCTGTACTCAGCACTGGTGAGACCGCACCTTGAATACTGTGTTCAGTTCTGGACCCCTCACCACAAGAAGGATGTTGAGGCTCTGGAGCGTGTCCAGAGAAGAGCAACAAAGCTGGTGAGGGGGCTGGAGAACAAGTCTTACGAGGAGCGGCTGAGAGAGCTGGAGTTGTTTAGCCTGGAGAAGAGGAGGCTGAGGGGAGACCTTATTACTCTCTACAACTACCTGAAAGGAGGTTGTGGAGAGGAGGGAGCTGGCCTCTTCTCCCAAGTGACAGGGGAGAGGACAAGAGGGAATGGCCTGAAGCTCCGTCAGGGGAGGTTCAGGTTGGATATCAGAAAAAAATTCTTCACAGTAAGAGTCATTGGGTACTGGAACAGGCTGCCCAGGGAGGTAGTCGAGTCGCCTTCCCTGGAGGTGTTTAAGGAACGGGTGGATGAAGTGCTGAGGGACATGGTTTAGGGAGTGTTAGGAATGGTTGGACTCGATGATCCAATGGGTCCTTTCCAACCTTGTGATTCTGTGATTCTGTGATCTTCATTTTTTTGTCAGACATATCTAGAGAATTCAGGAAGCTCATTTTGAACAGAACCTAAAAATCTGTGTCTGATTCTGACTGATTTTCTCTGAAGCTCTTTCCATCTGTATCCAAGCCAGCTTCATCAAGTGCTGTACAGAGCTCAAACTAAGCAAGTAGGAAATCTAACTAGAACTTCGTGGTATTAACCTTGCATGGTCCTCGTTGTCTTGTCACATTTTTGGAGCAATCACTAGATCCTGCCTGAAGCAGGAAAGGTTCAGTGTCCCATGTAGAGCTGAAACTCTGTTCTTTCCCTGATACCACCTGAGAAGGCAGCTTAGAGCTGCCACAGAGGCTAATCTGAAGAGTCTGTGTAGTAGCCACATCAATACTGTGGCTGGTGTTGGGACAGATTGGAGATGGTACCTGCCCTGCTCCTACTTTTTCACTACTTCAGTCAGTACCAAACGTGGATGTGAGTTTCTGAGACTTGAGCACTGGTAGCTATTTAGTCCTGCTTAAGTACCTTGGTAAAAATCTTAATGCGTTGCAAGTGCTCAGTTCATTCAGGTTTCATTGTTCCTTGGAATTGGAATAATCTTTGTTGAATTTCTTTCAGTTATCTGTTGTAACCAAGAAAGGTGGCACAACGTCAAGGGTTGAGGTTTGTCTAGTTGCAGTAGTAGTTTTCCTGGTTTCTAGCACTATGTGTGTATGCCCTTGCATGATGATCATCTAGTTCCACCTCACCTGCCGTGGGCAGGAACACATCCCACTAGACCAGGCTGCCCATGGCCCCATCCAACCTGGCCTTGAATACATCCAGGGATGGGGCAGTCATAATTTCCCTGGGCAACCTGTTCCAGTGCCTCACCACTCTCATAGTGAAGAAATTCTTCCTAATGCCTACTCTAAATCTGCCCCTCTCCATTTTATACCTGTTGCCCCTAGTCCTATCACTACAAGCCTTTGTGAACAGTCCCTCTCCAGCTTTCTTGTAGCCCCTTCAGGTACTGGAAGGTCACTATAAGATCTTCTCAGAGTCTTCTCTTCTCCAGATTGAACAACTCTAACTTTCTCAGACTGTCCTCATAGCAGAGGTGCTCCAGCCCTCTGGTCATCTTGGTAGCTTCCTCTGGACTTGTTCCAGCAGGTTCGTATCCTTCTAATGTTGGGGATTCCAGGAAAGGACGCGATACTCCAGGTGGGGTCTCACAAGAGAGGTATAGAGGGACAGAATCACCTCCCTTGAGCTGCTGGGCCATGCTTCTTTTGCTGTAGCCCAGGATGTTTTTGCATGACTTGATTCGTGAAATCGTACCTGTAGAACACAATCTAAGCTATTTGCTCTTAACTATAAAGAATATGTAAGGATAGATCTTTGAGGATCATAGGGCTCAGAATAGCTGAGTGTGGAATGCACTTCTCAAGACAGTTTAGTTTAGCCCTCCCTACTCAAGTAGAGGAGGTTTGTCAGGACCAGGTCCAGCTGGGCTTAATAAAATATATATTTCAAGTCTTTAGAGCATCAGCTGTCTTTCTTTTTCTGGTTTACAGAAATACTTGATCTTTTTGAAAAATTGTCTTCACTATTGACTCCGAGACCTGCTCCCTGATTTCTCTAGATTTCCAGTTACATGGCTATGAGTAACTTATCTTGGAGAAAAGACTGTACTTATATTCCTATCACTTCAAAACTGAGAGACATGCTTATATATTTGAAAGCTAATTCCTAAAACTATAGATCACCGTAAACCTGATGTGGTGGATGGTCTGGTTATTCTGCCTTACACGGAAATAGGTTTTTCTGTTATTAGAAGGGAAATCTCCTTGCTGTGGTTTAAACATTGACTCAATTCTAACTTGTCTCATCAGACAGGAAAACTTGGTTTACAAGTAAGTAATTTTAATTATTTACTGGTCTTATAATATATTTTTTTTCTAGTGAAAGACATTCTCTGTTGCTGAATGTGTTAAACCATTTCAGTTTGGGAAACAAAGCAAATTAAAGCTTTCCTGTCTAAATATTTGTTCATTTCAGTGAAACAAATGCTGCTGTTTTCTCTAAGGAGGATATACTTGTCTGTATACATTTAAATACTGAATAACTTAACGCATGTTTTGGTTTTATTAGGAAGCAGTAAACGATGCTTGTCATATTCTTGCTTATTGGAAATGTTTTTACTTGTGGTTTGCGATACAGTTAAGCTTTTGATGTATTGCAGCATACTTGAAATGCACAAAAGGTTTTCTTATTAAGCAAAGCTACCTTTGTGTCTTGTGGTTAAGTACAAAATGTTCACCAAGCATAGATTTATTTAATGTATTTATTAAAAAAAATCATGAGTTAATGAGCTGAAATTGGTTTGAGTACGATGTTCTTTAAGGGGTTTTAGATGTTGCAGGTCTTGTTTTTTCATGGAATGAAACAGGGAAAAAAATTCCCTGCTCTTTCATTCGGTTTAGGTTTTCAGTTTTGAATCAGGTGGTCAGAAAGGAGATCTTTCCATTGGTGGGCTGTAAGCCCTGGTGTTTCTCTGGGAACTGCCACCGGTGTTTGGTTTCTCAGGAAGGAGCATTGCTGACTCTGGAGGGCTAGGAGATGACTACGCTGTACGGACAGCTTTCACAGCTAGTTATCCATCTGGAAATCATGTTCTTGTTGCTTCTGGGAACACAGTGTAGGGTCAGAGCTAGGTCCCTTACCTTCTACGTGCTCAAATGTTCTACTTCGTTGTTGAGCACACGGTTTCTCCATTTCTAAGATTTGAAATGAATTTCCAGCACAAAAATTTTTAGTGTTTTTTAAAAACTTGTCCAAAGCTGAAGGAGTATGTCTCATTGTTTTTCCCTTTATCCTAATACCAAAATAATCCTTTCCAAAATAGGCAAAATTTGTTTTAGTATAGCATGGTTTGTAAGATATTGTGCAGAATAACCAGTAATTGTACAGCTTGATAAGGTTTTCCTGTTCACTTCAGAGTAACTCACAACAAATACTTGAAATAGAGGTACTGTAGAATTTTGAAGATTTGATTCTTTCTGCGATCAAGGGAACGTTATCTTCAAGTTGTCATTTGATTCACATCATTTTCAGCGTTTGTGTCATCTTTGTGTTCCTTGTCGAAATGTGACAAAGGTACATGCTTTTGGTTGTGTTCAGCACATTTCTGTTGCTGCCTTTCTTGTGCCTTTTTTCATGTTGGTGAGGTAGAAGATCCTATTTTATGTTGGCATGCAAACATGCATCACCGGATTGTTGTGTGCCGTTGGAACCATTCTTCTGTTGGTTTTGGTGCACCATTGAATTCTGGTTTTATACACAGAAAACATACTGTTGTATATTACAGTTATGGTGCAGAAGGTGAAGAAATCCCAATACGTAGCAGGCTCTGCTGCCCATCTTGGCACTGCTGTCAGTCAATTCAACTCGCTGGTAAGGGAAGGCGAGGGATGTTGGTGTGGCAGAGTTTGGAAAGAACTCCATGGCAACTCCCCAGGGGTTGCTGGTCGAGTGCTGCTGCATGGCACAGGGGCACGGTACATCTCTGCACACGCACAGCTGTGAGGTCGTTACCCAGGCGCGTAAGGTGCCAGACCTTTCCCGTAGCCAGTGCCAGCAATAGGTCTCTCTTCTGGGCTGTAAATAATCCCTTGTTGACTGTGTTTCCCCGAGGAAAGGAGGATCTGTAAGATCTGTCAGTTTTGAGTGGAGCATGGATGGTTAATGTCAGTGTTTCTACAAAAAAAAAAAAGCTAGAAAGGAAAATTTTGGCAGTGTGAGCTGTTCCTGCTGGTGTTAATGTTCCCTGTGAGTCTACAGTTTTGGGAAATCTAACTTTGATGCATTGTCTAAGCAAATACTCAGCAAAAGCTCTTTGAAACAAATTTATTAACTACTTGAATCTGGTCACCCAGACTTTCCTAAATCAAGCCCACTGTCTAATGAAAAGACTCCATTGTGTTGCTTCCTTCTCTGTGCCAAAGAAGGCTCCCACCTTTTTCTCACTACTGCTTACAGCATGTGTGCCATTTCGTCCACAACACAAAACTTTTTTGAGAATCATAGAATAGTTTGGGTTGGAAGGAACCTTAAAGATCATCCGGTTCCAATCCCCCTGCCATGGGCAGGGACACCACCCACCAGACAAGGCTGCTCAAAGCCCCATCCAACAGAATCTTTTTGCAGTATCTTGTGGCCACAATTAATCAGTGCTAGAGGCTACGTGTCAAAACATACTAGCAAAGGTAAAGTTGCGAAAATGCAGAGGTTTGGAAATAATTCTTGTGTAGATTAGTGAGTGGTGTTACAGACTGGGAAACAGTTCTTCCTGCCCTTTTGTTTCTCTGTGTCATGGGAAAGACTAGCTAGTATGAATTACTAAAGCTAATGACAGAATTATTTTCTTACTATATGATAGCACAAATAAACAGCCAAAGTGGAAAAAAAAAATACCAGGTCTGCACTAGATAACTACAGGGTCTTCAAGAAATGCATTTTTTGTGAAGGCTCAAAAAGCATTAGTTTTTCTCCTTGTACAAAGTATATATGCAAGGGGGGGGATTTGGGGAAGTGGGTTTTTTTGGTGGGGGTTTGTTTTGTTTTTTTTTTGTATCTATCTATGATGCAGTGTTATTCTAAGCATTTTGGTCAGTCTTTTCAGTCTGGTCTAAAGCCTTCCCTTCTGTTCCTTTATATCTGGGGCCCCAGAAATCTACAGAAAGTTTGTGTGTCTGCAGGAGAAATCTTTCTATCAGCATGTTATAGTTTTGTGCCCTATCCCCTATTGTTTTTTAACTCAAGTATCATAGCTTGTTTTCACATAAACATCCTCTCATCAGAAGGTACTCTTTAGTGGTTTTTAAATAAGGAATCTTTAAAAATACTTGATGTAATGGATAATAGTAAAGCTGTTATTTGTATATTTATTTATTTTTAATCATTCCGTTTCTTAAATCACGTCTTCATTTAATTAAGTAATTAGTGAGTTGGAGTAGAATTAGGACAGGGAATTTTGCAGTTTGATGATTGCATGTCTGCAATTACAGTCTTTCAGTTTATATTGACTCGCAGTTCACGGGCAAGAGAGTGTGTGTTGCTAGTCTTGCTTTTACAAGAAAAAAGTTAAAATACAATTTCACAGATGTTCACATATTCACTGTGCTGAGAAGTTCACAGGTTTGTAGAAGTATATGTTTGCGGGGGGAGGAGGCATGGCTCTACAGATGGGTTGCCAGGCAATTAATTCTTCCTGCTTGGATTGCCTGCAATAGGAGACAATCCAGCTCTCATGAACAGCGCAATATTATTTGCAAAAGGAAACTACTGAGTAACAATTTTCCTATTCTCTTCCTTCTTTCTTCTGTCTTCCCAGCCTCACTATAAACCTCCCTTTGCCGTGCATTTCTAAGAAGCCGTTAATGATTGATATGATAGCAGTGCTGTCATTCTTTTTAACCAAAAAAAAAAGTCATTTTTATTCTAGGTATTTTAATAGAGTCCCATTAAGGATGTATTGCTGACTGAAATATTGGCATGAAGGGCTCTCACTGAGCTGAGCCCAGGAATTAAGAAGTCAGGAAATCGGCTGCTGCATTGCTAAAGAACCTTGTGTGACACAGTATCTCCTGATTGGGGGGATCATTACTGCTATTATGACTCGACTTGCGTAGGAATTTTAAATTTCATCTGAATGTCAGTAATAACCCTCTTAGCAAATTATCCTGAATAAAATCACGAAGGCATTTTATATAATAGGTGTTGAATTACTGGATAGATTTGCTAATTAAATACTCTTTGTTCTGCTGCAGTTGACATTACAGGGTAAGATCTTGAACAATTATTCTCAACAGCTGTACTTTGTTAAGGGAAAAATTAACTACAAAGTTTATTTTTTTTCCTACACTTGAAGTTGGCAGATTTTTGAAATGTGCTTGAAAAAAAATTCCATCATCCAGTTGGTAATGAGAAGATAAATATGCAGGTGTTGCGGTGAAATCAGATAACTACTGACTGCCTTATTAATGAATTTAGCGAGCCACTGTAACCTCCTGTTTTGTAGCTGTTGGAACTTACAAGTGATCTCCTGTCAGAATGGGTAGCACCAGCATGTGCCAAGTCACTTAAATGAAGCCAAGTTGTCTGTGACCTCTCTTGTTATTACCTGCATCCGCTGCTGCCCTTGGAGACGATTGAGAAATGGTCTTTGCCTAGCCAGAGAATATTTTTTTTTCTTAGGGGATAATCCTGTGCTTTTTGGATTCTTTTAAAAATGTTATCTTTATAAGTATTAATCGATAGCATTATTTCAGAGAGTGAAGTAGAAAATGCCAGAGATTATAATGAGTAAAAATGATAGGCCTTCTTTTCTCTTACATGTAAACTCTTAATTTCTCTGTCCAATTTGTTAATTTTGTTTCAGGGACTCCTGCCTGCTTTTTGGAATACTAAGGGAAAAGTATAACCTTTCTCTGTAGGAGTTAGCTAAGAAGTGAGAGAAAGGGGAAATGGGGGGGGGTGAATAAGCTGGACTTCTGATTACTGTATGTGAAATCTGATGTCATGTGCCGGTGATATGTGTCTTCAGAGTAACTTCAAAACTCCATGAAAAGGTGATGGGGTGATGCCATCTGAATCACTCAGTATGAGATGAAAGAGGAGTGGAATATCTTTTTTAAGCTTCTGATTAAAATGGAATTGGCTGTGTCTGAGTGCGTACGACCTGAGGTGAATGTGCTGTTAAGACTCACCATTTTCCTGTTTGTCTATATAGAAGACAGAAGTCAACTGAGCTTTTTGTGGTTTGGTACTTCAGCTGAGTTCGGGCATTACATTGGCCGAGTACCTAGTTTGTGGCATCAGTGGATGGTCTTTAAACCAACTGGATGTTTTGAACTTGGCCCAGAGAGTGTATATCCATAGATACACTCTCTGAGTAACCCTGATAAGGCCATTCATTGTGAGTTGGTTGTGTGAAAGTTAAATCGTGGTTTGAAATTTAACCTTTCCTTACGTACCTTGAAAGTAACGGTATATTATTTTTGCTTAGTTCATGTCTTGTACTTTGGGAAAGTGAGTCCATCCTTAGGTGCAGCGAATTTCTATTTGAAGGTGAAAGTGGCTAGAAAATGTACCTGAACGGAAACTATAGTGAAACAGAATATTAAGCTTGTGAAGTCAGGCATTGTGGAACTAATAATGCAGGGGAAATGTAGCTTTTGGTGCATAGTTCTGTGGTGCGTCATGTAAAACGGACTGAAAAAGCACAGTCGAGCATCATACTTCAGTATTCCTCACTGTGGTTGTCTAAAGGTTCAGAAATATTAATGAAACTTGCTGTTAATATCAAAGGAAAGACAGTGTTGTCATCCTGTTTGCGTACCATTATATAGAGGTGGACATTTCACTTTTGTTTCAGAATTGCTTGCTGCAACAGCAATAGTCAATATTGCAATAGTCAAGATTCTTGGATTCATTTTAGGCTCCTTGGCCTTATGAACATCGTGAGATTTGCCTGAATATGGTCTTATTCCAGCATGGCCAGCTCTTCCCTTTTGGTCCTTTCCATTTTCTTCATCCCTGCTAATTTCTACTGTTTGGCTCCCTGTCACAGAGTTCTTGACTACAAGTAATAATTCTGCCTTTTTGGCAAATAAGGCCAAGGAGTATTGCCATTTAATGTATGAAAAATAATAAAAATTAGACTAGGTTACTAAATTCTATATAACCTGTTAAAATAGTGTGTTGCATGACTGTCTTTAAAGCTAGAGTACCAAATTGTTCTTTTCCACCTAGTAGACTGATCTATCGTTGCTGTAACAAGTGGTTCAAAGTGATCCTTTTAAATCAAATTAAAAGTACAATTGTATGTATATGAGAAGCAGGACCAGCTGAAAAAGAACTGAGGCTTATGCTGAGCAGGGATGGTAAGAACTGAAATGAGGGAACTGTGGCTAACCAGGTGGAATCTGGTTCTGTGTGCTGAAGTACCAGGATGCTGATGAGGAAGGAAATGGGGAATGCAGGGGAAACATGGCCAGGTGACTAAAAGAGTGGATCAAATGTTGGCTGTCGTGCAGCTGTGCAAACCAAGCCGTTGCTGCTGCAGCAGCTACACATTTGGTTCATCAAGCTGGTTTTACTCCATCTTTTCTGCACTACAGCTGTATCTGTCTTCAGGTGATACGCACCCCACCTCTCTCCGCTGTGCTTGCCAGTATTAGACGTGGAAGCAGTAGCCTACTCATGTGAGGCCTCTAGTTATTTATATGGTTCTAAAAACTGCTATTCAGAGCATTCATGGAACTTGGGATGGTCTCTTAGCTGAGTAATAAACCTACTTGCTCATGGATTTGCCCATTGATTCAACATCTGTATCCAGTCTTTATCTCAGCTCCTTGTCCCAGTTCTGGTTTCCCTAAGGAGTTTGCTTTTTGAAGACCTGTTTTGATATCAGTACAAGGGTAATCAACATTTTGAGTAGGTTCTTGTTAAGCAAGCACCATTCAGGCTGTACTGAACAAGACACCATGTTTTTGGGGAAAAAAACCCTCAGTGACATCAAGAGATAAGATTATGGATATGAAGGAGACAACTGACTTAAATTACAGAAAGAAGCTTAATTCTGGTGCCTCCTGGTTGGGTTTTATTTGAGCATTTCGTTCAGCGTTCTTTTTTTTCCTAAGGTAAAATGTGTGTGTGCATATGCAATTTTGAGATTTGTTTTAATCTTGTTTTAGGGGAGTTAATAATAGCATTAATGCAAGGTCAGATGAGAATTTACTCATGTAATAGGAGTATTGAGGTGACTGTGTGTTGCCAGGAGAGAGGTGGTTTGCTTTGTTTTGAAAGGTGAGAGCATTCGGAGTTAGCAACCTAATGGCTATGTTTGCATGTGTTAGCTTGTAATTATATCATACGCTAATCTTTGATTATTTTTTTTTATTTCAGATTCTGATGCATACCAAGGAGATGGTGCAAAAGGTAATGCTGAGCATTTTCATTAAACAACAACCCTTAGCGAGCACACCTGGTGAAATTTTTTATTCTAGGAGAACTGTAACCCAAACAGACCTGAAATCACTTCTTAGGATGCCTGGTTTACAAATGTAATCCTTCCTAATGGATTATAGCTTTTTGCTTTTCCTACCACAGATATGATCTGGCCCCTGCTTGAAGTCTATGTACGACTGTTTCAAGCAAATTAGCAACAGTGCTAATTAGAGTTTACTCATAGACCTGTTACACCATGTGTTCCAGTGTTTTATTACGGTTTATTTTTTGGCATCCTTTAAACTCTGTCACAGGGTGGGTTTTTGACTATACGGAGCTTAACATGGACATAGCCATGCTGCAGTTTTTAAAGCTGCATTGATTTTCCACACTGAAGACATTAGGTTTTCATTTTTTCAAGTCAGTATCTCTTAAACAGATGCATCTGCCCATTTTTGGGGTGATGTTAACTGGTGGTTGCAATTTTTCTTTTTGCGTTTTTCCCTGTTCTGCCTTTCATGTGCAACTCAGACTTTTGTAAGAGCTTCAGTTTGTCTAGAGTTTGTTCCACTATTCCAGAGGATTATGGCAGTCTAGCTGGTATTTGAACACAATCTTTTCCAAGTAGGGCATTTTAATTGCTACAAGGATCAGAATGAGAGATGATATAACGGGCAGAGCGTCAGTCAGAGAGAAGGATTTGTGTAGGTGTCTGTGTCCATCTCCAGTAGTAACTGCTCAGTAGTTGAGCCTGGGGGTACAAAATTTGTGGGTCATAGTAGCTTGATTCTCATCCAAAAGAAGTGCCTTATTCCCTGAAAGATCTGCTGGCCAAGGGAGGACTAGCACGGGTGATTAGATTACAGTAGAAAAAAAAAAGAAGATGGGAGTGGAAGATGGAAATATGAAGCATAAACTGAAAACATTTGAGAAGAGCAGCCTAACCTGGGCAGCACTGTGGTATTCTTAGTTACTGTATCTGCTAGCTGATACTTTAAGTACATCTGTTTGAAATATAGAGATTCTAAGTTGTTGTAATGGTGGTGGTTTTAATCTAGAATGGCTTTTTTTGCAATAGTATTCTGATGGCCGCAAATGCGATAGGATACCTGACTGTAAAATAATCTTTGAATCACATTGGCTAAAAGTCTTATCTGAATAGTCTGAATTTGTACAGCAGTCTTCGCGCCTAAGTGATCTTCTTGTGTCCTAGCAGTCCAAAGTTTTTTTATTAGAGTTCCTGCTATTTCTCAAGATTAGACTTTTTCTAGGATTCATTTAATAACATTTTAACTACTTAATATTTTGTACACAACTGAACAGTGATTTTGATTTTTAAACATTTCAGTGGCTTCAGCTTCATTATTCTCTTGAAATTCAAATGTGTCTTAATGGAATGTACAGACCTCTCTGTAAAAAAAAACTTTAATTTTTCTGCTTTTCAGTGTTTAAGGGATAATATGCAGACATTTTTGAAAATGAGGTGGGACTTTAAAAGATGGAGGGGTTTTGTTTTATTTTTCAAAGCAATTTGTTTCATTTAGATGAACCTTGAAGTGATTTATGGAGATACTGATTCCATTATGATAAATACTAATAGCACCAATTTGGATGAGGTCTTCAAGCTGGGTAACAAGGTAAGGATGTTTTTTTTCTTTTGAAAGCTTTCCTACATGGCTATGTTGTAACACTGAGTGGAGCAGATGGTATTAAGAGAGGATTCCGTGGCCTGAGTAGTGAATAGGCCATGAGGAAGAAGAATTTGACAGTGTATGGATGCTACGGATTATTAAATGCTCAAAGTGGCCTATCTTCAGGTATAGCATTTTAAAATACATTACGTGAAACGTTGCATTGTATAATGAGCTTTTTTACGAACCCTAAGTTGCCAGCAGACTATCTGAACACTTCGGTAAGCTAAAACGTGAGGTACAATGCCTCCATGTTAATTCCACTTACAATCTGAACACAATTTTTAATTTAATGATTTTTGTTTTGACATGAGTGTTGTCTATCAGTTTAGTTCTGTTTAGTTATGTAGTATATGTTATACTCTATGTGCTATCAGATTTTCAATGGTAAATTCAAATATTAATGTCTTAGATACAGAAGAGATCTTTTTGATTAGCAGTTGACAATATGAAAGTTTTGTGACGCTCTGAAATTGTGGAAGAGAAGTTAAAAATGTTTCATAACGTTTTAAAGAAAAGATGGAAGAGTTATTTGTGACAGATCAAAGAAATTGTGATGAAAACGAGAGCTATGGAAGCTCTCAAAAACTGAAAACAGAAGATTTTTTTCAGTATAGTATTAAACAAAAGTCATGTAATTTTAAGGCAAGACTGATTCGGGGGGGGGGGTTTAGAATACCTTTGCCTTCGTGCTAAGTTGGTATTTTGAGAAGGTGATGCGTCTCACGAGTATGGGGAGAGGCATAATATCTTGATTTCATAACCAAGTAGCAGGAGGGCTGGTGGCATGGAAGAAAACAATCTCTCTTTTTTGTTTGCCACATAAGCGTATACATAGTAGCGTATAAGAAAGTTTAATCTTCGGTGTCTGTGTGGTTTCATCCTGGTTTGATTTTTGTCCCTGTACTCACATTTGGTGACTAAATGTTCTAGAGGAACAGTTAAATAATAATAATTTTTATGAAGCCTGACAGGATCATCATTGTAAGTTATATCTTCTGACTTTTGATAGAATAGGTCGATTTTTTAACTTGTCACCTCCTTAATGATGCTTTTAGAGTCAAATGCCCCAGACTAAAAGTGAGCGTTGTTCCTGCAACAGGAAAAATGGAGATCTAAATGAGAAAAATTAAATGCACTTGTATACGTGAAAATGGAAAACTTATAAGGAAAGCTTCAGTTAAAACTGATAATGTGGTCCCAAAGCTAGACAGCAAACCAGTGGGATTCTGTGCTGAAAGTACTGTTCCTGTCTTAGTGAGGGTATATGTTAGAAGCAAAAGAACTTTAATTTATGTAAAACTTCCGTCAGGCCATTGCAAGGCACCTTTTTTTATAAAGCAGTTTCCATATCTTATCTTAAGTGATTTGTCTCTTATGTTTTCTTAGTAAGTGGGTCCGTACTCTGAAATCCCTTGTGTAATTTATGTGAGCGACTAGATGGAGTAGCTACCTTAGTAACACTGGCTAGAGTCAGTTATCTGCAAGGTCGCATTCAGACCCATGCTTCTCTACCCTGCTTAAATATTGTTAGGGAATCAGATATACAAAACTGTAAATCCTGAAGAAGCCAATGGGCAAACCTTAATTTTAGTAGTAGCCTATAGTTACTACAGTATACTTAATTTCACAATTAATGGTATCTGGTGAGTCTTTAAAATGTGTGTGCAAAGACAAAGCGTGTAGTGCTATTTATTTTTAAACTTCTAGATGAAAGTGGCTTTTGTCCGTAGTTATTAAGGTGTTGCATTTGGTTTTAATGTCGGTGCATTTGCAGATCAAAAGTGAGGTGAACAAGCTCTATAAATTGTTGGAAATCGATATTGATGGGGTCTTTAAGTCATTGCTACTGTTAAAGAAGAAGAAATATGCTGCTTTGACTGTGGAGCCAACTGGAGGTGGGAAGTATGTAACTAAACAAGAACTGAAAGGATTGGATATAGTCCGAAGAGACTGGTGTGATCTTGCAAAAGAGACTGGAAAGTGAGTTTCTTTGTGGCAGTGTCTTCTTTGCTCTGTTTTGAACAGTACATGCTTCATAAGCAGTTCGTATCACGTGGGTGATTTCTGGAGCAGTATGGGCTGGGAACTAGCATCAGTGTTAGGGTATCTGAAGTATTTCTTGTAGGAGATCGTAAACATTACATTTTGGCATTAGTAATATTATACTTGTGCAAGTCCAAATGTCTTTGATTTCACTGTCTGTTTTTGCATCTTCTGTGGAAGCTGTGCGTTTGAGTTACCACAATTTTGTACATGCAGCTTACTAAACTACAGCTTAAATCTTGTGAAAATGGTAGGTGCTGTCAGTGTTTGGAGTCATGGGTCAGATCTTTTTCAAAGATGGTTAGAAAAGTTGGTGGTCAGCTCTTTCAGCATCCTCTAATAAAGCTCAAAGTACACTGGGTGCAGCCTGAAAAGATGATACCTTCCCCAAAGACTTTCTCTTCCGTTTTTCAAATTATACTCTTCTGATACTTCATTATGATATTGGACTGGTGATTTATTAATTGTCATTGCACAGAGACTTTTCATTCTTAAATTCAATAGAGATAATACATTTAGCACTGTAGAAAGAAAGCTGAAGTGGGTGGAGAGTGGTCATTGGGGGGCTAGCACCTTGTGTACTGCTTCTTGAATATTTAACTTAAATTGTGGTCCAACTGTATCCAAAAATGAATACTTTTTTACATCTGTAAAAATATACCACACGCTTGCCTACTGTTCTTAAGACTTGCATTTTCTAAGAAAAGATGCATCATAATAGAAGCAAATTTTTCCAAGTTAGGAATGTATTAGTAATTAAAGCTATACAAATGTTTGAGAGTGTTCTTTAGTGACTAACTCTTCTGCAGCTGGCAGATCTTCCAACCACATTTTACAGAAATAGGCAAGACTTTGCTTACTTGATATATTCTCTTCTCTCCCATCTTAAGATACCTGCTATGGAATAATAAATGGCAAAATGAAATGGCAGCAGAAAATAGAAACCAGTTGCACTCATCAATTCCAAATCACTGTTTAACATTAGGACTATGTACAATAATTTGCTTTTGGTAAAGTAAAGTAAATAAATAAAAGAAAACATGAAATATCCTGACAAATTTCTATAAATTTAGCATCAGACTTCATCCTCGGGCTCTTTAATTCTTAGAGGTAACACAAGGGAAGAGAGGATTGTGTTTATGGTAACAGTTTTGCTTTGTGTGTCTGAAGCCTTTCTTCGTTTCTGGACTGTTTCTACAGCTATATAATTGGTCAGATTCTTTCTGATCAGCCCCGAGACGTAATTGTGGAAAACATTCAAAGGCGGCTTATAGAAGTTGGAGAAAATGTGATGAACGGCCAGATCCCAGTAAATCAGTTTGAAATAAACAAGGTAAATGACGTCTCATCTCGTTTCTGTCTCAGAAAAACTTTACTGTTCCTGAATATATTGTCTGCTGATAAAATTTTTTTTTTAATACTTATAATGCTGTGAAATACCAGCAGTTTTATTAGATGGTGAATAGCATGGAACGTACTCCAATGATCCTACGGTATGAGGGAAAAAAAAAACCCTGTGGGGCTGGAGGCCAGTCTTGCTTCCTTAGAATAACAACTTTGTGTCTTGTCCCATCCTGCTGTCTTCCCCACTGATTCAGCACTTTGAGAGTGACGTGATAGCTCATGCTTTCAGGGGAAGTTTACTCCTGAGTTGTTATTTTATATCTGAGGTTTAAAATACATAAGCTGAAGAATATAGTATAAAAGAATAAAATGTTCTGTTTTCTAGAAAAATATATAAAAGCATAGTATTGTTAGTTTATTTCCCTTCAAAATTCCATAGAAGAAAGCTAGTAGTCATTTTGAGATCTCATTCAGGACTTCACTGCAGCAAGTAAAATACTCTGCTTTATCTACAGGAGTTTTAGCAAACAGCGTTGTGGTTTGGATTTATTTTTATGAATCCTTAATGAAATTTGTATTTTCAATTTCAAAAGCTTCTCTCCAGCCGCACTAGTTGGGTGGTGTTTCATTAATGAATAGGATACTGCATGTCCCTCTCATTCTTCTAGTAGAAGAAATTTCCCAGATTTGCTCTATCCAAAGTTTCTGTCTTTTGCCAACCAGGCATCTGTCTGCTCTATAAGACTGTGTTAATTGATTGGTTTAGACATGCGTTCAAGTTGTCATTTGAGCATTAAAGAAATGACTGATTTTTATAGTTGATTTAAAAAAAAAGCCTGTTCTCATTGCAGATATTCTAAGAGTACTTAGTATGCCCATAAAAGAAATCTATGGAATAGTTTTGACTTTAAATAATGAGCGTTCTTCTGTTTTACTACTTTGGAAAAAATGAAATAATCTATTTCAGTACTAAGTTGCTAAGAATTGAGATGTTGGTAAATATTTAAATGTAGCATTTTGTGTAAAGAAAAAACTCATTGTGGAATCTCAGTAATGTGAGAGACATGGAAATATTTAAATGCAGTTGTATCCTTTTACTCTGAAGGTTCTAAATACACTTAACTAATTGATATTCATATTTCCTTTGTGACCTGAAGTGTTGTGGGGTGAGGGGGTAATCTGTGACTGTATTTTTGTATGTTGCCTAATGTTTTCATCTTCAATTTAGTTTAATTTTAAAACAATTGTGTTACATCTGTAACTGTTTGAACTGTTGTACCTTTATGTAATGCATTTTTGAGATGGTATTTATAAAAGCATCCTCTCATTTTATTAATAATAACATTTTTGAAGTATGAAGGACTGGTATCTAGACCTTAATGTCAGGAACATACCTTCATTACAATTTTTAGTTCTTTCTCATTTGTTTTGCAAATATACTTGTGAATAGTAGATGGATGAAGATAATCACTATGCAGTCTTGTCTTGTAAAGTTTGAGTTGTCCATCATTGAAGTAAAAACTTTCCTCATAGTTACATTTCTGCTTTTTCCTTTTGATCTCTCAGGCATTGACAAAAGATCCACAGGATTATCCTGACAGAAAAAGCTTGCCACATGTGCATGTTGCCATGTGGATAAACTCTCAAGGAGGCCGAAAGGTGAAGGCAGGAGACACAGTGTCATATATCATTTGTCAGGTAAAAATGTTTTTATTTATAGCTACATGCTATATATTGTTTTGAGAGGTGGCAAAGAAAACCAGCTAAACTCATGGAAGTGTTTTGGCATTTCTTTGCAGTGGGACTATGTTATATTTTAAAATAGACAGTTTCCTGTACTAAATTTAGTTTTATAGAGCTTAAAAGAACCTTTGTGATCAGCTTATCTGAATCTTTCCATATAGTGGCTGATAAAATGTCCCTCAGGTAATTTCTGTTGGGAACTAGAACTTATTTTTAAGGAAACTATCCAGTCATCATTTTTTAAGGAGAAGAAAATTCTGGTGGTGAAGAACCTGTCATTTCTGGAAAGCTAATCAGTGGTGGTGATTAAATAGTGTCATTGTTATTTCCAGCCTTCAACTTGTGTCTTTTCAATTCATAGTCATTGGATCTAGCAGTATCTTTCTTGGATAAATTGGGCGATTAGAGAAACTTTCTGTTTTCAGGTGTTTCTCCTATAAATGCTTATCATTATCTCACAAATGTAGACTCCACTTTGGATTTTCTAGTAAGAAAAAAAGTGTACATTAGATGGACCAAGGGATCTCTTATGCCAAACTGATGGACTTGGCAATGTGACTTCTATAATGGACCAGTATTTCAGCTCCTTCGTTGTTAAAAACTGAAAGATACTGGGTTTTATTTAATTGAGAGTTTTTAGCCTGGCGTGACGAAGCTGCCAAGACTTATGAGAGCTCAGCCATGGGTACGGGTGAGCAGTGGCACAATACAAGAGAAGAATGTACTTGTTGAAAGAAGGGAGCTGAAGGAATTGCATTGTAATTATTTTTGCAAAGCAGCTGGATGAGCTGAATAGTCCCAAATTAATTTTGTTCTGAATACTAAGTTGTCTGAAAGGAGTAGGAGGGACCAATGGCTTGCAGTCTGTCTTTATAAGTGATGGGTTTTCAGTCCGTGGCTGTTGACTCTATTGAAGCCAATAGCTCATCTTAACTGAAAAATGAAAGTGTCGTATGTTAATGCCTGAGTTTTATTTTGCTGTAAAGAGGGTAAAAAAAAAAAAGACTGTACTTAGCAAAAAATAAACTGTGGTACTTTCCATCGCATCCCTGTTGAGGTTTACTTCTGTTACTGAATGCTTGCTAAAATACTACTTCTAGTTCTGCTCTAAGGCTTTTGACATACATTAAAAATAAAATTTCCTTTTGTGGTTGCAGACTGGGAATATGAGTTGCATTTTTCAGAAGAGTACCATCTTCCTAGAGTCGATGCTTAATTCCTCCATGAATACTGTTTTAAATTTAATTATTGCCTTCCCAAATTGAATTATTTTGTCCTTATCTTTTTCTTTCAAGTTGGAGAAGAATGTTTCTCGTCACCTCGTGTTTCTTTCAGTATTTCCGAATATTTCAGAATTTGCTCTTTCAAATAAGTACTATTGCCTCTGTTATTTATTCACATGCCAATGAATGATGGTCCATTCTATGACCATTCGTCTATTTGTTTTTTTATAGAATCAAAGAACATAAATTTCCTAGCAAAACAGATATTGTTTTGATATCCAGGACTCAGAATTTGCTTGTTGTGCAAAATGATAATGCTAGTTTAGTACAAAGTGAATCCAAAATGCATGCCCTCCGAGTATTTTTAACTGAGCTGATGGTTACAATGTGTTTTCATTGTGCATTTCAGAATTGACAGATGGGACTGTTTACTCTGTCTACTCTTACTGATTTGCACGTGTAGGCTGCAAAAATACAAGCTGGATTTACATTCTTGAACTTGATAGTTGATGCCAGCATCAGCAATGCAGCTTTTTTTCCCCTTACTGCTGGGTTTGTATTGGATGCATAATAAATCAAGCAAAAGAGAGTGATTGTGTAACAATTTTGTATTGAAGTAATGGATAATATTTGGAGCCTAATCCTTTATGGACTGAATGTGGAACTTACTTTTTTTACTTATTTTACTTTTCCTGTCTCAGGATGGATCTGATCTCAGTGCCAACCAACGAGCATATGCTCCAGAACAGTTGCAAAAGCAAGACAATCTTACTATTGATACTCAGTACTACCTGTCACAGCAAATACATCCAGTAGTTGCCAGAATATGTGAACCCATAGAGGGAATTGATTCTGTTCTTATTGCAACATGGTTAGGTAAGTATTCTAAATTCAGTTTATTTAAAGAATTACAAGAGACAAAGTGAGAAATGTTAATGTATGTTTTGTAACAGAAGTGCCTCCCAAAATCAATCTTTCTACAATGAACGATAGCTTGTGTTACACAGGCTATAGAAAGCAGCTTGGATTGTGAGTGTATTTCCATGACTGTTGCAGAATATCATTTTTCAGAACGAGCTTGTTAAAATGAACTTAATACTTGTTTAGAGTTGCAAAAATTTGCTGTTTATAAATGACAGTATGATTGCATGTGTTTGAGATTTTCTTAAGTTACCAAAGTAGTTCTGGAGTGCACATCCAGAACTAGAACTTTTCCAGGGAGAAATCTTAGTATCTCTAGCATCTTCCTAGGGAGAAACCAGTCATATGGTTACAAATTTTTAATAGGGATAAGTGAAGACTTGTGTTTGCTAGAACTGACCTATTAGATAACAGAAACATAAAACCTTTGTAACAGTTTTCCTGCTCCATATGGAGAAATGAAGTAATCAAAATTAAGTAGTGCTATAAAAACTGTGAGTAATGGTAGTGACCCACAGAATCAGCAGTTATTATTCAAATGAGCAACAGGGAATTGCTCTTGCGAGAGTTCTTTTTCCTCTGAAGAAACTGTCAGAGGAATTAGAATTAGAGATTTTTCTGCCCAGCTCCGATTTCCTGTGTCTTCTCCATTCCCTAGGCATTTACCTAGAAAGAAGTATAGGTGTTGAAAAATTTTTAACAGTTCTATCAAATCTCTTCCGATGAAAGTACAATGCTGTGTGTGTAATTCTTTTAGTGTGGTTTCCTCCCTAAAAGTGATTTGCCAACAGACATGATTGATCTCCCTGATAAACAGAAAATATATTATTTGTATCCCACATTGAGTTCATTATTTTTTAAATTACTACTCAAGGACACAGAACAAGTTGTGAATCTTGCTGGCTGCTGAGTTCTTGAAAAGCCTGTCCTCTCCCACAAGAAAACTGTCTCAGAGTTGCACTGTGGCAGTTTAATAATCTCCTGTTTGATGCTGTGCCCGTGTCTACAGGAAATTCAGACCTGCAGAAATTATTTTGTTCAGAATTTTGGAAAGCTCAGAGGAAGAGTTAGTCCTCAGCATTTTGTGTTTAGATAATGGCCAAGATCCAGAATTTGGTCATGTAAGACCAGCCCGGCAGCATGTTGCCTGTCACAACTGTTCACCTGGGATGCTGCATCTTTGTAGCTTCCTTACTAACAGCAGGTTCTGCTTGTGGTGAGCTCACAGTTTCTACTTAAAATATGTGTGGGTAAGTTCCTTTCTTGTTACTTCTCAAAAAGGGTAGTAGCTATGAAAGTTATTGATTTCCCAAGGCAATCTGTATAATATGCAGCTTTTTCCATCTATATTTCCAAGTTATCTGTGGAAAAAAAAACACAACAAAGCAAAAAATCCACAAATTTTGCTTTTCCTGGGAGCATGAGCAGGGTACTCACATACCATATGTGGTTGCTTCCAAGAAATAGCTTGCATTTGATGTTGCAGTGTGTAATCAACAGCTCTGGTGCTTTGAAGAGGTGTCAGCCCTACTTCACACATGCAGACTGGCCATACAAATCATTCTGTTTGTGTGGCAGGGCCTTGATATACAACTTTCCCTTGATGTCAGAGTGGACTATGTGGTATGCCTGACTGAAAAGGTCAAGCGCTTTTGGTTAGGTTGAAGCAGTTTAAAATAGGCGGTAAACTTGTACTTCATTTAGATATAAGACAGGAAAGATTTCTGAAGCTCATTTATTTTACTTGGAAGAGATTGTTAGTCTTGTGGAGTTAGGCTTGAATTCACAGTTGTTCCTCATTCACAACAGGTCAGATTTTCAGAAAAGACTGGCTCCCTTTAGGCACCTAAATTAAGTGCCCATATCTTAAGAACTGTGTGCCACTTGATAGCATGTACTGTTTGCAAATGCCTATGCTGCTTTTTGCGCTATAGTACATTCAAGATGAAAATTTCTTTTATGGTCTATAATAGCATCATGCAGCTGAGAGTTTATTAATAGTCCACAATTGTTAGTCTGAAAACCTGTATATATCTATTACAATCATAGGTCTGAAATGCGTTCACTTTGACCTTGCTGTGCTGTAAAAATGCTGTTTCTCCAGCTTTGTTTTTGTGGGAATGCCTACATTGAATTTGGAGGTAAAGTCAGGTCTTTTTCAAAACTTCTACTCTACTTACGTCTTTATATACAGCATTTAATCAGTCATAGATAAGTTGGTGCAAGCTGAAGTTTTCTTACAGCTCTTTTACAACAGTACTTGAGGGATAGTCAAGTGGCTTTGTTTCAAAGAAATTGGAAGTAGTTTTAAATGTACGAGATACTTGAGTCTAGCTTGCTAGAACAAGCGAACATGAAAACTCTTTTCTCTGTTGATGTTGGGCTTTTTTTTTTTTCTTAGTTCTTTCATCATGTTACACATCCAAATTCCTATAATTTTTCCTGTCTCATTGCAAAAGAGCATGCTTTCCTGCTCTGAAGAAAGGTGGTGGTTTGGGAATATGTAAGTGTTATATCTGTGGACCAAAACTTGGTTGTATTCTCATTGCACTTGTTGTCTTCTGCCTACTCTGATTTATTGTGTTACATAGGGTACGCCTCTGTATATGGGGAATGGTTGCAGAAAAAAAGATCTCTGTTTCATATATAGCAGAGTCTCTTTGTGTGGTGAATGTTTCATGGACATGCCCATGAAGTTCCAGAGAAGTCGTGGCTGCCCCATCCCTGGAGGTGTTCAAGACCTGGTTGGATGGGGCTTTGAGCAACCTGACCTAATGGAAAGTGCCCCTGCCCATGGCAAGCGGGTTGGAACCGGATGATCTTTAGGATCCCTTGTGACCCAAACTATTCTGTGTTGCCAAGTTAGTCTGAGTAGATAAAATTGATCCCTGCTTAGGGATACTTGGCTAACATCAAAATAATGAAGAATTCTTTGTTCTGTCTGTGCTTGAAGCAAGTTATTTTAAGCTGGTTTAGACACTGAAGAACAAAGCAAGTAACCACACCTAAAAATTGCAGAGAATTCCTTTAATATCACATGTATTCACTATGAAATCAAGCTGAAAATTGCCTTTTGTTTTTGGACATAGTAGGAAGTCTGCCTAGCTTTTGAGAAATGGAAATTCGTTGTTCCTAAAAGTGAGAACCTCATGGATGTACTGATTCGCTCTCTTTTTTTTCTTCAAGTTCTTGAGGAAAAGATGAGGATTGTCAGGGTTACTGAAATTAACTGAAGTGTGCAATCTGATCAGCAGTATCATTCAGTAAATCTGATCTTAAATGCTCAGAGACTTTACTTGCATCACCCTGAGGATACCTATAGCTTTTGAACAAAAAGAGCCACATTGGCAGGATAATTCTCTTAATATTTTTCAAGTAAGGGATTTTTGTTGATAGATAAGTACTGTTCCTTGTGTTGTCAAAAGTATCTAGACATTATGGAAGCAGAATCATTAACCATGGGGGTTTTGTAGCTGTTACTGTCTAACGTAATTTCTTCTAAATTATGGAAGTTGCTGACTGTTGTCCTAGATTGTGCTATGGTCTTCTGAGAGAGACGTGTGCTGCTGCCTTGCAGGTGGATGTGCACACTGGTGCAAATTGCTTGGTGTTAGGGCATTTCTTAGGAAGGCTATCTAATTTTAAGGAGTCATTTCTGGGTCTTGATGAGGCTTGCCGTTGAGTACTTCCCAGTTCTGGTTCTTCCTTGCCCCCAGTGTCTGCGTGTTGGCTGCTGCTTGTAGGGAAACCCACCACCAGATAAGAAGGCATTTTTTATTTTTATTTTTTTTTCATAGAATCACAGAGTGGTTTGGGTTGGAAGGGACCTTAAAGGTCATCCAGTTCTAACCCACCTGCCATGGGCAGGGACACTTTCTACTGGATCAGGTTGCTCAAAGCCTCATCCAACTTGACCTTGAACACCTCCCAGGGATGGGGCACCCACAACTTCTTTGGGCAGCTTGTTCTAGTACCTTGCCACCCTCACAGGAAAAAAATTCTTCCTAATATATAGGCTAAATCTCTGCTCTTTCAGCTTAAAAACATTACCCCTTACCCTATCACTGCAATCCTTGATCAAGAGTCCCTCCCCAGCTTTCCTGTAGCCCCTTCTGGTACTGGAAGGTCACTCTAAGGTCTCCAGGAGCCTTCTCCTCTGTAGGCTGAACAAGTCCAACTCTCTCAGCCTGTCCTCATACGGGAGATGCTCCAGCCCTTGGATCATCTTTGTGGCTTCCTCTGGACTCACTCCAACAGATCCATGTCTTTCCTGTGCTGAGGACTCTAGAGCTGGATGCAACACTCCAGATGGGGTCTCACCAGGGCAGAGCAAAGGGGCAGAATCACCTCCCTTGACCTGCTGGTCATGCTTCTTTTGATGCAGCCTGAGATACAGTTGGTCTTCAGGGTTGCAAGACCTACTTTATCATTTAATGAGTTGCCTTTAATGTTGTATTTAGCAGCTACTGGACAGGCTCTCCTGACATAAACCAGGACAGTTGTGCTTTTCCCTGGGGCCCTCAGGAATTACATCAGATTCTGTCCTTTTTTTATTATTATTTTGTTTTCTCACATTATGCAGTGAAGTGAGAGGAGAACATTGGAAATAAAGGATACAGTGACGGCAAAACTCCATGTCAATACAGTAACAAACCCTAAAGCGTACCAGTTTTGCTGCAGGTTTTTTTGAGGTGCTCTAGACCTGCTTAAAAATCACTAGAGGTGTTTAAAAGACGGGTAGACAGGGTGGATAAGGGATATGGTTTAATAGTGGCCAGGTACGGTTGAGCTCAATGATCTCAAAGGTCTTTTCCAACTTAGGGATTCTATGATTCAGTGTTGGTTGAGTCACCATCCCTACGATTCTCTAAAAACCCGCTTCTATATGAGAAGCTGAGACTTAAAGCACGTTGCGCACTCTGCCTGCGCAGGAGACTGCTTGGAGGACCCCACGCAGAAGACACGGTGGCTTCGCAGCGCAGGAGGGGAAATAAGAAACGAGAAACACGAAGGCGCTCTCTCGCGCAGGGCAGAGCCCTCCCGGCCGCCCGGGGCTCGGGTAGGGATGCTCCGGGATGCGCTGCGCGGCGCCGGCCGCCGGGTGGCAGCAGGGGATGCCGTTTCCCTGCCTCCCGGGCAGAGGAAACTTTCTGCGCTTCTCGACTAGCTAGGGCGAAATCCATGGAAAAGCCTCCCCCTCCCGCTCCACGGGGAGAGCGGGCACCCCCCGCCCACGGTCCCCCGGCGCTGGGACCATCCTGGCTCGCTGCGTGCCGCCTCCGGCTCCCTGTCCAGGGAGCACGCACAGGAGCGGGTGTGGAAAGACAGGGAAAAACGCAGAAGCGTTATTTTAAAAATACTGCCGTTAGTAACATTTATTCGACCTGTTTTCAGTTTCCAGGCTGGCTGCTTTTGCTGGCTAGTTAGTAAATGTTTTATAAATTCCATTGAGTAATTCCAGAACAAGTCTGGAAATTACTTCCATTAATTACTGTTGTCACACTAGGTTCATACATGTGTTTTTAGTATTACCTTTCTTTGTCTTGCATGCAACCTCGCTATTTTGGTGAGGCAGAAAAGCTCACCTGCAGTGCAGGTAATTTAATGATAGCCCTGAAGATTTTCATGTTTGAGTAAGTCAAGATCCCTTTGATTTTTCTTGATGTCATGGGAAAAAGAGTTCAACCTAGTTCATCGTTAGTCCCATCCTGTTAATTTTAAAAATTACCAAAACCAGATGCTAGTTTTCCCTCCACCCATCAGATGCTCCCTGATTTGTTATCAGGTAAAGCAATACGACCAGTCTGACCTGATCCGAGAGGATACCAGTTAGTGTGCTGAAATGGATTAATTGAACTAACTAACTATTCCTGAAATTTCACTGGGATTTCACTGGGACTGTTTGCACACCAAAAGTTAGATGTATACTTGAATCATCACAATATTTTTCCTGTTGTTTTCTCCAGCCAAAAAAAAGCTAAGGAAGTTCAGAGATAGGTGTGATTTAAATTTTTCCAATGGATAACTTTTTTTTTTAATTTCTGTTAAACTATTACCAAATGTCCAGGTGCTTATTTGCTTACCCTGGTGTTGACTGAATATTGGAAAACTGGAGTCTTATGAAGACCACAGTTTATCTCTTTTTAATCTTTCATTTAGTGAACTACTTTCCTCTGGAAAGCAGCCAAAGATGAATTTATGGCTGAACTTTAATGGTATCCGTTGCAACAATCATTTGTTGTTCCAATTCTAAGCTCAAAGTCAAATGAGAATTGCATACTTAGTTATTTTTTGCAAAATCTTAATACTAAATTCAAGACCCTCTTTGAAACCTCTTATCTACTACCTGTGTATTGCAGAACATACTCTTTGTGTTTTAAAACAGCAAATGTATTACCAAAATAATAATAATTTAAAAAAAACCAAACAAAACCACTCAGTCCTTTTCTGGAGGGTACCATATGTATTAGAGGGCAAAGGAAGCTATTAGCAGTGCTTTTTGCTTTGTTTGCTTTTGCCTTTAATTGAATAGTAGAGAACTATATTAAAAGTTTGAGAACCTCTTGAAGGGGAATTGTTACCCTTATGCACTGACATTATTTTCTTTTGATAAAATTAAAATTGGGAAGATTGATTAAATTTTAGTGAAATCCCTGTTCTATAAAGAACCAGATAAACTTACTTGGCAATGGAATTTTTGCTTGTCCCTGAATTTGTTTTATGGTTCCAAAATAAAAATTCAGAATAGCAATAATAGTCACACAACTCGAATCTTTTCTGTAGTGGCAAAATCTATCTGCCTGTATAACACAACTGTTTTATATGTGTGATAATATTTGTATAGTTTAACTGAATATTGCACCCAAACATTTTTTTTAAGTCTCCCAGTGCTGTATAGTAAGGTTAAGAAGAACTGTAAAATCTAGCTTTGCTCTCTGTTTATGATCTGTCTTGCTCTTTCTATGGTAATTATAATATTTGTTATAGAAATTTGCAGAAGATTTGGGGTAATACATGGTAATCTGTTACTTGACTTAATTAGTCCCTGATAAAAATATTTTTAAAGTGCTTCTCTTTGAACTTTTATTCTTAGTAATACATTAAACCACAGTTTTTGGAACATTTTCTTCTCCATTTTAATTTGATTAGTTTTTTTTTTCCTAGCATGTGCTATTTGCTAGAGTTTACAAAAAAAAAAAAAAGCAGTAAATGGGATACATGGGATTTTAAAAGGTTGCACATGACAAAGGGTGACAAAACCCATGGATTTTTATTAAGTTTACTTTGGCAGTCTTATTCCTAGAGCAGTGAACTTTGTGCTTGCTTGCTTATTTACTTATTTGTGGTTGAATCGGTATTTTTAGGATCTCTTTTGTGTATTTATTTGTTTAAAATCTTGAGTTCTGGCAATCAAAAATGAAGCATTTTGTCTCCAGTGCTGCCGTTTTAAATGCTGCTGCTGAATTTTAACCACTGCATTAGATTGAAACCTACATGCTGTTAACCACTGAGCCAAAATGAAATCGACCACTGCATTGAAATCAGAGTTGGCAGTTGTATACGGACTTGAAGGAGTTGGTAATAGTAGTGCACCCGCCTTTCTTTAATGGGGTTTTTATTCTCTGTTTTCAGTTTTAATGGTGCCATTTTGATTTAAAGACTGTTTCTTAATAACGATGCACATTTTTATTGAAATATTTTCAGTGTAACTTAAGAAGAAAATAACAATAAAGTCATCTGTTAGGAGTGCTTTCCTTAGAAACAAAATGTTCTGTTGCATACTCCCATGATAATGCAGTGTGCTTGTTTTATTTATAAAGCAATCTTGCATAAGAAGATAAGTAAGATATCTTCATGTTTCATGGACATTTATTCGTGGTTAAAAATTGTAAAATGTATTTATGTTTTATAGCGGAAGTTTTGCTAGGGAGAGATTTTCAGCTTCTGAATTTACATTTTATAACTTTCTTTTGAATCTGCTTCACTGAGCATATGAAAAATGAGTCTGCTTGCATGGTTGACCTCTTAGTCTTTTGAAATTTTTGTTTCTTATTAATAGGACTGGATCCCTCCCAATTCAGAGTCCATCACCATTACCATAAAGATGAGGAGAATGGTGCCTTGGTTGGTGGCCCAGCTCAGCTCACCGATGAGGAGAAATATAGGGATTGTGAAAGATTCAAGTTTTGCTGCCTCAAATGCGGAACAGAAAATATTTATGACAATGTCTTTGATGGTTCGGTTAGTTGTTTGTTTTTCTGTTTCATTTCTATTTGTCGGTGAGGGAGAAAAATACTTGTAGAGAGAATGGCTTTTCAGATAGGATTCATATGATGTAGGAGAAAATACCATATTGTTTGAGTCCTGCTATTTATAGCTTTGGAACTGAAATTTGCTGGAAGGATAGTACTGAAATATTTTTCCCATTTTTGCATTTCAACTGTGAACGTGTGAGATTACCTAGCTTCATTAATCTGTTTGACCACAGCCGTGAATGTTTGTTGGCATAACTTTTTAAGGAATCCTTATCTTAACACCTTAGTAACTTCCAGTTCTCTATTTAATGAAACTTTCATGTGGCGATGGCAATTTCTTATCCTAAATCATATTAATTGGAACAAACTGTTTTTGAAAGTTGTGTTTATCTTGCTGCATCCCACCTCCCTTCTTAACAGTAAGGTTTTTCTGTGTTATCTCTCCTTCCGTCTTTGTGTATTGAACATAAAAAGTCATAAGAGTACATTCTTGTTGTGAAGTTCTGCCAAATAATGTATCTCTGACCTTGGAACACAACTTGAAATAGGGCCAAGTATTTAACTCTACAGCAATGTTATGTATGTACTAGTCATTGGCAAATTAGCGAGCTTTGGAGTAGTGAAAACCTTGAAGCTGAAAGCAAATAAATCTTTTATCTAAATTAAAAGTAATTATTTTAAGTTAATTTGGACAAACAGCAGATGTTTTGCATTTTTGTGAATCAAAATAAAGCAGTCTTTGGAATCAAGTAAGAGGAAAAGGCACAAAAATCGAGTAATACTTTGTGAATCCTTGACTTTTGTTCATTACAGCTGTAAATAAGATAGTTAATTGCGTGTAGGCTTGACAACTTGCAGATGGGCCAACTGGAGAAAAGTGGATGTCAAACTCCTTAAAAAAAGAAAGAAAAAAAAAAAAAAAAAGAAAACAAAATCAGAACAACCAACACCCTTTGCTGCCCCGCCCCACCCACCCCCAAAAATACCACCACCCCCCAAAAAATCCAATGCAAAACTCATCAAACAACAAAGATACCTGTGAACCAAAAAAATTAAAATCCCTCTCTTCCACCTGGGATTACTTAGTGTTGTGGGTGGAGGTTTAGCCAAGATGTCCCACAAAAGCTATGTCTTCCCTTGAAAGAAAGTTTTCTGGAAGTTGTATAACTGTAGCCAACCTACCACGTTGTTCTTTTTTAAATGAGAATTCTCCTACCAACTTAAGTTCAGCTGTTCACATGTCACTTCCAGATTTAATATTGGGTATTCAGAAGGTTTTGGAAGTAAGGGGAATGAGATGGCGTAAAACTGTAAGAGCTATTCTTTGTAGCTGGGAAAAATAGAAGGTGATCATGTTTTTATTTAATGAGATTTGTCTCTGCAACCTTGTTGGTAATTTCATAAAGGTATTATATGTGTAAGGTTGATTTCAATGGTTGTTATCAGTGAGCTTGGGCAGAACTTTGATGTCCCTGATAAAACAATAAAACTGTGTTGTTTGTGGGGAGGCAGGGGGGTGTGATTTGTCCACAGATTAATTTCTTTGCTCAACATCATTTTTTGAATGCTTAAACTTGCAGCAAGTGAAGAAGCATGTTCTCCAACAGACGTTTCATTAAGAGGAGAATGGGAAAACTGTAGGTCAGAGGGCTTTGCCTGGATGTGGCCAACTGTGATGGGAAGAAAGCAGGCCTAGATATTAGAGGCCCTTTAAGACTATTCTTTTTTAAGAATATGTATTATACCTAAATTCCTGTGATAACTTCTGCTACAGTCATCTGTTGTAGTGATGCGTGCTGTTTTTACACTTTGCTTTTCAGGGGCGATTTATTGAACCAAGCTTGCAAAGGTGCAGTAAGACTGAATGTGGAGAGCCTCCTTTCAACTCTGTGGTTCAAATGAACAACAAATTACTGTTGGATATTAGACGCTACATCAGAAAATACTACAATGTAAGTATTCAGAAAGTACTCTGCCATATGAAATGAGTTTTCCAAGTGGTGTTGAGTTTTTAGTGACTGTCACGTTACATTTCTTTTTGTACTCCAAAATAACAGCATGTAATGTCAAACCCCAGCTTTATGAAAATAAAACAATCAATTAATGATTTCAAAATCTAGTTTAGAATGTTTGGTTTCTCAGTTCACCCTCAGGTCAAGGCAGATATATTTAACTTTTTCTAACTGTGTGTTAGCATTATTACTGGTGTAGTAGCTCACAGTTTTCCAGATTTCTAGACTAAGAAGTGCAGATCTGATTATATTAATGATTTTGAGAAAATCTATGAAGCTTATCAAATATGCAGATATCAATTTCTTATGTAATTGAAATCTGATTCTCTTTCTCCAGCGTGAATTGATGTATATTGTGTTACATTGTGAAAAAGAAAACTGAACGTAGCTTTGTAAAAATTCCTTAAAAGACAATGAGATGGTAAATGCTATGAATCATTCTTTGTAATGACTAGGAGGGGAAAGAAGAGGAGAAGGATGGGAAGTTTAATTAATTTGATAGAATTAAATAATTTTGGGGAGCAGTGCAGGAAATCCAAAGTGCCAGCGGTAGTGGCTATCTTTGTATGTCATTGTGAGGACAAAACCTGGGTTATATTTGAAATGCCCTATCTTTGCATTGTCCAGAGTGTTGACTGGTTAGGAAAAAAGCCACCGTATTTTTTAAATTATGTTAATATATTTTGCATCTCTAATATGCTGGAAGCATATGGAAGTACTAGGTGTGCATTTTGTGTTATCTTGCTTCTGTAGTAGTTTTTATTGCAACTGTGGGTAAGTGTTTTCCAAGCTCTCTTCTGGAAATGTGGTGATTTCTGAACGTATAAATACTTCTTTGAAGGCCTTTGTATCTAAAGGAACACAAAACTTTCTTAGAGTATTTAAATTCAGATAGTATTTCACAAGGTAGGATATATTGTTCCTTTCTGTTGAAGTTAAAGGTGGATGACTTGGGCAGGTGAAATCACCAAAATGCAAGATTTCATGTTACTTTATTGTGAAGTCCAACTGGCTGCAAAATTACCTTTCAAATATTATATTCTATTCTATTCTATTCTATTCTATTATATTATATTATATTATATTAGTATTATGTTCCTTCTGGTTACCTTTTTTAGAATTAAAACATGTATGTTATGATAATACACAATGCCACATGCTAAGTGACTTCTGGCATATAAAGTGCTAGAAAACATGCATAAAATGTGCAATAGTAAACTTGAACATTTAAGGGGAGGAAAAAAGTTACTGATGAGAACAAACAGTGGTGTAGTATTTTGCTCTGTCCTCTCCTTTCTTTTTCCTTTTAAGACCAAGCTCTGAACCAAACTCTGAAATGTTTGAATACTGAACACTGCCATCTGCTTACATTGTATTAAAATCTATTAAGTATCTTATTACGCGGTATATAGGATAATGAAGTGTCCTTCAAAGAAATTTATTTTTCCTCACAAGGAAAAGCTTTATAAACCCAGTTATATTTTTAGTATTGAGAATTTGCTTCTAACCCAGTTAGCTATGATAATATACTACTGTAATAAACTACTTTTTGACTGTGGAATACATTCAGACTCTGGAAATGTAAGGATATTTTATTGTAAAAAGTAATTTCCAAGTTGCACAATAACGTTCATTTTTAAAAAGGGCTTTTCACAGAGCTGGGCAAGTGAACTTCTTGTCCTCTTAGCTCTTAGAAAAGCAGATGCTGTGAGTTTTAGTCTATTCCTTTCATCAAGTACTTGTAGTGACTGTATAACAGCTGGAGTTTAAATTCATCAAATGAGTGTTTGCACTAATATGTATAATCCTATAAACTATAAAGACACACTCAGAAGTGGTATGGGCAAAGAAGTGTCTAGGAAAACATTTGGTGGAACTTTGAGATGCTTCTTTAACAGTCTCCTATTTTACTGGCTTCATCCAAAATGCGCAGAAATATCAATTTAAAATAGACAAATAAATTGTCTAACTTATTCAATTAAGTCAGTTTTTCTTTGTGGTGAATTACTGTTTGTGTGTTGGTCAAATATCACATAATACACAACCATAAAATGTGAAACTGAATCAAGAACCTTTCAGCCTGATCCAGAGCTCACTGAAATGAATAAGCTTAACTTCTTTTCACTGAGCTTTAGATAATTTTTTATTTAGAGTTTATGATCATTGCATATGGTTCCCTTTATTATACTGAAAAGCTTTTGTATGTAGCTGTGTAAATTTAGGGGTGGGAGGGAGTGCCGTAAAACCTAAAAGTGGAAAAATCTACTTACCCTTTTTGGCACATGAAGCTGATAAATAAATAAATACAATGGTGGTATACTTCTTTCCTTTAAAAAGATGCAAATGTAAGTGTGTAAATAGAAATTTGTAAGCCTCCTACAATCCCATTGTTTCCGTGAATTACTCTCCTGTAAATAAATTTTTCTGTTTTCGCAGTAATTTTTTGCCATTAAACACTGTAATGTTTTATATCTGTCGTCCAAAACGTTTCTACCATTGCTCCGGTATTTGTGGATATCTTAATGGTATTAACAATATCAATTTTTATAATCTTATTTCTAACTGTAAATATGTCTAAAAAATGACATGCAAAGATTTTATTTCTTTGCAGAAATGTATTCTTCTGTGAGAGATTGATCCTGTTGTGTGCTGCTTTTTTTTTTTTTTTAATTCTGCTTTAGAAGAGCAAATAGATGAAAAGAGAGAGAAACGCTAGCTAATCTAAATTGGGAAATGAAGAGGGCTTTTTTAAGCATGAAAATTTCATCATCTTGTCAGCTGGCAGAATGCCTGCTGTGTGGATTCACAAAGGCTAAGAATTACACTTTCATGAAATTTTCCTCACTAACTGCCCTGGTTAATTTGAAAGATAACCCACTGTTCTAATTCATTCCTCAATTGGGCGGTGCAGGTTTTATCTTTGATCTGACAAAGCATTTGTGTTAATCGTTTTGGCCCTCTACTAGACACTCTTGGGATTGTGCTTTTACAATAAATGTGTCTGTGATAGCTCTTTAGTCTATTATACTTACAATAGATCCATAGAACTGGTAATTAATTCTGTACTGCTTTGGAAATGGGGAAGAATAGGTGTAGCTCTGTCAAGTACTGCTGGGAAGTTTGTTTAGCTAGTTCATTTTTGAAGTGTTACCCTCAGCCATCAATGAAACATCCATGCTGTAGAGTGGGTGAAAGCTGAAATATCCAAGCATAAATGGAAAACTGACCAACTTTGGTGCATAAGGAGGGTGTGGTTTCATTTATACTTAGTGAATGTAATTATTATGATGGAAGCTGGTTTGTGTTTCCCACTAGAATATTCAAATGCTCCTTTTTGAGCACTTGGTAAATAAATGCCAACTTGTCGATGCCGTTTTCAAAAGCTCTGTAAAAATCAGTGTTCACATCTACAAAATGAATCTTACTCGACTCTTGAGGTTTTAGTTTTGCCAGCTAAAGAGAACCGAATAAAAAAAACTCTGCTTGCTGTATGTGCCATCTGAGCAGTAATAAAATGCATACTGAACTGGTTGGACTGGGAGATTCTTGTCCCTGAAGCAGCAGTTTTTAATTATTGGGTTTAAATATACACCTGTGGTATTCTTACTGGTGTATTTATAGGCTAAAACCTATATTTATAGAGGTGCTCTTTGTATGCTGTCTAGTTAATAGTGTATGGCATCTTTAGATCTTTTTGTGCTTTTCATGTGTGTATTGCACTGTTTCTATTTTACTGCCTCTTTCTACTGGACCGCTGTAACCCACAGGCAGAAGGGAGTTTGAAGGCTATTGAACAGTGCTATGTAACTTTATACTGTTCAGCTGTGAAAATTCAGTGTTCAATAGCCCTCAAAATTTCTCATTTCTTAGCTGTGGTGGGGAGTCTACTGTTTGATCACAGTATAAAACCATGTTGGTACACTTTTTAAGATCTTTGCATTATTATTTCTCACTTACATATATGTGTGTGTGTGTGTAGCCGTTCTGGCCATTGTATATGTGTTCTTGGGTTTTGCATTAGTATTTTATGCACTTAAGAAGGTAAAATATTTGTAACCAAGATAATACTATAAGAGGCAATAGCGTTCACACAGGTTTTGGGATTGCATGACATATTCGCTTAAGAGAACGAAGATGACAGGGCTTGTTGTGAACCTGGAATCTCCCACACTGCAATCAAGTGTATTGCCAGCAACCCACAGGTGTACACCACATGAACAGGTGAAAATATGATTGTAGATGATGGTGATGACTTTTGTAATCACGTTCTCACAATAGTCATATATTGAAGGCTTTGTTTGTTTGGTGGGTAAGAAGTTTCTTTGGTGAGAGGGAAAGGTGCGTAGTAGTGGCAGTAGTACAATATTTTATTTATCATTGTGCTAATAGTACTAGAAGTATATGGGCCAGTGGTGAAGAGTAGTTAGGGCCAGAAAATAGAAGGAATCACGCCGCCAGTTGATGCCATCAGATTAACTCCAGTGATTATTTTGAGTTCTTCCTGTTTGTGTGGAAATGGGATTCTGAGTCTTTTCCAAGTTTGAACTTGTATCACTGTTGTTTTGGTTTATACATACAGAAACAGAGATTTTTATTTTTAGTGCTGGAAGCTTCCAAGTCAAAGCAGAGTAGAAAGCAATTGGCGTGAAAGATAAAAGATTAATGTGATTCCATTCACAGTTTACTGGGGACCCAAGAGAGGGAAGAAAGGCTGCCATCAGTTTATCAAGAGTTTTCTCCTCGCCTCCTCAGCATCATTTTCTGATTCTCTCCTTGATTGATGTTCACAAATGGGTTGCATTTGGAATCATGTTTTGGTTAACCAAGAGGAAATTGGAAATATCTTGATTTATTTATTGAACAGAGCGGTCAGTATTCTACCACATGAAAGCATTATACATCTACCTTTGCTGATATAATTTGTTTATTGCATAGTAAAAGATAACCCATTGGTCACTGTGTGTAGTGCATTTTGGAGGTGAGTAAGCAGTTATTTGTCACAGCACTCATAGCTTCTATTAACTGGAATTGATTCACTATTACTGCAACTTCACCATGATCTGCCCTGTAAAGGAATTGTTTGTTTTAGCCTTACAGCATCAATATGATTTTTAGTCAAGTGTTTCAAAGTACTGATCGATATGTCTTTACAAAAGCTTTAACTCTCTTCATTGGATTTTACTAGCTATGACGGACATGCATCCGTCTCGCTCATGAGACTGAGTGTAACTCAGTCTTGAGTGATGAGGCTGTGTGTGACTTTCTGCACTCCGAATTTTAGCTGCTGAGAACAAGTCAACATCCACAAAGGGGTAGTGTCTGCTGTTGGTTTGATTCTTCCTAGCACTTAGTCCACAGCCTGGTACTTTACCAGAGAAGACTCTTAATGACACCAGGTATCTCTCTCAGCTCATTGTAGAAAAGGCTCCCCACTCTGGCAACCGTGTTGAACAGGTTCTAACAAATGGGGATTGCTTCAATTAAGCAAAACTAACTTTGCAATTTCCTCTGTAGGTAGAATACAGGAATGTAAGGCTTATTATCACAATAATTTGTCTTCTTAGGCTTATAAATGGCCGTATTGTGAAGATCATGTTACAGGAAGTGTGCCTAGAGGTAAATATGGTCACAGTTATGATTGCCACCAAGTGTGTAATGTTTACCTAGGTGATTGAATCACTTGTCTAATAACAAGATGTTGCAGTCTTCAGAGGATTACAGAAAGCACTGTCTTTGAAGGTACTCTGTTGGAACTGATCTACTGCCCCAGTCGAAGCAATGATGAATTTTGGCAATGCTTGGAGAGCAAGTTTGTGCTGCAGTACAGAGGGATAGTTGCAGCTCTGTGTATCTGATCTGGCTTTAAACTGATTACAAAGTATGTAGCTTTGGTGTGCCAGTAGCAGTATTTGTTAGGAGGTTTCTGTAGCCAAGAATTTTAAATCTTGGGCAAGCCTGAGCAGCCTGTGAAGAGGTCTGCCACAACTGCATTACTAGTAGTGACTGAGCAAGCGATTTTGAGAGTGAGCAAATGTGCCCTTCTTTGAATACTTTGAATTGACAGAAGTGCTATGGATGCTATATAACTTTGTAAGATTTGCTTCTTCTGAGACTATTTTAATAAATCATGAATCACAAGAGGATTTATGACGAATCACTGGTCTTGAAAGGAACAATGTTTATCGTATTATTACAATAGTTTTAGAAAGCGCTGTTTTAAATTTGTTTAGATTTTTGTTATGTTCAATTTAAATTTTTGATGGAGAAAGATGCCAATAGAGAGATGACAAGAATTAGAAGTGCAGCTTCTAAGTGCAGCTTAATTAAACCAGATTAAATCTAGTATTCTACAGAAACTTTTAATACAGAAAACATTATAACTGACCTGCCGGGAGATGACGCAAGTCAACAAGGTCAGTTGGCCTTGACTACTTGATGTTAGTTGATGTATGCATACCTAGCAATGCTGACAGCGCCCAAGCACCTTGCATCCTTCAGGAGAATCAAAGTTAAAATCTGAAGCTGATGAGACCATGTTTTCACTGGACATGGTTCTTCTCACAAGAAAGCATGACATTCATGACCTAAAAATGATGTGATTATTAGAAATGTTTTCATAGAAGTCAGTAATAAATACTGAAAACGGTCCAACTCTGATTTTAGAAAGTAAAAATTATTTGATTTAAGCCTGGTTTCTAAAATCAAAATGGGTCCATCTGTGGTCATTCGGAGTTAAATGGCCATATAAAAGAACAGTGCTTTGTAATCATTGTAAGAAATCTAAGTTACCTATCCTGAAGTTTCTTATTTTTTTATTATGAACCTACCGTTAGCTTTAAAAGAAAGCTTAAATAAATTGTAAAGTATTTGGGAAACTAAAATATTTTTTATGCAGTTATCTTGTTCTGTAAACATTTTTGTTTGATGCTGTCTTTCATAGTCTACATTCCTGAAGGTTCTTGAATGCGAAAATCATGTAGGTAGGAAGGTGGCAGAGGGCATACATGAAAAACTACATCTGTGTTTTCCTCAGCATGCTTTTCCTTGGCATAGTGGAGTAGGACTTGCAGGTGTTTTATTTTTTCCTACTCTTAGATGTTAAAAGAATTATTTTCATTTTCTAGTTTAAAGCAGTTAAAATTGTAAAAAAATAATTCCAGTAATGTTTAGTCACCGCTTTGTTTCTTGGTAAAATACTCTTAGAGAAATTAAATAAGGTGTTCCTCAACATAAGAGATTCCAGTATTCAAAATACCATCTTATAGAAGCTTTGTAGTTAGAAGATTATTCTAAGGATTTATATTCAACTTCATTTAAACAACTGTTTAGACCTCAGTATTACTTAGTATTTGGTGCAGCAAGAGAAAATGGATGAATACGTGAGCATTCGAGGATCAAACAGATCAAATGGGTAGTTTAGACCTTTCAGCCTAGTTCCTGGAAGTGAGTCATCTCTGTGGAAAAAAAAAAAAAACAAACCTCAAAACTCTCAGAGTCTGGGCAGCCCTGTTTGGCTGAACTCCTCTACCTTTGTGTCTTCATGTATGTAGGGGTGAGGAAGGCAGCCCCCTTGCTGAAAAAGTCTTCTAGGTAGTTAGTAATTTTTCTTTTACAGTGGCCAAGAGAAGTTCCAAGTTGTACAGAGATAACACAACAAATTGCCTATGAGATTTCCCATATCCTAGGAGATACCAGGGTCAGTTCTAGCAGCCTGTGGTGTGCTAGAGTTGACCTTTGTTGCTCCTCTTGACTCATGAAACTTGTACTTCTACAGGTTGGTTTAAGAGAAACAGTTTAAAGAGCCAGTGGTGTTTTGGATCGTCTAAGATTCAAAAGAAATATCGCATCATTTTAAGTGAGAATGTTCCCATCTTTAGAAAAAAATGGCAGAATAGCATTACAATAGACATAGCTACATAAAAGAGTTGCACTTGCTTCACTTGTGTCTTGTTCAGAAGTCAAGTTCTTGTAAAGTTCTTGTAAATGCTAAACGGTCTCTGGTTTTTTGCAGAGTGCCATTATTTCCTTCGGTGGATATGTGCAAGTGGATTATTTTTAGGTTTGTTTTTTTTTAATCACTGGGCATTAAGAAGAAAACTGCTTTGTATTTGTGCTTTGAGAAATAGTGTAATTTCAGTGCGGAACCTTATTCCACTGTGTAGTCAGATAGTAAAGCTGTGCTCCAAAACATATTGGCCTATATGCAGCATTGTATGTGTAGATCCCTGTAAAGAGTCCTTGGAGTTCATCAGTCAAGTTGGGTAGATTTGTCTTTAGATTGTTTTTCGTTAAATGGCACGTACTGATGGACTTTAGGACTACTTTTTTTTCTGAACATGAGTTACACCAGTACCTATGGTGTTAGTATTTATTCGCATGAACATGGGGTTTTTGTACTGTCTTTTTTTGGGGGGCAAATTGAGCCTGGTGAATTAGCAACTCTGCCTGAGCGTTAGTCCAGTGTCTTCTGTGATGGCACACTGTTTTAAAGGCCCTTTCACTGTTAAAGATTAACCTACCCTCCCCATTTCCATGCTACGCTGAAGATTGTCTCTTCAGTCTGCCCAGAGCTATAGCATCCTGTAAGAGGGGGGGAAAAATGCCCTGCTAAAACTGTTGCAGCAGCTACATGACAGTCTTAATCACTTTCTTTCATCTGAAGAGTTTCAGCTATCCAGCATCTTCGGCCTAGTAGACTGTTAGGCTTTGAATCCTCAAATGTATGAGAGGAAGCATTTCTGAGGTTTTTCCAAAGGTATACCGGGTTTCTACATGAAAGTTAAGTCTCTGCAGAATTTGACAAGTAGGTGTTTTCCCTTTCTCCTGAACGAAATCATTATCTTTGTAAGTGGCATCTGTAAGAGAGGCATCAAAAATCCACAACTCTCAGTGAAGATCTCTAGACGTAAACGTTTGTGCAGTGACTGAACTCATTCTATCTGAAAATAAAAAATTCAGTTTCAGAATTGTAGCAGATACTTTGAATGTCTCCTATCTTCCTCTTCAGCCTCCTGTGGAACATTATAAACAAAATCTTCATGCCTGAAGTTCCTGTTTGATTTTTGTACTGGACCAGAAACAAGACTTCTCTTTGCCTTGTCTTTTCCCTTCTGTGTTGATGGCAACAATTCACATGTGGGCAGCAAGAACGTATGAACTCCAAAATGGATTTCTTTAATTAATACACCTGCTCAACAGCAATATAATTCTGGAGGTCTATTTAAATGGCAACTTTCCTGTGTTCTCTTTTCCTTTATCACTTTTCACACCCTATCTTTGAACATTATGGACATGCACACATTGGAGAGAATTTTTGTAATAATATGCTTTCCTTTTCTAGGGAAGATATGGTCCGTGTAGCAATAGTCTTCCCTCATTTGATAGAAGTTTCTGTATTAATGCCTTCCATTTGGATTCTGTATATTTTTTAATGTCTTTTTTTAGCATATTTGCATTAGCAACACTTAATTTCTGCACTCTGCCATGGATGTGAAGTATCTAGCCTTGTATGGTATTTTACACTTGGTATGTCTTAATTATTTTTTACATTTTTAGAAGTTACTGAATTTGAAAGAATTATCTGAAAGGACAAAATAGGAGGTGGAGTCAAATGGAAGTGTATCCTCATCAACTCTGCAGTCAGCCCCCATTCCTTTGAGTGCAAGGCAACCCAGCTGTGAGGATTGCTGGCCACACTCTCATCAGAGAGAGAAAGGGGCGGGGGTGCAGAGAGAGAGAGAGAAAATTAGCAAGACAAAATTCCTCTCTGTCAATCCTATCCTTACACAAATTCAAGACTTCTGAGTTCCCATACGTGAGAGTGTAACTTAATTTCCAAATTACATGATGAAAGCACATCTGTCCCAAAATTAATACCTCTTGAGAATATCATAATTGTATATACTGAAAATAATTAGTATCTGTAATTTGCAAGTCATAAATGTCTAATTTTTAGCGAAGTTGTTTGTTTCCATTTAAGATAAATTCTCAATTTAATATCCAAAGCAACATTTGACTGTACTACAAAGGGGCCAGAATTGTTTAAAAGCACAGTACCCTCTAGCCCCCCAAAATACAAAGGCACAAAATGGCATTTGCTGAATTCTGTTGCAGAATATAACGTTAGATTTCTGCAAGAACTTTGTAATTACAGTAATAATTTTTATTGGGTAATACATGTTTTTTCTTATACCGAGGCAATTCATGCTGGATGATCTTGCAATAGAACTAGCAGATACCAGGCTACTGATTCATATGACCGCCTATCAAGCACAAACATTGAATGTAGGATTTGAATTTGGTAGAATTTCTCTTTTTATGTATACGTGCAGGTATGTACATAGATGTATGTGTGTGAATAATGGTATTTAAGACTAATGCAGCTCTTTAGAAACATTAGGTTGTCTTCCAGTAGTCCATGCAGTTTGGTGATGCTTTTTCACACTGGTATTTGCATGTTGGTTTTATGCTTGTTTGAAGGAAGCAGTTAATCAATTCCCCCTCCCTCCTGCTGCTTTCTCTCTTTCTTTCTGTGTTGAGGGATCAGTATTTAAACTGTCTTGTTCCTTTAATGGAGAATCTTTTGGGGATCGCTTTGTTAGGGCTTTGTTAATTTTAGTTTTTATTTTGCCCGATCAGTGAAGTAGCAATAATGGAATAAACTGAATTGTGATATGGTCCTTGAGAGAGTTTCCTGGCTGATGTAACATAAGGTACTTTTGGAGTCGAACTGCCCTGCTCCCTCCCGAACTCCCTAGGTGAAAGAGACTGAAATACCTTGTAGGGAAATCACAATTAAAAATTCTGCATGATCTGACTTGTGTTTGGAGGCTTCGTAACAAGAGTGAGTTAGACACCTTAAGGACTTAAAATTAACCAAACAAGCCTATATTATCTACCAAGAAATGGTCAGGGATTGCTCCAAAATTTTATTTTCGACCTTTTCTGCTGACACAGTTTATGAAGGACTTCACAAGGGTAGTGGCAAGGTGCCACTCAGTAATGAGGTGTCATTCATAAAAAAGCTTGAGGAGCAAATACCCATTTTTGAAGAGCATCTGAGATGGCAGTGAAAATGAGGAAAGTGTAGGAATGATGAGAAGCTTTCATAATGGGAAATAAATTTAATTTTTATGTAAATTGAACCAGTACCCTTCTAGACACAAGTCTGTGCATGAGAAGCCAGCATCAGAACTAACGCTTAGTCTCATGAGTTGAAGGAGTCAGTGTGATTACAGGCCAGTTCTTTTTCCAGGAAAAAAAAAGGTGTCTAGACAGATCTTTTTTCTTCCTCTCCTCTCCACATTCATCTTAATTGCAGGTAATTCTCTAGCTACAAATTTTTCCACTTTCTCTTTATCCTCTAGTCATGAGACGCTGAACCATCTGGAACGGATCAAACATGATACAGCACTTAAGAGGCTGTTAAAAACTGCTTTTCAATAGGAAAGGCCTTTTGAGTCAAAAGCAGAGGCAGCTTGACATCCTTAAAATAATCAAACAGGTTAGTGAAAGAAAATGCAAGATAGACCTCTTCTGCTGCCTATGGTAGCTTCTTCATATTAATTCTTCTAGTAGACTTAGTTGTTTTTAGGACATTCCAGTTATGTCCAATTAGCAATATTAACAAAGGAATTTTGCTTTTTAGGTCTCTTAAATTTTTTGGAACTCTTAAGGCACACTTCAACTTTGAAACTGGTATGTTGGAGCATTTTCTTGCTGGCAGAAGGTGATGGAGTAGATGTTTGGAAAATGTCATTGGTTAGAAACGTGATAAACTATAAAGTGTGCCCTCTGTTCTGCTTGAGGACTGTCTGCTGAAAAATGAGAAACAAGAAATCTGCCAGTGTACAAAGCCCCGCAAGAGTCTAGTCTTGATGCTGGAAATGTTAAGGCTAAATATCCATCTGTCTTTAGGCAGTTTCTGTAACTTTTGGCATTTATGATATTTAAATGATGGCATATCAGATCATTTTAGTTGCTGATATTAATCTTTAATGATCTCTGCCATGATCTGAGTGAAAATAGATGCCACTTGGAGTAATCCAGACTCTCAAATAAGGAATACTTAATATAAAATCCTTCTTCCCTAGAGAATATAGCTCCATTGGCTTCCACTCTGATTTGTAGAATGGAATCAAAACTGCCTCTCATATGTTTTCTCATTTGGCCTGCAAAGAAGTTGGCATTGAGTACTGATTGAGCAGTGAAACTTTCTGGGGTACCAAAATACCAAGACTGAAATCAAAGTACAGTAGCAATTTATTTTCTCCTGGTACTGAGCTTTTTCTGCTGCCAGTAGAATTTTCCTTGTAAGAAGACTACTGAGAACACAAACGTACTGGACAAGAGAGAGTCTCAATTGTTCCAACAGCAGAGAATTTTTTGGGAATGAGATGATAGTGTTGGTTTGGGGCTTAACTGTTCACCTCGAGTAAAGAGATGAGGACCAACAAGTGTCAAATCTTTCACTCCCTTGATAAGGCAGTGGATGAATGAGCCTGGGAAGTCTGAAGGATGCCTTTTTGATCTCATCCTGTGGCTTTAGTTGAACATCTAGTACTTTCAGTTATGTCAGGAGAGCAGTTAAAGCCCAAGTTAAGATTATTAAGACTCAAATTAAGAGTTCCTGGTTTAGGAAAGTGGGTGAGTTTTGGTATTCTTCCCTTCCCCCTCAAAGCTTATGACAGGAAAAGATATAAGTCCTTAAGTTAGGTAAGTGAATCAGTACTTCGCAGTTTATTTGCTCACAGAAAACTAAGTCCAGAGGCAACTGTGTCCAGAAAATTATAGGGGGAAGGAAGAGATAGGACTGCTGCCAGATCAGAAAGCTCTGGACTACCTTTTGGTGTTTGACCTAAAACATTACTTTTCTATTTGTAAGTAGTCAGATGCTTCAGATACATGGTTTGTAGGTGGTTGTAAAAGAGAGGCTCAAGTCAGAGTAATCTAACTTAAGGGTTTCAAACAAAGATTACACTCCACTCTCTTGCCACTGCTTTATAATTGTGCAGATTTGACTGAAACTATTAGTACAAAAAATGCACCGGAAGCTACAGGTTCATAGGAGGATACAAATGGTTTTATCTGATGTAAGCGTACATGGGTTAGGAAAGAAGCTGCACAAAACTCCCTTTGGATTACAGAAGTTGTTGGAAAATGTGTCACACATTTAATGAGTACATCTGATGGCTTTTGGGGCAAAAGTCTGTCAGTTTCTTCAGGAGAAATCTGTGAAATACTTGTCTAGTTGGACAAGGCTGTTTCATCTTTATGAGATTGGCACACCTTGACCATGCTAGTGGCCTTTTCTCCTATTTTTTTTTTCCTCTCCTGTCTTCTTTCGCAGGGGTGAACAAGTTCCTTTAATCCCCTTTCCGACCTGTATTATTGCTTTCCATACTGAATGCTCAGTAGAGATCTTCCATACCTTTCTTTTTTTAGGGGTGTGTATCAACAATAGCTGCTGTCTTCACATACCCTTTGGGGGGGCAAAATTTTATTTACTGACCTGCCTCATAATCAACCACCTCCTCAAATATTTAAGGATATCTAATAATAGTCTTTTATTATTATGGCCAATGCCTAAAAAGTTTGAATTTTAAGACTTTCCTTCTGATCAGGAAAGTAGTAAGATAATTTTAACTATTCAGAAAGTTAGGAAGTTACTGGAAAGTAGTTAAATGGGAGAAAATCTTCCCTACTTTCAGAGTACAAGACATCTACTGCAATGGGGTTGTGTGCTTAATACTCAGATGTTAGATTTTATAGGAAGTGTTTTGTACTGAAAAATTCCTTTGTTGTATTGCCTAAAGGAAAACGTAGACACCAGTCTTGTTGTTTCTTTTTGGTTTTTGGTTTTTTTTATTAACCCAGCAACCATTTTATTAGAGCAAAGTTGTATTAGAGCTGTCAGATTGTAAAAGCTCTCCTACTTTGTCAGAGAGACTTAGGGCCATCCTTGGATATTTAATTGCTTCTACGTTTTCAAAGGGAAAGAGAAGAATGTGCTTTCCTTGAACTTAACAGGTTGGGCAATTTTCTATAATCCAGTAAATACAAATTGTACCCTGATTATCCATCTATGTCTGTCAAGCCAATTTTAATGGATGAATGAATGAGTCAAGTCCTATGCATGGAAATATACAAATATGTAAAATATGGGTCTAATTACAAGGCTGCTAAATTTACACAAGGTCAGGTAAACAAGGCACTGTGTAATGATTATTAATTGTTAATAATGCCTTTGGGAAAACACATTTCTGCTCTGAACACCTAACATTTTTTCCTCTTTAGTTATATGAAACAGCCAAATTTATCACCTATTAGAAAAAAAGCAAAATATATTATTTTCTTCCATCCTTCTTTTACTTCACCTCTGTAGTTGTTTACTAATTATTTCTGAGTATATATATATAGTGGGAAGGAGACTGTTCTGAATAATACAAGTATATTCGTTACGTATGAAATTTTCACGGTAGAAGTGGAATAAATTCATTAACGTTCATTGAATGAATGAATGAATAAATGTGTTAACAGATAACTTTTTTTCCTCATAACATCATACTAGGAGCGTAGAACCTTCTGCAATCTGTTGCCCTGTGTGATGAAGAAGAGTCACTGTTTCTTAGTTATCCTTTGAAATGGTTTTTAATTTTTTTCAGAAGTGCTCGGTCTGTTCTATCTTCATTCCTTTTAAACTTAGCAGTCTCTTTTCTCTTTTGGTCCATTGTAAATGTTTGTCACACATCTGTAAGACACAGGAATTTCCAGGAAAGGAGTGAAACAAGGCTGAAATATGAGGTTCCATTTTTAAATGAACTTAAACAAAATTAACGAATAGAAATTTGCTTTCTTGGCTAGTTACATATTATTTTATTGGGTTTTAAAGGGATACGAACAAACAGTTAATTTGGACAGCAGTGGTGAGGAAGGTTGCAGGTAGAAAAATGAATCTGTAATGCATTTCATAGTTTCCCCTGAAGTTTTTCTCTGGTTTTGCAAGTACAGTCATTTCCTGTTGCAAACTGTGCAGCAGCCCTAACTTGCTTTCAGCAGTAACACTGGCTTTCTGTAGTGCTGCTACAATCATAAAATAGCATATTTGGAAGACAAAACAAGTTTAAACCTCACAAGGAATCAAATATTCCAGTTTGGTCTAAATACTGAGAAAAATGTTTGGTCTTTTATGCTTATTAGGTCATTGCAGCCCAAAAGCATAGACTGATTAAGTATTAACGTACTGACAAAGGGATTTTATTATTAAAGGGATTTGCCCAGCGTATTATTGGTCTCTGACATTACCTGCATGCTTAATGATTCAAGAAACTCCCTCAAAACCAGATTTTTTTCAATAAAGCTTTTTGTAGGAGGTGCAAGTTTCTAGTTAGTTGCTGACTTTTCAGATAAAACTGGAAGTATTTCCACCTGTGTATGACTGCACAAGATCTAGCTTCTGTACGGCACTTTGTGGCAAGGAGTTTTAAAGGCTATGTGATAGTGTTTAAAATATTTCTGGTTTCCCTGCTGTGGTTTTGTTGTCTTTTCAGCCTCACTGAAATCCTATTTTGAATTGCAAAGGAAGATAAAAATAGTTTATCATCTGTATACTTCATTGTCCACATTTTGAGTTTTTCCTCTTGTCCAACTTTTTCCATTGACTGTATTTTGCTTTCCTTTTATTCCTTTTTTGCCATGGTGGTGGCAAAACTAAATATCAGCAGGCACTGATGTGAACTCTGGTTTTGATGCATACACAAAGGCTATAGCTATTTATCAAAATCCTTTTCATGTTCTATGTTTCTCAATAGCCAAGCACAGAATCACTTAATGTAATTGTTTTTAGCGCTGTGGATGATCAAATTTGATAGCCACTGTATTAAACATGCATCAACTTCTGTTAGTCCCGAAAATTTGTAATAAAAATCTTTCTTTCAGCTAGTCAAAATTTAGCCTTTGTTGTGATGAATGTTTTTACTTTTTGTAATGTGCTTGTGGTCCCTCTCAGGCTGCTGCTCTTTATTTTCAGTTGTTAGTAGAAAATTAATTATTTCATTGTAACTGGTGCATTTATAACCACTGAAAATATTAATGTATCGTACTTTTTTTGTATTTGTAGAGCAGGTTTTGTTGCTGTTCATTGCATTGGTTTCTTTTATCTGGTTTTAGTGATGTGCCCAAGGTTGTAGACGGCATTTCAAGTGAGGTCTCTGCTGCCTTTATACAGAGAAATGATTACTTTTAGTCCTTTGTTCATTTTTTTTCTGTTTCTTTCTTCTTGTTCTCTTTTCCTTTTGATTAGTGTATTATTTTAGCATAATTTTTGCCTTTCAGCGTCAGTCTCTCACTGTGAGCTAACATTTATCATTCTCACATCTCTCCTCCATCCCCAGTAAGGCCAGTATTTTCTGTGCTAGTTTTTATATTTATACTTTTTTATAACTTCACGTTTGTCTCTTGCATTTCTGAATCTTTCCCTTTTTCCATTCTTGTAAGAACTTCTTCCAATTTGTATGTAACTGTCACTTAAACAGTTTCTACTGTTGATTGCTTTGGCTCTGAACAGAAAGCCTGGGTGGTAAACAGCATTATAAGCTTAGCAGAGGCTAAACTTTTCCATCTTCCAACACGAGGAGCTCTCAATTCTGATATGAATTATTTGTCTTTTCTCCTACATCAGATTAAAGTAAGTCTGGATTCTTGCTAGCAAATTGAGTTTGTTTGGGTCAAGCTGACCTCTCTCTGAGATCCCAGAAGTCTTGTTGTTTGGGGATTTTATAGCCATCTAGTTCTTACTTTTCTTGTATTTCTCTTCTATAATGTGTAACTAATACCTGTAAGTAGACTCTATTTAGCTTAGTTTTCTTATTCTCTGTAAATTATTTAAATGACAGCTCTTTTCACTGTTTAAAAAGTACCTATGAATGTTAACGTATCCTGAAGAATGTTTGGCGATTCAGAATTATTTTTTATTTTGCAACTGAGGTACTAGAAGCAAAAGGATGTATGACTGCATGATTTGCTTGTTTGGATGAAGCTTGGGGCAATTTCTGCTACAGGATGGATTTTGGAGTTTGAGTGGATTTTTTTTTTTTTAACTAATTTCCATAAAGTAAAGGTGGATGGTGCATTGTTACTGATCTTTTTTATTATTATTTCTTTATTTCCCTTCAACTTTTATGCATATTGATAAGTTCAGTCTGGTTTGAATACACTTACTAATGCTATAATACATTTTCCCATATCTCCCTTCTCAAATTTTTACTGTTATTGATTGAAGATTCAATTGAGAAATGTGTTTAGAACCCTGCTTTCTGTGGTAATCATAGAAGTCAGTGGGAAGACAAGAAAATTGTATTGAAAGAAATTGTGTGCGTGTGTTTTGTGTTTCAGCATAGATTATCTCTGCCAAAATAATAGCTGTCATTTTGTTCTTGTTATATTAGTGGCCTGTAGCATACTACTACCCCTTTTGCCTTGCTTTTGTCCATTCGTCTTATTTGTGAGTAGAAAAAAAAAATTTGTGAAGGGCCATAATTTGGGGGCTTTATTATGCTAATAAAATCAATATTTTGTTATCTATTTAAATTAAGTATTCCAAGATGGTGACCCTACTCCACCCTAGTATCAAAGCTGCAGACCTTAACATTCAGTGACTTTGAAACTTGAGTTCTGTTTAGAATTTCATGTCATGCCTGTCGCAGGAGAAAAAGATGGAAAATATATATGCTGAGCCTATAGGACTTCCTGCAGTGCTTATTAATCCTTTATGGATCATTTGAAATGTTTCTAGTTTATTTAAGCTTTGCTGCTTGTATCAGATTGTTCCTTCAAAAAAAGGAAAAAGTGATCATGCTTTGAATTTTTAAAAATGATCTCACTTTCAAGCAAAAGCACTTTTATGCTCCATTAGAGTTGAATTTGCCAAACTCTTACATCGTATTAACACAAGCTTTACTGGATAGATAAACGTGTTGTTCAAAGACTGACTAGAACTTTACCAAACTGCATATTAAGATTTTTGTCGTCGTACAGTTTTTGTCTTGAATATTTTTTTAATACAGATAGAGGGGAGAGACAAAATTATGTAATTACGGAAGTGTGCAGCACAGTTCTAATGTCTTAAAACAGGATAGAAAACAAGAAAATCAAATACAGCAGTTAAGTGTAAGACTGGAGAGTCTGGTAAAACTCCTAAGTGTGGTATCTTTTGTGAAGAAGCATTCAGAGTTCATATACATAATTGGAGCTCTTCATTTTGTGTTTTGATGCTCTTTTTAAAATAGTTGATAGAGTTGTAGAATAAATGCATTGTGTTTTTTAGCTTGGGGGGGTGGGTGCGCAGAATAGCTCTGAATCCACAGGCAGGAGATTAAAACTCTGGGTAAACTTACCTTGGTGGCAAATTAAAGACTAATGGAATCCACAAGCACAGGGGTGAACTTGCCGTTGAATACAGAAGCCAGCAGATCCTTTTACAGGAGTGGGCTGAAGGTTTAAATACCCATGTTTTCTCTTTTCTGATGTCCTTTCCTCTCAAAATATATTTTTTCTTTGTTTACTTAGTAAGTGTTTTTATGGGTGGTCATGTTGTCATCATAAGTACTACTTTCAGGGAACTTTTTAATTGTTGTGTTTGCCGGTTAGACCAAGATCTTCATAATAACATGGAGATTATATCTTCTAGTTTTAGTATTTCCATAATATATTAACATGGTGTCTGCTCAGAATGCAGTCATGGGTTATCTGAAGTTTCTGCCTTAAAAATCAGTAACTTCACAGCAAAATGGAAAATTGTTTGCTGTTAGCCTCAAAAAAGTATCTTGTAAGAGGTCACATACAATACTAGAATCTTATCAATATTAAGTAAAAACACCCTTTGTGTGTATATATGCTTTTACAAAATGCTTATTACCATAGTAACCAAGGGAGCCTATTAGGTTAGTATGTCTTTAAATGTTTCTAAAACGTAAGTGGAGTGTCTCCACATATTACACCAGAAAGTTTAAGTGTCTGATTTTTTGAGGAGCCACAGACTTCTTGAGTGCCACATATCAGGGCAATATCTGTGTGTGATTGTTATTCTGTTAAAAAAACAAAACTCAAAACTGGAGGAAAAACAAAAAGGAAGCAAAACTAGTTGGAGAATCGGCTTAAACTTTCACATGCTTTGTTTTTATATGACCATGTGACCTGACTTGAATTAAAATCAAAAGAAATTTTAAAAAATTAATTTTTATATATATTTGTGTGTGTGTGTCACATATGTGCATATATATGTATATACACACACATACGCACACCACTTATGTATCTCATGGAGTCTGGAAAACAATTGGGATTTTTTTTCTTTTCCTGAAAATGTAGACTAAATAATCTGAATTGTTCCTAGTGTTTGCTTTTCGTTTTCTTGCCCACCTTTCCCATCTTCTGACATCTCTCATTTGTCTCTGTTGCTGTCTTCTCAAGTTTTGATGAGTTGGTAATGCACGAGTTATGCTAAGGCTTATTTAAAAGAAAACCCCTTCAAATCGCTGTAGTGTGAGTGAAAGTATCGTCACGTGTTATAGAAGATCATGACCTAGAAAGGATGTGTCCAGTCTGAGACGGGTGTTTGAGGAGAGAAGGGTTTAACTCATAAAGATGAGAGGTAACAAATTCATCAGAGAAGTCAAAGTAAATTATTCTGGTTAAAAATACTGAATGATAAGGGCTTGTTGTTGATGTCTTCATTTTGCTGGTCTTCATTGAGTCATACATCAGTATGTAGGAATGGTGTAGCAGTCCTTCCCTGTAGTACTTAAAGCAACTGTATTGGCCTAACATAGACTTTAATCTTATGTATTTCTTGTTGTGCAGGATGAGATGAGAGGTTCTACCAAAACTTTCCTCATGTTCCTCTGCTTTACATCTCTAAACTAAATCTTGCTGACCAGTCCAAAGTGCCTGCTGTTGATTACGTGGGGTGGGCTAGGAGAGGCAAAAGAGGGATGATTTGCAGTTGAGGGTTTTTTGGTTGTTTTGATTTTTGTTTTTCACCTTCCCAACCATATCCCCCAGTGATACATAACTGATAGATTGAGTGATGTTTTCTTCTAATAAATTGTGTTTCCCAAGAACATCTTCAGCTGTCATATGTTGCCGTAATTCTTTGATATTGTCTTTCCTAGACCCAAATATCTGAAACTTGTGTACTTTTTTGGTTGTATTAATCAGCTTTGTTTTCTCTCTTCAGTGCTTTTGCTATAATTTGATATGTTGTGCATTAACTCCTACTGATTTCCATCTGTGATAGTGATAATCATAAGTTAATATTTCAAGTAGTCATAAGTTAATATCTGAAAAAGGTGGTCACTATTCTTAGGACTGGGCACTGCTTTCCTTAGGCCATCACATACTGCTGTCCTGCAGCTGGTCACTGGGCATTCATCGGCACTGAACTTCTACAATCACAAAAGCCGTAATCAACTAGCAATCATTGAAGTTAATTTTCAAGAGAAAGATTTTGTTTCCATTATCCTTCCCACAGGGCTCTCCTGAGAGTGGCTTAGTATCAGTAACAAACATCAAGTAGCTCTGACTACTTTAACATGAATTATAGTAAATCCTGAAGGTTGTGGAGAGTTGGATAAACACTGGTAGCAGTATTGGGGGTGTTGCTGGTATCAGGCTCAGGAAACCAATATAGCTATCCATTCATTCATTTTAACATCTAGCTTAGTTTGTATCGCAAACAAAAATTCATGGCTTGTATCGTCTCCACATCTAAAATGATTTCCAAACAAATTATCCTAGAATCCTACATCCTAGAGGGATTTAGGGTGAAGGGGACCTCAGATGGTTGCCCGGTCCAGCTCTTCACTTCAAGGTGGACTATGTTTCAAGTTCAATCCAGCTTCAGAGTTGCTCAGGGTCTTGTCTAACCACGTTTTTCCTCATATCTGTGGCTTGGCCTTGCTGAAAATCTTATAGATGTCAATCACAGCACTCCATCATGCACTGTCTCACATGCCACATCTCTGCAGTCACCATGAGGTCATAGGTTTCTAAGGCTGTGCATGGACTTCTCATTCCTCCTGCTTGTTCCCTGTGCTGCATGTCTTTTGTGTAGAGGTATTTGACAAGGGCTCTCGGTTCTGCTGCCTTCAAGGGGGATGTGGGACCTTCACCATCATGCTGTCCCTTCGTCATTTCCTCACTGCTCCTTGTACTGTGACTTCTCTCCTGGCTTTGGTCACCATACCCAGAAGAACTAAATCAAAGTCCTCAGTGTTAGGTTAGCAAGCCTGATGGAAAAGATGCTATTGCTCTACTTTGGCAAATGGATCTTATGGCTTCTCATCTTGTTACTGAGGAGAGGCAGACGACTGAAACCCTTGACCTGCTGGCAGTATTCTGCCATATGCAGCCCAGAATGCCCTTGACCTTCTTCACCATTATGGCATGTTTCTGACTTATGTTCGATTTGGTATCCACCAGTTTTGTGTCATCAGCAAATTTGCTGTGTATACGCACTTACTCATCATCCAGATTATTAATGAAGGTGTTGAACAGGACCGGACCCCTTGGCTACATTTGTACATACTGGTCTCCAGCTAGACTGTTCCACTGATCACCACCCTCTGGGCCCAGACGTTGATCCAGTTTTCAGTCCACCAAGTTCTAACCATTGGCTCATATTACTCCTTTTTTTCCTTAGATTTAAGAACCCGTGTCCCCTCTGCTTTTCTCCCATGAATATACTTGCACATTCAAGTCAGCTCTCGGTCTTCTTTTTTGATGATAAGAGGCTGCTCTTCGAGGTCTATTTCTGTTGTGTTTTTTTCAAGGCTTTGAAATGTTGCTTAGGGTTTTTTAGTGTACCATTTATTTTTAATTTTTAACTCTTGACAACAGGACTGTGTGTGCTCCAATATCACTCTCGCCAGGACTGTTGAGAAAATTCACTTCAGTACTCATACAGTTCTTCAGTATCAAATCTTCCTGTCTTGCTTCATCTGCCTTTAAAGCCTATGTTGAATAACTTACCTACCATGACTCCCTTTCAGCTGATAATTTCTGGCATACAGTATCCCCGTTCTGTAGGTGTGAACTGTGGTCTTTGTTCCCAGTGTGCCGTTTTTGTTCCGCTGTACTAACATGTATTTTGTTTTGAATAAGCACAGTTTACCAAACCAATTTCCTCATGCTTATCATTATTTGCTGTTCTGCTTTTGTCATCTGTAAATTTTATCTGAATTGATTTCTCTCTTCTACTAATCACTGATGAAAATGCTGGAGAGTGTGAGTGTAACCTCTTCTTTGTGATACATCACCAGAATCCCTCTCTGTCTCATATTGACAAATGCTTACTTGACTGTCATCATGTTGTGTCTCATGGACAATTGATTTTTTTGAGACGCTTCAACTTTGCACCCCTTAATCCATTTCACATGTACTTTATTAGCACTGTGCAATGCTAATTGCATTGCAGTATCCTTTAGAAGTAAATCAAACACCATTCAGGAGATTAATTACAGCACATCTGCCTTTCTGAACCGAACTTGTAATCTTACAAAAAAATGGACTGTCAGGTTTGGTGAGACTGGTCTGTATAAAAACATATTGACTGTTGTTAATTACATGCCTGTTCTTAAATTCTTGGTCACTTCAAGTCCCTTTCTGTATCACTGCTGGTTTTCCTCAGGTTAATGTTAGACTGATACATACAGATAGTTAAGTGGATTGTTCTGGATGTTTCTGTAACTATTTCAAAGAAAATGAGCCTTTTGGTAGATATAAGGTAACTTCAAGTGTTGAGAAGTCCAGCAAGTAACAGTTGTTTGTAGCTCTATTAGGGCTATTAAGTTCAAGTATTTGTTATAGGAATAAGCTGAATTTTGAAGACCTGTGTAAGTATTTGATTGCTAACAAACCACAAGGTAGTTCATCTTTGTTTGCCTAGACTGTTACTGTGCTTTTCCAAGTTAGAGGGAAAAGTTATACTTCTGTCTTTTTTTGTGCAGTAAACAATTTTGTTGTTTTCATCACATTATTGACTTGGTTCTATATTCTTAGTTAATATCTGTCTTAATTTTCCTTATTAGTGTTCTCCTTCAGAAGACTTTTCACTTATGTCAGTGGCTGTCTACTTTCAGCCTTCATTTATTATACATCTGTTTTGTGCCTTTTACCAAGTTAAAATTTGCTTGTAATTTTCCTTACCTTAAGAAAAAGGACTTTCAAGTTGATTGGAACTGTTCTTTTACCTGTATAAAATATAATCTGGATAGAATACTGTTTGCTAAATTGTCACAGTCTTCTACTCCAGTCTCCATTTGATTTTTCTTTACCTGTCATAATGAAATTCAGAATTTGTTTCAGACATGTAATTTTTTTTTATTAAGTATTCTCTAGTTTTTAGAAAATATTGGTTGTAGAGACTTGGGGTAACATGGATTTCTACCATAAACAAAAACAGCAACACCATAGCAGCAGAATTTTTTCTAGCATTCAGGAAGAAACAAGTAACCTTTTTGGCCCCCAAGAGGTTGCAGTTGGAAAGCTCTCTTGGGCCATACTGATTTTATTCAGTATTGAGCTGTTGGCTTTAAAGGCCTTGCAGATCTCAGTAGCAGGTAACTTTTGAAATAGAAAGGATACTGTATTTGAAAGATTATACTTTTCATGCTGGTTTTATTCAGTTTGTTCTTCCTGAATGTAATTTACTAAATACAAATTTTTAGTGTTGTGTTACGTTTTGCCACAAAATGTCCTGTTCATTTTGCTTGCTGTGTCTGTCACCAGCATATAAGCAACAGAAAACAGTCTCTTCCCCATTCTCAAATTTTTTAGTTCAATGAGTTTGTGACAGGCCTCTATTTCTGTTGAATTGCCTTTTTTTTTTAATGCTTACACAGGAGCATCAATTGCATAAGGTCTGTCTGGTTACTTTAGTTGGCATGTAGAATAGTTTAGTTTACTGCATGTTTTCTGGCCCACCCATTCCATTCGAAGCATGTCCAACCTTGATGTTAGGTCAAGCTGTTCAGGGAGATTCTACAGGCTATCAAACCAAAACCACTGTGAGTGCAGACAGATCAATTTTGTGCAGCCCTATTTCTTCTACTCTTAATGTGGCCTTGTTCATCCTGAGTATCCTGCAACTGGTTTCAGATGGTCATGTTGACTTCTGTGATAAAGAAGTGATACTGGCTGGCTTCACACTGGTCGATTGCTATTACTTCTTAAAAAAACCCAAACCCCAACAAAACTAAAAACCCCACTTTCTGTTGTTGTTCTCACTGAACCTTTGTCCTGTTCTTACTAGCCTCAAAATAGTTTTTAATAAAATTTACTATGTATAAGTTTTTTAAACTTTAGTGTTAATGTTTTAAAGTATTGCCACACCTTAGGTGTCTGGCTTGCCATTTGGTATGCCAAATCTGTCTAAAGCTGAGTTCTAGCTGAATTTTTAACCTAAAATGGACTAGGATCTTTTCAAGAGTAAGAAAAAACATTGTTTCTGTCTTAAACTAATCCACAACAGCTCTTCTGAGATGCTGTTGTTCTTTTCTGGCTTCACTTGAGTGCTTGAAAATCGACCAGATCAGCTTAGATTTTTTGAGTGCTTTCTGTTCTTCCTGGCAAATGGCAGATATGCCCAATTTATAAGCCCTTAAAAAAACTTAAAGGAAAGTGCTATAAGCTCTCTCTTTCAAAATTCCATCTCCCTCTGACCTCTCTTGTCACGGTCTCTGCTCTGCATCTGGACAGCGTGCCGTGTATGGAGATTTTGCCTCAAAAGCTGTTTGCTGTTAACACAGAGATTAATATGGCATTGGGTAGAAGAGATTGGTCTCTCCTAAAGAAGTGAAGACTATGCAGTCTGACCGTAAAGGCAAAGGTAAGTCAAGCCAAGGCCGGGGAGGAGGCAGAACAAGAGCTCTCCTTTAAAAAAAAAAAAAAAAAAGAATAGGCAGGTCTAAGGAAAGGTTTGAGAGAGATGGAAGGGGACTGCGGGAAAGAGTTGCAGGCTGGTGTTGAAAGTAGTTACAGAAATGGATGGGTAGGCAAGGGGAGGAAGAAGCCTGACCGTCTTTGAGCATTTACCAAACATTTTTTGGAGACTTCTGAGTGCCCTGCTTGATGCTCAGGTTAATTAAATAACAGTGACAGGAAGAAAATGGGGTCATTTAAGGTGGAATCAAGTAGGGCGGTATATGTTTTTTTATTATAGAGTAGTTTGGGTTGGAAGGGACCTTAAAGATCATCCAGTTCCAACCTCCCACTAGACCAGGCTACTCAAAAAATAAAGTATACTACAGATATATTTTAAATGTTCCTAATCAAAATCATAAGTTGCAGTTCAAGTATGTACATCTTGATGTATGAACCTGCCTAGTGAGGTCCACCAATCAACTACGTTTATGCACAGTAATGGTTATCAAAGGAGGAATGAATGGGGAAGGGTAAAGTCTGATGTAATGTAAATCAGTTTAATCGAAGCCCACAGGAATGAAAGTGCTTGAATTATAATCAGTTGTTTATTGCATGATATTCCAGTAAAACTGTATTAAAGTTGTTGTGGTGACCTTGCCATCCGGAAATGCAGGTGCTGTAGCTATGAGGAAGAGTATATATGTCATCCTTTCTTCCTCTTTTCTGTTGATTGTCTTTTGTCATCCTATGAAAATCTATCTGGATTTAATAATTTTAAATTCTTTTCAATATGGAGCAGGAGCTAGGCATGATTAAAACCAAAAATATCCAACAAAACCAAACCAAGCACAAGAGCAAGAATTGAGTACAGATAAGTAAAGAGACTAGTACTGGCTCATGAAATTGGAGCTGGACCTGGATGGAGGTGGGTGGATGTAGAGGAAACTAAAAGCAAAGGTGCTGAGTTGAGTGGAATTAGCTGAATTAGAATATTCAGACAGAGTATCTGCTGGATAAGCACCTGGCTGGAGAAGCAGGAAATAATGAGGAGGCAGGCATGGATGAGGATAGCCTGTGAAAATTTGGGCCAGAATAGAAAGCAATTATATTTGAATATGATTAGTTTAATTTTTCTTTTTCTTTTTTTTTTTTTAAATGTATGATAAAATTGCTAAGTCTTTTTCTGCCTCTGCTATTGACAAATACTGGGCAAAATGTATAGCTTGCAGAGAAAAGGTGGAAATTTGCTGTTATTTTGAGTTACTCTGTTTATTTCAACAGAAAAATTGGTGTATTCCTTTAAACCCTATTTTAAAGAAGAATGGGCAGAGAGATGAAAATTTTTTAAAAATTCAGAATAGAGGAGGGATCCTGTTACGGCAGAGTTGGACATTTGAAAGTTGAAAAAATCCTAGAATGAATACTACTTAAGTGTATGATATTATCCTATTCTCTCTTCTTTTCAGCGTTGCAGCCTATGCATTGGGCAGCAATGGTCAGATGAGCAACTTGCCTGTAATTTTTTTTCCCCTCCATCGCTTAGCGGATGCCCTTGTCCTTACCCAGTGCACTCTCTGAAACTTTGCTTCGCGTTATTTATTTTTCTCATGGAATTTTCAGTGGCACACTTCTCTGTAGGATCAAGTGGCTCTTAACATCTTTACGAGAGCTAGGTAAAGCGAAGGGGCAAATGATTATTTTTATTTCACAGAGAAATGAGGCATAGGGAAATGAACATCAAATGTTCCCATAAGCTTGGGTGCCCAATCTATGAAGCAAAGAACCTGATTTTTCAGAGTGTATAGTACTGTATAACTGCCCAAAGCATGGCTTTCAGGTTACTGTTGGGTCTACTCAAACTTCAGCAGTGTAGGCCTTCAAATTTCAGTGAATTTCCAACCAGACTGTTTCCTCGGGTGATTGTCACTTGTGAGTTCATTCACCAGTTGGAAGTGACTTGTTCATCAGTATGGAGAATCTGTGTAGGAGAGGCAGTAGTGTGTTTCAGCTCTCTGAGGTCAGGTTCAGTTGCCTTTAGCACTTTGTTTTCATTTTTCCTTTTACTACATACTCTCCAGTGTTCACAGTATGTAGGGACGCAGCAGCAGTCTTGTTCACGTTGCAAGCCTGCTTTGTCCTAACGGCAGTCCACTCCTTTAATGAGAATTAAAATATAGATGTGGTCTTCTTGAACTGTAAATTGACACATGATTTGTATGTAAAAGGAATCAAAATGAGGATTACACTGGCTTCTTCTTGCAGCTTAATGTGTTTTTCCTATACTCTGTATGTAAACATACAGTGAATATCCATTGCTAAGGGGTTGCATTTCACTTTATAGGAGTTATATGCATACACCTGATGGCAGAAATTGGCCTGTATAGAGGCATGCCTTTATTAATGGTATCGTGAAAACCAAGCTCTCAACCATTCAGCCACATTCACTGTGGAATAATAAATGTTTCAGCACAGAACTCGTGCTCCAGTAATATATAGCAAATTTATTGTGAAGTTAATTAATAATGTGTCTTAGACTGTTTTCAGCAGTCTAAGCAAAGATTTTTTTCTTAAGCAAAGATTATTTCTCTATAGCACGTTTCTGAAATAATTGGTTTTAATGGGGTTTCTTGAAGTCTCAATAGAAGCCTCTGCTGTAACAATAAGTTCCTTAAAATTGTAAAGAAAATAAGTTCAGTTAAAAATTATTAGTTTATTTCGTTTATAATAATATTCATAAGCAAATGTTTTAATACACTAGGTATTCTGCTAGAAACCACCTGATCTGATAATTTTAAGAGATTATTTTCTTTTTAAGCAGTTGCTTCCTCTCTAATTTTGAATTTTAATCATGACTCGACTTAAGCTTTCATGTCTTACTAATGCTGCCAGTGAGAGAACTTGAGCACTAAATAGTTTTCTTAATTATCTGCTATACAACAGCTGCTAATATTAAAAAAAAAAAAATGCCATCTCATCTTTAGGTCTGCTGTGGTTAAAAAAAGCAAAGGCAGATAAGATGACTGTCTGCTTGGCACCGTCTTCCTCCTCCTCTCTGCCTCTCTCTCACTTTCAGTTTTCAGTGTAATGAAGAACAGGAGAACAATATTCTGTAATTAAGGATTCCATTAAGTTGAAGAAAAGAGCAAATGGAGTTGTTTGTTCTCCTAGCTGAAAAAATTTGTCTGGGGTGGGGGTTAGTGGTAGTAGTGTAGAAAGAGAGAGAGGTGGGTGGAGAGACTAAGTCAGGGCTGTTTGTTGAATATACTGTTAAGGACTGTTACCATCCTAATTAATCAAGTTAGAAATTACAGCTGTAGTCGGTTTCCCCCCAATTCTTGTTATCAATTTTCTTCTCTTTTGAGACAAAGCAAATATAAATTTTGTGTTCATTTGTCATTCGTTCTTTGACTTCAGCATCTCTGAAAATAACAATGTAGCACAAAAGACCAGTATTTACCTAGTTGTAATGTGGGTTGCCATGGTGTTTTGCAAATTATTGCAATTATGTTCACCATGCGAGTCGCCCTTGGTAACTGGCGAAAAAACTGATAATCCTGTTTTGAACAAAAGGTCAAATTGCTGAATAGAAAGTCTTGATTAACTAAAAGATGTACAAAGTGGAATTATTTCCTACCATTCAGAAATAGTTCTTGATCGGGTTTGGGGGAGGGGGTGAGTAAGTACATCTGATTACTGAAGTACAAAGCATTGAAAGGATGTTGTCTTGAGCCTTTCATGTAGTCTTAATGGTGGCTTTTTTGTCAAATTTACCCATTTGCGGCATTGAAAGAGGCAGCTGCATTTAAGCTTGAGAGATGGTGCTTTTTCAAGAGTTCAGTGCATGGAAAGTTCTCAGCAGTATCTGCAGTTTACTATTAGACCTTCGGCTATTAAAACTGATGTGCTGCATTTGAGCCCATAGCTCTTGGTGCTTGTAAAACCCTCTGACTGATGATCTAATAAAGTGCTCTTACCGGACAATCTCTGATCAGATACTTTAGAAAAAAAAAAATAAAGAAAAAAAGAACCACAGCTCTGAAAACGATGGGGGGAGAAACACATGGCTATACTGAAAAGTTTGCTTTTGTAATCTGAAGTGGAAATGATAGTAAATGTGACTTTATTTTCAGTTTAAGTATTTTAAAAGACTGATGTATTGCTCCAGAAATAATTTTTGTTTACATTTACAAAAGCAAAAATTAGTCTGAAAAGATTAAAAGTTCTTCATAATCAGTCCTCAACAATTACATAGAGATATGGAGAGGGAATGGTCGTCGTTGTATTCAAAACACTGCGTTGGATTTTTTGCACTTTAATGCTGTGAATTTCCTTTCCTCTTTACTATTTTTCCCTGTTGGAAGGGGGGTGGTCAAAGGAAGAGATGAAGAGGATTAAGATTTTTTTTCTTTTTTAATTATTCTGCTTTTTGTTTTTAAATAGCTACCTGGAAATTAAATCTTAAAACTTTGGAGAGCCTGTGTGAGAGCAGCATGAAAGCAAAGTAAACCTGAACAAGTTTGTGGGTTTACATTCTGCATCACCTAGCAACCCCCCGGCTCAGCCAGTTCTCTTGTCTGCCCCCAGTCCTGTTTACAGACCATTCAGACTGCTCTTCGAAACCATGAAAGATATTCAGTTTCATTAGTGCCATTCTCAAGGAGAAAATAATTAAACTTAAATGAACAAACACTGCTTAGCGATGCTTTAAACTTTTCTAGTTTAAGGTGATCAGACCGTTGAGACCGTTTTCTCTGCCATTGCCTTTCACTCCGTTGAGCTGCTCTAAGCTTACGCATCTATGTGTGTATGTGCATTATAATTGTTAAAGTTTTCAGAACTGTATTAACTCCTTCAGTGCCTAGAGGTGTTAATAACCATATTGCAAAGATAGATGTTTCATGTAAGCAATCTTTTTGTCTCAACCAACATGAAATGCATACTTGAGTTGACAAAGTTTACTGTTATTCCCATGTATGTGAGTAAAGTCTGTGTTCTTTATTACATCTAACATCATATTGAACTTCCTGCAAGACAAGTCTGTGACAGAGGAAAAAAATTGAAGGACTGTACGAATGTTTGAGAGGAGAGGGAAGGGGGCAGAATTGTGGAAGGAAGAGGGGGTGGGAGCAGAGTGGTTTTTAGCTTTTTAACCGAAGTAGAGGCACAGATTTTAAGAAATCTTGAGTTCTTACTGTTTGTTGCTGGATTCTTTAACAGGCAGTACATGGATGGGCTGTAAGAGCTCTTTGTGCTTTGTAGACAGTTGACAGACAAAGCAAAATTTTTTCTGAAGCAAGGTACTGTACTTAGTTGTGACCTATTATAGCCTAGGCTTGCTTTGAGCTGTATGAATAGGGAGAATATTTTGCAGAATGGACTTGAATATCCTCCTAGAGGTTTTAGCTCTCCTTATAGAAATACATATGACATCTTTCGCTGATCCTTTTCTCAGTGTCGTTTTCTGTATGTAGTCATTAAAGTATGCCTTCTCCCAGTTGTTTCCTTGAAGACCAGTTTAGCTGTTTTCAAATTGTCTTAAGTAAAATAAATTTGCTGGTAGCTGCCATTTCTCTTTGTGAAGGGTATGTTAGCCTATGAACAGTTGTGCTCTACTTTTTAATGTTCTGGGGCACGTATTTTGGGGCCTATAACCTTGTTTTACTGAAGATAAGACAACCAAGGTATTTGCTTTGATGTGAAGTAAGGCAGAACATGCTTGCTAATTTACTTTATAATGTACAACTGTTAAGGCTGGGATTTGTCCGCTTGTGGGGCTATTACATGTGTTCCAATGATGGCCACTGCTTGCATCAAACCTATCATAAGGGTTTGGAGTGCTCTATTATCCCTTCAGCAGGCTGATGACAGAGCCTGGTCTTTGCACAAATGAGATCAATAAGTTTCAAATAACTTGTATGAAATGACATATGACTGTATATTTAAAGATCTCTTACTTTCTTAAAAAAAATCAATTTTTAATAGCATGTGTCGTGGTTGCCAAAACCAGCACACATGTAAAACTCTTACATTGACCTAAAAGATATTTTTCACTTTTGTCTTGTTTGATAATTTTGTTTAAAGTGGGGTTTTTTTGTTAGCTTCAGCATCTAGGTTCTTGGGGGCGGGGGGGGACGGTTAGGTCACATTTCTTGCTTCTTCCATTATCTCCAGCTTTGATTTCCCCCAGGTGCTTCCCCACCCAAGACATTTACTGATATGACAGATGCTGCTGAGAGTAATGTTTTTCTAGAGATAATTGACATTTTCTTTTGGTCTTAGGTGGTTTCTTTCAATTTTTTTTTTTTTTTCAATTCTGGATTAGGAAGCAATTCCAGTACTTTTATTTTGGAGTATCCAAAACACAAAATATCATTCTTCAAAGTCTACTAACTCTCATTTTCGGTAGCCTAGAAATAGGAACATGATATTTTGCACTGACTTCACATCACAAGAGCGATGCATTACTGATAGTACTCACATAGCTACTCACATACCATACATAGAATGTTGTTGTAAACTAAATCCTCTCAAATTTATTTCAGTTTTACAAAGTATCGAAAAGGAACTAGGTTTGAGTCTTTGGGCATTTTGGATGTGAGCAGTTTGATGTGAAAGATGAGCTTCATTTTTCATAATGGCCACCTGGAACCTACATCAGTGCTTCTATTGGTCTAGTATCATTGGCTTTTTCAAGGTAGAAGGACACTTGGTGTTCTGAGAGAGTCAGGTAGTATTTATTTCCTCTCTCATGCATTCTTTAAGGTAGCAAGTTACTGTAGTTACATTGCCTTCAGTTATAGTTTGTCTATTTGTTTTAGACTTTCACAGTCTGGTCCTTCGAAGGCGTTGTTCCCATTGTCTCTAGTTGCCTTTTGGTCAGTTTGGGCTGGCAGCTTTCTGGTAGGGAAGTAAGAGAACAGATAAAAGTGTCTCTGGGAACAGGAGATTTCAGTGCATATTGTCTCGGAGAGTGTATCTCTGTCTTTTACGAGGACTACTGTCTCATTGGGTGGTAAAGTGATCATTGGCCTTCCAGTAGGAAGTTATTGGCTAAGATGCTTCATATTGATATTCTTTAATGTGGTTCCTCTGGTAATACTACTGGATATATAGCCAACCATCTCCAGGATATGTACTGCTTTCAAAAGCAATTTGTATCTCCTTGTTACTATTCTTTCACTTAAGAGAGACAGTTCTGTCTGTATTTTTCCTGAAAGATCCCGTCTATCCATTCATCATCCTGGATAACTCTGAATTCAAGAGGAGCAGAAAGAACCATCCAGGAAAGGAATTTCCTTTCTTTATACAAGTTTTTTATCCACTTCATCCCACAGCTGAATTCAGATCAGTTATATAGGCCAAAAATCAAGAAGCTCTGAAAATGCGGAAGTGCTTTGAAAAGAAATTGAAATCGTATCTTTAGCTTTCATTGAAGTGAGACAGCATGAAATGGAGTGTGAAATGCCATGGTTCCTGTTTACTTTTTCCCTAAATTGGATGATCACGTACGTTCACTCTAAAAATACTCATACTGGGAAATGTAACCTATTTTTTCTGGATGAGGAACTAGCTACGATATTTATTGTATAGAAAAAGGGATATGAAGTCAATGGCCAGGAGTGAGTTGATAAAATAGTTCCTTATCTTTACTTGTGTTCTAGATAGTCATATACCGCACTGAATATATCTTCATGTCTCTCAATGTACAATAGTTAGCCTTGTGTATAAATTTCAGCAGCAAATTTTAGTTGTTGGTACTATAATAGTTACTGAAACAGTTTGCATTGCTGCTTGGGATTTAAATGTACACCACACCTAACAAAATACCAAAGAACACGGAATAAGTATTCCCTGGCTAAGGGATTTAAGTTTTAGGGTAAATTCATACAAGAATTTATGCAAATCTAAGGTGTTTTGCTATTCTAAGAATACACTACTGTATCTTTCCTTTTGGCTAGAACATGCTTGGCAGTGTGTTTAACATGGTACCTGTCCCACGTAAGATAAAAAGGCAAAAGCATTATTCATCCATCATTAATTCTAGACTCTTGACCCAGCTCCTTTTATAAAATAATCTATTTGAAAAGTCTGTGAAAATATCAAAGGGATTTAGTATTGGGAGATGATTAAATGCTACAGTGAGGACAGCAGTGTGAAGCCTTAAACCAAGATATCCTCAAAGATCATCTTTGTTTTATTTGTTGGATTTGGGTACAAATATGTTAGATAGCTTAGTTTAAAGATTTTTTTTAACCTAAAAGTTTGTTATGTTTGGCAGTTCAAGAGGACTTGCAAGCACTCTTCATTTGGAAATTCTTTTATGTTTTAAATTCCAGGATGAAATTCAGACATACCTTTTCTTTAGTAAGGAATCTTTTGAACCTGATGTTAGGGCTTCTGAGTTACCCTTAGGGTAGTGCGACAAAAATTGCTATTTTTAACCATCAACTTTAAAGCAGTATATCTCAGCTTGGAATAAAATCTATAAATTGAAATAAGAACATTAGAATCTATGCCAACAAGAAATAAGTGTATTTATCCTGGAACTGATGAATTATTGGAAGGTGTTTTGAGCTGCTGCTTGGTTGCAGGTAACCTTCTCTTGCAGGAAGCTGTGATTTTTGAAAATGTGGTAATGAGTGGGAGACAGTCCTGGTGAGGAAGCTGGATGAGGTAGTTTCTAGAGTTTCATAGCCTGGTTTGTGCAGCTTCTCTAGAGTCATTTGTGAGATGTGTTTGGGCGTTGTCATGGAGAAGAATTTGTCCTTTTCGACTGACCAATTTTGGATGTAAACATTGCAGTTCTTGGTGCTATTTGTCACTTTCCTGGCAATACTTCTCTCCTGTGATGGTTTTGCCAGGATTCAAGAAGTTGTAGGGGATGATTCCACTTGCTGACTACTAAATGGTGACCATAGCCTTCTTTTGATGCATCTTGGCTCTGGGAAGATGTTCTGGTGCTTCACCATGGTCCAGCCACTGTGCAGAATCATAGAATCGTAGAATCACCAGGTTGGAAAGGACCCACCGGATCTTCGAGTCCAACCATTCCTAACACTCCCTAAACCATGCCCCTACACTCTTCATCCACCCGTTCCTTAAACACCTCCAGGGAAGGTGACTCAACCACCTCCCTGGGCAGCCTGTTCCAGTGCCTGATGACTCTTTCCATGAAAAATTTTTTTCTGATATCCAGCCTGAACCTCCCCTGGCAGAGCTTCAGGCCATTCCCCCTTGTCCTATCCTCTGTCACTTGGGAGAAGAAGCCAGCTCCCTCCTCTCCACAGCCTCCTTTCAGGTGATTGTAGAGAGCAGTAAGGTCCTCAGCCTCCTTTTCTCCAGGCTAAACAACCCCAGCTCTCTCAGCCGCTCCTCGTAAGACTTGTTCTCCAGCCCCCTCACCAGCTTTGTTGCTCTTCTCTGGACACACTCCAGAGCCTCAACATCCTTCTTGTGGTGAGGGGCCTAGAACTGAACACAGTATTCAGGGTGCGAATGCTGTCAGTTGTAGTATAGTATTAAGGTTTTTTTCACGTCACAATACAATCAATAAATGGATTGGTTTTGTTGTACAAAAGAAGCAGAGAGCAGACTTCATCGTGATGGGGTTTTTTATTTTCATTCAGCTCATGTGGACCCCATTTGTCAAGGTTTTTTGATTTTCCAGTTTGATGCAAATGCCAAACAACTGTTGAGTGGTCAACATTTAGTTCTTCTGCAACATCTCAAGTTGTTTTGCATGAATGCACTTCAGTACTGGCCCTCAATTGGTTGTTACCTATCGCAGAAGGACATCCATGATCTTCCTTGTCTTGAAGGCTCCCATTTCCATTACAAAGTTTTTGAAACCATTGTTGAGCTGTATGTTTGCTGATGGTGCCCTGGCCGAATGCTTAGTTCATATTGCTGGCAGTTTTGCTGCTTTATGTCCCCTTTTGAACTCAATACGACAAAATTGCTCAAATTTGCTTTTTTTCCATCTTTAATTTGACAGCATAATATGAAAAAAATAAACAGTGAAAACAAAACCATTAGCATAAATACGTAGAGTGAATTTTGTGCTTTAAAATGGTAGGCTACATGAACACAGTTAAGTAAAAGTTTAATCCAAAATAAGCATCGCAATTTACAATGACAAAAAGGACAATTATTTTTACACCAATCTAATTCAATCTCTTTGTAGTGACATATTAAAGAAGTGGAGAGAGCTTTTCCAGTAATTTCTTGTTAAAATTTTGATGAAGTGGGAAAGAAGGTTGGAATGACTGTTACATCAATAACAATGTCTATCCATGTCCTACTTGGAGATCTAAATATGTCTGCACCTACCTATTGAAGAGGGTCTGCAGATCCCCTGGATTTTCTTCAAAGATAAAATTATATCCTCATGGTCTCACAGATATATTTTTTCAATTAGTGCTTGACATCTGATGTGTTTGAGAAATACTAAGCCTTGCAAGATCCTGAGACTGTTGCTAACCCAGAATTCTGTATCACTAATTGCTTCTAACTCCATCATTCTTTTTTAGGGTTGGTTTTCATGATTCTTGTCAATAGAGCGTGCCTGCTCATTCCTTATCAAGGAGATCCATCACTGATAAGAAAAATGTCAAAACAGATAAGGTGCTCCACCTGTGAAGGTCCACCCTGTATTTCCAGAGGAGACTTCTGGTAGTAATATTGTATAGAGCTAAAAAAAAAAAAAAAGTCTGTTTCCTCAGAGAGTTTGATGGTTTCATGATTGTTGTAAAGGCTTCATTTCTAATGGTTGTCATTTTGCTAGGGGATGAGGAAGGAATTCAGTCTCATGGCTAATTTTCCGTATATGATGCTCTTCTGTGGCAGGGTATTATTTTTTGTTGTCCTCAAGTTTCTTTCTGACAAGATTATCTCCAGATTTCACCTTCACAAGGAATATACTTGTATTTTTTCTCTCCTACCCAAACAGAACGGGTGACCAAGGAGTAGATTTATAAACATCATGAGGTGTTCCTTTCATGTGTTGGTCCGGTGTTTTGTCAGTTCAGGTAATTCAGTCTCCAGGTTGTTTGTATTAGTAGTTACAAGTTCCAAAGGAATGGTCGTCTTTGCCCAGACACTCTAGGAGACAGATGCATTTGATTGAGTCAGATGTTTAAGATGTCACCTGCATGGAGCCCTCCTGATTGAAGTGTTCTCCACTGAGTCTACTTTGCTAGTCTCACTCATAAATTACTCCATGGGAAAGATTGGTCAAACAGCTGTCTGGTGTATCTTTGTACTAGCTCTGGAAGGACAATCAGGAGGAAGCAGCTAGAGCAAGTAGATGAAGCAGATAAGTAGGCACCAGGGTAACACAAAGGGTTACTTTTCCTGCAGATGAGAATAGTGTTTCCGATTATGCCAGTCCTAGCCACATCAAGTCATCCATCATGAGAAGCTCTTTCAAAAACTGAATGAGCCTCTACCTTTCTTGTGTCTAGCAACAATAGAATTGGTTTCCATAGTAAAGGTCTTCTGAGGTATTTACCGGGTACATTGCCCATGAAAAATGGATGTTACCTGAGGAAATTGAGTTATGCTGGACTTCATATTGCGAAGTGAGTAAAGTTTCCCATATGAAATCTTATTTCACTATTTATGATAGCATCCCTGACTGGAGCAGATTTCTTCTTGGAGTTGTTGCTATGGCAGGTAGGTGTCACTCAAGTCTGTGTTGTCTACTGAAACTCCAGTACGTGACACTAGTTCTCGCACTGTTGTTTTCATTGCTGCTGAGATCTCACCAAGATGGTGCAAGTGCATTTGATAAAGTCAGTGTTGTTCTAGAGTATTTCCTTGTTCTGAACCAGCAAAAAGGAGATTGGAAATAGATGTTACTTAAAAGTATTTAGGTTTCTGGTACAAATCAGAAAAACCATCCTGACTTTACAGCCGTAGCTCATCTTTAAGATGGTATTGATTCCACCTTTGATGTTTCAAGTGTGAAATTGTGATGTAATTCTCAAAAGATGTAGCTACTAATAGTCATAACACTTGCCAAAGAATGTGCAAATAGAGGTTTTGACTGAAATTCTAATTCCTGAAATACCATATACTGCTGAAGTTTGTCTGTCTGCTTTCGTAATTGTTCAGATATTTACAGAATACAGGTGGGAAAGAGAACACAGCTGGGATGTAAAACAGATTATTGCAGGGGGAACCGATAACTTTCAGGTCACTGAGCCAAGCCTGCTATTGCCACAAGAAACTTCTTATACTTCATAAAAACATTCTGTCTTTTAACATTGCAAGAGAGTATCAGTAGGTTTGATAGTTGACCCAGTAATGCAGTATTGGTGGAACCTTGTGCTTCCAGGGGATTTAAAGCCACTTCGACCACATTTGCCCCGTGAGGCAATGCTATCCATAGTAATGGACACTGGCAGGAAAATGGAGTTTGAAGTTTCTGGCCTTGCAATTAGTGGAAAATAATATGCTTTTATAAGAGCAGGCTGAACGGAGAGGTCAGTTTGAAGTTAGAGTGGCTTGATTAGTAAATCAAAATGATGCCTGAATCAGAAAGTTTTCATTGTGTTGCCTCTCACGTTCAGCCTTCCAAAAGCTGATCAGTGACCATAAGCTTATGCTGGTTGACTAGGAAAGCATGTCCAGTTTTGTTCCTACACTTCCCTTTTGGTGAGTTTCATGATGTAAGGTGACAATTTCAGCTCTGCAGTGAGGAAGCCATGGATTTTGGATTCAGTGTGTTTCAGGTTCGGTACCCCAGCCATCTGGAGATGGGACGTCATCCACTAAGATTCAGTTTTCAAAAATCCACATTAAGATTTTCTTCAATGGAGAGTAAGACTGTAGACAAGCAAGCACTAATTACATTTTAAATTCAACTCCAAAGTCATTGATAATGACCTCTGAATAATTTTTGATGCTTGCAGCTTTCTTCTTTTTACTACCGTGTTTTTTCATTCACTGTGAACTTTTAAAGCATTTTAGTTCCTCGGCATCCAGACTGCCGGAAGGTGGGAACACTTACATAACTGTAATGTTGTAGAGAGGCATATCTAGTCCTCTATTCTAGCAGGCAACCAAGCTATATTGTGAAATGTGATCTGTAAAAACTATTAAGGTAAAGCTCAATAAATGCATAGGTTTGACTCCTGCAATGTCTATTTGCAAGGCTGTTTCAAAACCACTTGCCTCTGTCTTTTGGGGTAATATTTATAATGCTTGTTGATCACTAGAATGTGAGAGGCTAATTCTCACAAACAGATTTATAAAGAAAGAAAATTACTTTTGACTTGCAAATTTCTCCCCATTAGCTACAGTTTGTGGACATAGTGCTCTTCAGGGATTTTCTTTTATATGTGCATTTACTTCAGGGTTTTTTTTTTTTTGCATACATTTTTCGTATTTTAAAATGAACTAAGCATTTGTAGACGGAATGTTTGGAAATGCTAGTTGCTTTTTTTTTCCCCCCATCAACTTGTATTTTATTTCCCACAGTGTTACAGATACCCAAGTAAAACAGAACTGAAGGTTTTCTATTGCGATCTTGTTTGATCTATTGCAAATTAATTTACAAACTCAGTGGTAGCTGCTGGGAAATGAAGGATTGGTTTTGTTTGGTCAGTGAAGATGACAAGCATGGATCAAATAAGGGTTAACAATAATGCACTTGAACAAATTGAATCAGAATATAATGCATGTATTGAATTTGATTGCAACAGGCATGTCCATGGAAAAGTTTTTTGTTTAAAACAAATCAAGGCTATGGCTCAATTATCAAAGCAAAACAAGAGACATAAAGAGCTACATGTTTATGATACTGCTTTTTTCAAAAATAGCTCCCTTTACACAGTTATCTACATGATTAATTTCCATGTGTAATAGCAACAGTTATTGTTGTCATTTGTTAAGAGAGATTAACAGATAGTGAGTACAAACAAATAAGGCCTGAATAGAGAGGTGAAAAAGAAGAAAAGATCTCTTTAAAGTTAATTATAACTGGTAGGAAGTCTATACAAATGACATTAACTGTTTTCTGTGTGAATTGAAGGAACATTTAGTTAGTGTCCACATATCATGTTTGGGGTTTTTTTATTGTGGGCCACAACTTAGATTTTTTTTTTTTAATATAGTTTGTTGAGAAATGTACTGTTTAGTGAAAGTTTTGGTTTGATCACTATTTCTTAGTAGTTGAAAGCAAGTATAATAGTGAGCTGTTGAATTTGGATGCTTGTTTTTATCCTAAACTATTGTTTTTAGTTTAAGCAGAGGGTTTCAGTCTTTTTTCACCTGTATTTTGTGACCAACAAAGTTCCCAGCACTTACTTCAGCAATGACTACATTACACCAGAACAGCTGCATAAAGAAACTTGCTTCAAATGTCATTATTTTTTGGTAGCTTGGGTGGATCATCTATACATTGCCTTATAACACAATGGAAGCAGTACCTTGCAAGTGATGTTTCTTAATTGTTAGCTACTAATGCCAATAGATGGCAGAAAACACAGTTACTCTTATCATGCGTTATTTTTATGGTAGTCTGGTTTTGAGTATTCTGCTCAGCCGAAGTTGGGGTGCTGCTGCCATTCCAGGCTTTGTTTTTTCAGTTGCACTTGCATTCCCTACCTAAATACCTTACTATCTGGCAGTTTCCATGTTTTGTTTTTCTACTATAATAAATTCTTTTAAAGTTCAGATGTAGTCATTTAATATGTTTTGAGTCACGAGCATTCTCTTTGTGCACACACAATCTTTTCATAGTTGCAGCTGAAACAATTATGCTCTTAAGCAGGAGGAGTTTGGAATGGGTGAGGACACCCTCTGCACTTCCCCTTGCTTGACTGTGTATTTTAATGCCCTGTTTGTGTCAGACTGCTACCAGATGTTTCATAGGAAGGTAGAGATGGCACTTAATGAGCCAATATGGCATAAACAGCTTTCCACGCAGAACATAGCTTTTGTCTCCAAGAATTAACTTAATGGAAGATCTGTGACAATTCCTTATCCTTTCCAGAAATGTTTTTGTATTTTCCCTTACTGTGGCTCTAGTGATATTCTCAGTACTCATGTGAGCGAGTGCCTGAGGAACTCAGTGCTTTTCGTTCTTGAGTAGCATTTTTAGTACGTTATTCCATGTATATTAAAATTGAGTTATTTAAAAAATGTAAGGCAACAGAATAACAAATTCCTCTTTTAGAAATAAATCTTGGGTTCATTTGCAAAACCAAAGCTAAGGACTAGCTTTTTTGCTTGAGGTGCATTTGTGACTGCTGACTCCAGAAGACACAGATCAGGTGCCCATGTTAAGTCACGTGCTAAATTAGGACTTTTCAATGTGAAGCATCTGCTGATGAGGCAGCTCAGTCTTGTTGAGCAGCATCTAACGAATGTCACTTGTGAAGTATTCATTGTCATAAATAATTTGTATGTGACAAGGAGAGTGGTACTAGAACTGCTAGGGTAACAGTTGTGCAAGAGACCAGAACTGAATCCACAGAAGGTTTCCGAATTCTTGGTACTTTCTCACTATGCAGTATTAAATATGTAATGATTTATGTTGTTAATCTACATAACCATATAACTTAAACAGCTATCAGATACATTGATCATGCAGTTTCCAAAAAGCTTGCTCTGACATTTATGTGTACCCTTATTTTATTAAGAGAGTCTAGGGCAAGGTTTGCCTCATTCCAAAATCCGTTAGGTGAATTGCTTTTTGGAGATGTGGGGTTTTTTTCTTCATTTACTATAAACAGGTTATAAGGTGACTGGTTTAGGCTGCATGTCGGGCTTTTAGACATCCGGAGTTGAGTGAAATGAACCCTAAACTGCGTATCTTAATGGACTCTTTCCATTTTTACATTATGGACTTGAGCGCACATTTTAGGTAGTGAAGTATACCTTGCTGTTAGCACAAAGTTCTGCACATAGTTTTTCTAATCTATCAGAAATGGGTCACCAGCAGGTCCAGAGAGGTTATTCTCCCTCTGTACTCGGCACTGGTGAGACCGCACCTCGAATACTGTGTTCAGTTCTGGACCCCTCACCACAAGAAGGATGTTGAGGCTCTGGAGCGTGTCCAGAGAAGAGCAACAAAGCTGGTGAAGGGGCTGGAGAACAAGTCGTACAAGGAGCGGCTGAGAGAGCTGGGGTTGTTTAGCCTGGAGAAGAGAAGACTGAGGGGAGACCTTATTACTCTCTACAACTACCTGAAAGGAGGTTGTGGAGAGGAGGGAGCTGGCCTCTTCTCCCAAGTGACAGGGGACAGGACAAGAGGGAATGGCCTGAAGCTCCATCAGGGGAGGTTCAGGTTGGATATCAGAAAAAAAATTTTCACGGAAAGAGTCATTGGGCACTGGAACAGGCTGCCCAGGGAGGTGGTCAAGTCGCCTTCCCTGGAGGTGTTTAAGGAACGGGTGGATGAAGTGCTGAGGGACATGGTTTAGGGAGTGTTAGGAATGGTTGGACTCGATGATCCAATGGGTCCTTTCCAACCTTGTGATTCTGTGATTCTGTGATTCTGTAATCTGCCCACATGGGCATAAAAGCTCTGCTCTGCAAGAGGAACAGTAAGTGTTTTGGTGGGCTTAGCACCAAAAGTTTTAAGAGTAGATGTAGTCAAATCCCATTTTAACAAGGTTTTGGAAAATGGAAAACTAAACTTTATGTATTCCTCCACAGAAGATCCAAAGCATTCAAAGCAAAGTAACTAAGATATATAACCTTAAGGTAGTCATATTGAATCAGGATGCTGGTTTACTAAGGTGCAAAATGCAGATTCAGTTTTGTCCACACCAGTAAGGAAAGAAAACTTAAGTTTAAAAAAGCTTAATTTGTTAACAAATTTGTTTTACCAGTACACCAGAATCTCCAGGAAATTAAGTCGCATATAGTTGCAGGCTTTTGTTGTTAACTTGTAACCAAGATGGATGATAGTGATGACAGTAGTGCCCTGAGTGGGTCTGTGGAAACTGGAAGGTTAGGAAACTTAATAATTGGAAATTGCAGTTGCCACCATGGAGATGAGATAGAAGTCATTGCAAGAGCATAACACTGGGACAGCTTGTTAAATACTCAGCGAGAAGGGAAGCAATCAACTTCTTGAGCTGTCCTCTGATTCTGCCTAAGTACCAGGAATCCTGGCATGGTTAGATTAAACTACTTTGCAGGAGCCACAAAAACAAATTTTGGAAAAAGAAGCAAGAATAAACAGTCGCTATTGCCAGTAGTGACATTAACAACCGATGATATGAAATGCTGAGGCTGCTCAGGACTGACAAGAGCAGGCACTGTTTGAGAAGAGTTGCAGAAGGATCTTATGATAGAAAGTTAAACAATCGAACATTAAATCGAACATTAAATCCTCTACCAATTAATATTAAGTGGTGAAGATGCTAAAAACCCAATCTTAGTTTTGGAATGTGTGTATTGACTTATTACTGAAGAATAGAATTGTAATTCTTGGATATTAGTAAGTATCTTCCTAGAAGTGACTACTCAGTGTGCTCAGTAGTGTTTCAGGAAAAGAAAGGAGCAGAGAACAAGATGGTAAATTCCATCTTGTTTCTGTATGAATTCATGCTCACTTAGCATCTTAAATATGGTATGGAATACTGGTTTTATCCCATTTTCCTCTACCTCCTCATTTCAAAAAGGATCTGAAAGAGATTCAGAGAAGGGCAACAAAGACTTGGAGTGCTTTCATGCAAGGAACAACTAAGTAAATTAGTACTGTGGTTTGGAAGAGAGTTTGATTGCAGGTGATGTGATGGAGGTCTAGTAAATCACAAGTGGCATGGATAAGGTGAGTGCAAAATGATTATTCATAGTCTCTCCTGATACAAGAACTAGGAGGCATTAAAAAAGAAAATCTTCTTTGTATGCTCAAGAAAAATAAGATACTTTTTCATTTAACGTGCAGTTGTCCTACAGGAAGTTGTAGGTGCTCAAATTTTACATTGGTTTGAAAAGGACTTGAAGTTCTTGGGGATGGAGGTAGTAAAGCATCCATCACCAGTGAATATAGAGACAGTGATTCAGGAGATCCTTGAGCTATTTCCAAAAGCTGGGAAAATCTTCTGGAAAACTTTTGCTGTGTGCTTTTTCTTATGCTATTCTTTAGGTGTCTGCTGTAGGTGGGTTTAGAGATGAGGTGTGGCATTGGTTTAACTTATGGTTAGACAGAAGGTATTACATCTTTACTGGTCCTTGAAGCATTCTCTTTTTCATACTCTTAAGAGAAGTCCTCTGTGCTGTTTCCCTGAGCTGCCAGGAGCAAGCTGGCTCAGATTTAGTTTTATTTTAACTCAGCAAAACATTAGTTTTTCCTAAATGAGTCAGTTTAGTATTGAGGTCTCAATAGCTTCCTATAAGAAAAAAAATTGTAGAAAAGAAAGCTTCTGGCTGTCATTGGAAAACTTAATGAAAAACGCTTTTCCCCTCTAAATTTCAAGCAAGGAAATGCCAGCTTACTTTAAAATATAATTGGTTACAGGTCTCTGAAGTGTCTTGCTGTGTCTGGTCTATGTATTTGTATAAAGTAATTCTGCTGTATGTTGATGTTGTCTGAATTGGAGGAGAGCAGAAGTCTCAATATATTTCAGGGAAGGGGTGACTGCAGTGTGTGGAAGATGGGGTTTTGAAGCAAGGAGATTTGAGCTTTTGCTTTCCAGCATTGACTGTGTTACATTAAACAAGGACCATCACCTCTTTAAATCTGATTTTTGGATCTTAGCGACATACATCAGCTTCACAGAGGACATTGAATTTGGGACTTACCTTGAGTATGATTCATTGCTTAGGTGGAGTAAAAAGAAGCTATAGCTTGAATTTATGGTAAAAATGTCTTTTATGTTCTCTTTTTCTGCAGGGTTGGTTAATATGTGAGGAGCCAGCCTGCCAGAATCGAACCCGTCGACTTCCCTTGAGTTTTTCTCGGAGTGGGCCTGTGTGCCAGGCCTGCAGGAAGGCTGTTCTGAGACCAGAGGTGAGTGTTGTAGGACAAAGCTTTGACAGTAGTGAAGCAGGATCCTCATGAAGCTTATCGCTTCCAAGTGGGTAGCAAGGTAGCAAGAGTAGCGAGAGCAAGCAGGGATTTTTAATAGTTTATTAAAGGGGACTGTTTGTGCTTTTTCTACTCCACATTTAAGCTGCATCCTCATTACTGTGAAAAAAGCATGCCATGCAGCTGCTGTGTTTGGAAATTTTCCAGCTGATAAGCATTTGGTCAGCAAATTGGAATTTGCTGGAATGTTTATACGAGAACACAGGTAAATTAAATAGACAAACAAAACCAACCTTCCAAAACATAAACAAATGCTTGCTTTTCTGCTGACTGGTTGTCATCTGACTGAGTTTGGTGCTAAGGAGCAGGAGGTGGGCTTTCATGCTATCTTTTGGGGGTACTCTTAAGACAGTAAGTATTTCCAGGAGCAGTTCTGAGTTCTGCACATTTGGATTTGGCT